>NC_091482.1:69564384-70164384 GCF_036971445.1 Narcine bancroftii | reverse complement strand
TTGCCCATGGTTCCCAGAGTCAATATTCGCACTTGGCCCCCAGAGCGAAGCACAATCTGCTTCAGAGAGCATTGCATCTGAAGCCGGTCTTCTCACCCTGAAATAACATTGCACTTACCCTGATGCCCTGGAAGTTGCTTCTGAGATGTCAACTTTTTGCTATTTATAGATACAATTTCGGTTGAAGTTTTGAAGATTTCCTTACAATTTTTTTTGATTATACAAAATTTAACATCAAAGTAATGAGCAAATTAAAATTAAGAACTGCTACAAATGAATTTCGATTATTCAATGAGCAAAAATCTACCAGCTGGAGAATGAGGGATGATGAGAAATTATCCCTGTTGACAGGGAGAAAAACTCCCACATTATTTAAAGGATGAAAGATTGCTGAGCTCCGAGACACAGAGGTATACAGATCATGACCTGCAAGATCTGCATATAGGGCAAAGATTTCAGCCTGTGACCAGCGATGCACTTCAGCGCTCAGTGTGGGGACCATTGTTGTTTATGATCTATGTTAAAAACCTGGATGATAATGTGGGAAATTGGATCAGCATTTTGCTGATGACATTAATATTGGAGACGTCGTGGACAGCGAGGAAGGATTTCAAATCATGCAGAAGGATTGGAACCAACTGGAAAAATGGGCCAGAAAATTCCTGATGGAATTCAGAATCAGAATTTATTGTCACGAGCAAGTCATGAAATTCAGTGTTTTCAACAGATTGTAGTGCAAACATATATTATTATGAGTTTATCTTGATATACATACATATATGATGTTGTATTTTCATGTTATGACCAACATTACGATACAAAAATAAATAAAAGTGCATGAAAAGTGAGGCAGTGTCTTTGGTCCATCGATAATTTGGGAATCTGATGGCAGCGGGGAAGAAGCTGTCCGCATGCCACTAAGTGCTCGTCTTTAGTCTCCTGTACGTTTTTCCCAATGGGGAAAATTTAATGCAGACAAGTGTGAGGTGATGCATTTTGGAGGGACTAACCAAGGTAGGACATGCATAGTAAATGGTCGGGTGCTGAGAGGTGCGGAGGAACAAAGGGATCTGGGAATACAGATATAATTCCCTGAAAGTGGTGTCACAGGTAGACAGGGTTGTGAAGAAAGCTTCTGGCATCTTGGCCTTCATAAATCAAAGTATTGAGTGTAGGAGTTGGGATGATATAACGTTGTATAAGACATTGGTGAGGGAGAATTTAGAGTATTGTGTAGAGTTCTGGTCGCAAAACTACGGGAAGAATATCAGTAAGATTGAAAGAGTGCAGAGAGGATTTACTACGATGTTGCTGGGTCTTCAGGAGTTGAGTTACAGGGAAAAATTAAATTGATTAGAACTTTATTCTTTAGAGCAAGAAGAATGAGAGGAGATTTGATAGAGCATTTACAAAATTATAAGGGGGAATGACAGAGTAAATGCAAATAGGCTCTTTCCACTTAGATTAGGAGAGAAAAATATGAGAGGACATGGCTTTAGGATGAAAGGTGAAATATTTAGGGGGTATAGTTTTCTATGGTTCTAAAGCTAACAGAATGTTATCATTTATTGCAAGGGGAATTGAATACAAAAAGTTGGGAGTTTCCTGTTCACTTATTGAGAAGAAAGCTGAGACCATATCTGGGGTTCCAAGTACAGTAAATACTTTGCAAGCAGTTCAGACAAGGTTTATCGTGAAAGGTTGGACAAGCAGGGTTTGTCTTAGCTTGATTTTGTAGAGGGAATGACTTAAATGAAACATTTCAGATCTTGCGGAGTCTTGACAAATGGATGTGCAAAGGATATTTTCTCCTTTGGGAAAATTTAGGATATGAATGCAAATGTTTGCATCCCTAATTTGTAGGTTTGTGTGAAAGAATCGGAGACAGAAATCTAATCCCTTTTGTGACTCTCTCTGCCCAGGTCAGAGGTTCTTCAGCCTTTCGATCAGTACATTGCTTTAGCCTCCGCTTCAGACGAATCAATTAAAGGTGCAGATATCACCGAGTGACCCTAAATCTCATCTGATGTGCCTCCTGGGTGTTGCAGCAATGCTCTGAGTGGAGTTCTCCTTCATGAGTAAATCATTAGCTAATTACGTTAACATTCTTCACCCTTTGCAGGAGACCAAAATATTCTTTATGTTGTGTTTTTTTCCTCTACCACATGGTTGTATTTTGGATCCACTTATAAATCCACAAGAAAATGCAATGCTCTTATTATCATTCATCACACAACTGTTTGGAAATGCACAAAATGAATCCCTTTAGAATGAAGATGAAATGATCCATACAGCTGTGTTCTTGCAACCTCCTTTTTATTTTGAGCTATTTCCTCATACTTTCACTCTTCCATAAGTGGTTTTACGCAGTCTCTCATGCCACTAACCCTCTGCAACCAGTCAGCACCCCCTCAACATGCCCACATAAACAGGCTATGTCGCAAGGTCCAATAAATCAGTGCAATTTTCTCCATTCCCCAATGCAGGTTATAAAAACGACACCTGTGCATGAACAGAGGTCACTTTTTCCTCCTTGTGAGCTGGTCTTTGCTCTGAGCACAAATTGAATATTTAATGCGAGACCTCGCTGTGTGACTGTCATCTTGCACCCCTTGCTAATTCAGGTTGTTTCCGTTACTGATGAGATCTCTTAATATTTCATGTTTTCTCTAGAGTCAGGAGGAGCCATGTAAATATTTAAACACCAAGCTCACTATCTTCTTGTGGGACCCACAATGGAGATTTTTCTTTTAGTTAATTCAGACTCCTCATATTTAAACAATCATCTTTTTTTTTATGAACTGCTTTCTTTTACAGTACAATGAAGAAAAGGGAACAAAACTGAAAATACAACATCACATATGTATGTATATCAAGATAAACTCAGTCCCCCTCCACTGCACTGGATAGAGACAGAAAGGACCTCATCTACTCTATTTAAAACAGAAAACTAACCAATCAAAAAATCTGCGCGCTTATCCTGAGGATTACATATATTTTGTAGCTTTTGGTTCATACCGTGAATCAAAAACAAAAGGAAGCCATGATCTCATTAAATGACAGAGCAAGCTTGATGAGCCAAATGGCCAACTCCTGTTCCTATTTCTTGTGTTCTTATATCTCATCTGGAAGAGTGAGTACATTCAATCACATTAATAACATTTACATCAAATGAAAATAAGACCTAAAAGGTCTAAAAGTATCTTCAAATTTCACCAATGAATCAAAGACATGATATCTGATTTTTTTTCTAAACTTAAACAAGATATAATATGAGAATCACTGAAACTCTGTTGAATAAGATGGTTCTTCTAGCCAACAATGTAGAGAAGGCCACAAGCTGTTGCACAGGTATGAACAGCTGTCTTCAATTCTTGTACTAGATCAGTATCTCAAATGAGTCATTAACTCACTATTGTTGCAAAGTTTCTGGATTCATGTATTCAGTTCCAAAACTTTACAAAGTGTTGGGGCCAGATCATTGTGGAGGTAGCTGATGTAGGCGTGAAGGGTGGGGTCACTTTAGAAGATACCAGCAATAAGCACTGAACATATAACATGGAATATGGAATAGCACAGCTCAGAACAAGTCCTTCTGCCCCATATCTATTAGTACCTAACGTAATGCCAGGTTAAACTAAATCTCTTTTGCCTGTACATGATCACTACCCCTCCATATCTTGCATATTCATGTGTCTGTCTTAAATATAATGATAACCTTATCCTCGCAACTTCAAGTCAAGTTTATTGTCATCTGATTGCAGAAGTACAATCTGATGAAACAGCATCTCCAGTTCTCAGTGCAAAACACAGAGACACACAACCAGACATAACAGACATACAGACAAACAATAAATATGCAGGACAAATGTTCAAATTTTGTTTTGTGACTATGAGAGTGTGAGCAGTTCCTTTGGTCGTTCAGCATTCTCATTCCCCGCAGAAAGAAGCTGTTCCTCAGCCTGGTGGTGCCGGCTGTGATCCTCCTGCATCTCTTCCCCAACAGGAGTAGCTGGAAGTGCAATGTGGAAGGGGTCCTCACTGATTTTGTGTGCCCTCTTCAGAGGAGGGGGGGAGGGAGACTCCAGAGATCCTCTCTGCTGCTCCTATGGCCCTGTGGATCTTAAATGCATGTCATCTACTATTTGACATTCACATTGTGGGGAAAAGATTCTGACTGTCCACTCTATCTACACCTCTCATCATTTTATAAACTTCTATCAGGACTCCCCTCAGCCTCCAACATTCCAGAAAAAAACCAATTTGGATTTGTCCTAAGCATTGAGCATGGTTTATTATAGGAGATATTAATGCTATCCCTGAGCACTGTTTATCAGAGAAATGTTAAAGGTGTGCAATGGACTAAAGACGACGCCAATGGCATTTTTTGAGGGTTCACCAGTGGAGTTCTAGTTCTCCATTTTTTTCACACCTGATTGGTACATCATTCATAAATTCTATTGTTAACAGGAACTATCAGATCTGCCTACTCTATCAACATGAAGGGAATAGGCAGCAGGAACATAGCGGCTATCATGAACTCAAAGGGCCAAATGTGTATGATTTCATCAATAGCAGGCTCTTATGCAAATTGAATAATATCATGACTTTTAAGTTTACTGCATCTTTACCTCATCATCATTCCTAAGTTTGAAACTCCATTCCCCGCCCCATTCCCCAATATTGTGGGATGTTTTCATCGGAAGGATTGGAGCAGTTGAAGAGGTGACCACATTCAGGATGCCTTGTTGGAACCTATTCTTGCCAGCAATAACCTTCTCCCATAAGTTAACACAATGAGGTGAAGGACCAGCATTGAGTCGGATTTGGTGGATTACCAAATGTAATAGAGGAGAAATGCTATGTCTAGAATGTCTAGTCCTGGCCAAGGCTGTTGTTCAGATTATCAGTATCCCAGTTTTAAGATCTCCTTCTTTTCAAGTTCTCCTGAAGTTTGTCCTGACCTGAAGCTGTCAGAGGAAAACGTTGATGGATGTGAGAGACAAAAAGCACTGCACATGATTAAACTGTCTCAATCATTTCACAGAACCTCTGTGGGATCTGACAGTCCTGCTGAGCCCTGGGTAGGCCATTCTGAGGGAAGGTTAGGGGCCATTCATGCAGGCTGAATGCTGAGGGCAGAGAGGCTGCTGGGATTGGGGAAACAGGTGACTAGAGGTCAAGGCTAGAGAATGACAATGACTGTGGAATAAACAACCATCTCATAATCCTTGAATTCATTGGGTTACAAAACCATCACATGTACCTTGATACTGGAAGTAATGGGTAAGGACAACACTTAACTATTTAGATTATATGTGAAGAGTGTCATAGCATAGAAGGCAAAATGCAGAGTAGTGAAAAATGGAAATGGTGTAGGTGGATACTTCATACCTGGTGGGATGAAGGACTTCTTTCCTTGATCTTCTCCACACCACTGCCATCTTTAGAGATACTCTCAAGGTCCCTACTAGAAAGCATATAGTAAGATATCAATATAATTGAAAGAGTGCAGAGAGAAAGAGTACTAGGACGTTGCCAGGACTTAACAGGTAAGGACTTTATTCCCTAGAAGAATGAGATTACAAGATTATGAGGGGTATAGATGGAGTCATTGCAGCCAGACTTTTTCCACTGAGGTTGGGTGAGATACAAACCGGAGGACACGGGTTAACGGTGAAAGGGAAAAGTTTAGGGGGAATATTAGGGGGACTTTCTTCACACAGAGAGTGGTGAGAGTGTGGAATGAACTGCCAGCTGAAGTGGTGAATGCCAGTTCAATTTTAACATTTAAGAATAATTTGGACAGGTACAGGAGGAGCATGGAGGGCTATGAACTGGAGGCAGGTCAGTGAGACAAGGCGAAGAAGAGTTTGGCACAGACTAGAAGGGCCTGTTTTCTTAGGTCTAAGGTTCTAATGCATTGAACCTGGTTGGATGAGAATGACTAGGAGTTCAAGGAGCATATAAATTAAATATTTTCTTGGTGGTAATACAACTCAAGGGTTTAAAGAGCCAACCTGCAGGAATCCGAAGGGCGAGTTTCAAAAAGAAGAGGTACTGGATGGAGAAAGCAGAGGATCTTGTACAGCTGGGTCATAACTGGAATATGCTTGTCTATTTCAGCAATGCCAAGACCACCTGTGGCTCAAGAAACTGATGGCTCTCCCCAACAGGAGGAAAGCTTATATCAGTCAGAGAGGTCATCAGCTTCAGTTGAAAGGAAAACTTCAAAGATTTCCACAACCAAGATCCTGTCCATGAAGTCAATACCCAAAAATGCTGAAGTATCTCTGCATGTCCCTGTGGCATCTATAGGAGTCAAAGATACATAACTAATATTTCAAGCCTGAGCCAGCACTTTTCTGTATTGAGAACAATCTCAACATCTGGAGGCTTCCTCGTTTCACTCCTGTCCATGAAAGCTTCCTACAGGGACTCTGACCTGAAGCATTAACTCTGTTCCTCTTTCCACACGTTGCCTGATCTGTTGAGCGTTTCAAGTAATTTCTGGTTTTTTTAGATTTTCCGAATATGAATTTTTTGATTATTTTTGACTTTGTCATTGGTCTATATAACCTTGACTCCATTCCAAAACAATCAGTGCATCAAACTGCTGACACACTCCAGCCTAGCAAGAGGTTGGAAAGGGCCATCCCACTGTGAAGGACACGAATGCCTTTCAGGAAGACAAAATGAGAATAACATTCACTTTTGGCATCTGAGCATTGATGAGAACATAGTCGCTCACTCCTAATTGTCTCTGAGGTAGTGGTGTTGAGTTCCACAGTTCTGGTCAAGGAGGAATTTCTACACTGCTGTTGGGTTGGGAGTTCTGAGGATTAGGCCCAGTTAAGGTGAAGGGTAGCTGATGGATCTTCAAGTCAGGATGCTCAAGGTAGTCATGTTCCCATGAACCTGAAGTCCTTGTCCTTTTTAGTGTATCAGAGTAGCCCAGAACTATAACTGAAATGCTCATTGAAAAGTTCAATGATTGAATGAGAATTTTTAAAAATCTTATTAGTTTATCACTTGGAGAGATTTTTAATAATTTAAGATTGTATCAAAGAACATTTTACTTTATACTTCTTAAATGTGCTGATTTTACAGAATGAAAATGTTTGCATTTTGAAAAATGTGGGATAAATCACACACAGGGTCTGTTAAAGTTTGCTGCCCAAGGGAAACATTTTGTGATGAAGGTAAAACCTGTGCTGGATGTAAACCACTTGTACAGGAAAACGAGTTGGAACCCATCTCATTAAAATCCCCAACTCCTTTGGACTGAATCCATCCATTAACAATATTAGAGGACTGTGTGTGTAGAAGCCCATTGCATACAAACGAGCTGACGGAATTTTAAACCAAATTTCACTTCACATGCCTGGACATTTGCTGAATTGGTAGAAATAGGAAAGCAGGTGTTTATAAATTCAACAACCTGCAATTTCAGATTCTGCTGCTGCCACAGGCAGATGTGCAGTGGGATACTTATTGCTGCCGAAATCTCCCAGCTGAGAGGGTGTTGGAGGCAAATGCTGGGAGTTCCTTCCAACTGAGGGTCAAGCATATCTTGCTACCTGATGACAGCATCAGCCCTCTGGTCAGCCCTTGCAAGGTCAGTACCTTCTTATGTGATTGCAGCTGCAAACCATGCAGGTGATTTGTGACTGTGGACGAAAGCTGACCAGATTGCTCAGTTATACTCCAATTACCACTGCAGAGGTACAGAGACGACTCTGATTCACACTCAACTCCAGTTCTTTATTCAGTCATGAAGAAACAGAAAGGTGTAAGAGCTGCTGATGCCCCAGTAAAGGATCCTGAGCGGAAACATTCATTGGCCATTTCCATCCACAAAAAGTGCCTGGTCCGATGAGTCTCTCCAGCCTCTCCTTGCCTGCTCATATTCAGTCATGTTTAGAAAGAGAAATTTACTAACAACTTGACGTGGATAGAGGTTTATTTGTGAGCAGTGACTTCCTCCCATGACTAGAATTTGACTCTTCATTCCATGCATAACAAAAAGCAAAGTGTCCTCTCACTTTAATTCCACTCGTCACGTCTATTTCCCAGGAATCGATCTTTCCTGTCCTCTCAACACACCCCTGCTCTTTACCTGATGGGCCTAACTCTAACATGCTTTTACTGTCCGGATTGACCAAGTATGCCTTAAATTCCAACTTCAGTGTTCATGATCAAACTCAGTAATCAAAGTCCTTAACACCCATCTTATTTGATTATCCATTCATTATATCATGAGCAAAGAAACCATTGACTGTTCAGTCCCAAGAGTTTGCGTGAAGAGGGCACAACTTCAGGATGGAAGGGTGCCACTTCGAAAAGAGATGCAGAGGAATCTCTTTCACCGGAGAGTGGTAAATCTCTGGATTCAGGCGGTTGTGGAGGCCAGGCCACTGGGTGTATTTAAGGCAGAGATTGATAGGCTCTTGATTATCCAGGCATCAAAGATTATGGGGAAAAGGGTGGACAGTGGGACTGAGTGGGAAAAAAGATCAGCTCATGATTAAATGGTGGCACAGACTTGATGGGCCGAATAGCCTACTTCTTATTTTCTAACTGCTCGTTGTACAGAGTAGATGATGTCAACCACATAGGTGGGTTTGAGTCACAAATAGCCCACACCTGGTGAAGACGGCAGGTTTTCTCACCTCTTGGATCCGCTATCCTGCTCCGCATTTACCAACCTCCTTTTCTACCAGATTTATTTAATTTCTTCACAGAACTTCTCCACCACCAGCTCATTCTTTGTTCTCCAAAGGACATTTTCAGCAGGAGCTTCTTCAAACTCCAACTCACAACTTTGGTGCCAGAAGAATCACAATAAGACAACCTTCCATTTTGTCCATTAGAAGAGCCATTTGATATCAAGATTGCCATTAAGCTCATCATGCAGACAATCCTGGCAGATCCATGCAGAACTGTACACCATTTATAGGACATAGAACAATACCATACATTATAGGCCCTTTGGCCCTCGATGTTGCGCTGACCCATATACTCTTTCAAAAAAAGTTCTAAACCGTATCTACCCCAGGGCCACAATTAATCAAAGATCCATGTTTTACAGCCATCCTGTGTACAAATGATCAGAATTCTTGTGCCAACTACCATTCCTCAGTGTGGCATTAAAGGTGCCAGTGTACCAATTTTTACAAATCCATGTACCAATTATCACTGTTCCATATGCCTATTGTTCCAGACCTGCCTACCAATTATCACAGTAGTGTGTAGAATATTATTCACGTCTATGTCTGAGACTTCTTATTGAGTCCTGAAACATTGGGACAAATCCGAGGGGAGCCACCAGAGGGAGGCATCAGAAAGGAGAGATTAAATTGGACACTGGATTTGGTACCCAGATTAAATTTCAGTTCAACCATTTGTATGTCACTGGCAAAGCACTTGCCTGAAGGCTTTTAACAAATAAAACAATTGGTACCAAATGGTGGAGGGTTATTGTAGAACTGTGACCATCTCAACTAAGGAGTGTGGAGGAGCAGAATCCTGGGAATACAGGTACATTATTCCCTGAAGGTGGTGTCGCAGGTGGACCGGGTGGTAAAGAAAGTTTTTGGTATCTTAGCCTTTATAAATTAGAGTATTGAGTACAGGAGTTGGGATGTTATATTAAAGTTGTTTAAGACATTGGTGAGGCCAAATTTGGAGTATTTTGTGCAGTTCTGGGCACCTAACTACAGGAAGGTTATCAGTAAGATAGAAAGTACAGAGAAAATTTACTAGGATGTTGCTGGCTCTTCAGGAGTTGAGTTGCGGGGAAAGATTAAACAGATTAGGACTTTATTCCTTGGAGAGAAGAAGAATGAGGGGAGATTTGAGAGGTTTACAAGATTTTGAGAAGTACAGACAGAGTGGATGCGAATAAGTTTTTTCCACTTAGATTGGGGGAGATAAATACAAGAGGTCATAGTTTTAAACTGAAGAGTCACCATTAGTATTTCCCGGTTCTTCTTACAGAATGAAAAAAGAGAAGCAACAGAGAGTTAATAAAGGTAAAGAGTGGAGTGAGCTTCCACGATTGGTGAATTTAGGTTATTAGATTTGCTGTGAAGTTAATTACTGGATTGGCTGAGGTGTCAATTACAGTTTGGTTACATGACAGTTTATTGAACTAATTATTCTGTTCATTATCCGTATACAGAGTTGGGAAAAACCAACAAAACTGAATGGTTAGAATCAGAATAGAATAAAAGAATAGAAACTGTCAAACAAGTCAGTCAATATCAGGTTTTTGAGTGACACAATTATTTACAAATGAGCAGTGTATTACTCAGGTTCTCATTATTATTGCTGAATCCATTTTAAGATAATCGGCCAAGAACAAGAGAGAAAGCATTTCTTTTAACACTGCAAATTGTTATGAGTGGAATGTTCTCTCCATTGTGCAGCAGAAATAGTATTTTTAAATGGAAATTTGATTTACTGTTGGAAAGGAAACAAGTCCATAAGTGTTATATCTCTGTGTTACTTGGGAGGCTTCTTAAATAACTCAGACATGCAAACTTCAAATAACAGAAGAGATTTAGTTACTGATGTCTTCCACCATCTCCAGAAAACTATTCACACATACTTGTTGTACATATGCTCCACAGTGGTGCACTACAGTTACTATTGTGAGAAGGGTGTATTTTTACGCGGTTACAAAATATACTGCCTAGTCCTATGTCATAGTTGCTCTATGGTTATTTAGGGAATTCTTGAGGTGGTATGCGAGTGTAAAAAAAGGTTGAAAATTACTGGCCTAGTCCCACTGACCTACACCCAGTCCATATCCATCCATACCCCTTCCATACATGTATCGTTCCAAATTTTTCTTGGATGTTAACATTGAACCCATATTCACTTCTTCAGCTGGCATATTCCCACTACTCTCTCTGTGTGAAGAACTTACCCCCTATGTTCTCCCTAAACATCTCTCCTTTCATCCTTCAGCCGTTTCCTCTAGTTTGTATCTTAACTAACTTTCGTGGAAAAAGCCTACTTGTATTTAGTCTATCTGTATCCATCATAATTTTATAAACCTCCATCAAATCTACCCTCAATCTTCTATGCCCCAAGGAAGAAAGTCCTAACCTGTTTAACCTTTCCCTGTAACTCAGTTCCTGAAGTCTGGGCAACATCCTAATAAATATTCTCTGCACTCTTTTTATCTTATGGACATCTTTCCTGTAGTTAAGTGACCAAAACTACACACAATACTCCAAATTTGGCCTGATCAATATTTTATACAACTTTACCATAACATCCCAGCTCCTGTACTCAATACTTTGATTTACGAAGGCCAATATGCCAAAGGCTCTCTTTACAGTATTTGCATTCCTAGATCCCACTGTTCTACCGCACTCCTCAGTGCCCTACCATTTACTGTGTACGTCCTACCTTGGTTTGTCCTTCCAAAATGCAACCCCTCACACTTGTCTGGATTAAATTCATTGGCCATTTTTTCAGCCCTTTTTTCCAGCTGGTCCAGATCCCTCTGCAAGCTTTGAAGACCTTCCTCACTGTCCACAACACCTCCAATCTTTGTATCATGTGGTGAATTGATTCTGCCCGAGTCCGCTTCAGTATCGCAGACAAATAGGCAATTATACAAACATCCAAGCAAGTGCAAAGAAAGCTAAAACCACAAGGAAAAAAAGCAATAAAAATGACCTAATCCAATAATGGTGACCAGAATTAAACACTAATACTCAAACTGTCCCTTTCCTTATCTTCTCATGGGAGAATTGGGAGTCCTTACTGTCATATAACATAACATAACATAACAATTACAGCACGGAAACAGGCCATTAGGCCCTTCTAGTCTGCACCGAACCAAACACCCCTTTCTAGTCCCACCTCCCTGCACAATGCCCATAACCCTCCATCTTCTTCTCATCCATATACCTGTCCAACCTTTTCTTAAATAATACAATTGACTCCGCCGCCACTATTTCTCCCGGAAGATCATTCCACACAGCTACCACTCTCTGAGTAAAGAAGTTTCCCCTCATGTTACCTCTAAACCTCTGCCCCTTAATTCTTAACTCATGTCCTCTTGTTTTAAACTTTCCTCCTCTTAATGGAAATAGTCTATCTACATCCATTCTGTCTATCCCTTTCATAATCTTAAATACTTCTATCAAATCCCCTCTCAACCTTCTACGCTCCAAAGAATAAAGACCCAATCTGTCCAATCTCTCCCCATACTCCAGATGCTTAAACCCAGGCAACATTCTGGTAAACCTTCTCTGCACTCTCTCCACTCTGTTTATATCCTTCCTATAATTAGGCGACCAGAACTGCACACAGAACTCCAAATTAGGCCGCACCAACGTCTTATACAATCTCAACATCACCTCCCAACTCCTATATTCCATGCAATGATTGATAAAGGCCAGCATACTAAAAGCCTTCTTCACCACCCTATTCACGTGAGTTTCTACCTTCAGGGAACGATGTACCGTTACTCCTAAATCTTTCTGCTCTTCTGTATTCCTCAATGCTCTCCCATTTACCACATATGTCCTATTCTGATTCTTCTTACCAAAATGAAGCACCTCACACTTATCAGCATTAAATTCCATCTGCCATTTTTCAGCCCACTTTTCTAAGCAGCCCAAATCCCTCTGCAATCCTTGAAAACCTTCTTCATTATCCACTATTCCACCTATCTTAGTATCGTCTGCATATTTACTAATCCAATTCACCACCCCATCATCTAGATCATTAATGTATATAACGAACAACAATGGGCCCAATACAGATCCTTGAGGCACACCACTGGTCACCGGCCTCCAACCTGACAGACAATTATCCACTACCACTCTCTGGCCTCTCCCTTTCAGCCAATGTTCAATCCATTTGACTATCTTAAAATTTATACCTAAAGACTGCACCTTCCTAACTAACCTTCCATGTGGTACCTTATCGAAGGCTTTACTGAAGTCCATATAGACAACATCCACTGCGCTACCCTCATCCACATTCCTAGTCACCTCTTCAAAAAATTCAATCAGATTGGTCAAACATGACCTTCCTCCCACAAATCCATGTTGAGTGCTCCTGATCAGACCCTGTCTATCCAGATGTTTATAAGTACTATCTCTAAGAATTTTCTCCATTAATTTACCTACCACAGACGTCAAACTTACAGGCCGATAGTTGCCAGGCTTCCTCCTTGAACCCTTTTTAAATAACGGAACCACATGCGCAATGCGTCAATCCTCCGGCACTATCCCCATATCTAATGACATTTGAAAAATTACCGCCAGAGCCTCTGCTATTTCCTCCTTCACTTCTCTCAATGTCCTGGGGAAGATCCCGTCTGGTCCCGGAGACTTATCCACCTTTATATTCTTCAAAAGCCTTAAAACTACATCTTTTGTAATCTCTATATTCCCCATATTTACCCAATTTGCTTTTTTTATCCCACATCTCCCAATATCCTTCTCCTTAGTGAATACCGAAGAAAAGAAACTGTTCAATATCTCCCCCATTTCTCTAGGTTCCACACACAGTTTTCCACTCTGATTTTCTAAGGGACCAATTTTGTCTCTAGCTTTCCTCTTACCATTAACATATTTGTAGAACTCTTTTGGATTAGTTTTCACCCTGCTTGCCATAGTTTTCTCGTACCCAGCACAAACGTGTTGCATTTAACAGTCACTTTTTCCATTGTCCCAAGTCCTAAGGAAGTATTTTAGCGTGAACCTTCACCACCTATTGTCTTCCATGCTGTTGGCTGGAGCATTGAGTTCCTCCAATTTTCCAGGCTCTGCAACCTTTCTTGTTTGCTCATTTCCATTTGTTTTTCTTTTTCCCCTCAATATTATTTCCTTCTCCATGTCACTTACTAGGGATGAGGAAAATCATCGTGTTTTTTTATTTATATCTAACCTAACATGATTAAGTAGATTTGACTATAAAAACCCAAACTAACCATTTTTTCCAATAAGGCACAGCTATTAAATGTGTTAGAATAGAAAATACATTGTTCTAACAAAGTCAATCAAAGTTAGATTCATTGCTCCCCTGAAAGTGTATGATCAACTTAAAGTTACTTAGACGAATTGAATAAAAGCACATCCATCAACCTGAAGGATTGGGTTTCAAGTCAAACAAAATCAATAACTCTTATTTCCAAGAAATATGAAACTAACTGGCAACTTTCTTTCATCAATATTTTTGTAACTGGTCTCATTTTGATGAGTGCTGGTATAAACATACTTTACTTAAATGCCAGACTTTCTATACAAATCCCACTCTTCTTACCCGATTTAAACACAATTCGCCTGCTTGGTGCTTCCCGCCTCATTTAACCCTTTCCCTCAACTCTTCATCTTGTGTTTCTCACTTTGACCTGCATGAATGAAAAGAACTCACTCACAAGAATATTTTACAGATTTATATACAACATTGTGAGGATTGTCAGTCGGGACCAGGTGGTACGTCCACGTTCAGGGCATCGGGGTCTTGGATGGCCAGAGCAAGAATCTGAAGTCGGGGCATCAGGAGTTCGGATGGGTAGGCAGCCAGGACTGGCTGGTAAGTCGAGTTCGGGGTTTCGGGAGCTTGGATCGGTGAGTGGCCGGGGTTTAGGTAAGAGCCCATGGTCAAGGCACTGGGAGCTCCAGTGGATGGGTGGCCAGGGTGGGGGGGGTTGACTTTTACAGGGTTTTGATTCTTCCACGAGTACCTACAGTAATACCTGCTTTATGTTAAGGATTGTTATGGATTCAGTGTTCATTCCATAACCCCTTACCAAACCATGTCTCCTCAACTTTCCTCTTGGTCTATTAGTGATGGATTCAAATTGAAATCTGGTTTAGGACTTGTTTCCCAGTTGAAATAATTATTCACCTGATTGAAATCTTTCATTATTTTACTAACATCCAAGAATATTCACCGGTAATTTTATCAGTGTGTAGCAGTATATAATTAATGCTGGTGGATAGTAAGGTTACGCTGGGCAATTTCTGCTGATAACAAAATTTTGTTTGTTTTTGTGTAAAATCCCATTTTCTGGTTTATTGCATGATAACGAACCTTGAATTAGCAGCATTTTGGCTGAGTTTTCTTTCTATCAAGCTAATGGCACATCAGCTCTTTATAAAAATGGGTTTTCTTCCTACTTTGGATGTGAGATGGTGTCAGATCACAGCATCGTGGTCTTTGGCAGAGCGCAACCCGTTCAACAGTAACAGTTGAGCACAGGAGCTGGGTGAATGCCACGACTGGTTGGGAAGAAGAGTCCCACCCACAACCAACAGCTTAATTAGCTGAAACCACTTTCAGCCTTTTATTTTGAATTTTATCTGCACTTCCTAATGGCGTAGCTGCAGTGTTCTCCAAAAATCTCTGTTACTCCTTGCGCGCCTGTGGTAAACCAGTGTTATCCCACTGCTGTCGGCTGGACATGCCTCCTGAGACTGATCCTTCCCAAAACACGCTCCCCCTTTCTTTTCTCTTCGATCAGGCAATGAGGTTTTTTTTTTTTTTTTTTATTTTTCACACCATAAATCACATTAGCCATGATATACACAATTTCTTTTTCACACATATACAGTGACTTTTTCTCCCCCCCCCTTTCCTCCCAAACCACCCCCCCACCCCCCCTCTCATCCATTTTAGGTATACAATCTAGGTTGCATTAATCCAGTCAGACAATGTTGTCATTCAACAAAATTACACCAGAAATTCTACTGAGTCCATTCTTTTCTTTCCTTCTCCTTCCATCAACTTAGGTAATGTTTGTCCCCGGTAGGTTTTCGCTGTTGTATTTAATGTAAGGCTCCTATACTTGTTCGAATATTTCAATATTATTTCTTAACCAATATGTTATTTTTTCTAATGGAATACATTTATTCATTTAAATTTGGTAGTTTATTCGTTTTAATTTGGTTATGTATTCCATTAATATTTAAAGACATATAGTTCAGCGTAGCCCTTTTATATTTTGTTTATCTTCTCTTTCCGTTTTTCCATCATTACCTTTCCTCCTTTTCCATTTCTGTTTTCTTATTTTCAACTCTTTATAAGACAACATTCCTACAACATCCAACATTTTCCTTATTCTCCTATTTCTATCTTATTTATTCCCAATCTCCCATTCACCTCCTGAGTTGTCCTTTATCCCTTGTCGGACAACCACATCTCCCCTCTCCATTTGGATTTGCGAATCCACTCGCAAGCGTCAACTGATTTTGCAGTGACCGCTATTTCCCCCCACCCCGCCTCCCCCAGAAAAGATTTCACTTTTCATATGTCACAAAGGTCACTCTTTTAATTCCCTCCTTATTCTCTCTATTCCATTACCTTCCCTTATTAATTCTTGTCTATACTCTCTATATTTTCCTCTAAGTACAGATACATTCACGTATGCTCCTTGTCTCTATTCACTCTTATACCTCTTTACCCGCATACATATCAATCGTGATCATTTTTACTCTCATTACCCGTCTTCATCCCTCAGTCTATTTTTGTCTTTACCCACATACATATCAATTGTGATCATCTTAACTCTCATTACCCGTCTTCCTCCCTCAGTCTATTTTTGTAATTGTTCTGCAAATTTTCGTGCTTCTTCTGGATCCAAGAATAGTCTGTTTTGTTGTCCTGGAATAAATATTTTCAATACCGCTGGATGCTTTAGTATAAATTTATACCCTTTCTTCCATAAAATCGCCTTTGCTGTATTGAACTCTTTTCTCTTCTTTAGGAGTTCAAAACTTATATCTGGATAAATGAAGATTTTTTGCCCTTTATACTCCAGTGGTTTGTTGCCCTCTCTTACTTTTTCCATTGTCTTCTCCAGTACCTTTTCTCTTGTAGTATATCTTAGGAATTTTACTACATTCTGTGGTCTCTTCTTGCTGCAGGTGTTCTGCAGCTGTCGTTGCCGGCTGTGGAGATCGACTCCCCAGCTGGTCCCCCCTCCCGTCGGTGTGTTTTTTTGCATGCGCATCGCGCATGCGCGACTCCTCGCGCATGCGCGGTTGCACACTTTTACTCGGCTCTGTGAGCCATTGTTGTAGTTCTTTTTCTACCGACCTGAGGTAGTGGGGCCCTCTCTCCACAGCGGGCCTCTTCGGACAGGTAAGGCCTTCACCTTTTTCCTCCGTTGTCTTCTCTTCCTCTCTTCTTTCCGTTGATTTTGATTTTTCTCCTTTTGTCTCCATCTTCTTTCCACCTTTATACTCACTTTTCTTTAACTTTTATTTCTGTGCCTTTGTGTTTTCCTTTGTTTTTCCCGACTTTTCTGGAGAGGGCTGGAGTTCACCGTCCGGCCACTACTCCATCACGTGACTCCGCCGATCAGGCAATGAGGTTGATGTAGATCCTGTCTTTAGTTAATAAAAGCCTGATAGTTTCACAATATCACCCGTTTGTGATTATTGATGCTACATCAGTGCCTGTGGATATTATTTAAACCTGCTTTAGCTTGACTCCGCCTTTTGGCAATAGAAAGGTAACGGATCTTAACAGAGACCGATCAAAGAAACAAAGCCGAAATATTCAGGGAAAGTAAGCCTGAAATTTTCCACAATCAATGTCTTCATAAAGTGAGGGAGAAAGACTGCAGCTCTCTGCCAGATCTCCACAATCAATGGATTGCCATGTTCCTGCTTCACTTTTGACTAAAAGTGAATTATAAAACATAATTGGTTAATTGACTAGTCTAGTAAAGGCTGATTCTCTAAAATACTGATGAAGTTGACATGGACAGTGCAGAGAAAAAGAGAGGGACCGAGAAAGAAAGAGAGAAGGACAGAGAGAACGAGAGATGGAGAATCATTGAGAAATTCAGAGACCTGACCGTCAGCAGGCAGAGGCCACTCTCCTCTTCACCAGATTTCATGACTGCCGAGACTGGCATCATTCTCAGTGCTTTTGCCTTGCTCTTTTATTGTTTTTTTTTAAATCTTGGGCCTGAATATTCTTCATTTAAAAGTCTGAACAGTGAACTTCGACAGAGTGTTTGATCATCAAAAGCTAAAATTAAATGTTGGCCAGCTAGATTTGGTGATCACATGATCAAACCATCAACTAGATGAGGACATGGAGGTTGGGAGTCAAGAGCAGAGCGGCAACGAATAGGTCCTGGTGTACAATAATGTTCAGTGCTGGGAGGCCAGATATTTACAAAGTGCAATAAATCTCCTGGTATCTGGAATTCAAGCAACTGGCCAAAAAAAAGGAAAATAAATTTAAAAAATAAAATAAATAAGAATGAAATAATAGGTAAAATATGTAAGTTGTAAAAGTAAATCCTCTCTGAATTACACACAAACCTTTTGGTGAAGTTGGGACAAAATATTCAGCCAGCGGAGGGAGGGCTTTGGCCAGGTTTTGCTCGTAGCAGCTGTTTGAATAAAGTTGTGTGAAACTGCAATGGGGTCACCCAGGATGAAGAGCTGGTTGATGCTGTTGGGGTGACTCTCTTAAAGTGTCTCCTTACCACTGATTGGTAAAAGCATATTAATGATCGAGACAAAAGAAGTGGATGTAAATCTCTAAGTTTGCAGATGCCATTAAGCTGTATGAGCTGTGAGTAAGATTCCAAAAGGCTGCAGGGTGGTTTGTTCAAACAATATTGATCTCAATGTTTCAGAACATACTAATGATTTTACTCATTTAATTGCTGAATAATATGAAATGCCTTTGGCTAAGAATTCTCTTCTCCCAGTGTTATCTGTATGATGGAAATTAAAGAATACACGTTGATACATGTGGTTTCAACACTGTCTCCACCCCCCCCCATCATTTCCGCCCACATGAATAAGAATTGAACAGATCTTGTTTGCATTCAAACTCAACACGAGTCATTGCTCAGTCACTAAACTAGTCATGTTTTAATCACATGGTCATCAAAACAAAACCCCAAATCTATCTGGCCTTCCTTAACTTAGCTCTCAAAGGCTGAGGATTCAGGTGGTAGAGTTGATTAGGCTTGCTTGCAGTGAGCTTTGAATTTTTTTGCTGAGAAACACACTGCATATGAAGATGGAATCACTGCAAAATATGAATGTTTAGCATCAGGAGAGCAGAAGATTAAATATTACACCTTTGTTCTCAAACATCCTGCCAATGTTCACTGCTCTGGCTTTTCAATGAAGACTCTCTTGTGTGAGACTTTATTAAGTCTTTTGAAAGTTCAAACACGCCACATCACCTGGCTCACTCTAGTCCACTCTATTGGTTTGACAAGTAGAATTTCTCCTACAGTGAAAGATAACTACATCGGAAGGCATTAGTGTGGAGGTTTGAGTGAATGCTTGCTTTATGATAAATGAGTGAGAAATGTCCATACAATCAGCTGTCTCTCGGGGTTAGAAATGACTTACTTTATCTCCAACATTCTGAGCAGTGGAAGATGTCACTACATTATTTTCTTTAACATGGGTACCAACCAATCTATGATCTTCATCGAGAGGGGGGCTGGTCAGTGTGAGGAGATTCCCGATAATTGTGCGCACGCATGCACACACTCTAGACTCACACTGGACACAAACACACATAGTCACGTCCACATTCTCTAACTCACGTTCAAATGTATTTGTTGTCATGTGTACCAAGATTGTTTTGCAAGCAGTCCAACAAGACATTTCATACATAATGTAACAAGACACAGGGCAGATGTGCAGAGGTACAAAGCAAGAGATCAGATGGTACAAAGTAAAGGCAACATCATTTTATTCTTGTGAGGTTCATTCAAGAGTCTGATTACCGGTCCAGGGACTTCCTCTGGGCTAGTCGCTTTCCATGGGCTCCCTCTCTGGAAGGTCGATCTGATGCTTACGGTTGTGACTGTGGGAATGAGTGTGTGCCACTAGCTCACTGGCCTCCCACTCACTCACAGTGAGCATAAGAGGAATTGAGCTCATCTGGGACTCAATCATTCTTCCAAATCATCTCCCCCACCATCCTACTCAACCCCTCTCCCACTTCTCCTGGGACCTACACTACTTACATCCACAATAGAAAGTGTATCAAATGCAGACAGAAACAAGACACTAGAGAATAGCACTTTTGTCAATGGAAGTTAGGATGAAATAGGATACCCACCCTAACTGTATATAAAATCAATAGAAGCTTACGAAAATTAATTGACTAACTTCAAAGCTTTGGATAAATAACATTGCAGATTCTTTGCATGAGGCTTTTGCATCTGCATTGCTCTTTATGTAGACTTCAGATGCATCTTGATACAGTAATAAATGAAGTTAAATGTCAGATGTATTAATATCTCATGTTTATTGAAGCTGTTATTAAGAAGGATAAGGAAGGAATTATTAAACAAACCTGACTTTGTAGGAATATTCATTGCAGAACTTAGTTATGTGATATTAATATCAAGTGATTTATTATCTACAAAAGTTACTTTGTAACATTTTCTTTGTTTAAAAGGATCTGTTTGCTTCATATTGGCAACATATTGATAATTCTGTATGGGTCTGTCTTTTGTAAGAAGTAAATCAGTAAAATGTCATAAATTCACTCTCCAGTCAATTCAAACCTCACAGGATCACAATCACTTTATTTCTGAAAGATTTTTATGATACCCAGTTTTGGAATTATGTTCAATTAAAACCAGCTTGTTTGACCATGATTTTCGTGACTTCTGACATCTCCTCCTGTGGTCTTCATGGGGATGTATTTATGATGTATTTTCCATCTCAAGGATGCTTTGATCATACCAGTTATTGTTGTGTAGTGCCAGTTTTAATGGCAGATTGTGTGCAAGAGTTGGTGAGTGCCATTCTATGGTCCAATGGGTTGTCGAAGAGGTGATGTAGAGACATTACTGCTCCGTAACATTACTTCCAGGAACCCACATTTCTTTATAAAATGTTCTGTATGCATGAGACAAATTAAAAGAGATGTTCAACAGTGGATCCACCTCAGCTCTCAACTCCCACACCACCATTTGACTATTCTCATCTGGCTCTTCGTCACTACAGGTCTCTCAATATACAAACATTGATGCTGCTTGTGGAATCTCCTTCAAATTAGGCCGACCCAAATCTCTGACACGAGAGCAACGACCACACTTTATCCTATCCCATTAGTCGAGGAGACCGTCAGAAACCACCCCCACCCCCACTCCTTTACACAATGAGAGGGATGGAAGAGAGAGAAAAAAAAAATTTCGTTAGAGGTTTAGCTGCAATGTACAATGAAAATACTCAGAACGTCAGGCAGCAGGGGGGAGAACAGAGCGAACAAGTTCCAGGTCCATGATCCTTCAGCAGAACTGGTTCGGGGCTTGGGATCAAGTGTGGGAGGGGAGGATATCAGACAACTTGGGCATCATGGCTAGGGTTGATCTGGCATCTTGGAGCTGAGAGGTGTGATTGGGAAGAGTTGTTAACTTGATTTAGATTTGTTTATTTATTTATTAGATCGTCACGCACCACAGAAAAGCCTTCTGTGGTATGCCAATCTATGCTGAGCAAAGAGTCTCATTGTTCCATTTATTTGACCTTTCTTTGTATTTATTCTCTTTTTAATTCAATTAAATATACTATTGGAGTACAATATCCAAAAGTGCTTGAGAAACAGCAGACCCTTGACCAGTCTACTGTGTTATACTGCTGACTGTATGCTCTTACAGTTTGTTTTCTCAAATTACAGTGGAATCTTTCTTATCTGGAACTCAAGGAGCCGGCAAAGAACAATCACGGAAAATAAATAGGTAAAAAAATACGGAAGCTTAAATTCGGCTGTCAGCTCGGCAATCACACAAAACACTGTCCCATCAACCAGAAAATACAGTAACCCAGCATCTTCCAATCCCCAAACTACCCTGGCCCTTGGGTAGAAGTGGGAAGTGGATAATTGGAGAACCATGCCACTGCACTACCACAGCCACTCCAGGCCCCGTTGATCATCCCCTGACCATTTCTTCCCAGATAGATTGCTGAAGGGGTGAAGGTCTTAAAGGAGAGGCAACACGAACAGGGCTTTTTCAAGTAGGGTTCCATTCAACCTGTTGTTTTCTTAATAGTGCCCAATTAAATTTAAAATTTTATTTACAATACTGTAGAAAGCCGATTCTGGCCATTGGTCAACCATTTTAATTCTGTGCCCCACTCCCACACTGACATATCTGCCCATGGCCTCATGCACCGCCAAACCAAACCCACCCATAATTTTCTGTCTAGGCCCTCTCCAACCAGATGGCATTAGCATGGACTTCTCTGGGTTCTCCCTCTCTTCCCCATCCCTCTGTCTTCTTTCTTCCAGCTCTCCATCCCTTCCCTCTCCATCAATATCCCCTCTAATTTTTCGTCGGCAGTGTGCTCAAAAATCATATGTTGTGCAAATGTTTTCCCTGTGACAAAAATCTGTGCGCACTGAATGCTTGTGCAAATATAAACTTGAAATAGTTTCAAGATAATGTGTATGGGCACATTTTAATCTAATCCAAGTATGAAAGCATTCTACATAGTAACATCTGCCAAACGTAGCTGAAGCTGTACAAACCTGAACAGGGGGGGGGGGGGGGTGACATTAATTAGGGATGTGCAAATGTAGTACTAACTAGTTAACAGAAACAGTTCACTAAGAAATTATTTTCAATAAGTATAATTATTAATTACTACCTTATTTTAGGTAGCGAACCGCACGCCCGCCCCGCCCGCCATTCACTGAGCCATTCCCCCCCTCCCCCTGTTGGCTGCTGTGCCCTCCCTCCTTTATCCACCAACTACCTCCTGCCTGTGGGACTGTGTTCAAGCACTTGCGGAGAGTCTGCACAATTTTCATTCACCTGTCTGGAATTGTCCAGGAGTTCAATGCACCAGCACCATTTACAAACTGCATCTCCTCACAAGGTCACAAGCTTGAAATTTATGGTTGTTAAAATAATAAAATCCACATTTGTTCAATGTCACTATTATACAATTGGTGAATTAATTCCCAATTAAATCTGTGCTTAATGGCCCCAGGATGATTTCAGGACCATAGATTTAACCCTTTGGTGGATACACTGTCTTGGTGAATAGTTGGAAGATCTCAGTGCATTGGCCTTCCTGAAACACATTTAATATCATTCACATGAAAGTGGCTGTAGGGGATTCAAGCAGTGGGTATGTGGCTGAAAGTGTAGCAGCAGCATTAGTTGGTAGTTCAATTTTAAATTTAGATATACAGCACAGAAATAGGCCCTTCTGTCCCACAAGTGTGTGCCGCCCAATTACACCCAAATAACCTACAACCCCAGTATGGTTTTCAAGGGAGGAAACCCATGCAGACATGGGGAGAACGTGCATACGCCCTTACAGACAGTGTGGGATTCGAACCCCAGTCAGAAACTCTAACAGTGCTTCTCTGACAGCTATGCTAACTGGAACACCCTTGAGATTAAGTCTGAGATATCAGGCTGGAGAGTTCACAGAGCAGTTTTAAAGAACCAATCTTCTTCTTGGGATCGAGGATAATTTATTTTCTCCCTAGTTCTGGGGGTTCTGGAATGTCAATGTGGGAATTACAGACTCTTGCACTGATGGAACAAGTGATGGCTGGTGAAGCAGGTGGGTCAGTAGTTTGTGAGATGGTTCACTTCTTCTGCTGCTTATGTGGGACCTGTACACACTCCTGGCACATGACCTGAAGGTTCTCAACACCATCCAGGTTGCTCCTGTAGTTTGAGTGGTCTTGGGTTGGAGATTCCGAGGAGTCAGTGGGGACATTAAAGGAATCTTTGACAACATCTTTGAATATTTTCCCTGCCTGGTAATTCAGTGTTATGACAGCATGAAATAGAGTATCCTTTAGTTAACATTCCTCACATCAGTGAGGGCCTCATTACAAAATATCTTGAATGACTAAAATCTGAAGATAGAACAAGTTAAAAAGATCTTCTCCTCCCAATTGCCAAATGTCATTCTGCTCTTTGGATACCCCAGGTTAAATAGGTAAATTTTCATCTTACCTTGATGTAGGCCTCAGGGAATGCATCTTTATTCTTGCTACATCTTTTCCACAAGAGCTCTTCTGAGATTACTCTGGCCGGATGCATCACAGTGTGGTACAGTTGCTGCAGAGAAATGAATCAGAGGTCAACCCACAGGTCCAGAAGAGTGGCAGAGAGGCTCATTGGAATCTCCCTTCCCCATCAACATGATCTACTGGGATTGTTATCTGACAGAGGTGCACAAAATTTTTTAAGGACCCCACCCACCCCACACAGCATCTTCCAGTTACTCCTGTCGGGCAAGAGATGCAGGAGGATCACAACCAGAACTACCCAGCTGAGAAACAACTTCTTCCCACGGGCAGTGAGAATACCGAATGACTGATGTCCTGGTCATGCAATCCCTCCAAGACTCCACTATTTATTCAACGATATTTATTTATGTTTTTGTATGTACAGCAGGCTTGGAAATATGTGTGCTATGTCTATACGTGTGCTTGCAAGTTTTTACACTGAAGACTGAAGAATGCCGTTTCATCCCATCAATCTTATACTGTGCTTGAACTTAAAAAAATGCTGTGTGCCTTGCTGAGTTTCTCCAGAAATTTTGTGTAAACTTTCATCACTGGGGTTTTATATGTCCTTTTATTTGAATCAGTGTAGAGGAGCAAGAACAAGATACCAACCCTTCCTGGAGGGAGATTATTGGCCGGAAGAGGCTCTTTAGCAAGACTCCAGACGACCCAGAACACTCCTCCAGATTGGCTCCTGCCTGCAGCCTCCTATCTACAATTTCTTGGCAGAGCATCAAAAGAGCTGAGAACTGGTTCTTAAAATTACCCGTGATCCAAGTCTCTGGACTCCACAAGTGAGGTACCTGCCCCATAGACCTATAGATTTTTGAGATCCATGATGTCTGCTGCTGTTAACTGCACCGACTGAAGGAGGAATTCAGTCCAATGAAATGGCTGAGTGACTACGAATGGACAAAATATTTGCAACAAGTTCATCTGAGGATTTGTGGCTGGAAAGTAGATTCTACAAATTGGAATTTATGGTTGTAAAACTAAAAACGCTGGGCAGATGAATCTGTGAATCAATGGCCAGGGTTACCAGTCCAGTGTGGACACTGCAACTGAAGGCGGCGACAGGAAACCACGTCAGTATTTCCACCCCCTTGTATAATCATGAACTCAACATCGACCTGTCTCAGCTCAAAGATGGAGCCTCCACCGAAGGAGAACAGGGGAGGCAACAACTACACTTTGGAGGGTCAGAGATCCTGACGGATGGAGAGACAGGATCACCCACGCCCAACGGCAAGGCCCTTGAATAATGAATCTCAACTCTGATATGGGTTTGCAGTCCAGAGATTTGGGCATAAAAATATGGGCTGATACGTAGTAATTCTTGTTACACAGAACAGCACTGTACAGGAACAGGCCTTTCAACCCAACACGATGCCCAAGTTAAACACTCTGCACATTTCTGTTCCCTGGATGTTCATGTATACATCTGGAAGTTTATTTGCATCTACTTCCACCACTACCCCTGGTCCCTACCACTCTCTGCACAAAGAATTTGTCCCACACATCTCCTTTAAATCCCCACCCCCCCCCCACCCACCTTAAACACATGTCGTGTGGTATGTTACAGTTTTACCTTGGGAAAGATATTAATTGTCTACCCTATCAATGCCTCTTATATTTTATAAACATCTTTCAGGTCACTGCTCAACCTCTACCTCTTAAAAGGAACCAACCATTCCCCATAGTTCATAACCCCAATCAGTTCCCTTCCAAAGTCTCCACATCCTTTCTGTAATGGGGCAACCAGAATTGCCCATAATACATGTCGTGTGGCCCTAACCAACGCTTCCTAGAGCTGTAATGTTACCTCCTTGAAGCCCCGCACAGTGAAGACAAGCATTCCAGATGCTCTTTTAAAATCACAAGTTGAGAGATTGTGGTTCAATTGTTACCAGTTCCCTCTCTTTGTTGAATAACAGCATAAAAGTATGGGACATGTTGAAAGTTATAGAACTAGGAGTGATTTTTCATACACAGTGCTCTTACAATAAAACCCTGGAACAATACTGATGAGCTACTTTAAATTTCAACCAGGGTACATTTACTTTCTCAAGTAGACACATTTTGAGGAAACAATTGGAAGTTATTGCCCTGGTCAATTATATGCCTTAAATTTCCAACGTAAATTACCTGATTAAACTGGACAACAGTTTTTTTCCAAAGATTTGCTACCTGAAAAAAATTGGGGATTATGACGGGAGACTTCAAGCTGAACAGAGATAATTTCAGGTTTGCTGAATCACATAGGAAGTTGGAGAAACATCAACTTTTATTGAATTTAGCCTGTTTAATCGCATCATGATGCTGACACGTTCATTTAGTACAACTGACCTAATAATGTGTTTCCGCTGATTCTCGTTGATATTCAGCATCTGATGCCTCTCGTGTCAGTGTCCAATAGTCAGCCGGCAGTGATGGATTCCAGTTGCCCTGATATCACTTCTCCGTGGTCGCAATGTTCTGTTGAAACCTTTCACCATATTCTGCACCAAGATCAGCAGGGAAGAGTCCAAGGGCAAATGCAGAAAACAAATTTTCGATGATGTGCTGCACTTCATAGTTTTAGATGCTTGAAGCATGTTTAAAATTTGACTGGAAATCACAAAAATAGGTTATAGCTAAAGAATGGTGCATGATCGTAAAATTTTTAAGGTGCTTTTCATGATGGTCAGCTCCAAATCCATAAAATACGGCCTAGGGTGTTCAGGAAGCCAAATCCATAAAATACGGCCTAGGGTGTTCAGGAAGCCAAATCCATAAAATACGGCCTAGGGTGTTCAGCAAGCCAAATCCATAAAATACGGCCTAGGGCGTTCAGGAAGCCAAATCCATAAAATACGGCCTAGGGTGTTCAGGAAGCCAAATCTTCATTGTCCAGTGTATTTGTCACCATTGTTAGTGAGAGTTTGCTATTCTCTGGATGCTGTGCAACCTACATTATAGCAATGATTGCACATCCAAAGAGTCCTATTAGCCATTAAATTATTTGGTTGTGATATAAAAAATATTCTTGAAATAAAGTATTTTTCTTTACTTTAAAATGACAATTAAAGCCAATAAATAGATTTTTTTAAAAAATTTAGACATAACAGGCCCTTCTCCCCACAAGCCTGTGCCACCCAATTACACACAATTGACTTACATCCCCCGTATGTTTTGAATGGTGGGAGGAAACCAGAGCACCTGAAGGAAATGCCCGCAGATATGGAGAAGATGTACAAACTCCTTAGAACAGAGTGGGGTTTGAACGCAGGCCACTGGCACTGTAGTACCAAGCTAACACAGTGCTGCCCCAAGAGGTAGATGAAGGGCTTTGTGGATTGGCTTAAACCAGAACCAAGGACCAAGAGAAATGGTATTTAATTCAACACTGAGACGACACATCTGTGGACAGAGGAGTTAGTATTCCAGAAGGATGACCTTTTATCAGAATGGGAGCATTTAAAGAGAAATCAACAACAAAACCAAGTCAGTTCTGTGTAACCAAATCAATAGAATTCATGTTTGAATCAATTGGACTGACTCTGAATGTTGCTTTGACTGTGGTGCTCAATGGATTCTGTGATCTGTATTAGTGATCATTACAGGAAGCCTCAAATCTCTGAAGGACCATGGTTTCAAAGTGTCAAACACTTGAGGTAAATGGCAAAGGTGGAAAAGAGGACCAAAACATAGGAGAGAAACTTGTACAGGCAGGAATGTTAGATCCAAATTAATACAGTGAGCAGTTGGCATGACCCATGAGGGCAAACAGTTTCCTTTTGTGTTGCTAACATCTTTGGTTCCAGGCATCTAAGCAACATCTTTTGAACACCCCCCCACCCCCACTTTTGAGAAGGAGAATGAGAGGGGATGGGCCACGGGACGGTGACCAGGGCGGCAGACTAGCAAGGGGCCCTGAGGTTGAAAGAACAGACAGCCCGTTGGCATCTCGAGGCGAGGAACCCATGTCAGCAACTGTGTTCAAAGGACTTACTCCAGGTTGCAGAGTGCTGGAGACCGAATCGTGACTGGCTGAAGGGGTACCAGGTATCAGAGTGGGATGGGAGAGGGTGCTGGAGGCTTCCAGATTGTGTCAGAGGTGTGCATCAGGAACTTGGGGTGCTGATGGTTAATACTGAAGGTGCAGAGATTGCAGGAGAGCTGGAGGGGACTCACTGACTCTGGGGGAGCTCTCCTTTGCAACTGGAAGGGGCGCTCGGCAATTTTTACAAATAGCAAATCATTGTCTGACTAAAGGAAATTCTATGTAATATCACATTTTCTATGTAATATCACAATAAAATAATCTTGAATTTAGAGATGCAGGCCCTATTAGGCAATGGAACAGCTTAGATACATTCAAGTGACCAATTAACCTATGAAACCCTTACGTCTTTCGAACGTGGGAGGAAATCAAAGCACCTGGAGGAAACCCACGTGGACACAGGGAGAACGTACAAACTCTTTACAGACAGCTGGGTTGTAACTGTGTCACCCTAATAATCCTGCCTGGCTGATCATTCTCCCAATGTCTCATTTATCGAGAAATATTATTCAATCTTTTCAGTAAAGATGATTTGCTATTTACTGAAATCTTTTCAGACTCCAGGACACTCAAATCCTTCTGGAGAAAATAATAGAAGATTATATCACAAGGCATGATACATTTTCAGGCTACAGATTCTCTGCGGTAAGAGATGAAGGGCTTCCCTTGAATTCCACCTTCGATCAGTGCTCATTAGATTTTCCCTTTCCTTCATTTCTCTAGAAATAGATAAACTTTAAAAAATGTCACTTGATGTGGATGCTTTTATTTCCTCCCCTAGTTTTGCCATCTCTCTCCTCAAACTTTTTCTTTGCTTTTAATTTTACAATGGTTGGCATTTTTAATCATGTCATCTTGATCAACAGGATCCTCCAGATGTTGGAATTAAGTTTGCAGTTCAGTCTTAATTTTGTATTTCTTTCCAACTCCTCACCAACCTCAATCTCACACTCATGCTGTGGTCCTCGTGCCTTTAAATACCAATGTGCTGCCAAATGAACAATTCTTCCTTTGCTTTTCACATCAGAGCCCTCAGCTTTCTCAGTCTTACCTTCATATAAAAATATCAGCTCGATTTTCAGTTGTCTTGGTCACAATCTCGACTATGAAAGAGCTTTGTCAGTAGGGCAGGAAGTGAAATTTGATTCTCCAGGGATTTCTTGTTTATCTCAAGTTCCTGGGAATTCTAGCCCTGGTCATATGTTTGGTGCCAGCAGAAAATTCATGAATGAGATGCCTTTGGTGCCTCATGTAAGACAGTGTCTTTAAGAATCTGATGGCAGAGGGGAGGAAGACATCCTTGAGCCGTTGAGTGCTCGTCTTTCGGCTTGAGCCGTTGAGTGCTCGTCTTTCGGCTTGAGCCGTTGAGTGCTCGTCTTTCGGCTTGAGCCGTTGAGTGCTCGTCTTTCGGCTTGAGCCGTTGAGTGCTCGTCTTTCGGCTTGAGCCGTTGAGTGCTCGTCTTTCGGCTTGAGCCGTTGAGTGCTCGTCTTTCGGCTTGAGCCGTTGAGTGCTCGTCTTTCGGCTTGAGCCGTTGAGTGCTCGTCTTTCGGCTTGAGCCGTTGAGTGCTCGTCTTTCGGCTTGAGCCGTTGAGTGCTCGTCTTTCGGCTTGAGCCGTTGAGTGCTCGTCTTTCGGCTTGAGCCGTTGAGTGCTCGTCTTTCGGCTTGAGCCGTTGAGTGCTCGTCTTTCGGCTTGAGCCGTTGAGTGCTCGTCTTTCGGCTTGAGCCGTTGAGTGCTCGTCTTTCGGCTTGAGCCGTTGAGTGCTCGTCTTTCGGCTTGAGCCGTTGAGTGCTCGTCTTTCGGCTTGAGCCGTTGAGTGCTCGTCTTTCGGCTTGAGCCGTTGAGTGCTCGTCTTTCGGCTTGAGCCGTTGAGTGCTCGTCTTTCGGCTTGAGCCGTTGAGTGCTCGTCTTTCGGCTTGAGCCGTTGAGTGCTCGTCTTTCGGCTTGAGCCGTTGAGTGCTCGTCTTTCGGCTTGAGCCGTTGAGTGCTCGTCTTTCGGCTTGAGCCGTTGAGTGCTCGTCTTTCGGCTTGAGCCGTTGAGTGCTCGTCTTTCGGCTTGAGCCGTTGAGTGCTCGTCTTTCGGCTTGAGCCGTTGAGTGCTCGTCTTTCGGCTTGAGCCGTTGAGTGCTCGTCTTTCGGCTTGAGCCGTTGAGTGCTCGTCTTTCGGCTTGAGCCGTTGAGTGCTCGTCTTTCGGCTTGAGCCGTTGAGTGCTCGTCTTTCGGCTTGAGCCGTTGAGTGCTCGTCTTTCGGCTTGAGCCGTTGAGTGCTCGTCTTTCGGCTTGAGCCGTTGAGTGCTCGTCTTTCGGCTTGAGCCGTTGAGTGCTCGTCTTTCGGCTTGAGCCGTTGAGTGCTCGTCTTTCGGCTTGAGCCGTTGAGTGCTCGTCTTTCGGCTTGAGCCGTTGAGTGCTCGTCTTTCGGCTTGAGCCGTTGAGTGCTCGTCTTTCGGCTTGAGCCGTTGAGTGCTCGTCTTTCGGCTTGAGCCGTTGAGTGCTCGTCTTTCGGCTTGAGCCGTTGAGTGCTCGTCTTTCGGCTTGAGCCGTTGAGTGCTCGTCTTTCGGCTTGAGCCGTTGAGTGCTCGTCTTTCGGCTTGAGCCGTTGAGTGCTCGTCTTTCGGCTTGAGCCGTTGAGTGCTCGTCTTTCGGCTTGAGCCGTTGAGTGCTCGTCTTTCGGCTTGAGCCGTTGAGTGCTCGTCTTTCGGCTTGAGCCGTTGAGTGCTCGTCTTTCGGCTTGAGCCGTTGAGTGCTCGTCTTTCGGCTTGAGCCGTTGAGTGCTCGTCTTTCGGCTTGAGCCGTTGAGTGCTCGTCTTTCGGCTTGAGCCGTTGAGTGCTCGTCTTTCGGCTTGAGCCGTTGAGTGCTCGTCTTTCGGCTTGAGCCGTTGAGTGCTCGTCTTTCGGCTTGAGCCGTTGAGTGCTCGTCTTTCGGCTTGAGCCGTTGAGTGCTCGTCTTTCGGCTTGAGCCGTTGAGTGCTCGTCTTTCGGCTTGAGCCGTTGAGTGCTCGTCTTTCGGCTTGAGCCGTTGAGTGCTCGTCTTTCGGCTTGAGCCGTTGAGTGCTCGTCTTTCGGCTTGAGCCGTTGAGTGCTCGTCTTTCGGCTTGAGCCGTTGAGTGCTCGTCTTTCGGCTTGAGCCGTTGAGTGCTCGTCTTTCGGCTTGAGCCGTTGAGTGCTCGTCTTTCGGCTTGAGCCGTTGAGTGCTCGTCTTTCGGCTTGAGCCGTTGAGTGCTCGTCTTTCGGCTTGAGCCGTTGAGTGCTCGTCTTTCGGCTTGAGCCGTTGAGTGCTCGTCTTTCGGCTTGAGCCGTTGAGTGCTCGTCTTTCGGCTTGAGCCGTTGAGTGCTCGTCTTTCGGCTTGAGCCGTTGAGTGCTCGTCTTTCGGCTTGAGCCGTTGAGTGCTCGTCTTTCGGCTTGAGCCGTTGAGTGCTCGTCTTTCGGCTTGAGCCGTTGAGTGCTCGTCTTTCGGCTTGAGCCGTTGAGTGCTCGTCTTTCGGCTTGAGCCGTTGAGTGCTCGTCTTTCGGCTTGAGCCGTTGAGTGCTCGTCTTTCGGCTTGAGCCGTTGAGTGCTCGTCTTTCGGCTTGAGCCGTTGAGTGCTCGTCTTTCGGCTTGAGCCGTTGAGTGCTCGTCTTTCGGCTTGAGCCGTTGAGTGCTCGTCTTTCGGCTTGAGCCGTTGAGTGCTCGTCTTTCGGCTTGAGCCGTTGAGTGCTCGTCTTTCGGCTTGAGCCGTTGAGTGCTCGTCTTTCGGCTTGAGCCGTTGAGTGCTCGTCTTTCGGCTTGAGCCGTTGAGTGCTCGTCTTTCGGCTTGAGCCGTTGAGTGCTCGTCTTTCGGCTTGAGCCGTTGAGTGCTCGTCTTTCGGCTTGAGCCGTTGAGTGCTCGTCTTTCGGCTTGAGCCGTTGAGTGCTCGTCTTTCGGCTTGAGCCGTTGAGTGCTCGTCTTTCGGCTTGAGCCGTTGAGTGCTCGTCTTTCGGCTTGAGCCGTTGAGTGCTCGTCTTTCGGCTTGAGCCGTTGAGTGCTCGTCTTTCGGCTTGAGCCGTTGAGTGCTCGTCTTTCGGCTTGAGCCGTTGAGTGCTCGTCTTTCGGCTTGAGCCGTTGAGTGCTCGTCTTTCGGCTTGAGCCGTTGAGTGCTCGTCTTTCGGCTTGAGCCGTTGAGTGCTCGTCTTTCGGCTTGAGCCGTTGAGTGCTCGTCTTTCGGCTTGAGCCGTTGAGTGCTCGTCTTTCGGCTTGAGCCGTTGAGTGCTCGTCTTTCGGCTTGAGCCGTTGAGTGCTCGTCTTTCGGCTTGAGCCGTTGAGTGCTCGTCTTTCGGCTTGAGCCGTTGAGTGCTCGTCTTTCGGCTTGAGCCGTTGAGTGCTCGTCTTTCGGCTTGAGCCGTTGAGTGCTCGTCTTTCGGCTTGAGCCGTTGAGTGCTCGTCTTTCGGCTTGAGCCGTTGAGTGCTCGTCTTTCGGCTTGAGCCGTTGAGTGCTCGTCTTTCGGCTTGAGCCGTTGAGTGCTCGTCTTTCGGCTTGAGCCGTTGAGTGCTCGTCTTTCGGCTTGAGCCGTTGAGTGCTCGTCTTTCGGCTTGAGCCGTTGAGTGCTCGTCTTTCGGCTTGAGCCGTTGAGTGCTCGTCTTTCGGCTTGAGCCGTTGAGTGCTCGTCTTTCGGCTTGAGCCGTTGAGTGCTCGTCTTTCGGCTTGAGCCGTTGAGTGCTCGTCTTTCGGCTTGAGCCGTTGAGTGCTCGTCTTTCGGCTTGAGCCGTTGAGTGCTCGTCTTTCGGCTTGAGCCGTTGAGTGCTCGTCTTTCGGCTTGAGCCGTTGAGTGCTCGTCTTTCGGCTTGAGCCGTTGAGTGCTCGTCTTTCGGCTTGAGCCGTTGAGTGCTCGTCTTTCGGCTTGAGCCGTTGAGTGCTCGTCTTTCGGCTGAGCCGTTGAGTGCTCGTCTTTCGGCTTGAGCCGTTGAGTGCTCGTCTTTCGGCTTGAGCCGTTGAGTGCTCGTCTTTCGCTTGAGCCGTTGAGTGCTCGTCTTTCGGCTTGAGCCGTTGAGTGCTCGTCTTTCGGCTTGAGCCGTTGAGTGCTCGTCTTTCGGCTTGAGCCGTTGAGTGCTCGTCTTTCGGCTTGAGCCGTTGAGTGCTCGTCTTTCGGCTTGAGCCGTTGAGTGCTCGTCTTTCGCTTGAGCCGTTGAGTGCTCGTCTTTCGGCTTGAGCCGTTGAGTGCTCGTCTTTCGGCTTGAGCCGTTGAGTGCTCGTCTTTCGGCTTGAGCCGTTGAGTGCTCGTCTTTCGGCTTGAGCCGTTGAGTGCTCGTCTTTCGGCTTGAGCCGTTGAGTGCTCGTCTTTCGGCTTGAGCCGTTGAGTGCTCGTCTTTCGGCTTGAGCCGTTGAGTGCTCGTCTTTCGGCTTGAGCCGTTGAGTGCTCGTCTTTCGGCTTGAGCCGTTGAGTGCTCGTCTTTCGGCTTGAGCCGTTGAGTGCTCGTCTTTCGGCTTGAGCCGTTGAGTGCTCGTCTTTCGGCTTGAGCCGTTGAGTGCTCGTCTTTCGGCTTGAGCCGTTGAGTGCTCGTCTTTCGGCTTGAGCCGTTGAGTGCTCGTCTTTCGGCTTGAGCCGTTGAGTGCTCGTCTTTCGGCTTGAGCCGTTGAGTGCTCGTCTTTCGGCTTGAGCCAGTTGAGTGCTCGTCTTTCGGCTTGAGCGTTGAGTGCTCGTCTTTCGGCTTGAGCCGTTGAGTGCTCGTCTTTCGGCTTGAGCCGTTGAGTGCTCGTCTTTCGGCTTGAGCCGTTGAGTGCTCGTCTTTCGGCTTGAGCCGTTGAGTGCTCGTCTTTCGGCTTGAGCCGTTGAGTGCTCGTCTTTCGGCTTGAGCCGTTGAGTGCTCGTCTTTCGGCTTGAGCCGTTGAGTGCTCGTCTTTCGGCTTGAGCCGTTGAGTGCTCGTCTTTCGGCTTGAGCGTTGAGTGCTCGTCTTTCGGCTTGAGCCGTTGAGTGCTCGTCTTTCGGCTTGAGCCGTTGAGTGCTCGTCTTTCGGCTTGAGCCGTTGAGTGCTCGTCTTTTCGGCTTGAGCCGTTGAGTGCTCGTCTTTCGGCTTGAGCCGTTGAGTGCTCGTCTTTCGGCTTGAGCCGTTGAGTGCTCGTCTTTCGGCTTGAGCCGTTGAGTGCTCGTCTTTCGGCTTGAGCCGTTGAGTGCTCGTCTTTCGGCTTGAGCCGTTGAGTGCTCGTCTTTCGGCTTGAGCCGTTGAGTGCTCGTCTTTCGGCTTGAGCCGTTGAGTGCTCGTCTTTCGGCTTGAGCCGTTGAGTGCTCGTCTTTCGGCTTGAGCCGTTGAGTGCTCGTCTTTCGGCTTGAGCCGTTGAGTGCTCGTCTTTCGGCTTGAGCCGTTGAGTGCTCGTCTTTCGGCTTGAGCCGTTGAGTGCTCGTCTTTCGGCTTGAGCCGTTGAGTGCTCGTCTTTCGGCTTGAGCCGTTGAGTGCTCGTCTTTCGGCTTGAGCCGTTGAGTGCTCGTCTTTCGGCTTGAGCCGTTGAGTGCTCGTCTTTCGGCTTGAGCCGTTGAGTGCTCGTCTTTCGGCTTGAGCCGTTGAGTGCTCGTCTTTCGGCTTGAGCCGTTGAGTGCTCGTCTTTCGGCTTGAGCCGTTGAGTGCTCGTCTTTCGGCTTGAGCCGTTGAGTGCTCGTCTTTCGGCTTGAGCCGTTGAGTGCTCGTCTTTCGCTTGAGCCGTTGAGTGCTCGTCTTTCGGCTTGAGCCGTTGAGTGCTCGTCTTTCGGCTTGAGCCGTTGAGTGCTCGTCTTTCGGCTTGAGCCGTTGAGTGCTCGTCTTTCGGCTTGAGCCGTTGAGTGCTCGTCTTTCGGCTTGAGCCGTTGAGTGCTCGTCTTTCGGCTTGAGCCGTTGAGTGCTCGTCTTTCGGCTTGAGCCGTTGAGTGCTCGTCTTTCGGCTTGAGCCGTTGAGTGCTCGTCTTTCGGCTTGAGCCGTTGAGTGCTCGTCTTTCGGCTTGAGCCGTTGAGTGCTCGTCTTTCGGCTTGAGCCGTTGAGTGCTCGTCTTTCGGCTTGAGCCGTTGAGTGCTCGTCTTTCGGCTTGAGCCGTTGAGTGCTCGTCTTTCGGCTTGAGCCGTTGAGTGCTCGTCTTTCGGCTTGAGCCGTTGAGTGCTCGTCTTTCGGCTTGAGCCGTTGAGTGCTCGTCTTTCGGCTTGAGCCGTTGAGTGCTCGTCTTTCGGCTTGAGCCGTTGAGTGCTCGTCTTTCGGCTTGAGCCGTTGAGTGCTCGTCTTTCGGCTTGAGCCGTTGAGTGCTCGTCTTTCGGCTTGAGCCGTTGAGTGCTCGTCTTTCGGCTTGAGCCGTTGAGTGCTCGTCTTTCGCTTGAGCCGTTGAGTGCTCGTCTTTCGGCTTGAGCCGTTGAGTGCTCGTCTTTCGGCTTGAGCCGTTGAGTGCTCGTCTTTCGGCTTGAGCCGTTGAGTGCTCGTCTTCGGCTTGAGCCGTTGAGTGCTCGTCTTTCGGCTTGAGCCGTTGAGTGCTCGTCTTTCGGCTTGAGCCGTTGAGTGCTCGTCTTTCGGCTTGAGCCGTTGAGTGCTCGTCTTTCGGCTTGAGCCGTTGAGTGCTCGTCTTTCGGCTTGAGCCGTTGAGTGCTCGTCTTTCGGCTTGAGCCGTTGAGTGCTCGTCTTTCGGCTTGAGCGTTGAGTGCTCGTCTTTCGGCTTGAGCCGTTGAGTGCTCGTCTTTCGGCTTGAGCCGTTGAGTGCTCGTCTTTCGGCTTGAGCCGTTTGAGTGCTCGTCTTTCGGCTTGAGCCGTTGAGTGCTCGTCTTTCGGCTTGAGCCGTTGAGTGCTCGTCTTTCGGCTTGAGCCGTTGAGTGCTCGTCTTTCGGCTTGAGCCGTTGAGTGCTCGTCTTTCGGCTTGAGCCGTTGAGTGCTCGTCTTTCGGCTTGAGCCGTTGAGTGCTCGTCTTTCGGCTTGAGCCGTTGAGTGCTCGTCTTTCGGCTTGAGCCGTTGAGTGCTCGTCTTTCGGCTTGAGCCGTTGAGTGCTCGTCTTTCGGCTTGAGCCGTTGAGTGCTCGTCTTTCGGCTTGAGCCGTTGAGTGCTCGTCTTTCGGCTTGAGCCGTTGAGTGCTCGTCTTTCGGCTTGAGCCGTTGAGTGCTCGTCTTTCGGCTTGAGCCGTTGAGTGCTCGTCTTTCGGCTTGAGCCGTTGAGTGCTCGTCTTTCGGCTTGAGCCGTTGAGTGCTCGTCTTTCGGCTTGAGCCGTTGAGTGCTCGTCTTTCGGCTTGAGCCGTTGAGTGCTCGTCTTTCGGCTTGAGCCGTTGAGTGCTCGTCTTTCGGCTTGAGCCGTTGAGTGCTCGTCTTTCGGCTTGAGCCGTTGAGTGCTCGTCTTTCGGCTTGAGCCGTTGAGTGCTCGTCTTTCGGCTTGAGCCGTTGAGTGCTCGTCTTTCGGCTTGAGCCGTTGAGTGCTCGTCTTTCGGCTTGAGCCGTTGAGTGCTCGTCTTTCGGCTTGAGCCGTTGAGTGCTCGTCTTTCGGCTTGAGCCGTTGAGTGCTCGTCTTTCGGCTTGAGCCGTTGAGTGCTCGTCTTTCGGCTTGAGCCGTTGAGTGCTCGTCTTTCGGCTTGAGCCGTTGAGTGCTCGTCTTTCGGCTTGAGCCGTTGAGTGCTCGTCTTTCGGCTTGAGCGTTGAGTGCTCGTCTTTCGGCTTGAGCCGTTGAGTGCTCGTCTTTCGGCTTGAGCCGTTGAGTGCTCGTCTTTCGGCTTGAGCCGTTGAGTGCTCGTCTTTCGGCTTGAGCCGTTGAGTGCTCGTCTTTCGGCTTGAGCCGTTGAGTGCTCGTCTTTCGGCTTGAGCCGTTGAGTGCTCGTCTTTCGGCTTGAGCCGTTGAGTGCTCGTCTTTCGGCTTGAGCCGTTGAGTGCTCGTCTTTCGGCTTGAGCCGTTGAGTGCTCGTCTTTCGGCTTGAGCCGTTGAGTGCTCGTCTTTCGGCTTGAGCCGTTGAGTGCTCGTCTTTCGGCTTGAGCCGTTGAGTGCTCGTCTTTCGGCTTGAGCCGTTGAGTGCTCGTCTTTCGGCTTGAGCCGTTGAGTGCTCGTCTTTCGGCTTGAGCCGTTGAGTGCTCGTCTTTCGGCTTGAGCCGTTGAGTGCTCGTCTTTCGGCTTGAGCCGTTGAGTGCTCGTCTTTCGGCTTGAGCCGTTGAGTGCTCGTCTTTCGGCTTGAGCCGTTGAGTGCTCGTCTTTCGGCTTGAGCCGTTGAGTGCTCGTCTTTCGGCTTGAGCCGTTGAGTGCTCGTCTTTCGGCTTGAGCCGTTGAGTGCTCGTCTTTCGGCTTGAGCCGTTGAGTGCTCGTCTTTCGGCTTGAGCCGTTGAGTGCTCGTCTTTCGGCTTGAGCCGTTGAGTGCTCGTCTTTCGGCTTGAGCCGTTGAGTGCTCGTCTTTCGGCTTGAGCCGTTGAGTGCTCGTCTTTCGGCTTGAGCCGTTGAGTGCTCGTCTTTCGGCTTGAGCCGTTGAGTGCTCGTCTTTCGGCTTGAGCCGTTGAGTGCTCGTCTTTCGGCTTGAGCCGTTGAGTGCTCGTCTTTCGGCTTGAGCCGTTGAGTGCTCGTCTTTCGGCTTGAGCCGTTGAGTGCTCGTCTTTCGGCTTGAGCCGTTGAGTGCTCGTCTTTCGGCTTGAGCCGTTGAGTGCTCGTCTTTCGGCTTGAGCCGTTGAGTGCTCGTCTTTCGGCTTGAGCCGTTGAGTGCTCGTCTTTCGGCTTGAGCCGTTGAGTGCTCGTCTTTCGGCTTGAGCCGTTGAGTGCTCGTCTTTCGGCTTGAGCCGTTGAGTGCTCGTCTTTCGGCTTGAGCCGTTGAGTGCTCGTCTTTCGGCTTGAGCCGTTGAGTGCTCGTCTTTCGGCTTGAGCCGTTGAGTGCTCGTCTTTCGGCTTGAGCCGTTGAGTGCTCGTCTTTCGCTTGAGCCGTTGAGTGCTCGTCTTTCGGCTTGAGCCGTTGAGTGCTCGTCTTTCGGCTTGAGCCGTTGAGTGCTCGTCTTTCGGCTTGAGCCGTTGAGTGCTCGTCTTTCGCTTGAGCCGTTGAGTGCTCGTCTTTCGGCTTGAGCCGTTGAGTGCTCGTCTTTCGGCTTGAGCGTTGAGTGCTCGTCTTTCGGCTTGAGCCGTTGAGTGCTCGTCTTTCGGCTTGAGCCGTTGAGTGCTCGTCTTTCGGCTTGAGCCGTTGAGTGCTCGTCTTTCGGCTTGAGCCGTGAGTGCTCGTCTTTCGGCTTGAGCCGTTGAGTGCTCGTCTTTCGGCTTGAGCCGTTGAGTGCTCGTCTTCGCTTGAGCGTTGAGTGCTCGTCTTTCGGCTTGAGCCGTTGAGTGCTCGTCTTTCGGCTTGAGCCGTTGAGTGCTCGTCTTTCGGCTTGAGCCGTTGATGCTCGTCTTTCGGCTTGAGCCGTTGAGTGCTCGTCTTTCGCTTGAGCCGTTGAGTGCTCGTCTTTCGGCTTGAGCCGTTGAGTGCGTCTTTCGGCTTGAGCCGTTGAGTGCTCGTCTTTCGGCTTGAGCCGTTGAGTGCTCGTCTTTCGGCTTGAGCCGTTGAGTGCTCGTCTTTCGGCTTGAGCCGTTGAGTGCTCGTCTTTCGGCTTGAGCCGTTGAGTGCTCGTCTTTCGGCTTGAGCCGTTGAGTGCTCGTCTTTCGCTTGAGTGAGTGCTCGTCTTTCGCTTGAGCGTTGAGTGCTCGTCTTTCGGCTTGAGCCGTTGAGTGCTCGTCTTTCGGCTTGAGCCGTTGAGTGCTCGTCTTTCGGCTTGAGCCGTTGAGTGCTCGTCTTTCGGCTTGAGCCGTTGAGTGCTCGTCTTTCGGCTTGAGCCGTTGAGTGCTCGTCTTTCGGCTTGAGCCGTTGAGTGCTCGTCTTTCGGCTTGAGCCGTTGAGTGCTCGTCTTTCGGCTTGAGCCGTTGAGTGCTCGTCTTTCCGTTGAGTGCTCGTCTTTCGGCTTGAGCCGTTGAGTGCTCGTCTTTCGGCTTGAGCCGTTGAGTGCTCGTCTTTCGGCTTGAGCCGTTGAGTGCTCGTCTTTCGGCTTGAGCCGTTGAGTGCTCGTCTTTCGGCTTGAGCCGTTGAGTGCTCGTCTTTCGGCTTGAGCCGTTGAGTGCTCGTCTTTCGGCTTGAGCCGTTGAGTGCTCGTCTTTCGGCTTGAGCCGTTGAGTGCTCGTCTTTCGGCTTGAGCCGTTGAGTGCTCGTCTTTCGGCTTGAGCCGTTGAGTGCTCGTCTTTCGGCTTGAGCCGTTGAGTGCTCGTCTTTCGGCTTGAGCCGTTGAGTGCTCGTCTTTCGGCTTGAGCCGTTGAGTGCTCGTCTTTCGGCTTGAGCCGTTGAGTGCTCGTCTTTCGGCTTGAGCCGTTGAGTGCTCGTCTTTCGGCTTGAGCCGTTGAGTGCTCGTCTTTCGGCTTGAGCCGTTGAGTGCTCGTCTTTCGGCTTGAGCCGTTGAGTGCTCGTCTTTCGGCTTGAGCCGTTGAGTGCTCGTCTTTCGGCTTGAGCCGTTGAGTGCTCGTCTTTCGGCTTGAGCCGTTGAGTGCTCGTCTTTAGGCTTGAGCCGTTGAGTGCTCGTCTTTAGGCTTGAGCCGTTGAGTGCTCGTCTTTAGGCTTGAGCCGTTGAGTGCTCGTCTTTAGGCTTGAGCCGTTGAGTGCTCGTCTTTAGGCTTGAGCCGTTGAGTGCTCGTCTTTAGGCTTGAGCCGTTGAGTGCTCGTCTTTAGGCTTGAGCCGTTGAGTGCTCGTCTTTAGGCTTGAGCCGTTGAGTGCTCGTCTTTAGGCTTGAGCCGTTGAGTGCTCGTCTTTAGGCTTGAGCCGTTGAGTGCTCGTCTTTAGGCTTGAGCCGTTGAGTGCTCGTCTTTAGGCTTGAGCCGTTGAGTGCTCGTCTTTAGGCTTGAGCCGTTGAGTGCTCGTCTTTAGGCTTGAGCCGTTGAGTGCTCGTCTTTAGGCTTGAGCCGTTGAGTGCTCGTCTTTAGGCTTGAGCCGTTGAGTGCTCGTCTTTAGGCTTGAGCCGTTGAGTGCTCGTCTTTAGGCTTGAGCCGTTGAGTGCTCGTCTTTAGGCTTGAGCCGTTGAGTGCTCGTCTTTAGGCTTGAGCCGTTGAGTGCTCGTCTTTAGGCTTGAGCCGTTGAGTGCTCGTCTTTAGGCTTGAGCCGTTGAGTGCTCGTCTTTAGGCTTGAGCCGTTGAGTGCTCGTCTTTAGGCTTGAGCCGTTGAGTGCTCGTCTTTAGGCTTGAGCCGTTGAGTGCTCGTCTTTAGGCTTGAGCCGTTGAGTGCTCGTCTTTAGGCTTGAGCCGTTGAGTGCTCGTCTTTAGGCTTGAGCCGTTGAGTGCTCGTCTTTAGGCTTGAGCCGTTGAGTGCTCGTCTTTAGGCTTGAGCCGTTGAGTGCTCGTCTTTAGGCTTGAGCCGTTGAGTGCTCGTCTTTAGGCTTGAGCCGTTGAGTGCCTCGTCTTTAGGCTTGAGCCGTTGAGTGCTCGTCTTTAGGCTTGAGCCGTTGAGTGCTCGTCTTTAGGCTTGAGCCGTTGAGTGCTCGTCTTTAGGCTTGAGCCGTTGAGTGCTCGTCTTTAGGCTTGAGCCGTTGAGTGCTCGTCTTTAGGCTTGAGCCGTTGAGTGCTCGTCTTTAGGCTTGAGCCGTTGAGTGCTCGTCTTTAGGCTTGAGCCGTTGAGTGCTCGTCTTTAGGCTTGAGCCGTTGAGTGCTCGTCTTTAGGCTTGAGCCGTTGAGTGCTCGTCTTTAGGCTTGAGCCGTTGAGTGCTCGTCTTTAGGCTTGAGCCGTTGAGTGCTCGTCTTTAGGCTTGAGCCGTTGAGTGCTCGTCTTTAGGCTTGAGCCGTTGAGTGCTCGTCTTTAGGCTTGAGCCGTTGAGTGCTCGTCTTTAGGCTTGAGCCGTTGAGTGCTCGTCTTTAGGCTTGAGCCGTTGAGTGCTCGTCTTTAGGCTTGAGCCGTTGAGTGCTCGTCTTTAGGCTTGAGCCGTTGAGTGCTCGTCTTTAGGCTTGAGCCGTTGAGTGCTCGTCTTTAGGCTCCTGTACCTCCTTACCAATGGCAGCAGAGTGAAGAGGGTATGGCTTGGCTGGTGGGTCTTTGAGGATAAGGGCTGTCTTTTTAAGCCACCACCTCATGAAGATGTCCTTGACGGGGTGAAGTCTGGTGCCAGAGTAGTCGCAGGCTGTGATGTTTGCACCGTGACGCTGCCACAAAACACTGAACTTTATGACTTGTTCATGTCAATAAATTATGATTCTGACTGTGACCTAGTTCAATCTCTCTGCCTTTAGCCCTAAATCATTCTGACTAAAACCTACTCTCCTCTACCACCTTCTCTGGCAACACTTTCCATTTTCCCAACACCCTCCGTGTGAAAAGGTGCCCTTCAGAACCACCCCTCAAAATCTTACCCCCTAAACCCTATGTTGTCTAGTTTCAGATTCTCCTGCCTTGGGAAAAAGTCTTTGACCTTATCTGTGCTGCTGAGGATTTTATGAACCTCTAAGACCACCCCTCAGCCACTTCTGATACACCAAAGAAATACCAACATATCCAACCTGTCATTTTAGCCGAAGCCCTCCAGTCCTAGTAACATCCTGTGAATGGGAACCAGAATGGTGCACGTGTACGGTTTGCATATTGGAGACTGTGGTCTCATCAATGTCGTGGCCAGCTGTTTAATGATTAGAAGATGTGCATGTGACTGGCTGCTTCACCTGAAAGGACAGGTTAGTTCTCTGGATGATAGAAAATAAAGAGAGAAGTGATCGGAGTAACATGGAAAATTCCTTTAGCAGGTTATGTCCTGTTATGGAGCTAAAATCTGCTGCCATTTGAGCTAAAATCAATTCTCACCCTTCCTCATGTCATATTCCAATTTACACCTTTTCCCTTCTCATTTAATCTCTAATCTTTAATTGAACCATTGAGAACATCTACAGGGAATGCTGTTGTCGGAGAGCAGTAGCAATCATCAAGGACCCCCACCACCCAGCATACGCTCTGTTCTCACTGATACCATCAGGGAAGAGGTGTCGGTGCCACTAGACTCACACCAGCAGTTCAAGAACAGCTCCTCCCCCTCCACCATCAGACTCCCCAACAACAAACTCAATCAGGGACCCATTTAAGGACTCTTAATCGTGCACTTCATTGATTTTTTTTCTCTCTTTATTGCACAGGTAGTTTGTTTACATTTGTTTAAATGTGTGCTTTGAGTACAGTTCTTTTGCACTACCTACAAGTGGTGATTCAGCTTCACCCACTGGAAAAAGGATCTCAGGGATATATGTGATGAGATGTATATTCTCTGACAATAAACCTGATATCTAAAATCTTAATTAAGATGCTTACCTAATTTTTGCTTCCGTCTTGAGGAAGGGCTCACGGTGAAGTGTATTTTTACCTCCTGTTGACGCTGTGAAACCAGCTGAGTTCCTCCAGCATTTCTGTGTCACCATGTCTTCGGACTTCTGTGTTTCCCTCACTTAATTTAATGATTTCTAGTGTTTGAGCCTCAAGAGTGTTATCCCCTATGAAACTTCACGATTCACCCACCAAACGTTCAGTTTTCAGTAATCCAGATGGTCGTGGGCGATTCTAGAAAATCCATAGAGCCTTTGTCTATGGATAGTTTGAGAGAGAAATATAGAAAAGGCCTTAGTGCTTTTAAAGTGGATGGGCAACTGCCACGTTTATCTCCTCTATGAGCTGCATTTTATCATTTAAAAACCAAGAGGACAATGTAACTTAATCTCTAAATCCTGACAAATCTGGCTTCCAATGGCATTGGTTTATCTACCGTGTACTGCTGGGAAATTTGTGTTGTTCTAATGTAGCTTGCAGTGAATATTTTAAAATTGCTGAAGTATTGTTTGGATCAAAAGCCTTGACAGTTATTGAATCTCCGTGATTAATATGGGCTGTAAGATGATTTCAAGCATATTAAGCTGTCAAACATCTACATGCACCAGTCAACAATTTTCTGAATGTTGAATAAGGAAATCATCCTTACTTTTGGTAGAAATCTTAGTAGAAATGATGCTGTTAACAAATTACTGTATTTATATCTTCATGGATGTGACTGAAAACATCAATTCTATTTACTTTAATGAAGGAATTCAGATTGCTATCTTGTCCAGTCATGGAGATGTTGTCTACTTGATTCTAATTTTTGTGGTTTGCAGTCACTCACCAACTAACCAGCACATGGGAGCTAGAATGGACACTCACTTCTTGCCTACAACATACAGGAGAGTGACCCCGGTAAACCAGCAAGGGCCTCGGCAGCTGAAAGACCCTGACCGTGAGGGCCCCAGGGGCTGAAGGTCCCACACAGGCTGTGGGCAATACATGTCCAGGGGACTCACGTGGGCTGCTGGAGACTGGCTCATGGGAACCAGGTATTGGAGCTGGGATTCAAAAGGGTGCTGGGGACAAGGGGCCTTGGGCACTAAAGGCTTCATGATCATGTCAGAGGTCTAGAGCTCATCGAAGAGGAGCCTGTGCAGCTAAAGAGGCTGTGGGAGTTCTGGGGGTAAATCCATAGATGCTCGAAACTCTGAAGACACTGCTTGCTGCTCATCTTTCTCCTGTCCTGTTGTTGAGAATCTTTTGATTATATGAGGAGCTTATTTGGATTCCCCTGCCTAATCTTGATCTGTGGAGCCCAACTCGCACCATGTGCATGTCAGATCACAAGTAAACTACTCTCAGCTCTATCGTTGCTCTCTATTTCACCGAGTCCCTATATCATTACATGATGGATATAGATTACAGGCCATTCAGCCTTCCATGTTGTGCTGACCCCTATATTCTTTAAAAAAAGTACTAAACCCTCCCTACTCCATAACCCTCTATTTTTCTTCCATACATGTGTCGGTCTGAGAGTCTCTTAAATACCCCTAATGTTTCAACCTCCACCACCATCTCTGGCAAGGCATTTCAGGCCCTCACAATTCTGTATTAAAAAATACCTCTCCCTCCTGGATGTAATAAACCAGATTGATGAGACACAAAACTTACCAGATTCATGTAAAACAGCAATAATTACAGTAATACTAAAACAAGGGAAAGATCCACTCTCACCAGCGTCATATAGACCAATATCTTTGCTAAACACAGATTATAAGATAATAGCTAAACTATTAGCAAACAGATTAGCAGAACAGGTACCGAAAATGGTAAATTTAGACCAAACTGGATTTATCAAAAAAAGACGCACAACAGACAATATTTGTAAATTTATTAACTTAATTCATGCAGTAGAAGGAAATAAAGCACCTACAGTAGCAGTTGCTTTAGACGCAGAGAAGGCCTTCGACAGAGTAGAATGGAATTATTTGTTCAAAGTATTGCAAAAATTCAGTTTACCGGAGAAGTATATTAATTGGATTAAAGCATTATATAAGGGACCGTTAGCGAAAGTGACAGTAAATGGACATGTATCAAAGCAATTTAACTTAAGCAGGTCAACGCGGCAGGGATGCCCACTATCACCTTTATTGTTTGCGCTAGCTATAGAACCACTAGCAGAATTGATAAGAATAGATAATAATATAAAAGGAATAAAAATAAAAGACAGGGAATATAAAATCAGTCTATTTGCGGATGATGTTATAGTGTACTTAACAGAACCAGAACTATCAATAAAAGAATTATATAAGAAATTGAAGGAATATGGAGAAGTGTCGGGTTACAAGATAAATGTAAATAAAAGTGAAGCAATGCCTATGAATAATGCGGATTTCTCAAAATTTAAGAAGGAATCTCCATTCAGATGGCAAATGCAGGCAATAAGATACCTAGGTGTACAAATAAACAAAAATCTAGGCCAATTATATAAACTCAATTACAATCCACTAATGAAAAAATTACAGGACGATTTAGAGCATTGGAAAGATCTACCACTAACACTGATAGGAAGGATAAACTGTATTAAAATGAACATTTTTCCAAGGATATTATACTTATTTCAGGCATTGCCAATACAACTGACAGAAAAATTCTTCAAAGAGTTAAAGAAAATAATAAGGAAATTTTTATGGAGAGGGGGGAAACCGAGGATAGCACTAGATAAATTAACAGAATGGTATAAACAAGGAGGCTTACAATTGCCAAACTTCAAAAATTATTATAGAGCCGCACAATTAAGATACCTATCAGATTTTTATCAAACAAGGGAAAAACCAGACTGGACGAGATTAGAATTAGATAAAATAGGGGAAAAGATACCTGAACACATATTATATAAATGGGACGAAAAATTGGTACAACATAGAACTTCTCCAGTATTACATCATCTCCTCAATATTTGGAAGAAGATTCATGTAGAAAGAAATAAAACAAATTATCAATTACCAAAACTAATATTGACACAAAATAAGCTACTCCCTTTTACAATAGATAACCTTTCCTTTAGAGAATGGGAAAAAAAAGGGATTAAAAGAATAGAAAATTGTTTTTCAGGAAGTAGATTCTTATCCTTTGAACAAATGAGAGATAAGTACAATATAACTGGAGATACAGCGCTGGCATATTACCAACTGAGATCCTACTTGAAAGATAAATTAGGAAGCAATTTGAGTTTACCAGAGGGAAGTAACCTTGAATATGTGATTACAGATACAATGTTAATCAAAAGATTTATAACAAATATGTATATTAAACTGCAAGTAAAGGAGAATGAGGAAACAAATGGTAAAACTAAACAAAAATGGGAACAAGATTTAAATATAAAGATAAACAAGGAAACATGGGAGAAATTATGTTCTGGAACGATGAGAAATACAATAAATACGAGGCTACGTATGATAGAATATAATTGGTTACACAGACTATACATTACACCGCAAAAGTTAAATAAATGGGACCCAACAGTATCTGATAGATGTTTTCGATGTAAAAAAGAGCTTGACAGCTTCCTATCCATAAACCTTCATAGTTCGGGTCATCAAAACCTCCTTGAATCTCATCGTTCCATCTCCCGCCACACACTTCTTTCATTTCACTCCTCACTTACCTCCTCTCACCCATTTCTCCATCTACTGAGAACCATAGAATCATAGGACATTGGAGCACAGAAACAAGCCCTTCGACCCTTCTAGTCTGTGTGGAACTATTATTTCTGCCTAGTCCACTGACCTGCACCCAGCCATCCATCTCCCATCCGTGTCCAAATTCTTTTTAAATGTTAAAATTGAACCCACATTCACCACTTCAGCTGGCAGCTCGTTCCACACCCCCCACCATACTCTGAAGTTTTCCCTCATGTTCCCCCTAAACTTTCCCCATTCAGTCGTAACCCATGTCTTCTGGTTTGTATCTCCCTCCCCTCATAAATGTAAATCAAATCTCCCCTCATTATTCTACTTAGTTTTCATATGTCTCCTTTAGCTCCTGCTCCCCATCTTCTGTGTACATCTTGTCATCCCCTTCTTCTTCTCTCCCCCAACCCCCTTGTAATCTTTTACCTTCCCATCTTTCTCTCTCCCACTCATTCTTGAGGCTTTTCTTCCTTTCTGAATAAATGCACTTGACTGAAAGTATCAGATTGAAAAAGAGTTCTGCAAGATATGAATTTTTTTTAATATAATTGACTTTGAGCTGTCCTGATCTGATTATCCTTTTCAATTAGATACAGGCAATGAATTAATTCATTTATAGCACACTTTGGATATAGGCTGAATGGCAGTAAGAATTTCTAAACAAGGAAGCAGTGGGAGGAGGGGAAGTGAATAAAAAACGTTGGGATTTAGGTATCTAAGTCATTATAGAGTAGCTTGCAGTGAAAAAAAGTAATCATAAATGAAATGGAATTCTGGGCTTCAGCATCGAAGGTTAGAGTCTAAAAGCCTATGATGTTGTGTGTGTGGGGGGTATGTGTATAAATGCATGAGCCTGTGTGTGTGCGTGTGAGAGTGGGGGATGGGGGTATCTAAAAGGGCATGTGTTCACATTGTTGCGTCTGCATTTTGGTCCGCTGCCCCACTCACTGTCTGCTGGCCGACCCCATCCAGTCGGCTGTCCTGTGACATCTCTACTGGCCACTTTTATTGGTGGAAGCGGTTTTCAAGGGGAGGGTGTTTCTGCAATGCAGGGGTTCAGGCAATGCCGCGATGAGCCAGGCCAGCGGCAAACATTAACCTAACAATAAATCCCAAAATGTTTCTGAACCATCGCAATGCCAGGGATTGTCAGGCCAGCACCAAACTGTGGGCACAAAAATGTCCATAGGGCCACAAAAGTCTTTTTTAACTAAAATATCTGTTGCGAAATGTCTGATTCCGTCCCATCTCAACCCCAAGTCTTAATGTTATCATTCTCTTTTGGTATTGTCCTCTGATCACTCATACCACAAATTACATTCCATCACATCCAAAGATGATATGCTCGACCCAAACTCTCAAATAATGCAGCAATCCCACGTTCCTCAGGATCTCAAGAGTTGCTGAATCTTGTTCTGATCTTCCAGCTTCCCCTACATCCCATCACAGCTGCATTTTACAATTAGATGATCTCTAATTTTTCCCAACCTCATGAAAGATTATTGACTAAAAATATTAATTCTGCTTTTATTTCCATTGATGCTGCCTGTCTCACAGAACATTTCTGGTATTTTCTGTTTATTTTACTTTTTATAAAGTACTGTACTGAAACCACCTTTCTCAAAGCTTCATATTTTCTCTGTTAGTCCAATCTCTCACTGCCATGACACCAGCATGGAACTGACCAAACCATGTGTGACTGTGATACATTCTCACTTCTTAACCAGGCAATGGATAAGGTGGAGGACAAATATCATCAGGAGAATTAAACTGGTCAGCACTGGAACTTTGTGAAGTGTTTGGTGAAGTGGTAGCCCAGTCTGTATTTGGTCTCACCTATGTAGAGAAGTCTACACCAAGTATGAATGCAGTAGCTCACAATGCTATGAGTATAACTCACGAGGAGGGTTTTGCTTGTTCAGGAAGGTTCGCCATCATTCAAACATCCCAATACAAATTTCTCATCCTCATGTTTAGGTGCAACAGTGACTGCACTTCCTGAGAAGACTGAAAGGCAAGGCCACCATTAGGTCAACCTTCTGCAGGAGCTCTATCGAAAGCATCCTGCCCGGCTGCATTCACAATGGGGTACGGTGGCTGCAGAGAAATGGATCAGAGGCAATCCACAGGGCCATAAGAGTGGCAAAGAGGATCAATGGGGTCTCCCACCTACCCCACACCCCCAACGACGTGATCTACCGGGATCATTGTCTGAAGAGGGCGCACAAAATCATTGAGGATCCCTTCCACCCTTCACACAGCATCTTTCAGCTGCTCCCATCAGGGAAGAGATCCAGGAGGATCAGAGCCAGCCCCACCAGGCTGAGGAACAGCTTCTCACACGGGCAGTAAGAATGGTGAACGACCAAAGGAACTGCTCACACTGACTGTCCGTGGCTCTCATATTCATGAAACAATGTTTATGTATTTATTTGTTTATTTTAAAGATTAAATATTTGTCCCGGATATATACTGTTTGTTTGTACGTGTGTTATATCCAGTCGTGGGTCCACATCTTTTGCACTGAGCACTGAAGAAACTTTCGTCAGATATCAATAAACTTGACTTGAACCTTCTTAATTTTATATAAAAAATACTGTCCTCTCATTATATCTCATTTAAACTCACTGTTCCTGATATTATTACCTCTTATACTTCTTTCGGCTCAATGAAAGCATAATTTTTATGTGACCTGAATGAAGATGTAGAGGAAGGGTCAGTAAGTTTGCAAGTATTATGAAGGTTGGAGGAGTTGTGGTGAAGGTTGTCATAGGTTACAACAGGATATAGACAGGATGCAGAGAAGTGGTAGATGAAGTTCAATCCAGATGAGTGTGAGGTGATGCATTTTGGAAGGACAAACCAGAAGGCTGAGTACAGGGTCAATGCTCAGATGCTTAACGGTGTGGAAGAATAAAGGGTCCTTGGTAATCAAAACCATACATCTCTCAAGATTGCCGCGCAGGATAGCTAAGAATGGTGACAGGCTGCTTCATAATTCAGGGGATTGAGTTCAGGAGTCGAGAGGTCATGTTGCAACTCTACAAGTCTCTGGTGAGTCCACACTTGGACCATTGTGTTCAGCTCTGGTCACCTCATTACAGGAAGGAGGTGGAAGCTGTGGAGAGGGGGCAGAGCAGATTTACCAGATGTTGCCTGGATTAGGAAATAAGTCCATATGTCCATAAGTCCATATGAGGCAAGATCAGCAGAACTGGGACTTAACTCTCTGGGGCAAAGAAGGTTCAGAGGTGACTAATCGAGTTCAACAAGATTCTGAGAGGCACAGATAAGGTGGTCAGCCAGTGCCTTTTTCCCAGGGTGGGAGTAGAAAACACCAGAGGTCTGTACAAAGTGAAGGGAAGAACATTTAGGGCAGACATCAGGGTATGTTTGCTTACACAGAGAATTGTGGGGGCCTGGAATGCCTCACCAGAGATAGTGGTGGAGGCTGGAATATTTGAGGTATTTAAGAGACTCTTAGACAGACACATGGATGAAAGAAAAATAGAGGGTTATGGGGTAGGGAGGGTTTAGTTTTTTGGCACAGCATCGAGGGCCTGTACTGTCAGTACTTTGCTGTCATTTTCTATGTTCTACAATCACACAAATTCTGCAATTTCACCTCTCTCTGTTCTTTCAATGTTTTTACTTTCTCTCTCTCTCGTGGTGATGCCTTCCAACAATGTTCAGGTCATTCCTCCTTCCAGCTCCATCTTGGTCCTGACATTACATTGTAATGATGAATTCTATTTAAGGATTTCAGGTCATCGTCCACATGAAGGTCACTATATAACCAGAGGCTGTGGTTATTGACTAAACACAATCATGACCGACTAAACAAACTTCCATGGATCAAGGTGAGAGTGGTCATATTATTTAGGAATCACTTTATACAGCTTCAAAATTATAGCCAATGCAGTATAATATTTTACATTGGAAATGCATTCCAGCTAAGTGTTAGACTGCAATAAAAGTTAATGTTCTATTAAACTGTGAGCAACTCCACACTGAGCTACAATAAATATTTAAATAAAACGGAATCCGAAACTTGGTCTGTGCACTAGCCGCGTTAATTAAAGTTTGCACAGCCATTTCTGACACTCCTGATGGACCTTCCCTTTGTTGCAAGGCCAGAAGTAGAAATTGACTAGTTGTTCCATTCACAACTCATCCAGTAATGAAGCGAACCATACCCATATTCATCGATCTCAACAAAATCAGGCTTGGACCAAAATGTTACAATCAGGACACTCAAATGCCAATCAATGATTAGTCAAGTTGTAGCAGGCGCACAACACGGTATTGCGAACCGCTACCGTCAGTTCACAGACTTACCGGACACATCGCAGGCTAGCAGTGCTGGGTGCCAAAGTACAGTGAGTGGATCAGATGAAGCCCCTGCCTTAAGGGGTGGGGTGTTAATGGCTCATAGCTTTAACCTGCTGGTCCTGTGGACCAGCACCTGTTCACTAACGAGCTCATTAACAGGCAGGGAACAAAAGGTCTGTGTAGGTCTGCAATAAACCAGGCTTGAATTGACTCCCTTTGTGTGTTTGTATTTATTTAGTAGCATCTACAAAGTCATGTTTATTATCGAGAGCATTCTCCGGTCCTCGGTGCAAAACACAGACACAGACAATACATGTACAGGACAAGTATTCATATATACAGATAAATATTATTTTATAATTACGAGAGTCTGGGAGGGTCAGTGTGAGCAGGTCCTTTGGTCGTTCAGCATTCTCACTGCCCATGGGAAGAAACTGTTCCTCACCCTGGTGGTGCTGGCTCCGATCCTCCTGTATTATTTCCAAAAGGAAGGAATCTAACCCCAATGGCATTACCTTTTCTGAGTCCCAAGACAGCAGTGACGAAGGGATCATCGTGAACCAGCCACATAACAAACGCATAACTCATTTGTCTTCTTGATTGGCAGGGATCCACAATGTTAAATGCTTACTCTCTGTCTTGTACTGCACAGAGATTTTAGTTTGCACAATCCACAAAATGGACTGTAACAACTCTCCAAGGCACCATCAACAGTCCATTCCAAGTTGGCAACCTGTATTACCTTGGAAAGCACAAACAGCAGGTGGATAGAACATTTGGGAGATCCCCTTTGGGTTACATGTCATATGTCTTGGAAATATATTCCCCTTCTTCATTGCTGCTAGTTTAAAACCTGGAACTCCACAACAAGCTGTGCTAATTCATCTTTCAGCCGTCCAAAATGGATACAAGGGAACAATAAATGCTGCTCACAACCTGAGACTGAATAAAAGGATTACACAAATCAGCCTCAGAGAACAAAGTTCGGTTTCTTCTCTCGGTATTGCATTGTCAGTTTGCTTGCATTCCTTTTTTTTCTCCAAGTTCAAGTTTATGATCATCTGATTACAGAAGTACAACCCAATGAAACAGTGCTCTCCAGTCCCCGGTGCAAAACACACAGACACACAACTAGAATCAACTCTATTAAAATGAATATATTACCTAAATTTTTCAGGTCGCCCTGTGTTTATTCCTAAGTATTTTTTTATTCCCTTGACTCAATTTTATCTTATATATTGAAGAATAAACATCCTTATCTAATAAAGTCCATCGATAAAAACTTAAAGCAGTCAATATATGAAACCTTACATTTGGGTCACATTATATTAACTGTGAGAACTGTCCAATATGGGTCTCTTTGGAATCTTATTCTGCTACAAAATTTTCTTTTATTTCTCTTCTTGGATCCTCACTTCCAATATCTTTAAATAAATTAACTGATAACCTGGTGGATAAACATATTTTGAGGATCTGGATACAATTTAGAAAATTTTATTTTAATGAGATTTTTTTCTAATTATTTCTTTAAACCTTCTATGATCGATGTAGCTTTTAAAGAATGTTATAGATTTGGCATTAAATGTTTTAAAGATGTATTTATCAAAGGGAGTTTCACTTTTGAACAACTTTCAGTTAAATACTGTCTCCCAAATATTCTTTCTTTTCATTATTTACAGATTAGAAATTTTTTGCCATCTTAATTACATACATTTCCAGAGCACTGATAAGAATTTAATTGATGTAATATTTAATTTTTAACCTTTTTATAATGGTTAAATACCATTCAGAGCCAGCTCTTCAGCGCTTGACGTCCTGCTTTGCGGAAACTGCCAAAATGTTTGGCCTGGAAGTCAGCCTGAAGAAAACTGAGGTCCTCCATCAGCCAGCTCCCCACCATGACTACCAGCCCCCCCACATCTCCATCGGGCACACAAAACTCAAAACGGTCAACCAGTTTACCTATCTCGGCTGCACCATTTCATCAGATGCAAGGATCGACAATGAGATAGACAACAGACTCGCCAAGGCAAATAGCGCCTTTGGAAGACTACACAAAAGAGTCTGGAAAAACAACCAACTGAAAAACCTCACAAAGATAAGCGTATACAGAGCCGTTGTCATACCCACACTCCTGTTCGGCTCCGAATCATGGGTCCTCTACCGGCACCACCTACGGCTCCTAGAACGCTTCCACCAGCGTTGTCTCCGCTCCATCCTCAACATCCATTGGAGCGCTCACACCCCTAACGTCGAGGTACTCGAGATGGCAGAGGTCGACAGCATCGAGTCCACGCTGCTGAAGATCCAGCTGCGCTGGATGGGTCACGTCTCCAGAATGGAGGACCATCGCCTTCCCAAGATCGTATTATATGGCGAGCTCTCCACTGGCCACCGTGACAGAGGTGCACCAAAGAAAAGGTACAAGGACTGCCTAAAGAAATCTCTTGGTGCCTGCCACATTGACCACCGCCAGTGGGCTGATAACGCCTCAAACCGTGCATCTTGGCGCCTCACAGTTTGGCGGGCAGCAGCCTCCTTTGAAGAAGACCGCAGAGCCCACCTCACTGACAAAAGGCAAAGGAGGAAAAACCCAACACCCAACCCCAACCAACCAATTTTCCCTTGCAACCGCTGCAATCGTGTCTGCCTGTCCCGCATCGGACTGGTCAGCCACAAACGAGCCTGCAGCTGACGTGGACTTTTTACCCCCTCCATAAATCTTCGTCCGCGAAGCCAAGCCAAAGAAAGAAAGAAAAAGAAAAAAAAAAATATCTAACATTTATGGTATGTTGTTGGGAATAAAAGAGGCTGTTTTAGATAAAAATTTAAAAAGCCTGGGAACAGGACCAACAGCTTTTAATCTTAGAAGAAACTTGGAATGTATTTTTTAAATTGGTTAATAACTCATCTTTATGTGCCTGCCACTCTCTCCTACAATTTATACTAGTCCATAGGGCTTACATGTCCAAAGTCAAATGATCTCATTTTGAGGTGGATGTATCTCCTCATTGTGATAGATGCAACAATGGAGCTACTTCATGAATTCATATTTTCTGGACATGTCAGAGTCTTGGGAAATACTGGAATGAAGTATTTCAAACATTTCTTGTACTTTTTAAAATTCATTTTAAGCTTAATCCTTTAACAGTCTTGTTGGAGAGAGTGGCATAACTTTAACGGCATCTGATTTGCATATTTTAGCTTTTATTTCTCATGGCTCAGGGGAAATGTTGCTCCAATGGAAGGATGTTGCTCTGTCTACTCTTTATTAATGCTGCTGACCTGACGAGATCCTCTAGTAGGATAGTTTTGGCTCCAGGTTCCAGCATCTACAGGATCTTGTTTTGTCCCCAGAGATTGGTCGGTATCTTTATCTCTGATCTCCTGTCACTCTACCCTAACCCTAATCCTAACCCTAAACCCTTCACACAGCATCTTTCAGTTGCTTTTGTTGGGGAAGAGATCCAGGAGGATCAGAGCCAGAACCACCAGGCTGAGGAACAGCTTCTTCCTGCGGGCAGTGAGAATGCTGAACGACTGATTTAACCATATTTATTTATTTATATCTATGTCTGCTATGTCTATATATGTGTTTTGTGTGTTTTTTTCCACCGAAGACAGAGATCGCCGTTTCCTCCAGTTGTAGTTTACAATTGTATGACGATAATAAACCTGAGCTTGAACTTGTGCAGGCACCTGACATCAGATAAAGAAAATCTTATGTTTTTTCCAGGTCTGTTTCACTAAATCTCTCAATATTTATGAATTACCCGAAAGGTGAAAGCACTGTATCCCCTTACAGTTCCATGTACCCAAGAGGGGTGAATGCTACTTTCTGGGAAAGTAAGTTCCTATTTTTACAATTCCATCTTTGTGCAATAACCTCTTACTACCTTGTTCTCCCCTCTCACCGTCCCACCATGACTGATGATGCTTCATTGTTCCAATCCATGGCTTCTGGTCTCCAACACCAGGCAATCAGTGTTTAAGCCTTCAGTCTCTGGCCTGGGCTTTGCCACAAATCTTGATTAGGAGCCTACAACAGATCTCATTGTTTCAATTACATTCCCTGTAATATTCCTAGAACTGAAAGCCCTTTCTTCAAAGGGGAACACGTACAGCTTCATTGTTAATTGATAAGCACCTGCTTGAGCTGAGGAGGTGATGGTGAAAGACACATTTCTTTAACCTCTACGAGGACTATTAAAAGTACTGCCCACGTGTGACCCATTCCGTAATTGTTTTCAATCAGCCAAGTGATGCTAATATATATATATATATATATATATATATATAAAGCGTTACAGCTCGCTGGAGTAAAAAATTGACTCTGTGCAGGTGCTGTGTGTTTTAACCTGACACATGAGTGTAGCTGCAGGAATCATGGGACCACTGGTACCAAAGTTAATGGAAAGAGTTTTGCATCAGGGAGTGAGGGGGCCGAGGGCAGGCAGGATTCTTACGGAGTAGTGCCACCGTCTTGCTGGAGTTGCCATGTTTTTTGACAGAATCCATTCTCTGAATGTTTTCACCTCAGCTCTGGAGTCTATATTTTTAAAACAGTATTTACTTGGGTGGACATAAGGGATTAATTATTTCCAAACCTTCCAAAGTGGAATTCCGAATTAATGTACATACATTGTGCTAATGTTTAAGATCATAAAGAAAAAGGAGCAAGGGTTGATAATTTAAATTCAATTTAAATTTAGACAGACTGTAAAGTAACAGGCCATTTCAGCCCACAAGTCTGTTCCACCAAATTTACACCCAATTAACCTACAAATCCCAGTACATTTCAAATGGTGGGAGCCCCTGTGGAAAACCCATGCAGACACGGGGAGAATGTAGTCAGAAAGGGATTCGAATCCCGGTCCTGATTGCTGGTGCTACAAAGGCGTCGTGTTAACCGTTACACCAACTGTTCCTCCCAATCTGGCTTAACCACTACACCAACTGTTCCGCCCAATCTGGCTTAACCACTACACCAACTGTTCCGCCCAATCTGGCTTAACCACTACACCAACTGTTCCGCCCAATCTGGCTTAACCACTACACCAACTGTTCCGCCCAATCTGGCTATTTGATGCAATGGAGACTGGTCACCACTTTCTCCTCTATCAGCCTTGAATATGTTCAGCCTTCACTGATGCTGGATTACATAGATTTACAACCCCAGAGAGAAGAAATTCTCCTGGTTTTCATATTAAATGGGAAACTATGTGCCCCAGTTCCACACTCCTCCACAAGGAGAAACATTCTCTCAGCATATTTCTTGTCAGACCCTCTCAGAATCTCATGTCCTTCAATAAGGTCACCTTCTTCTAAGCTCCAAGGACTATAAACCAAACCAGCTAAACCTTTCCTCAAGAAACAATGCCTTGGCTAAGCTGTCCTCAGGGTGAGTTTACCGCTCCTCAAAGAGAGAGCTAAAACTAAGCCTGGTGTCACCAACATCCTATAGAGTTGTAATCAGTCTTTCCTTTTGTTTATACTCCATTCCTCTTGCAAATCCCATTTTGTTTCCCAATGACTTGCTGTACCTGCAAGGTTCCAAGATATTTGGGGTATATTCATATGCCCTGTACTAATTCAAGCATGGACTGTTGAAAACTGACCCTGGTGTGGAACTAGGATGAATCTTGGCCAAGACTTGGAGAGAAAAGAAATATCAGGCAACTGACCTGAGCAGAAAGCCCTGCAAAAGGTCATGGACATAGCCCAGGACATCACAGGCAAAACCCACCCTGCCGTCGGAGAGCAGCAGCAATCGTCAAGGATCCACCCCACCCAGCACATGCTCCGTTCTCACCTGCTACCATCAGGAAAGAGGTGTCGGTGGCACAAGACTCGCCCCAGCAGGTTCAGGAACAGCTGCTCCCCCTCCACCATCAGAGTCCTCAACCACAAACTCAAGCAGGGATCATTTAAGGACTTGTACTTGTGCACTTTATTGATTTTTTTTCTTTCTGTCTTGTTTGTTTTCATTTCTTTATTTGTTTACATCTGGACATTGGGTACAGTTTTTTTTGCACTATCATTAAGTGGTAATTCTGCCTTACGGGGTTAAGAATCTCAGGGCTGTATGTGATGTCATGTATGTACCCTGATAATAAATCTGAACTTTGACCAGCAAAGGTTTTGGAATAGTCAACAGCGGCACGTATGAAGGAATCAATAAGAAATTGGTGGAGATGGGGACAGAGATGGGAAGCGGGAAAGGGCTGTCTTAACAGGTACACTTGACCTTGCTAATACACAACAGTCATTGAGCAGATTCGTACATATTTCACTTAATAGATAAAGATGATGTGTTGCATCAGAAATGCAGAGCAGGCCAGTGCCAATCATTACCCAAATAATATCAAGTATGAATGATCCTTATAATCAATGATGTCCCTCACTTTTAATGACCTCGTTCTTGGCAGTAGCCCAGATTTCTGATTTTCCCTGCCAACTCAATAACCCTTCAAGGTCCATTGAAACATTATAACATATATCACCATAAAACAAAGAATAAAATCTACCCCCCCCCATGAAAAGAGGGTGAGAGGTTTGCTTTCAAATAGGCTGCAATTGAGTGCAGCATTGTTCCATAGCTTCCAATACAGCTACCTGTTTAAATAATTTTAACCCAGGTAGCTAATAGGGCGAATGATGACATTAACGTACATATGAGTTATAAATACTCCAAGTAACTTACTGGAAAAGAACTTGGCTACCATTAAAACTGAATAAGTGATTTGTTTGGATATGAAGAGCACACTTTGTCCAGTAATTTGTCATCTCTGGTATCTGGGCCAGTTTGGGCATTGCAATGTACCCCCTCCATCATAAAGAAAGCAGAATAGTTTACCTTTGTGACATTGGATTATACAATCACAGCTAGAAGTGGAGTTAGAGAAGAGGCTGTTTTATATTTTAATTTAGACATACCGCACAGTAACAGGCCATTTCGGCCCATGAGTCTGTGCCGCCCAATTTACACACAATTAACCTACATTTTGAAGGGTGGGAGGCCCCGGGGAAATTCCACGCAGACACAGGGAGAACGTACCAACTCCTTACAGACAGTGCAGGATTCGAACCCCGATCCGATCGCTGGTGCTGTAACAGTGTTGCGCGAACTGCTATTCAACTAAAAACTCCTGAGCATTAGCAGTTCTTCAAGTCTGTTCCAAGTAGATCACAACTGATCTGCAGCTCAGTTCAGTTTCCCCACCACTGCTCCATGCTCATTGACAGGATAAGTTGTCAAAACATCTGCTGAACTCATTTTCAGAACTTTCAAGCCCTGCATGGGCTTGTGGGTGGGAGATCCAAATGCCAATTTAGCTCCGAATTGTTGAGCACAGTACCTTACCATGGACAATCAGAGAAAAGGCGAGGGAATGCGCAAGTTTAGCTGAAGAATCAGGAGCGATGCTTATGTCTGTATTGCATCAATGCAGATAATTAGAATATGCAGAAAAATGCAGGCATCAAAAAAGGCACATAAAGATTAAGCAGGTAGCATTATTATACAGAACGATTAACATGGACACAGCAGGCATTCTCCTACATAAGTGGATATGTTAGCAGGTGCACAGCAGGAGGTGTTGTCGCTTCACAAAACATGTTCTGTGCTAATCTGTGCTTCTATGAAGTTTGGAGAGCCTGGGACAATATTTATTCCAAGCACTTTGGCCAAACTTGGTCACTCATTCCAGAGGATCGAGAGAGAGATGTTGTGGTTCCAAAAGATAGTTTGTGCACAACTGACGAGAGCTTTTCCCTTGACCCACTATTCAAATGCATAAAGTCCAGGCCCTGTGGTGAGATGTAATTCCACCACTAGGTCACCAGGGGTCCTCCCGGTGACCTTGTCTAGAAAGCAGACCAGATCTACAGTCTAGCCTTCCAGGTTCATCTTGCAGAGAGACGCGACCTCTTAGTGTCCATATTAGTTTATTAAAGCTGTCTTATATTCGCACTGCTGGTGTGATTATTGTCAGTACACCCTGATTTGTCAAACCTAATGTAACGAGGATGAAACCTCCCATTTTATAAAGATTCGGGGCCATTTACAGGTTGAGCTTGTTTCATCTGATTGCATTGAGGAACTTTATGCAGGAAGACCAGGACGTTGAAGACAATCCTATCAGGATGTCTCCGGCCATCAACATAATAGAGGAAAGGATTCCTGTGTCATCTGGGAGGCCAACGAGCACCAGCTGTTCTGAAATAAGGTGTAGCTGTCTTCAGTATTAGTTGTAGTTAGCCATGTTGTTATACAGGCAGTCCCTGGGTTGAAAATGTCTGAAAAACCTGCAGTTACGAACTGAGAAGCTGGCCAAAAGGAGAATGACATTCCAGTGGAGCTCGCTTTCTATTGGCTCGCAACCCTGTTGATCATCAGGCAGCCAGTGATGTCCATCTGCTGTCAAGTTATGCCACACATGGCCTAGGCAAAGCAGAGAGCGGGCAAGGAGACAAGTGGCCTGGCAGAGGGGAGAGAGAGAGGGGGGAGAAAAGGCAGCATGCTCCATCATGGTGCCCTGCAAAATGGTTGCTGCAAAATGGTTGCCACTCGGCCTTAAAGTGTCGTTAAAAGTATTACTACCTGTATTATTATTATGTACTGCATTATTACATTTAAGACTTTTTTAGTGCATTGGGAAGTGTTTTATATACATATAAAGGTAAAATATATACTTTATACAATATAAACTGAGATAAAGATTTGACTAACTGATGTTAAATAAGGACTAGATATACTGGTTCCGACTTAAATACAAATTCGGGTTGAAGACAGACCTAGGTTACAGAACTTGTATTTAACCTGGGGACTGCCTGTATATAGTTACCTGTATTATGATGAACAGTCAGCTTTATTTCTAATAGCCAAGTCAAGGAGGAGCAGACAGAAAGCTGGAGTGTTGCTAAACCTTTAGCTATTACTCTGCCAGATGTATATATTCGGTAATTTCCTCAAGTCTTGGATGACTGTACTCAGTGGAATTGTGCATTCAGAACATTCTCCACTCTCCTGGATGGATGCAACTCCAATAACTCTCAAGAAACTCAACACCACTTGGGCTAATTGGTATCCAACTCGTTCCCCTCCACTGAAGAGTGACTACAGCATTTATCATCGACCCAGATTGCAGTTGTACTTTGAGGCTATTCCAACTGCACTGCCAAGATTTGCAACCTTTACTACCAAGCCAAACAAGACCAAGATTTTCCCTCCAAGTTGGACAGAATCCTGACTTGGAAATACTTTGCATCCTTTGTTATTCAGGGTGCAAGCCCTCACCTCTCCTCTAAACATGGTGGGAGTTTCTTTAGAAGGACTCTTATGCTTCAAGCTGGTGACTCATCGCTGTCTCCTCCAGGGTCATTAGGGTTGGGTATTAAGCGTAGGTCTTGCCAAGGACACCCAAATGTCAAAATTGCCAAAAATAATTTCATGAAGCTGATCTGCTCAGTCAAAGTCCTTGCCTTTCATTGGACAACCTCTGTGATGTGCCCTTGACCTTTGGCAATGTACATGTACGTATCCCTATGGAGTAGGGATCAGGAAGTCATTTCTTCTCCAGTGCACCCGTCCTCAACCTAATATAATTCAGCTGACCTCAACCTTGCTGAGGCCAGATAACATCTCTTAGAAACCTGACAGGACCCCACCATAGAAAAAGGTAATTTCCCACATGCATTCAGCATCTACAGCCCTGGTGCATAAGCAGGACAGCCAGTCCAATAATATTCAGGTTGGAGGATTTATTTACTATGCATCAGGTTCAATAATTAGGGCATTCACTCAACAGGTGGCAGTCACAATATCCCAAACATTCTGCTTATATTTCTGGAAATATATTGTTTGGAAAACTTGCATTTCCAGGAAAGTGCCTTTCTTAGAATTTATTTGATCTTTTTTAGACCTACATGTAGACCATTTCGGCCTACATGTCTCTGCCCAATTGACCTACACCCCTGATACGCTTTTGAATGGTGGGAGGAAACCGCTACCCCTGGGGAAAACCCACACAGACACAGGGAGAATGTACAAACTCTTTACAGACAGCGCGGGACTTGAACACTGGTCTGGCGCTGTGTTAACCTTCATATTTTATTTTAATTGCAACCGGTTGAGCTTTAGAAATGTGATCTGCACCTTAATCCATCATGATCTTTTATGCTAGGCAACTGGAAATTGCAATAAATAATGTTATTACTCCTTGATAGGTCCCAACAGTTTGATAACTGGAAGAACTACCCCCCCCCACCCCCCCACAACATAATAGTTATTAAAGAGCCTATCCATTTTGTTGATGAACGCACGTTTCTTGATTATTAATCTGTTAAATGATTCCGTTTGGAGGCACCTCTTCGGATTCCTTGTTGAGAAGTGCCTACAGTTTGGTAACTCTAATCTGCATTGCTCTGTGGAGTGGCTCTCCCTGTGTGGCACCTATTGAACAATACAATGGTTTGGCCCCTCCTTTCTCAATTTAAGATTTGTTGAGGTCAACGACTGACAACAGAAAGGGAATACCTGAGAAAAGGTGATGTGGTGTGTGCAGGGGCTAGCAAATCCACATACAGTGAGAGGAGAATAAAGGGCAGCAGATGGGGTGATGACATGGATGGTGCTTCAGCATGGGACGTACAAGATATTGCTAATGAACTGTAGTTAATAATCCTCGCTAATATTTCCATTGTGTTTAAATAAGGAACCTAATTTACCGTGCACCATTTCCAGATACTCAGCAAAGTGGAGCAAACATCCACTTGATTGACCTTTCAAGGATCACAAACTGACAAAGAATTGAACACCGGTCAAGGGAGATGGGTAGCAGTCGAGAGCAGCTCTCTGTCCCTGCTAAAGCTTATGACATCAAGTCAGGTGCATCAAAAACCCTCAAGGGGGATGGGTAGCAGTCGAGAGCAGCTCTCTGTCCCTGCTAAAGCTTATGACATCAAGTCAGGTGCATCAAAAATCCTCAAGGGGGATGGGTAGCAGTCGAGAGCAGCTCTCTGTCCCTGCTAAAGCTTATGACATCAAGTCAGGTGCATCAAAAACCCTCGGCAGAGCTTTCAGACATGGCGAGACTGACAGAGAGGCCAGTTTGGGAAACCGAGGGTTACAGTGAGGGATTAGACAAGGAATAACATGTGCATCACAATGAGACACTCTTTAAGATTCACTGCACAGAGGTTAATCTAGATGTCAGATTTTCTGACAGATCTGAAATTGCTTCAGGGCAATGATCCATCTGAAACCTTAACATGGCACTCATTCTTTCCCAGGCTTTCGCAAATGAAAGATGATTTTTGTTGTTTTGTGTTGTGTGCTGAGTCCATGTCACAACTTTCCCAGCAGCTTGATACCTTGTCTAACTGTGAGTGCTCGTGTATGGGTGTGTGTCTCAGCCTGGACTGGAATACCCTTTGGTGGTCAACCATTGAGGAAATCTGCTAGTGTCTTCCATGTCATATTTTATTCAGGCTGTGCTTGACTTTAGTAACGTCCGCTCCTTTCTGAAAAGTGAAGCTGTTTCACCATTGTTCTCAGTAAATACTATGTCTCTCAGCAAAGTTGCAGAAAGTCAGGCCACTGGCACGTGACAGACATCTTTAGTAAATGATATCATTGGGTCTGTCCTGGTGCCAGAACACGTCTCTTTGCACAAAATGCATCGAGAGCAGAAGGAGCCACCTCCAGGAGCTGTGCACGTTGTCAGTGGAAGGGAACTAGTCCTGCAGAAACAGTCCCGGGATTGCATTAGCAAATGATTTCCATTGTCCGCCTGCTCCTCCCACAGCTCAAACTGCAGTGACCTGCCATTCTTTATTATTTCATTCGAATTGCTCTATCCTCCAGGCACTGAGCAAGGGAAAAGGTAATGATTCTCCAGCCAGCCTGTGATAACACCCAACAGCCCTGCCATTAACAAAGGCACATTCACCTAAACCACTCTCCCTGGCTCCAAGTTCCCTCCTCTCATTGAGATGCGGAGCACACTGCAGTTCACTTGTTGATTTGCCTGGCAACAAGAGACCTTTTCAGTGTGAGTGCAATCCTAGTGATGTCTACATTTCCGCCACATACTCTGAGACATCTGCACCAGTCAATGCATGAAGAGGGGGAGAGTACAAGAAAATAACCCTCTCCCACACTCACACACACCCCACCACCCACACACACACTCACATCCCCTCACACTCACACACACCCCACCCACACACACACACACTCACACCCCACCCACACTCACCCCACCCACACACTCACACTCCACCCACACACACTCACACACCCCACCCACACACACACTCACACTCCACCCACACACACCCCACCCACACACACCCCACCCACACTCACATCCCACCCACACACACACCCCACCCACACTCACATCCCACCCACACACACACCCCCCCACAGGCACACACATACCCACACACCCCACACCCACACACATACCCACACACCCACACATACCCAAACACACCCCATACCCCACCCACACACACCCCAAACCCACACACATACCCACACATACCCCACCCACACATACACTCACACCCCACCCACACTCCCACCCCCACAGACACACACACACCCACACACATATCCACACACACACCCACCTACACACACATATATTAAAAAGATCAGGTGAATCCACTTGAGAGGATTACAGAGGGAGTGGGAATGGGTAAATATCTGTCTCTTTTGCAAGGACCCCAGGGAATTGGGCAAACGTCCAAACTGCAGTCATGTCTTTGATAAGCTCTCAGCAAAGACCACAAAGTTGACTTCTCTCCAGCTCCATCTTGCACACCTTAATGCCCTATAAACAGCCTTAAACTACGAGAACTTGGCTTCAGTAGCTCCTTTTGCAAATAGATCCACAACTCTCTGTCCTACAAATCAGAATCAGTGAGGATGAGATACATCTCCTCCATGGTCGTCTCAATGGAAGGGAACTTGTCGGGCAGAAACAGCCCAGAGATTGCATTGATCGCCTGCCCCTCCCACATCTCAAACTGCAGTGACCAACCATTCTTTATCACGCCTCCTGGAGATGGCTCCTTCTACTCTGCAATGTATTTTGTGCAAAAAGATGTGATCTGGCACCATGACAGGCTAACGATATCACCTGCAACATCTCTGAGAGACGGACTCCTCAACATCGGGGCCCAGCAAGGCTGTGCACTTCAGCCCCCTACTATACCTCCCATGACAGCCCCCTACTATACACTCCATGACAGCCCCCTACTATACCTCCCATGCACACCTGACTGTGTGGCTTAACATCGCATCAACTTCATTCAAATTTTGCAGGTGACAGTACTGCCATTGGCCAGATCTCAATGTAAAAGGGAGATGGAGAGATTTGTGGCTTGGGACAAGGATAACACTCCAATCTCCCCTCAAGATTGAGGAGCTGGTCATAGATTTCCAGACGTGGGTGAACTGCAATCCTTTTCCACATCAACAAAGCTGAGGGCGAGATTATGGATAACTTTAAGTTCCTTTCGATAAACAACAACCTGTCCTAGTCCAATCATCTCAACAAACTGGCCATGAAAGCAAAGCGCACCTACTCCTCTACTTCCTCAAAAGTTTTAACTTTTTAAAAATGTAGACGTACAGCAAGCACAGTAACAGGTCATTTCGGCCCACGAGTCCATTTAATCTACAGCCCCAGTATTTTCAAGAGTGGGAGGAAACCAGAGCCCTCGGGGAAAACCACACAGACACAGGGAGAATGTTCATACTCCTTACAGTCAGCACAGTGATTCGAACCCCAGTCCTGATCCTAACTGCTACGCTGCCTGAAGAAAATCAACATGCCACCTATGTCCCTCATCATATAACATAACCATATAACAATTTACAGTATGGAAATAGGCCATATCAGCCCTTCTAGTCTGCACCGATTTACGTGAACTCATGATGCCTCCCTGCACAACACTGGAACTGCTCTGCTCATGACTGCAAGAGAGTACAGAGTTGTGAATGCTCAGACCATTACACAAACCCTCACCACTCCATCGACTCCATGTACACTCCTCGGAAAAGCAGCCAACACCATGAAGCAAAATGGAGAAGATGCATCCACCATGTCTTTGAGTCTGTATATCAAAGAGCACAAAGAATTGTAATTGGTGGAAGGGGTGCACCACCATATCAACTGCCTGCCTACGTGCTCCCTACCCTGCAATACTTGTGACAGGGTTTCTGTCATCTGTGTTGGCCTCACTGGCTTCACCAGAACTGAAAGAACTGCAGTAGGACCAAACCAACTGGAACGTTAAGGGACTGCCAAAGAAAAGGACAACTAGGAGAGAGAGTGCACCAGAGTGAACCGTGACATAAAGGTGATGGGTATGGAGAAAAAAATTACAATTATTTCAAGTCTACAGTCCAATAACATGTGACAAATATTTTCCAGATGTTTGCTTCCTGAAACAAGTTGGGGATTATGATAGACAACTTTAAGCTGACCACAAAGATAATTTCAGATTTGCTGTATCATGTAGGAAGTTGGAGAAGCATTAAATGAACTTTTATTGAATTGAGCATGTTTAATCGCATCATGAGGCAGACACATTGCGTTAGTTCAACTGATCTAAAAATGTTTTGCCACTGATTTTCATTTGTACTCAGCATCTGGTGCCTCTCATGTCAGTGTCTAACAATAGTCGCCTGGCATTGATGGATTCCAGTTGCCCTGATACTGATTTTCCATGGTCGCAGTGTCCTGGTGAAACCTTTCACCGTGTTTGTCACTGTTTGGACCAAGATCAGCCAGGAAGACGTCCAAGAGTGAATGCAGAAAATGAATTTTCAACGACATGTTGCACTTCATAGTTTTGTATGCTAGAAGCAGGTTTAAAATATGACCGGAAATCTCAATAATAGGTTATATCTAAAAAAATTCTAAAGGAAAGTTTTAAGCTGAGTTTTGTGATCAGCAGCCGAAAATCCATAAAATACACCCAGAAGCGTTCAGGAAGTAAAATCTTCATTGTCCAGAGTAATAAGTGGAAGTAATAATAGCTTCTTACGTGAACAAGCTTTACTTTCACAACTCACCTGTCTGCCTGAACATCCGTCAATGAAATAATCATCTTGTACTTGTTTTAGATCTAAAAATTAAAAATAAATCAGCAGGTCAAGTAGTGAACTTTCGGATACTTTGATGAAAGGCTCAAGCCTGAAACATCTGTCGTGTTTCTTAATCCTAGCTACATAAAAGTCACTGTTTGACTTGCACAGTTTCTCCAGTGTTTTTTTTTACCTTTACTCATGGTGTCTGCAGACTTTGCTGTTCCACTTATTGTTGTAGATCCAATGTCACTTTCCCTATTCTACAAGCCCGGTAACAGGGAAGGGGGTGAGCCCTGTCAAATATTCAGCTGATAATCCTGTATTTTTCCCTAATTGAAGGATGTCAGAGCAATGCATGTATTTGTTTATAGTTCCACCAAAAGCTGGTGAAAAGCAGTCAGATTAGTTACCAATTATTGATGTAAATACAGAAACATATGTCATTGAAGATTACTATTTTGCTATTGTAACCATATTGGCTATCTCAGCTTCCTTGCTCTTCTGTGAAACCTCTGTTGTCTGGAATTCACGCAATCGGTAAAAAAACTGGGGAAAATACATAGGTAAAAAATATAGAAGTTTAAAATTGGCGCAGTTCACCATTAGTTCACCAATTTTGCAACATGCAGCCTCAAGCCATTGGAAAATTCACTTATCTGACATCTACCAATTCCCACAAGTGTCGGATGTCAGGGGCTTTACTGTAATGAAAAGACCTCCAAATATTCCTAACTTAAGAATTCACGGCCACCATGAAGCAAATGCTGGACCCATATGGACTTTCCAGTATATAACTTAATTCCAAGATGGCCACGTTTTCTTAGTTTGACCATTTTTCTTCCACTCTCTAGATTGGCTCTTTCTCGCGGCCCCTCACAAGTTGAAGACACTCTGCTCTGGGTATGGGCCAGTTTGTTATATGCACACAATTTTCAATTCTCGCACCAAAATACGAGGAGATTAAGCATCAATGTGCAGAAGAACCCTTTGATTCTACTGAATATTTAATTAAAACCTCAGTTCTGATTTCTACTGTTAAAACCCCTGTTATAGAGCTTAGAAGGTGTCGGATAAATAAAATTCTATAATTTATCTGTCCCTAATTAGCCCCTTTCAATGTAATATTTACTTGGATGGGAGTTGACAAATGGGAAAGGTTGCAGAGGAGATTCATCAGGATGTTTCCAGGGCTGGAGGGTTTGAGTTATGTGGAGTCTGGGTCTTTATTCTCAAGAGCAGACATTCTCAACCTTTTTTTGTCTACCACCACCCCACCCCACCCCCCCCCCCCCCCCACCCCCAAGGTCTCTGCTCAAAGTTTATGGGTTCCCTTCCTTGTGAAGAAGTCAAGTTTTGGTTTCTTCTGTACTTTTCTCCTACCAACTCCAGAATTTAAAAAAAAATTATGTTACATGAGATGAAAACAAGGCTTTTACTTAAAAATGCTTTGCCAACACCTCCACCCCCAAGGTGGAGTGGGGGAGAGGGGTGCGTAGGGCCCCCATAGGAATGACTGCACCTGGAGCATAGAAGACTGAGGGAAGACTTTAAGGAGGCTCACACAATTGTGAGGAACATGGGCAAAATGAAATCTTGCAGTTTCCCCTTAGGGTAGATGATTGTATATAACTAAAGGTCACAAATATAAGGTGAGAGGAGAGAGATTTAGGGGACACCTAAATGTTTAACTCAAAGCTGTTCAATATCCCAGTAGGACTTTTCTCACAATTAAAAGACATGGACAGATTAATGGAGAGAAGGTTTAGATGAACCAAAGTTAAAAACCCACAGAAATGCTGGAGGAACTCAGCCAGTCTCATAGTGCCCTTCAGAGGTAAAGATATTACCAGCATTTCAGGCCTGAGGCCTTCTTCAAAGTATTAGCAGAAGCAGGCAGGAGTCAGATGAACCAAACACAGGCAAATGGGATTAGCCAAGAATGTCAATTTGGTTGTCTGAACGAGTTGAGCTGATGCTGTATTGCACTTTGATTCTATGGGTTAAGAAATTGGATGGTAAAGATTGCTGATAAATGCTGAATTGATTAAGTTAAATTAAACCTGATTTAACAAAGCATACATCAAATCTGATCCTTTGACCTGGCAGATCCTGGACAGAGTAAGACCGCAATGCTGGAGAAACTCAGGTCAGTTTATACAGCAAAGATGATAGTCATGGCCTTGACAAAGGGCTAAAGCCTGAGACGTTGGTATCCTTATCTTTGCTACATAAAGTAGGCTGTTGGACCAACTGAGATTCTCCAACACTACGTTTTTACTTCAATCATGACTTTCCTGTTCTACTTTAGGCCTTTGCTCAGCTTTCTTTGAGTTCTCTTAATATAATCCCATCAGCCTAAACTTCCACATGAGGCTTCGAAATCCCAATGTGGCAATTCAAAAGTGACTGAGAGTCCTGCTGGTATCTGGGTTAATGTATTTTGGCCAATATCTCAGTTTCTTTCTGCTGGAGTTTGGAAAACTAAAACTAAACCTTGATGAAAGCTTGAGACATCTTGACAGGACAGATGTCAGTTTAAAACAGAGATGGGGCTAATCTTGTTTTCTGTCAGAGGGTTGTCAGTCTTTGGAAAACTTTTTCTCAAAGGATAGAGGAAACAGGTTTAAAGTATTTTCAAGGTGAGGTTCGGGATGAACTATTACCAAAGATAGACAGGAATGCAGAATAGGGGTCACACATTGACCCTAATGAAGAGGGCAGCAGATTTGTGGCCACCATCCTAAATCTTATGTAAAATAGATCATTGGGTTCATGACAAAATTTTGTCTGTGGGATCTTGGGTGTAAGTTACCTTCTGTTATGGTTAGTGACTATACCTGAAAAAAAACCCCTGATTGCTTGTAAAGCACTTGGGGAATTTCTGAGAATGCAAAAAATAGCATGGAAATGCAAGTAAATTTTAACATCAATTTATATCATTTCTCTTTATTTTTCTGGTGCATTGTTACCCATGAGCAAGGCAACATCTGAACTGGAAGCTTTGAGAAATGGCAGAGTCAAAACCAGCAATGCAAACCCGTCCTGCTATCCATAACAAACTTCCAGCCATAAAGGTTGGCTGCAAAAATCAGTAAATTTGCAAAAATAGCATCTTGCACATCGCTATTACTCAATGCAGAGAGCACGATTCAACTCAATATCCTTTCTGTTGTGAAGGTTATTGAACAGAAAAGGAATTGGAAAAACACCAAGAGCTGGGAAAGTGGCCAGTTCATTCATTTTACCTTATTGCATATTGATAACATCAACACCACAACAAAGTCTCAGCTTAGGTACAACATTTTGCTTTGACTCACTAATATTTCCTCTCGTTAGAACGCTGAGTGGTCGCTCTGGTCTCCGACTTCGGATTCAGCGTGTTGACAGTTCAAGTTCCAAGAAAGTGACTGAGAATGGACGAAGCTGACAGCACAAGGTAGGAGTGAAGAAAGTTTGCATTAGTGATGGAGTTTTTTCTTGGACATGGCATCCACCCTCCCAGGTTCCAGTGCATTGTTTTAAAGGGCAAGGGAGTTTTCCCTCCACGTGAACAAAATTCATCTCTAGAAGATCATGTGAATGTGGAGGCATGGGTTGGGCAGCATGGTTTAGCATATTGGTTAATGCGACGCTATCACAGGACGCTAGCTCCCTGGGTTGGAATCTGGCGCTGTCTGTAAGGAGTTTGTACATTCTCCGTCACATACATGGGTTTTCTCAGGTGCCCGTTTTTTCCCACCTTCTAAAAATGTAGGGGGATGCATATTAATCAGGTTTAATTGGGTGGCATGAGTTTAAATGGCTGGAATCGGCTTCTACCATGTTGTAACTACATTTTTAAAACTTTGCTGCATGTCCATAGTGACTAAACTTTAGAATTATTTTGTGGCTTCAACTTAGGGTTTGAATGAAGCTAAACAACACCCCAGGTAATTTTAGTGTGTTGGTGGGGGTGCCTTTGGATTGAAGAGATGAGATGAAACACTAATGGACTAAGCACTGACCAAATCTACAGACTAGAGTTTCGCTTCCCAACACAATTCCAACTCCAATGTAGTCTAACTCCCAAAGCACGCTATTCTTTGAAAACATGGTGGTAGGCCCCCTCCCCAAATAAAATAAGCTCCACTGAAGTGTTCATGAGGCAAGAAGGTAACACGTGGACTTTCTACCCCATAGCTGCAGTCGACGAGAGGCAGAGGGTGTTGCGCTGTCCTGACTGGAAGCATAATGTGGAACACAGTAATGTCTGGCCCTTCACCTCTTTCCCTTCCAGATGTTAGTAAAATCATCGACCTCTTGCATTGCATTGATTCTGTCAGTCCCATGTCCTCACGTTCTCCACTGTCCTGAAAATATGTTCTCTGAAGTGCAAAATCTAATTCTTCTGAAAGCCCTGGATGTTGCTGTTTCCAATAACCTTCCGGTTCCACATCATAAGTATTGATTTAAACAAGAAAGACTCCAAATGCTGGGGTTGAGTGCAATACACAAACGTTCTGGAGACACCCAGGCAAATCAGAAGGTCACACGACATCCATGTTTTTGGCCTGGGTCCAAGTAGAAACGGTGTGGGAAGGGAGCAAGGAGCGCAGGCTAGCCGGTAATAGGTGGATACAGGTGGGAAGGTAGAAGAGAAAAGCTGAGAAGTGATGGGAGAGAGGCTACAGGGGAGCTCTGATAGGAGAAGAAAGACTAAGGGTGGGAGATGGAGGGAGAGAGAGAGAGAGAGAGAGAGAGAGAGATGGGACAGGGGGAGTTCATAGAAATAGGAGAAGTTGATGTAACATTGCCGTAGTCGTGATTGAACACCCAAGTATCTATCACCTAAAATGTTAAATCTGGTCCTGATGGCAACCGCATTTTTTTAAAACTTATTTAAACTAGTTACAATCTGGGACACTTTTTTCACCTCTCTCTGGAACCTTTTTTGCTCTAAGGAGAATAACCCTAACTTCTCCAGTTCAACCTGACAGTTGAAATCCCTCATCCCTGGATTCATTTGGTTCAATTTTGTCTCCCACTATCATGAGTTAAAATGTCTGTACATATAAAATATTTGAACCACACAGTCATGGACACTTGATTTCAGAGAGACTTATAAATGTGGTTACTTGTAAAGGACATCAGCTGTATACCCGTAAAAATTAAAGGAATCAAAGCAGAGCTAAATCTGTGGTACAATTAGCAAAGCACAAATGTTGTTTTCAAGGTAATTTACTCTACAAAGCAGGGATAATCTTCCAATTCTAATTCACTGAAATGACAGACATTTCACTGCCAAGGGGATCTAGAACTAGTTCATCTTAAACCTGCTTGTGTGCTATGGCCTTTGCTGTTATGCAAGTAACCTTGACCAATAAAGTACAGCTGTATCACAAGACATTGATCTGTCTACCCAGCGCACACTGTTAAGTCAGCTTTCCTGGATTCTCCAATAAAAGGCCATCAGTTCGAAGACTGATATTGCTCAAACCCATCTGCTACCTCTAAACGCCTGTAAATCAAATTTATTTTATAGCAGTAAAACTTTATTATGTGGGAGATGAGATATAATTTAGAACAGTGCCAGTGAACGCTGCCTTTGCAGTCTCTAACGGACCTTGTGATAACACTTCTGATTATATATTTCTTTGATGATTAAATAAATGTGGATTTTTCTCCCAAAGGCTTTGACGAGCTACACTGCCTTTTCGGGAGATTGTGGGGGTGGGGGGGAAGAAAGTTCAGACACCTGAAATCTGATGGTTTTGGACATTGATAAGACACTGATAAGTGGAAATGGCACATTTAAAAAAAAATAGATTCCAGAAGGTGACTGGGATTTTTCAACATGATCAAACAAAACCAAGCAAAATTTTGTTTTTCATACAAGCACAGGGTGTCAAGCCATCAAAATTAGAAGTGTTTTATGAACATATGTGATGTCACGACTGGAGTCCAATACACACTCCAGATCCAGTTAGAGGATTGATCCTTAGTGAGTTTATATTTCATCTTCCTAGTTCTCAGTAAGTAATGCTACGGATTCTCCTCTTCAATTTGCAAATAAGAAAATGCCGGAAGTCATTTACAGATGGCCAGAATATCCTGTTACATATTTGATTAAAATAATATATTGAGATTTTTAAAAGTTTGGTAAAGTGAGAAAATTGAGGGCTTTGCCAGAGGGAATCCCATACTGTAAAAAGGGATGGATGGCTTGGAGCTTGTGAGATATGTTCAAGAAAGCTTTCTAATTCAATACATAGAGGTGCCAACGAGAGAGAGGATGCAGTACTGGATCTCTTATTAGCGAACCAGACAGGTCAGGTGGAAGATGTACGTGAAGGTGAACATTTTGGGTCCGCTGACCATAATGTCATGAGCTTCAAGTTATTTATGGAAAAGGATAAGTTTGGTCCTTATGTTGAGATTCTAAATTGGAGGAAGACCAATTTTGTGGAAATGAGAAAGGATCTAGGAGGAGTGGATTGGGATATTTTGTTTTCTGGCAAGGATATGTCGAGTAAGCGGTGACCTTCAAGGGCGAAATTTTGAGAGCGCAGAGTTTGCATGTTCCTGTTAGGATTAAAGGCAAAGTTACCAGGCACAGGAAACCCTGGTTTTCGAGGGATATTAGTGATCTGATTAAGAAGAAGAGGGAGGTGTATAGTTGGTATAGGCAACAAGGAGAAAATGAGGTACTTGAAGAGCACAGAAAAAAAGCAAGAAAATACTAAAGAATGAAATCAGGAGGCAAAAAGAAGACACGAGGTTGCTCTGGCAAATAATGTGAAGGTAAACCCGAAGGATTTCCACAAGTATATTAAGAGTAAAAGGATAGTAAGGGACAAAATTGGTCTCCTAGAGGATCGGATGGTTAACTATGTGTGGAGCCTCACGCAATAGAGGAGATCTTAAACAGTTTTTTTGCATCAGTATTTACTCAGGAAACTGGCACAGAGCAGAAGGAAGGAAGGGAAACAAACAGATGGAGATTAAGGAGGAAGGGGTGCTTGCTGCCTTACAGCGTATAAAGGTAGATTAATCACCTGGGCCGGATATGATATTCCCTTGGGCCTTGAGGGAAACGAGTGCAGAAATTGTAGGGGCCCTGGCTGTTATATTCAAAATGTCCTTCGCCATGAGTGAAGAGCCAGAGGATTGGAGGGTAGCTCATGTTGTTCCGTTGTTTAAAAAAGGCTCCAAAAATAAACCAGGCCGGAGAGTCTGACATCAGTAGTAGGTAAATTATTGGAAGGAGTTCTGAGAGATAGGATATATAGATGTTTAGACAATTATGGGCTACTTAAGGACAATCAGCATGGTTTTGTGCGTGGTAGGTCGTGTTTAACAAATCTAGTGGAGTCTTTTGAGGAGGTTACCAGGAAGGTGGATGAAGGAAAGGCTGGGGACGTTGTCTACACGGACTTTAGTAAAGCCTTTGACAAGGTCCCACATGGGAGGTTAATTTTTTTGGTAAATTGCATTTGAAATTGGCTTTGTGGGAGAAAGCAGAGGATGGTAGTGGATGGTTGCCTCTCGGATTGGAGGCCTGTGACCAGCCTCAGGGATCTGTGATGAGACAATTGTTGCTTGTTGTATATATCAATGATCTGGATGATAATTGGATCAGCAAGTTTGTTGATGATACAAAGATAGGAGGTGTTTTTGGCAGTGAGGAGGGTTATCAAAGCTTGCAGAGGGATCTAGACCAGGTATGCGAATGGGCCAGAAAGTGGCAGATGGAGCTTAATGAAGACAAGTGTGGGGTGATGCATTTTGGAAGGACAAACCAAGGTAGGAGATATACAGTTAATGATAGGACACTGAGGAGTGTGGAGGAGCAGAGGTATCTAGGAGTGCAGATACATTGTTCCCTGAAGGTGGCGTCGCATGTGGACAGGGTTGTAAAGAAAGTCTTTGGTATCTTAGCCTTTGTAAATCAGAGTATTGAGTACAGCAGTTGGGATGTTATATTGAAGTTGTTTAAGACATTGGTGAGGCCATATTTGGACTATTGTGTGAAGTTCTGGGCACTTAACTATAGGAAGGATATCAATAAGATTGAAAGTGCAGACAATATTTAGTAGAATGTTGCTGGGTCTTCCAGGGTTGAGTTACAGGGAAAGTTTAAACAGGTTAGGACTTTATTCCTCGGAGCAAAGAAGAATGAGGGGAGATTTGATCAAGGTTTACAAGATTATGAGAGTTATGGACAGAGTGGATGCAAATAGGCTTTTCCCACTTAGATTGGGAGAGATAAGTTCAAAAGGCCATAGTTTTAAGGTGAAGGGGGAAAGGTTTAGGGCAGTGGTTCTCAACTTTTTTTCCATTCGCATACCACTTTTAAGTATTCCCTATGCCACAGGTGATTAGTAAGGGATTGCTTAAGGTGGAATGTGGGTGGAAAGAAAAACTTTGAAAGCTACTGGTTTTTATTGTCCCTAATTGACTCATTATGTCCATGGTTTCAGAACTCTAAAGGAAATGGGCCAATGACAATTTTTCTCAAGCAAAATATTTCAGTAACAATTGGGTCTAGAGCAGTGGTTCTCAACCTTCCCTTCCCACTCACATCACACCTTAAGAAATCCCTTACTAATCACAGAGCACCAATAAGTATAGGGATGACTTAAAGTGGTATGTGAGTGGAAAGAAAAAGGTTGAGAACCACTGGTTATGGGGAACAGTCGGGTGAGATTTTTCACTCAGAGAGTGGAGGGAGGGTGGCATGAGCTGCCATCTGATGTGGTGAATGCGGGCTCGATTGTATGTTTTAAGAGTAAATTGGATAGATACATGGATAGAAGTCTGGAGGGTTATGGCATGGGAGCAGGTCAGTGGGACTAGGGAGGTGATGGTTGGCACAGACTAGATGGGCCAAATGGCCTGTTTTCTGTGCTGTAGCATTCTATGGTTCTATGGATGGTATAAATAAAGAATTCTGAAGGATGTTTTGATTCTAAGGTTTCACCTGTGCTGGCAAGGATGAGAGACATCCTTTCATGAAGATTAACCAGATTTTAGCAACAATTTCTCAGTCAACCTTATTCGTACTAATGGGCCAGGTATCTTGATTTACAAGATAACTCCACTCTTACCCAGTGCAAATCCTTGAAGGATAAGTCGTGGCACAAAACCTGCTCAATTTGCAATGGTGATACACTGCAGGACAGAGTGATGGGCAGGGTGGGAGTGGGGGATCATGTGGAAGGGAATTTAACAAAGTAAACCCCTTCCAAGAAAATTCTGAAGAAATTTAGTGAACAACCAAGTCATGATCCCCCTGAATTTTGGATTAGCTGACTTCAGATTTATTAAGTGAATGCTTTTGAGAATTCCTAACATCAATTCTTCATTAAAATATAAATTAAAACTAATAATACAATTAATTACTAATTTCTTTAAGAAATTTAAACAAATTAAAACACTTAATAGACATGAAAATGATTAAACAAATATCAAATGAAAATTTACCTTGCTCCCACTGAGAATTCCTTGCATTCAATCGTTCTTATGTTAAGAGGCATGAAGCAAAAACTGCCAGGAAGTTGGAGACTTCCACAGCCAACTCAGAGGCAATATCCGGAGGCCAGTTTTTTTAAAAACCAAATTAGGTAATTAACTTTAATTTATATTCCCTAGTTGACTTGATGGGATCTGAACTTGCATCTCTAAACGTTTAGTCGAGAGCAATGACAGCAGGTACCTGGGAACACCAGCTTCTGCAAGTTCCATGCCAAGTCACCCAATGTCCTTGTCAAATATTTCACTGTTCCTTTGTTAAGGCTTGGACATGGGATTGGAAATTTCTATTCACCAGAAATATGGGAATATCTTTACCAGTAAGACTGAAGCAATTCAAGGTTGCACTTTCTCGAGAGTAATTAAGTATGAGTAATACATTTGGACTGTCTTGGGAAGATCCACATAAGTTAGATGATAAGAAAAGTACTCCAACTCTGTCCTCAGGTCGACATATAACCAGTAGCTTCACTTCAATACATGGATACTGAAAGATGAGGAGTTTTCAGCATTTGCTGGTTCAGTTTCAGATTTCCAGTCACTCTCTCTCACCTCGTCATGGACGGACTTTCTTCGTTATAAGTTTCCCACATCTTCTGCTGGACACTCTGGTCTGAACAGGAGCTTGAATTTTATTCTTATTTATAAAGAGAGAAATGGAGGAGGACTCAGCTGATGAAAAAATGAGGGAATCATTAGGAAACAGGAAGAAAAGAGCCCAGCAGTTCATTCTGGCAGTGAAGAGAAACTGAATGACTTTATTTGACATAGCCATTGTATGTCTGATGATAATAGTAGAAATTCTAATGGTCTCATGCCCACATATGACTTTATAATTCACTCACGTAAACCATTATCAACAAATTGCAAGTATATAGAGCCTTTAACACAGAAAAATGTCTCAAGGTGGTTCACAGAGGCAAAATCAGATTAATTCAGACTTTTGGAAAAAATAATATCAGACGGGGAAATCAAAAGCTTTATCAAAGAGGAGCATCTTAAAGGAGGAAAGAAAATTGAAGGGTGAGAGGGGATTGCAAAATGTATTCCTGATCGTCCCACCCTGGCCATACACTCTTCTCCCTCCTTCCATTGGGAAGAGTAGCAAGTGTGAAATCACACACCACCAGATTCAAGGACTGTATCTTTCTGATGCTGTAGACTCTTGCGTGACCTTCACATTCATAATTTTTTCTTTGCTCCATTCTAACTGATGTCTCCCTGTAACTCTGCCCCTTATGTTTATGCTGCAGTTAGTACAATGTTATCACAGCACCAGCGACCCGAGTTCCAATCGGTCGCTGTCTGTAAGCAGTTTGCACATTCTCCCTGTGTCTTCGTTGGTTTCCTCTGGGTGCTCCGGTTTCCTCCCACCCTTGAAAAATGTATTGGGTTAGTAGGTTAATTGGGTGTAATTGGGCAGCATGGGCTTGTGGGCTGGAAGCGTCAATTACCGTGCTGTATGTCTACATTTTAAATGCAATTTACTGCAATTATATATGTGTTGATTGGTGCAGAGTACAAAGCAAATCTTGTTACTGTACCTTGACTGCAGTATGGTATTGGGTGGGGGGGGGGAAGTGTTGATAGGAGAACGTGGGACAATATGGTATTGGGTGGCGGGGGGCGGGGGGACGTGGGATGCATCACAGGTAGAACAATTCTAAGATGGTTTCATGTTACAATTCAAAATATTTGCAGTCATGGGCCTTTCACCAAAGATTGGTCGTTTTAGTCAACTCTACCATTTAGTAAGATCAGTGCCAATCTTCTACCACATTTCTACCTTCCAAAACTATTTCCAATATCCTGTATTTCATTCATTTAAAAAAAAAGCAGTACCTATAAAGTGACTGAGAATGTGCATCTTTCTGGGTCAGGGAAAACTCCAAAGATTGATAATCATTTGGCTGAAGAAACTTCTACTCATCTCAGTCCCTTGCAGCTGCTGCTATTCTGAGCTAGACTGCCTCGTTCTAATCTCCCAAGCCATAGAACACTTCAGCACAAAAACAGGCCCTTCGGCCCTTCTAGTCTGTGCCAAACTTCAAGGGAGTGGTGCTCCCAGCATCTACCCTTTTATGATTGGATCATCTCACAGTCGGGGTGACCCAGTTCTAGACCACTCAATCTCTCCTTATAGGACATTCTTCTCATTCTAGAAATCAACCGTTGAGGCCCTCCTTCTAAGGAGGATATGGAGACAGTTCCAGAACAGCAGGGAGTTTGAAATCAATGTTTGTCTCAATCAAATATGCCACTGGTTCATTTGACACTGAAATTCTAATATTTTGGATATACTGTAAAACCTCTGATAAATGGCACCTATGGGAATTGGTAGATAAGTGTATTATTTGGTTGCTTGAGACTTACAATGCCGAACTAAAACTTACCAGACAAGTCTAATATGGATCCTTTTGCTGTTTGCTTGAATTTGGATACCTGGGGCTTTACTGTAATAAAGAGGTAATCCCCTAACTAGCTTGTTAGCCATGTGAATAACTAAGATTTCCTTTAGTTATAAAGGTAAGGTTTGTTTAAAGCAATGGAATCATTAGAACTGAGTCCGGGGGCATTTACTCACTCTTTTGAACTCAGCTGAGTATTAATCAGCGAGAGTTTTGTGACTATGTACACATGACACTGAAACCCTTCCTTGGAAACTGTCCACTGCTCCATTGGAGCAGTACAGGACTGAACATGTTTTATTCTCCACAGTTTTGGTAGCCCCTGAACTGAATCAGACTCCAATACAAAACTACTTTTAAGGGTTTACTCAGAATTTTGCAAGATTTTTTAAAAACTTTTCTGCTTTTAATCAGAATCAAATTTACAGACAAGCATCCAAAAGGCAGATGATGGAATATGTGGTCAGAGTTCAGCCTCTCCTCAACAACAGGATCTTTAATTAATGAGCCTTCAATCAGCATCTCAGCTAAATGCTTATCTGGCAAATGCAATGCATGATTTACACATGGCATGTGGCATTCGTCCCTCTTAGTGATGGGCCTGTAGTTGGATGCACAACTAGGGATGGTTAAATTGGGGGGTGGGGTGGGGGGGAACAATAATTGTACACTGCTCTTGACTCACTAAACTCAGAATTAAATAAACATTGGATCCTGTATTGGCAGCACTCATGGCTATAGCACCACAGGATGTACTGAGATATGGGGGATATACAGTAAAACCTCTGGTATCTGGCACCTATGGAGATTGGTAGATGCTGGATAGGTGTAATTTTTCAGTTGTGTGAGATTGTGTGCCACGTATTTGCTGAACTCACAGTGAGGTGGGCCAATTTTAATCCAGTATTTTTTACCTATTTATTTTCTGCAATTTTTTTGCTGGTTGTAAGAGGCTCTCAGTTGCTTGAATTTTGGAGAACAGGGGTTTTACTGTACTTTCATTGCTGTACATAATATAACATGATTAGAAGTGTATTTTCAAAATACAACTCAGCAATACAATGGACCAAGAGAATTTTCCTCAGATTCACATGATTGCTCCACCCGTAGAGTCCAGAGTCGTTTTTGCTTCCTTGTCACATACATACATCAGTACCAGAGCCGGCCTTAATGGTGGTCGTTCCACTGGTATCAATGCCATTTCATTGCCAGCCTGATCCCATTGAATTGTAATTCCCAGGATGACGATCGTGTCCAAATGATTAAGTGTAATCATCCCTGCCATTGATTTTTTCCAGCTCACTTTTAGACTTGGTCTCTAGGCCATGGAGAATAATGGAAACAAATGTCTTGTATGTGGCAACAAAAATTAATGTAATGGCTTGCTTCCCTTCCACAACAAGCAAAATGACAAAGAAAACTAAAGGTGGCCCTGGAATGTTCTCTCCAGCTCCAAAATATCTGTACATCCTACTGGAGTAACATTGAGCCATCCAGATACTACAGGCTGAATGTCAGAGATTTTTGGGGATGTACTGTCTAGCTCTGAGTGTCATACAATGAAAAGTCCCATAGCTGCCACTTATAGTTCCCAGCTCATGTTCTTGAGTTGTTGCATGATTGTGTGGCCTGTGTGTTGTCCAGCTGGGTTTCCATTTATCAGTAGTAGTCCCATCTTTTGTCTGACTGCTAATTTGCCAGTTTGGTGCAATTCAATGTCCATAGGAATATTATGGATAGGCTCTCTCCATTTCAGTATAAATGTGAACTGTACATGAGGAAGTTTTTGAATGTGACCAATTGAGGCGTCAATGAAGTAGAGGACAAGGCTGCGAAAGCCCACTGCTTTCCATGGCTTACATCCAGTCCAGTCATCCCTGGGCTCTGACCTCTGTACTTCACTTGTTAAGTCAATCAGAACACAGCTATTTCTTGGTCCAAAACTACCAACAACAAACTATACAACAGCAAACAATACAGCATGGCTGAAGAATAGTGACACCCTCCAAAATTTAAAGCTCACTCCAGGACTCTGAACTCTTACTTGTTCACATTGTTTTGTACTTAGACACTTCAAAGTAAGGTGCACAGGTGACACAGCTTTTGCCAACAGACCACAACCCAGTGAAACAATTGTTAATCTTCAGACTGCCAGCTAGCAGTCAGGAAGAAGGGAAAGTGCTTCCATGGAATCTGAAGCTTCCCTCAGTTACATATTCTGAAGAATTTCCCTGTGAAGGAAAGATGGACCAGCTCAGAGGCTTCGATACTTAGTGAACATATGCTACGATGCCCAATATTATCATTATGCGAAGGCGATCTCTTGCTTCCAATTGCAGGGAAAATATGGCATGGTCTAACCCGAGGACTTTGCTTGACCCATTCACAGTCATTTGGGTGGATCACAATATCCTTTTTACTCCGCGCAATTGGCTGCCTCCTAATCCGCGGACCATATCAATGAAAGGCTGCTGGCTCTGGGTGATGGGCTCCAATCTACTTATCGAGCTGCTCCCATATGGCTTCTGCTGTTAACCATTACTTCAAGATAATTACAGGAATCTTCAGGAAGAATTTCCAATACATGTAAAATGTACATCACATCTACAGATTATTTTCTGTCATTTTGGAGGATAACAGTTTCAATTGGATTTCCCCCTCCTGAAGAAGGACATATCTGTGACATACTCTACGATCTGTCTGCTAGGAAGTGAAAGGTGTGACGTATTCTCATCTCGACAATATTAACATGGTTCACCTCTTTACAAAGTGAACTTTGCTGAGTCTGAGAGCATAGAAATAAAATTAAAATGAAAACATTTGTGTATAAATATACAGATGGATAATGCACTTCACTATTTAAAGCATTGTAACTGCAGCACACAAGTTGACCCTAACTTTAAAGTAACAGTTGATTGACAGTAGGTACATAGAACTGGCCAGGAGAGCAGGCGTATTCAATCTACACCAAGCGATTAGTGGACATAAGCAACCATTGTGGCCCCTGCCTTTGACCACTGGGTATTTTAGATCAGTTCCTCCCCAGAAAATAGTTGGGTAGCCTTTCTGCTGCATTGTCTCAAGTTTGTAGAAACATTTTTTTTAACTGATCTTGTGATTGCCCGCAAAAGGTTTAAAAAGTTCCAAACATTGTTGATCCATTGGAAGAGAATTCCAAAAGCTGTTGAGGCAATTCCGTCCATATCTGAATTCACCCCGACAGGAATGCAGCTCCTTGGTGAGCTAGTCACCAGATGAAATGAGGAAACAAACATGGGATCGGGTGCTGCATCCTTAACGCACGGTAAGTCTAATCAGGCTGAGGGAGCAGTTTAAACCCTCCTTGGAACTAGGCTTGGTGGCTCGATAATCTTCATGGGTAGGTAGACTTTGTGCTGGCCTTAAGCAGGGGCCTCTATCATATTTACAGAGGGCTGTAGTGTGCCAAGGCTTCACCAGTCTGGACCTACTCTGTTTGGAACCCAAACTCCTCTTCCTTTCCATTGCAGGGACCAGGGACACCGCCTCAGAAACAACTGTACACATTATATACAGCAGGCACTTCACTTTTTGAATTTCCCAAATGAAGCCAAAGTTTACCGTTGGGATTAAGTACATTCACGAGGGCTCAGACACTTAGCCCACTATCCTAGAATATCCAGGTAGATGGGAGAGGTCTTGCCCAGAGCTTGCAGAACCTGATGAATGTCTTTGATGCTTAATCTCTGCTGGGGTTCCCGCTGCCAGCATCCAAGCATGATATCATATACCTCTTTGGGACAGACTCTCGGCCTCTCCAGCACACGCCCTTGGGTGATGCATTCAATGACCTGCAATTAGACACATGGCTCTTTAGTTTCTGATCTCAATTCCAATTGCTGTCCACATAAGTGATGCACAGAGACCGCCTCAGGCAACATTGGTTGGCAGACTCCAAGGAAATTTGTTTCACAAATAATTACAACTCTCGGTACATTTTGAATGGTGGGAGGAAACCAGAGCCGGAGGAAACTCACACAGACGTGGGGAGAATGTACAGACAGCGTGGGATTCAAACTCCGGTCAATCACTGGTGCTGTCAAGGCATTGAGTTAACTGCTACGCCCACTGTGCTGCCAATAAAAGTTCTCTTTGTTTCAGCCTTTTGCCTTGTTTGCCAGTCTTCAACAAGGCATTTCAGCTTTGCTATAAGTGCCAATCATACCACAAAATCTTCTAAGTAATGGAAAAACATGTTCCCAATTGTTGGAAGCTATTTATCCACTAATGGGTGGATTGGATGGAATTTGGCTCTTTCTTACTTTGTCAAGGCAGAAAAGTTACTGGACAATTTCAGTCCAGGTGAGATGGGCATGAGTGTCGATGGCCAAAGTACAAGGACTTTGACAAGTTCATAAATAGCATTTGAAGAATATTGCTTAATGGAAGGATGGGGATAGAAAGCTGGTGAGACCATGGTCAATCATCATGGGGACTTAATATCACTCAGAAAGTGAAGAATTTTGCTGCCAGGTTGCATTTACTTCAAGTTAGGTTAATGTTTTATGAGGGTAAATCCAACATTGCAAGTCATGGCACAACTGACTGACCATCAAGGTCCCCATTCTGCACAGTATCTCAGAGACAATGTGACAGATAAACCTGATTGCTTGGAACGGCCCTGGGTCACGGAGCGGGTACTCACATCTAGCCGCAACTTCAGAATGCCATTTGGCAAAACAAGAATGATAGAGTGACAGAGAGGAGCCGGTCTGACTGCTTGGCAGACCTCGAACCTCTTGCAGGCTTTTAATTACCACAATAAAATGGGAACGGATGTACTGTAACTGAGAGAATGCTGAAAGAGAAAAACGTTAAATGATAATAAAGGAAATTAATCCTTGCAGCTTTATGAACAAGTTGGTAATCCTTCCTCTTATAATAAACATGTCAGCAATTAAGATAATTAATTACATTAACTACCTGAGCCTCAGATGGAAGATATGACCATGGGATGTGGAGCAGACGCTGTGGGGGACTATCATTATCCATTCCGCTATGATATGAGAGAACCAGAATACCAGCAGTGTCTTCTTGTATTTTTAAACTTATTTTTGTGATAAATGACATTCACATGAAGTCCATTTTTACCTGGCGTGGACATGATGGGTCAAATATCCTCGCCTGTCCTGTACACTTCTATAAATCTATTCCATTCAATAAATTGGGCTCATTTCCATGGCCATGTCACAAAACTGGATTCTAAGATAGGAAATGTTGGATCATTAAAACCAATCTATCTGTGAGATTTAAGATTGTCTACAGAACAGGAAAGGTGAAATAAATGGATTTAGGGTTATGGTGCTTAACTGGGTTCTGGGGCGAATGTTGGAATGAAGGAGATTGGTAGGGGCTAGAATCGGAGAAATAGAGAGAAAGTTTGCAGAGATAAAATGAGTGATGTAACGATGGGATTTGAACATAATGAATTTTAAATTTCAAGTGGCAACCGAACACAATCTCAAGATGGAACTCAAGCCACGTCGAGAAATGGGATCTATTTACATTCTTCCATACCTTGGTGAAGGGCTCAAGCCTGAAACGTCAGTTCTGTATCTTTACCTTTGCTCAACAAAAGACACTGTTTGACCTGCTGAGTTTGTCCAGCATTTTGTGTTTTTACTTCAACCACGGTGTCTTCATGATTTCCTTCTGTTTACATCAATGTGTGCACAAATCACATAGACAAGCTGCTTAACCCATGTTCAAATGCAATGGTGACTATTGAAATATTGCCCATCCCAACTTCGGATTGGACATTTCCAAGCACTATTCAGTGATGCTGGCTTTTATTTCTCCAGTGCCTGCATGGGTATATTAATATGCATGATACTGATTGACAGAAATTGAGCAAAAATGTGCACTTGTTGACCTCAGTTCATAACTCCCAGCAAAAGGGGCAGTCATTTCAGCCAATTAGCAGGGAAAGTGAATTTAAAAGTCATTAGTCTGCCTGAATTTATTGCTTCTCAAGGCACCCTTTTCTGCTGCTCTCAGCAGAGATGTTTACCGTGGTAGGCCTGCTTTGCAATGTCTTGAAACCATTTATGGGACCTGATCTGCCCCGATAATTGACGGTGTAGTGGATGCTATGCCTACACAGAACTGTGACAGCATTTTCACCAACTGCTCTGGCTGTCATGGACCGTGTTTTTTAATGGCATGTGAAAGCACAGAAATGCTGGAGGAACGGAGCTGGGGTCGCAGTGTCCATCGGAGGGAAAGATATATTACCGATGTTTCGGCTTGTCATCAATTCTGCGTCCCATTCAGTGCTGACAAGTCTGTTCATGGTCTTATGCTCTGAGACCACCAGCAAAGTGGAGGGGCAACACCTCATCTTCCATCTGGGCACCCTCCAACCAGATAGCATTAACATCGACTTCTCCGGTTTCTGTTAAACCCTGCTCCCATCTCTTCTTCCCCTGTCACTTTCCCCTCAACTCTGTCTCGTTCTCTCTCTCTGCCTTTTTCCCCCCTCTGTCTCCATTCACAGAACCAAAGTCAGTTCTCAACTTTCCTCTTATCCTATCCAATGAACACTCCTCCCCTTGCCAGTCTTCAGCAATAATTCTTCCTGTTCTTTGCTTATATCTTGAGAAAGGGCTCAGGCCTGAAATGTGGGTAATATATCGATACTTCCTTTGAATTCTGTGAGACCGGCTGAGTTCTCCCAACATTTCTATGTACTTTTTTATTACAATCACAGCATCTGTGGATGTTTGTGTTTCACTCTCTTTTTAAGGGCACAACCTACTTCCCAGGATCTCTGGTGAAAAAGGATCTTCAGCTACAAACCCTTCAGATATCAGGAGTCACATGGGTTGCATTTTCCTACCCACATGATTTTCAAAGATACATTTCTCATCTGATTTTTTTTAGTTTCTCCAATGAATATTAACATTTAATACAGCACACTTTCAATAATGGAGCACTTCAGCTTGTGGGAATTAGAGAGAGGAGAGATATCAAGAAAGCTGTGGAACAGTTGAGGTTGGGAGAAGGAGTACATACATTTAATTTGACACTGTGGGAGGGGCATTTTAAATAACATATCATATGATTATGCAAATATCTCAAATATGCCAAATTATTATTGGGTGGAGTCTGTTCTTTGGACCACAGTCAATCAGTTGATACTTCACATACAAAGTGATATGTGTTCTGATGGGCAAGGAAATGCACTGAGAAATTCATTGGGTAAACAATTGGAAATAATTATGGCTAATTGTGGTGGATGAACTGTGCAAAGATTGGTTTAAGGACTTTTGGTGAACATGGGGAATGGATTAAAAATATGCCATGAAAATAAGGAAGTCAGCATTTGAGAAGGGCGTCAAGGTTTGTATGCCTTTGGGGATATAGTGGAGAGAGAAAGAAGTGCAAATGAAATGGATAACATTTTGAGAGATGCATAGAAGTATAAAATTGCAGAGATGAATTAATGGTTTCTTAAACAAGAAATGTGCAATTATAGAGATTCCTAGGAAAATGTAATTTTCAAATTAATTTATTTAAAGTGGAATTGTCAATGTTACAATTCTGTCTCTTTAAAGAGTAATTTGTATAAATAATTGAAAAATATGCGCTCAATAATAACATAACAATGCATCCAGCCATTAACTTACTGGCTACATCGATCAGGCTGTGAAATGAACAGCTTGTAGGCTCGCATACCAAAGATTTAGGCCCTACTAACAGGGACTTGCATTTCCAAGGCCACTGTAGCAGTCCAGGCTCCACCTGTCCACACCTCCAGGACAATCTGTAACCTTCTTACCTCATTGTTTGAGAGCTGGAACCAGGGTTGCTTGCCATAGGTGAAGATCTCCCACAAGATAACTCCAAAACTCCAGACATCACTTTCGGTGGTGAACTTGCGATACATTATACTCTCAGGTGGCATCCAGCGGATTGGGAGCATGGTGTGACCACCCACCTGCAATGCAACCAAGCAGAAAGTGGCTGACTGAGTCATAGATTTAGATTTATTCTCAGAGTTCACACATGATATCACAAACAACCCTGAGATTACTTATCCTGCGGGCCATGCAGAATTTCTACATATCAATACAAAGTTCAAATTTATTTTTAGAGTACATACATGACATCACTTACAACTCTGGGATTCTTTTTCCTGTGGGTGAGGTAGAATTACCACTTAATGGTGGTGCAAGTAATCTCTAGTCAAGAAGATATACCCACATGTAAAAAAAATAAAGAAATGTAAACAAACTGACTGTGCAATACTGAGAGAGAATAAATCAGTAGAATGCAAAGGAATCCTTGAATAAGTCCCTGATTGAATTTGTGGTTGAGGAGTCTGATGGTGAAGGGGTAGCAGCTGTTCCTGAACCTGTTGGTGTGAGCCTTGTGGCACCAATACCTCTTTCCTGATGGTGCAGCGAGAACAAAGTGTGAATCCTTGATGATCGCTGCTGCTCTCCGAAGGCAGTGTTCCCTGAAGGTGTTCTCGACGGTGGGGAGCGTTTTGCCTGTGATGTCCTGGGCTGTGTTCATTACCTTTTACAGGGCTTTCTGCACAGAGGTATAGATGACCACATACAAGACCATGATGCACACTTTGTACCACACATCTGTAGAAATTTGTCAGGGTTTCTGGTGTCATACCAAACCTCCGCAAACACCTGAGGAAGTCAAGGTGCAGACTTCTTTGTGATGCCATTAATGGTTGCGTCACAGAGGAATACAATGGAGAGTATTCTTATAGACTGTGGCCTGCTTCCTGGAATCCTAGTAGCATGGACACAACAGCTGTGATCTCTCCAGGGAGCCAGCATTGGCGATGATGGCAGAGGTCACATTTCATAAATTGCAAATTTTCCTGTATCACAACTTTTCATGAGTTTTTCCCACAATGTATCACGCTTGTAACAACAGGGTCAAAAATAATGTTACATCACGTCCTGGCTTATTCAACCTCCAACTCCTGAAAGGAACCATATTTGGTAGATTTTGTTCCTTGCCGAAAAATGAATTAATGTTCAGATGAAGTGGAATCATAAATCACCTGAAATGATACTTTAATGGCCATTTCTGGATGAAATTCTGTCATAAAATTGAACACATTTGTCTGGAATGGGTATTCCTGCATTTGGTATTTCCCCAACATAAAACACGAAGCAAGTGACATCAGTCCTGGTGAAATGCCCTTTTGAAGCCTTCTTGCCTAAACTAGGCAATCTCAACAATTAAGCAAGGAGCATAACCGATTGAGCAGATAGTTAACCCTAACCCTAATTTTTCTTTTAAAGCTCAGTGGCTGAAGGGCCCACACGGGCTGCTTGCTCAAGGGGACCAGGTAACGGGATTGGGATTCAAGATGGTGCTGAAGGGTCTCGGGTGCCAAAGGCTTCCTAATCACGCCGGAGGTTTAGATCTGGAGCTCGGGTTGCCGATGGTTTGAACTGGACTCTATGTGGCTGCAGATGCTGGAGGCGAATCAAATCAGATCAGATACTATTTATTGACATGTAATAAAACCAAAATGTAATATTGCACAAAATTGCCTTTAGTCTGCCATTAGGCAGAGAAAGGTTAGCATTTGTCTGGCATCTCTTAAAGTCAGAGAAAGAAAAGCAAAAGAGAGTCCCATCAGTATCACTAAGTGTCTGTGGATTTTCCTCCAGTTCTCCCACAGCCTCTGCAGCCACACAGACCCAGTTCAGTTTAAACCATCAGCAATCCAAGCTCAGGTCTAAACATCTGACACGATGAGGAAGCCTTCAGCACCCAGGGCCCTTCGGGAACCCTTCCTGCCCTCAGCTCCGTCTTGAATCCCAGTTCCAATACCTGGTTCTCATGAGCCCGTCCCCAGCAGCCGCAGCCTGGTGTGAGTCCTTTGACATCATGTCACCAGCAGCTTGCAAGCAGCTTGTGGGATTCGTCGCCTGCAAATCACCAACAATTCACTGTCTGTGTGTGTCCTTGAGCTGCAAAGCCTCTGACTGGTCCGTCACCCTCATCACTGGCAATAGGGTAGTCTCCTCTGCTTTTCCCTCTTAACAGGGCTTGTTGATCCTGTTACGGGTGCCCTGCACCAGTCTGTTGCTCTCCCAGAGTCTGCAATCCCTTGTGTCTGCTGCCAAATGCAGAAACTGCCGTCTTGGGGTCATATTTAAATTCATGGGAGTCACTACCTTGGAGGATCTTTCCTGGACCCAACACGCTAATGGCATCGTGAAGAAAGCACGTCAGGGACTCTACTTCCTCAGGAGTTTGTTATAACATCACAAATCCTGGCAAACTTCGACAGATGTGTGGGGCAAAGTGTGCTGACCGGCTGCACTACGGTCTGGTATGGGAACAACAATACTCCTGAGCGTAAAGCCCTGCAAAAGGCAGTGGACACAGCCCAGGACACTACAGCCAAAACCCTCCCCACTAATGAGTACATCTACAAGGAACACTGCCACCAGAGAGCAGCAGCAATCATCAAGGATCCACACCACCCAGCACACGCTGTGTTCTCACTGCTGCCTGGTATAGGTCCCGCCATGTTCAGGAACAGCTCCCCCATCAGACTCCTCAATGACAAACTCAATCAGGAACTCATTTAAGGACTCTTACTTGTGCACTTTATTGATTTTTTTATTCTCTCTGTATTGCACAGTTTGTTTACATTGGTTATAACCATATAACCATTACGGAGCGGAAACAGGCCATGTTGGCCTTTTGAGTCCGCACCGGTTCACTGATTTTGTGCGCCCTCATCAGGCATTGGTCCCGGTAGATATGTTTACGTGTGTACGTTGTGTACAACTTTTATAACACTACCAATAAGTGGTCATTCTGCTTTGCTGACAGGGAAAAACTCAGAGTTGTATGTGATGTCATGTATATATTCCGACAAGAAATATGAAATCAGACCCTGGGCTCGAAGGCTTTGAAGTGAAACTCTGTTGGCTCCTTTACCAAGCCGTTTAAAGCCGCTGGCTATAGGACTGGGCAGTTGGACCCTTCAGGACAGCGCTGTGTCTCCCTTCTCCCTGCTCTCCCGAGTCCACTCCAGCAGCTGACGCTATTATTTTGTTCAGACACCCAGTGACTCTGAAGGGACTCTTTTTTTCTTATTTTTCTCCAATTAATAGGGGCACCGGGCAATGCTCGTGGCAACTCTTAGTTGAAGTATATCATGTATGTGAGATTTGAAAATATATTACATGACAATGAAAGGAACTTTCCAGTGTCACATTCTTAGCTTTCAACGTGACAGGTCACAAGGCAGCTCTTAACTTACTTCTAGCCAATTAAAAATTATACTGTTGAATTAATTTTACATTCATGCCCTGTTTGTCCCCTGCTCCATATTTCCCTTCTTTCTGCTCCCCCACATTTTCCCCCTTTGCCTTGTGTTGTGTAGTGTCCAGAGAGAGGGCTCCCCATTGTGAATGTGGTGCTGTTCCCCACAGGAAACTGCATCGCATTTGCACACAAGAACGTACCCATCTACAAATCTCTCGCTTCACCTGCCCTGTCTCTCTCCATTTCCCAATGTGTCATTATAATAAGTGAAACAACTATTATTAAGCTGCCTGCAGATGTTACTGTTTATGCCAACTAAGCATTTGTTGCTTTAGCACATTCATTTGTTTGCTGGTTTATTCAGCTGTGTGCATGTTGAAATCTATTATGGTACCTGCAGTGTGACTACAGCCAGCTGCAATTACTCCAGGCCCTTGCACCTGTATCAATACGTAATGGCTCTCCTTGCAATTCACCGGATTGTGAAGCCCACGTTGCTTTGTGAAGCGCAGGGCCACTCATGGTATTAGGTGAATGCCCTCAATTGAGCAGATGTCAAACATAGCACCTGCAGTTTCTGGAATCTTGAAAAGCTGGGGTGGGTGGGGCGGGTGGGGACGACTCAGTGGGATGGGCAGCATCCGTGGAGAGGTCAATATTTCAGGTGGGGGCCCTTTATCAAGACTGTAGTTGGAATAGGAGATAAAGGAGGGGGAAGGGCAGGGAAGGTAAAGAAGGGGAAGGACAGGGAAGGGGACAAGAGAAGATCTGATGACGGACAAAACTGCTCCCACCTTCATTTGTCCAACGTCCTGTCATCTCTTGACCCCTCCCCTGCCCTCCCTACACCTCCTTATGCTTTCTATCCTAGTCTTTAGTCCCAACCAGAAAAACATTTTTCTTCGTGGATGCTGCCAGACCTGCTGAGTTCTGCTAGATTCTTGTTGTTTCTGTGACTTTCCTTCATCTGGGCTGGGAACGGAACATCACATTCTTCCTTAAATGGAAAGCAAGCATCCTGCCATAAATCCATGCAGCTTTCAAGAGATGGGAAGGATTACAAGTTCAGTTATCCACACTCAGAGAGAAAAGGAAGATGATATGGCAAAAGTTAAAAAGATGATCATTTATGGCCATGGGAAGTGAGGGAGGTTATGCTTCAGCTTTCACGATGAAACGGTCCTCCCTTTGGGAACAAGTTGGTTTAAGATTGGAGGGGAGAGATTTAAGAGGAACCTGAGAGGTAATGTTTTAACTCAGAGGAGTCGTCCAAACTTTGAACAAGCTGTTGGAGGAACCTCTGGAAGTGGGTATGATTTTTGATGTTCAGAAGACATTTGGTCCGATATATGGACAGGAAGGGTTTGGAAGGATATGGGCCAAATGCAGGCAAATGGGGACTGGCCCAGAACGTAAACTTAGTTGGCATGGACAAGTTGGGCCAAATGGTCTGTCCGTGATGTTTGACTCTGACTGTTTCCTCTGATTGAGGGATTTAAGATCAACATGTAAGTGCAAGATCTCACAGATCGCAAGAAAAACTAAGTCTGGTTTTGCTTATTAATGGGGACTGAGAACTAAGCATTTATGATTGGATCAGGAATAAATATTTGTCTGGAGGCACTGGGCAAAGAATGTTGTTTGTGAATTCCACATGGATGTGGAGAACATAGCTGGTAGAAGGTGCAGAGCAGCTAGTTGTACAGAAACTCATTATATCTGAGGAAAATGTGTTGCGTGGAACAATTAGCTGTTTAATTGAGGTTACTATTAATGGGTTAAATGTTGCAGTGAACCACAACATTGTTCAGTAAGTCCTAGCATCCACAATGGCTTGTACCTTGTTCCTCCTGATGCCTGCAGTCTTCATGTCAGCGGAGTGGAAATGGTAAATAATATTGATGGGAGCTGTGTTTCTGAACTGGTAATTAAGAGTAAGGCAATTGTAGGATTCGACTGAGTATTCCTAATTTACTCAAACATGACCCTCTCAAAGACCACAGTTAATAGGATTATTTGGAGATTGATAAGAAATAGATTTAGATGCCTGCTATATTAAAAGAAAAGACACCATCAAAACATAACTGCTGTCCCAATGGGATGCCATCTTCACTCACACTAAGGTTACCTGCACCAGAAAGGAACAGTTAATGGGCAATGTCAATGAGGAGTTTAATTGACAGATATCTGGGTCTAGGCTGAGCTCAAGGTCACATGGAGAAAGGCCACTGTTAGAGCTTTTTTCCACCTTAATGGTACTCCTGACTACATTTTTGGTAATAGACTACTGGACAGAGTAGAAAGAGGGCTCGGTAATATTTCTAAAGATACATGCAAGGATTCCGCAAGGATCTTATTGCTCACTGAAGTCATTATTCAGCATTGCCTGAGCTTGAACCACAAGTGGGAAGTCAGGAGCTGGTGGGACCATTTATAATCCTGGTCTCAAAGTGCCAATGTTTCACTGAGATCTGTGCACCGTGGAACTTCAGAATTGATCACGGCAGTTTAAATTGTTTGAAGAATGGAAGTCTGGGGAAAGAGGGATTTGAAAACCCCAGAGAACTTGAATCATTATTTTACTGAATTTGGTGTACAATTGCAGCAACAAGTCTTAGTTCGCTGGAAAACAGGTTGCTGGGACCAATAAATCCTGGAGTAATTAAATCTACATGTGGTAATTTACAATTGTGAAATGATCTGGGTTCCAGATAAGTAACAAACACCCTCTAATTGACTTTACAGCACATGCATGAGGCATTGCCAAGTATTCCCCGCAAATGATTTGTTGAAATGAATATATTTTTCATGCATCAGTGAAACCAATATTAAATACTTCAGTAATGACTTCAATAATGACCTACCATTTAATTTTAGAAAAGTAGTTGTTAACTGACACCTCAGGAGTGTGATTTACAGCCTTCTGATATTTGTTACTGTGGGATTGAGCAGTAGCAGTTTCCATATTTAACAATAAAAACAATGCGTATACTGACATATTCTAGCGTAATGTGAGCATAAACACCAGCAACTCGGGTTCAAATCCTGCGCTGTCTGTAAGGAGTTTATATGTTCTCCCCATGTCTGTGTGGGTTTCCTCTGGGGGCTCCAGTTTCCTCCCACCCTTTAAAAATTGTACTGGGGTTCTAGGATAATTGGGTAGCACAGACAAATGGGCCAGAAGGGCCTGGAACTGTGCTGTATGTCTAAATAAATATATTGGAGTCGACTTAATCAGCAGTTGATACTGGGCTTTACTTTAACCCCAACATCATCTCCATCAATAATCGTTCTCAAAACGGAGTTTGCTGTATTGCAGTAAATATTTTTTTTCAAAATGTAGAGGGTGTAAATCTGAAATCTGTAGAAACGATTTGAAACCCTTTGTCAGAAACTGCAACAGATTTGGATGGGCATTAACTCGGTTTCTCTTTCCATAGATGATACCTGATCTTTCATTGTTTCAAACGTTTCACTTTTTATTTGCAATGGGAGACAATGTTTCAGCCCCCTCCCTAATGACTTCATCAAATTGCCAAATGAATCCCTATGTTTGGCATGCTGGATTGAAGTGTAGTTTGAGTGTGTGTGGGTTGGCATTATTTCCATGTGAAAATATTTCACTGGAGTCAGTATCTCCAGCATAAATGGAGACTGAAGCTGCATTAAAAATTCTCACACTATATCTCTGAGAAGATTACAATGAGAGATGACAGTAGCTTTTGTGGAGCACTTCGGCTCTGTCCGCTGCAATAGTGTGGATCTCCCAGAGCCACTCTTTTCAATTCCCCATCCCATCCCCTTGCTGACATGTCTATCCATGGTCTCATGCACAGCCAGACTGAGATCATCCACAAAATGGAGGAACAACACCTCATCCTTCGTATGGGCACCCTCCAACTGGATGGCATTAACATCGACTTTTCCAGTTTCCGTTAAACCCCCCACCCCCCTGTAGCGCGTCGAATGACTCTAAGGCTTGACTCAAATCAGCTATTAGCAAAAGACTGGACCGTAGTGCATCGAGGTCGACCAGTCCAGACTGACCTGGGTCTGGTTAGGAACAGCCCTTGATGACCTGCCAGTAGGCGTGGCTACAGCTCTCAGCCAATCACTACTACTCTATGTAAATATATAGATTAGTGATAGTATTCTGTACCAGCACACACCCCACCTTCATTCCCTCATCTCCTTTTCTCCAAATCTTGTTATTGCTCTCTTTAGCCGCTTTCAGGTGGCCAGAATACCCGACTGTAAAGCTGCCTATTCAATGCAGCTGTCGGGTGGCCACCTGAAAGTGGAGAATCCAGCCAGGAAGAGCACTTACCTAATCCTCCTCCGGCTCACAGAATCCCCCGTTGCAACAGTGGGACTACGGTCATAGTCCACAGGAGCTGGTATTCGCTCAGACGTGGCTCTCCTTCAGCTGGCACATTCAGGTGACAGAAAGGCGTCTTCTCCGAGGCCACCTGAATGTCCCAGCTGCACTCCCCCAGACTCGACTGCAGGCGCATTATCTGTGCCCAAGCACCTGAAAACGGCTTCTCTCTCTCTCTCTCTCTCTCACCTTTTTCCCTGTCTCCTTTCACAGAGCTCAAATTAATTCTCACCTTTCCTCTTATCAGATCCAATTAACACCTTTTTCTGTTGGCCTGGACTCCTTCCTCTCCCATTCCCCCCCTTGCTAGTCTCTAATTTAGCCTGGGTTTTTTTTTGCTTATGTATATATATATATATATATATATATATATATATAATTGATTTTTTACACAGAAATGGCTGAATTACTCCAAAACAAATTAGCATACTTACCTTTGGTGTGGTCCAGTGTGACCATTTATACAGCCCTCCAGTTTGTCGGAGAGGGAACATTGTATTCATTAGCCCAATTTCTTACAGGGTGCCTACTGTCAATTTAGGCTGCAGCCACTCCGTAAAAATGTGTAGGTGTCCTGGTGGAAAAATTACCGGATGGAACTTATGTAATAAATTCCATCTAAAGATTCTTACATTGCCAGTGGAGCAGAAACTTTTTGAGATTTTTCTGCTTCTCAGTGGCTGTGTAAAAGTGCCTCTTGAAGAAGGGCTCAAACCTGAAACACCAGGAATATATCTTTACCTCCTATGGACAATGTGAGACCATCTGAGTCCCTCCAGCATTTACTGAGTGCTTTTAATTGTATGAGGTGTCCACCTGCATTTAAGTTCTGCATCCAGTAAAGCCCTTTTGTTTAGAAATACTATGAAGTGTTAGTTATCCAAGAAACAGAAGTTGTGAGCAGAGAAACCAGGTTTAACTTTTTAAAACTCTCTGAAAATGTCCTCATCACTTTTTGGACCTCCAAATTCAACCAGTCGTCATTCTACTTCAACAGTGGAGGAGATTTGGGGGGTAATTTTGCCACAGTTCTGAATAAAGGTCCTTGTCTGAAATGTTGATGCTTCTTACCCAAAGGCACTATGTTCTGTTAAGTAAGGGACAGAGGGGGTTAGATTGACCTGATCTCACACTCTTCAAATTAAATCACTCCGCTACCATTGGGGAAAAGGTACCGGAGCCTAAAGACGAGCACTCAGTGGCTCAAGGACAGCTTCTTCCCCGCTGCCATCAAATTCCTGAATAATCACTACCTTACTTTTCGTGCCCTGTTACTTTTATATTTTGTTGTGAGATGGTTATAATATGAACGTTTGCTCTGTGACGCTGCCACAAAACACCAAATTTCATGACTTGTTCATGACAATAAATTCTGATTCTAAACCACACGGGGGGAGCACACCCTCCATTGGATCCCTGCATTGGAACACAAACATTTCCGTCTAGGAAGGGCTGCTTAACGTCATAAACAGGGAGAAGCAGTGATAGATCTTCCAGAGCTTCTGCTCACTATTTCAGTGGCCTGCTTTGGATTCCATGCACCCATACGGAATGCATGGAATCTTAATGTTCTCCTTGTGATTCTGTTGGGTTCTCCCAGGTACTTTGGTTTCCTTGCACATCTCAGAGAACCAAGGGAAACAAAACTGGGCCCGAACAGCTGACTGGAAAGGTGTTAGATGAGTTTCTTCATCATTTTCTTGGGGGGGGGGGGGGTTAACCAGATCTACCAATATTAAATACAGTGACCTTCTCAATTGAGAAATATCTGGATAATCGGTACATGGAATACAATTTTAATAAAAACATATAAATGCTTCATTTATGTCCATAAGATGAAGGAGTAGAATCAGGCCATTCAGCCCATTGAGCCTGTTCTGCCATTAAAATCACACCTAATGTATTTTTTCCCTCTCAACCTCATTCTCCTGGTTTGTCTCTATAACTTTGACTCTCTAACTAATAAAGAACGTCAACCTCTGCTTTAAATCTACCCAATGGCCTGACCTCTGCAGCTGTCTGTCACCACATATTCCACAGATACATCCCCTCCATCTGAAGAAATGTTTCCCCATCTCTGACCTAAAGGGATGTCCTTTAAATCTGAGGCTGAGCTCTCTGGATCTAGACTCTTCTACCACTGGAAACCTATCCATCCCTTCTCTATTACACTTTATCTCACACAAACCATACAGCAATGAGTTTTCTCACATCCTTATGTCGGAGAAGATACCACTTCAGCCCATTGAATCAATGCCTTATAGTGAAATTAGGTTATAGGAAATATAATCTGAAAACAAGATAGTTTATTTAGCAAGATAGGGAAATATAATTCAAACAGGAACATGATTCTCAGGACAAATGTAATAATGAGCATTGTCAAAAGCTATTGTTCAATTTGAACTATAAGTAGATAGTTGGGTCTTGAATTGAATAAGGATGGGTGATCCTGGAGAAGCCCTGGATGCTTGATTGTATTCAGAGAGGTGAAGCAGTCGGGCGGAATGCTTAGCCTAGTGGTTAGTGCAATGCTGTTACAGAGCCTGTGACCGGGGTTTGTATGTTCTGCCCATGCCTGCATGGGTTCCCTCTGACTGTTCCGGATTCCCACCTTTCAATAAAAACGTCCCTGGGCTGCAGGTGAATTGGGTGTAAATGGGCGGTACGGGCTCATGGGCTAGAAGGGCCTGTTACCATGTCTAAATTTAAAATTTAATTTAAAAGGTCACACATCAATCACAGTCACAGGAATTTCACTTCTGAGTTTGATTTAGACCAATTGGATGAGGTGGCAGAAATGTAATTGAAGAAATTCAAACATTAAGTTGCTGGAAAGAAGGGCTTGGATTTCCAACATGGCAGGATTTTTAAAGGTTTTGGATAAGAACATGAGATTTCAAAAAGCAGAATCAAGTTGAGTGGCCCATGAGCCTTTTGCAACTTACAATAAAAGTGCATCTAATCTGACATTTGCCCAATCCTCACGATGCTTGACTTCCAAAAATCTATAGCACCCTTGCATATAAACCAATGATCACAGCTCTCACTTTAAGAAGAAATTCCTCCTTATCCCATAATTATTAATCCTTCATTCTTAAGACTGTGACTTCAAATTCTAAATTGATCTACTGGGGAAAACGTCCTCCCAGCACCTACTCTATCAAGTACTCCAGCTTCTTAAACGTCTCAATGAAACCTCTCTTAAGTTCCGTGAAAAAGAGATTGGAGAAAGGGTAATTGTTTGGAGGAGAAAAACAAGGATTTTTATGAAGAGGCATTGGTAACAATGATCTTGAAACTGAAGTGGGCATTGCTTCAGTAAAGGAGTCATTCAGATTGTCGGGTTCTTACGAGCCAGGAAGGGAAGTTACTACATGGTCAGGAATTGAGCAGAAAGAGTGTCAGGAAAGAAGGAGATGACAGTTATACAGAGGGCATGAAGAGTGGTTGCACATATACCCCTAATGTCCTGTGATTAGTGATGCATCTTCCCTGTAGGTTCGTCACACAGCTACCTTATAATAGTCAAAGATTAGTGAGGCACTTGTTCCATAATAATCTGTGGTCAGTGAGATACCTCCAATGTAACAGTTACTGGTCAGAGGCACCTAAATGATAAATGAGGTCCTGACTCTCTAAGGATCGATGGTCAATAGACAATAGACAATAGGAGCTGGAGTAGGCCCTTCGGCCCGTCGAGCCAGCACCGCCATTTTACAGATCATGGCTGATCACTACCATCAGTACCCCTTTCCAGCCTTATCCCCATAACCCTTAACTCCTTTGCCCACTAGAGTCTTATCTAACTCTCTTTTGAACATAATCAGCGAATCTGGCTCTACCACCCTCTGTGGCAGAGCATTCCACAGATTCACACTTCTCTGGGTAAAACAATGTTTTCTCATCTCCGTCCTAAAGGGCCTACCCTGTATTCTTAAACTATGCCCTCTAGTCCTCGTCTCCCCCATCATTGGGAACAAGTAATCCGACTTCACCCTGTCTATCCCCCTGATGATTTTGTATACCTCAATCATGTCCCCCCTCATCCTTCTAAACTCCATCGGATACAAGTCCAGTTTATCTAGCCTTTCAGCATATGTCAACCCCGCCATCCCTGGAACTAACCTTGTAAATCTGCGCTGCACACCCTCTATAGCTAGTATGTCCTTCCTCAAAATTGGAGACCAGAACTGGACGCAATACTCCAGGTGGGGTCTCACCAGGGCCCTGTACAACTGCAGAAGGCCGTCTCTGTTCCTATACTCCAATCCCCTCTTTATGAAAGCCAACATGCCATTTGCCTTCTTCACAGCTTTCTGAACCTGCATGCTAGCCTTCAGTGACCGGTGAACAAGTACTCCCAGATCCATTTGCTCCTCCCCACTCCCTAGCTTGTCTCCATTTAAATAATACTCATCTTTCCTATTATTGCCCCCAAAATGGATAACCTCACATTTGCTCACATTGAATGTCATCTTCCATTCAACAGCCCACTCCCCCAACCTGTCAAGTCCCTCTGCATTTTCCTGACATCCTCCTCACACCCCACACCGCCACCCAGTTTCGTGTCATCTGCAAATTTGCTCATGTTATTAATAATCCCCTCATCCAAATCATTTACATAAATTACAAACAACTGAGGACCCAATACCGATCCCTGCGGCACTCCACTCGTCACATCCTGCCATCCTGAAAAGGACCGGCTTACTCCAACCCTTTGTTTCCTATTTCTTAACCAATTTCCTATCCATGTCAGCACCTTACCTCCAATTGCATGCTCCCTGATCTTGCCCACTCGTCTCCCGTGCGGTACCTTATCAAAGGCCTTCTGGAAGTCCAAATACACCACATCCACTGGCTCTCCCAAGTCCACCCTCTTTGTCACATCCTCGAAAAATTCCAGAAGGTTAGTCAAGCATGACTTACCCTTAAGGAATCCATGCTGACTAGCCCTTATACTATTATTTCTGCCTAAGTGTTCTGCTATTACTCCTTTTATGATAGATTCCAATATCTTCCCCACCACCGACGTCACCCGTTTTCTCCCTCCCTCCCTTCTTAAAAATCGGCACCACATCAGCCACTCTCCAATCCTCAGGGACCTCCTCCGAATCTATGGAACTTTGGTCAGTAAAGAACCTTCCTTAAAATAACTCATGGTGGATGAGACACCAAACTTATAATGGCTTGTGGGCAGAGTTAACCATTCTGTAATGTCCTGTAGTCATCAAGTCATCCACCGTACAATGTCCGGTGTTCAGTGAGGTACCTACCCTGTAATAATCAGTGCTGTAGACATCTCTCGACATTCCAAAGTCTCCGATTTTAACCTGCACCGATCCTCCGACCAGGCAGTTGCGGGTGGCCAGGTCCCTGTGCACAAAATGCTGTGAGGCCAGGTAAACCATGCCAGAGGCGATCTGTGTTGCAATGTTCAGCATCTGTGCAATGGTCATCTCCCCTTTCATTCGCGGCTGTCCATCCACAAGAATCATTGCATCCGGACCACGAGCCCTGTGGAACCAGTCAAGAGGACAATCAGAAGGATGGAGTAGAGTGTAGAGCAGCAGAACAGCAACAGGCCCTTTGGCCCACCATGTCTGTGCTAAGCACGATGCCCAAATTAAGGTAAAACTCTGCTGCTTTCATGATAAGTATTTATATATTCCCTGCATGTTCACGTCTCTTTCTAAAAGCCTCTGAACTTTACACACAGAGTTCCTCTTTAGCATTAAATATCACTGTCACACAGAGAGGCTGAACCAGAAAGCAACAGGATAGGTCTAATCACCAGGTGATTTCTATAATCAATGATCTCCCAGCACTTAAATATGTACCACTGCTTATTTATTAATCCATGGGATATAATCATTGCCAAATATTTTTTCTATTTCTCTTCATCCAGACCAGGTGAACATGCTTGGTAATGCTGCCATTGATTGTCTTTGAGATGAAGCAGTTAAAACCCAGAACTGGAGGGCCTGTCGTGACGGTTGCACCAAACCAGGTTAGGACGACAGAGTTCCTCCCCAAGGAGAATTGTAACGCATCTTTTGCACAGTTCTCAATATTGATGCTGCCATAGTGGATGGATCAGAGGGCACAGCCAGCAGAGCCACTGCCTCTCGGAGCCAGAGACCTGGGTCCAATCCTCACCTCCGTCACCGTCGGTGTGGAGTTCGCATGTTCTCCCTCTAACTGTGTGCATTTCCTCTGCATGCTCTGATTTCCTTCCACGTTCTGGGTTGGTGGGTAAATTCTATGTTAGTGTGGGTGATTGGCAGGTTCTGAGGATAGTTGATGAGACCATGGGGAGAATAAAAATTGGAATTGATTTGGAATGACTATAAATGGATTGATGGTCAGTCTGGATGTGGAATGAAGGAGATGTATCTCTCTATGATACTATAGCAGCCATTCTCAACCATTTTTGCCTATCATCCCTTTAGGACTGCTCAGAATTTTTGAGTCCCATTCCCTGTAAAGCAGTCAAGTTTAATTGTTTTCTTTTCATAATTCCCTCCTACTAACTATATTAAAAACATGTTTTTAAATGATAATTTGAGTCTGTGGCCCCACTTAAATGTTCTGTGACTCGAGGGTGGGGGGGGGGGGAATGGCAGCGAATGGACCCTACTCAGAATGCTGCTCTATTCCCATGGGTTTGAATTCCTCGGCTGGGATATGAGGATGCTGTTTAAAGGTTGTTAGCCCAGATCTCGGATTCCCAGTTCTTTAACATGACTACTAGTCAACTATATCCTCAGTTTTTAGTTTCACCTTCATCTCTCAACAACAAGCTTTTGGGCGCTCAGAAATGTCGGGAATGGTCAAGCAGGTAAGTACAGTGTGAGCAAGGTATAAAATTATACCTATCCAACATGGTTTAGGAATGGTCCAGTGAGAAGTTGGAGGGTCCCAGCGAGACAGGCAGCATCCATGGGTAAAAATGGTCAGTCAATGTTTCGGGTTGAGATACTTCATTGGGACTCTTTTGCTCAATAAAAATTCCCAACCCAAAATGTCATTGTCCATTTCTCTCCACAGGCGCAGCCCGATCCACTCACTCCCTCCAGCATCTCAATGTTTGCTCAAAATCCCTCCATCTATAGCCTCGCATAGCTTTGAGGTAGAGTGAAGTTCCATCCACTCTTCCCTCCTCAACAGCCTGCCACGTCTCCAGTCTCCAGTTACACAGGGACTTCCTCCTCCCTTCTGTTTCCTTTATTCAGCACTCTTGGCACGCTTCAACCAGAAAGCACCATCACAAGCAAAAACACTGCTGTTGTTCTGTTCTGTCTATTTATGCTATCCCTGGGGCGACTGGCACCGTTCCCTCTGCATCAGCTCAGTGAGGGCTGGCTGCCTATTTTGTTAACCTGCGTGTAATATTAGATTGATGAATGAAATAAAAGGATATGTTTTCCACAGTACAAATGCCACCATAAACCCAGCCTGTCCACAAAGCAAATTGGCTCTAATGTCAGAATTTTGTTTCACTTTCTGGTTTCAACATGATGGGCAAATATTCTGCCTGTGGGAATGAACATTCAGCACAAAGAGGTCCAGGGATGAGGCTGAATTATTCCTGACAACAAGCAGATTAGTTTAAGAGATTTTCCCCTTTTCTGGGGTAGATCATTTTATGCAATCATGTGAAAAATTGGAATCGACATAGTAAATGCAACAGGAGAGTCGACCATTCAAAGGAATTTAAAAAAACCCAGAGCAATCAAGCTTCTGAAAGCAAATCTGATGGAATAAACTCCCAGTGTCGCTGCTATAAGGAATGAGGTTTCAAAGGGATTGAATTTGACCTCCTGAGGATACAAAATCACTGACAGTAATATCTAAGATTGTTTTTTTAATGGCCATTTTCAACTGAAACAATTTGGAAGATATGATGAGCCTTTTGCTGACGACACCAAGGTTGTCGGCAGAATCACAGACGACAATGAGGAAGTATACAGGAGGGAGATAGATCCACTCATTGAGTGGTGTCACAATAACAACCTTGCCCTCAACATTAGCAAAACCTAGGAGATGATTGTGGACTTCAAAAGGAAATCAGGAGAACATGACCCAGTCCTCATCAAAGGTCAGTAGTGGAGAGGGTCAAATTTCTGGGTGTCAACATTTCTGATGATCTGTCCTGGAGCCTCCACATTGATGCAATCATGAAGAAGGCTCGCCAGCTGCTAGACATTGTGGGGTGTTTGAGGAGATTCGGTACGTCACCGAAGACTCTCGAAAACATCTCCAGGTGTACCGTGGAGACCATTCTGGTTGGTTGCATCACTGCCTGGTACAGAAGTGCCAACATTCAGGACTAGAAGACCTCCAGTGGGTTGTTAACTTGGCCCGCGACATCACACATCGAGGACATCGAGAAGAGACAGTGTCTTAAAAAAGCAGCCTCTATCCTCAAAAACTCCCACCACCCAGGCCAAGCCTCTTCACTCTGCTACCATCGGGAAAAAGGTACAGGAGCCCGAAGATGAGCACTCAGCGGCACAAGGACAGCTTCTTCGCCGCTGCTGTCAGATTGCTGAACGGACAATGAACCACAAACACTTTTTCTTTTTCTTGCACTACTGTTATTTATTGTTGTAAGGAGGTTTATATCAACGTTTGTTCTGTGAGGCTACTGCAAAACAATGAATTTTGTGATATGTTCATGACAATAAATTCTGATTCTGATTCACTATAACCCACCCGAATCCAGATGTCAGAATTTTCTTTCCAGAATCCTCGCAGTAATTTGTCAACGTTACAATACACGACAGGAAGCCTATTCAATCTATCTCCATTTATGTATACATTTTAACTCTGTACTCTCTCAAATATGTGACTACTTTTTATTAAAAGGTTCAGTGGATATTGCCTCAAGGCCCACTCCAGGTAACATCGGTCTCTACGTGCAGAAGGTCCTTTGAAGGACTGTTTCTGCCTAGCCGACAATTCAAAGAATCTCAGGATGTGCTCCCTATGCTCAGGTGACTTGATGATCTGATGTCATGGATGTACTCAGACAATAAATCTGAACTTTGACTTTTTGAGTTTGAAGTTAACTTCATTACCTTCCCTTAACTTACTCCTACTGCATTCCCAACGAATCCTGTCTATAAGCAGAAAAATGCAGATGTAGCAAATTTGAAACGAGATCCGATGGTGCTGATCAAATAGCACATTTGGAGAGAGAAGGCACTGTGTCAAATCTTTTCTTTGTACCATTTATTGGAGTTATAATCAAGAGTCACATGGCATGGAACAGACCCAACTTGTGCATACTGACAAAGTTGACCTCTGGGCTAGTCCCACGTGCTGGGATTTGTTCTTCATCCCAACTATTTGGGAGTCACCAAAACTGCACCCAACGTGAACAAAGAGTTGCTGGAGGATCTCAGTGGGTCAGCCAGCAGCCATGGAGAGAAGCAGTCAGTCAACATTAAAAGATCTGGACAAGAAATATTGACTGACCATTTCTCTCCATGGCCTGCTGGCTGACCTGCTGAACTTCTCCAGCTTCTCTCTGCTCTCGCTTGCCAGGTACACCAACACAGATCAAATATAACTGATGCCACAAAGAGAAAACCAAAGATAATGATTATGTTCACAGTTGGATGGCCAATAATGCAAAATGTTTTCTTTTAATGATACAGCACACTAGAAGACCCTTCTCACTCATGAAACTCATACAGACCGGTTGTACCCCATAACCTACCAAGCCTCTAGTTTTGGAGGGTGGGAGGAAACTGGAGCACGTGAAGAAAAGGCACCCAGGTTACGGGGAGAACGTACAGACAGCGCTGGATTCGAAACCCGGGTGCTGTAATGGCATTATCCTAACCGCAATGCAAACTGTCTACCTTGCCTGTCACTTTGTCCAATATGAGCATCTCAGAGCTACTTGCAGCGATATTGTCACCCTTCACCACACACCACATCTCCAGTTCCACTTGAGAAGAGATGGACCTTGGTTCATGTGCTTCCCTATGCTCAGGTGACTTGATGATCGGATCCCCCTGACATGAGATGAACAAGGAAGCTTACTGCCCTGACCCAGCAGGGTCAGGTACTACTCGTTTAGAATGTAACGTACATGATTCAGCAGTTCCACTGTCGAGAACATTTTGCATGCGATTGATAGGAATTACAGCCAATTCCTTTACTTTCATTTCTCCACAGTTCTGAAACCTGTACTGTTATTCCACACATGATGTACTTTGTCTAGATCCAAGAAAGATGCAATGATACAGCTCCCTCTGTGTGCTCATCACATTCCATCATCAACAAAATCAATGACGAATGGCGAGAGGAGAACGAAGGAGAGCCAGTATGGGTTTGTGCGTGGGAGAAAGAGAGTAGACAAGGACAAGTTGATGTCATTTCTATAGATCTTACTCATTTAATGTGACCACACAGTAGGATGGTGTGGAATAATGAGGGGACACGAGATGGGAGGCCAACTGGATTAAAAATTGGCTTAGTGAGAGGAATTGGAGAATGTTCGTAGAGGGCAGTTTTTCAGACTGCAGGACTGTGCCCAATAGAGTTTCGCTTCTCAGACCCTTTGCTTTTTGTAATAGACATAAATAATTTCAACAAGAATGTTTGTTGCAAAGTGAGTAGATTTGCTGATATGTGCTATGGTGGATAGAGTGCTGTGACCTGGGTTTGCAATGGGATTGAGATCAGATAGGGAACTGGGCTAATCAATGGCAGATGCAGTTCATCTTGGAGAAATGTGAAGTGCTGCAAAGAAGTAAATCGAACCAGGACAGAACTTACCCTGTTTACAGCCATAACCTCAAGAGCATCATGGAGCAGTGGGACCTAGGGATGCAAGTGTATAGCCTGCGTCCAGCTCCCCCATAGTTGAGGAGACTACAAAGGGAACACTGGATGCAGTAGATGACCCCTGCAGATTCTCAAGTGAAATATTTGAGGCTCTGGGGCCTCAAATGGTGGTGAGGGAAGAATTGTGGGTGCAGGTGTAGCACTTCCTGCGGTCACAGGGGACAATTGGTGGGGAGGGTGTAGTGGTCAAGCGAGTCACGGAGGGAGTGGTTCCTGCAAAAGGAGGAGAGAGGAGGAGGAGAGGGGAATATGTGTCTGGTGGTGGGGTCACTGTGGTAAACCACTGTTACACTGTGATTTCCTGCTATCGACTTTTATCACTTATGCCTTGAGGAAGGGCTCAATCCCAAAACATTGGTTATATATCTTTAAGTCCCATGGACACTGCGAGACTGGCTGAGTTCCTCCAGCATTTTTGTGTTTTAACTACAATCAAAGCGTCTGCAAACGTTCGTGTTTCACTGCATGAAATGAGCTGCCAGACAAAGTGGAAGTGGCAGGTATGATGGATTTCTCTGAGACACACTTAGATGACTACATGGATGGCAGAGAATTGGAGGAGTCTGGGCCTAATGCGGGTAAATAGGACCAAAACAGGAGTGCACGTTACTTGGTGAGGACAAGCTGTTCTGTGGATCTGCTTCTGTGCTGCACGACTCCATGACTAAGATTATTGACCCTTGTAATGCAGGACACATAGCAGCTCATTTCTGCATCACAAGTTTCTAAAAGCAAGTTAACCTGCTCTCATTAGGGCTGAAGCTGGTGCAACATTTCAGGCACTTATGCTGTGCAATTGCTCTGTCTTACAGTAATTGAGTTGTTCTTTCTGGGGCACTGCTCATTCATCAATAAGTTGCTTTAAAATTACCTTAACTATCTTGAAATTACCTTAACTATCTTGATGCGTTTATTAGAATGAAACAAACATGCCTCAGACTTTTCTTTTGGTTAGTCAGATTGGTTAATAGAACTTGGAAAAGGTCATTCCCTGCCCTATCTCCCTTTGAATTGAGCATTCCTCTCTGTTACTTCCGTTGGATGACAGAATGTTTCTGTGTCATTGAGAGCTCTCGAGCAGAAACCTGCCATCAGATGGAATTTGCTGTCTCTCTCCTCATTACCACAGACAATTCATTGCTGGGCAAAGCAAATCTGTTTAACTAGCAGTGATGCTCACATATTGCACCAGCTATACTTCTCTTGCTTCAGATCCCATTGGTTTGCCAGAAGCATCCTTCCCAGGAAGAAACTGCAAATTAAACCATTTGATCTAATAGACCTGCATTTGTATAGCCCCTTATCAAATCTTTCCAAAAGCATTTCACATATAACTTTAATTATTCTGAACAGCAGTGATCATCTTTCTGTGGACAGTGTGGTTTATAGGAGGCAATCAAATCAATGGCCACTTAATTCAGCTGTCTGAGCAATGTTTCCCAGACACTCTCAGAAATGCTTCCTCTGAGCACATTGGGATCTTTATCACTCACTTATCTATCATTCAGCTCATTAGCTTATTAGTCAGAATCCAGCAATTTCTCTATTTCATTCAGTAGTTTTGCTGAAATCAATATACCCTTTGAAGCTTCCAAGGGTTCTGCCTTCACTTAACCAAATTGTTTTAAATGAAACTTAACATTTTTTTGGTTAACCAACCATGCTTGTTCCTGATCCAACTTAAAATCAAACCAATCTTCCAATTAGCCTTTAATTTTCTGTGAGCAGTCGTAAAGAACACGAGAGTATAAAATGGATTTTGTTTAGCGAATAGGATGAAAATCTGGATTTGTTCAATTTCTGCATTTTATCTGCTTACATAAATAGAAGATACTTCAGATAAATAAAGGGGCTGATATGAAGGGTGTCCTTTCCTCTGGGGCAGGTGTATGGAACAAGAGGGTGTGATCCCAAACATGAGGTTCTTGCAGCAATGAAATCAAGAGACATTTTTACACACAAATGGCAAAGGAAAGTCCATTTTTTCATTCCATGTAACGTTCCTCACGTTGCAAAAAATTGAATTTTGTAACATAAAAATATTAAGCAATATGTAACAAATATCAGTAAATACAAAGCTATACCTTGAGCTGCCAGGATGATAGGTTAGATTATAAGAATTCATGTTTCTCTCCATGCCCACCAATAGTCCCTTGTTGTAATGGGGCTCCCGTAAATCATAGGGAAGTAGGTCGACTTCAGAAAACTGAGACAAGATTCACTATTTTCTTTATTATTTTTAGACATACAGCACACAGTAACAGGCCATTTCAGCCCATTAGCCCATTCTGCCCAATTACACCCAATTAACCCACAACCCCTGGACGGTTTTGAATGGTGGGAGGAAACCCACGGAGACACAAACTCCTTACAGACAGCACCAGGTTCGAACCCTGGCCGCTGGTGCTTTAAAAGTGCTGTGCTAACCGTACAGCCCAATTTTCCCTCTCAGGGTATCAGTCTTGCAAACATTGGGTATAAATAAAAATGAAGGAATCATGGCTGAAGTTCCACCCACTGTTACAAACCTTGCTCACAACAACATTGCCATCAGAAACAGTCCTTAACATTGATCTGGGTCAGGGGCCGGCTGTGATTAAATTGGGGCTAGATGATGGAGGAGGAAGTTGGAAGGAATGGAAGCTGGAAGAGATGAGCAAATGAAGAAAGGAGAAAGTCAGGAGAAGAGGATAAGATGTGAAGAGCCTTGGATGGGATCTAAATTAGTAATTGTCCTCCCCTCCCCATCAAACAGCAGCAGAAGGTTTTTCACCTCTCTACATAACTGGTCTGATCCAAAACTAAATAGCGATATTTGTTCAAGTAATCTCACAAACAAGGGCACATAATTTTGTGATCATCCAGAACCCACCCTCAAAAAGCCCCATCCTTAACAAGCCCCATCCTCAACAAGCCCCATCCTCAACAAGCCACACCCACAATAAGTCCCATCCTCAACAAGCCCTGCCCACAAGCCTCACCCACAACAAAACCCGCCCACAGCAAGCCACACCCACAAGCCCCACCCACAACAAAACCCACCCACAGCAAGCCACACCCACAAGCTCCACCCACAAGCCCACCTTCAACACACCCACCCACAAACCCCCACCCAGAATAATCCCCACCCACAAGCCCTACCCACTTCGCAACTTCAACAAGCCCTTCCCACAACAAGCCTTGCCCACAATCCCCACCATGTCTCACTCTAATAGCCCCACCCACAATGAGCCCCACCCACAAGCCCCATCCTCAACAAGACCCACCCACAAGCCCCATCCTCAAGAAGCCCTTCCCACAAGCCCCGCCCACAGCAAGCCACACCCACAAGCTCTGCCCACAAGCCCCATCCTCAACACGCACCACCCACAACAATCCCCGCCCACAACACACCCCACCCACATCAAGCCTCTTATACCCACAGCAGATTTGGTGCCCCTATTCCAAAGTGAGAAAAGGTTTGATGATGGAAGAACAAATAGTGCAAGTTCAATCCGGAACACTCACTTCCATTTTGAATTGCAGTCATTCCACAGCAGTCAGAGATGGGGGCCTTACATGGCACGTCAGTGACGAGCCTTTGACTTTTCGTTTAATTTCCTCACTTGCTGTTCTGAGAGCAGCCTGCGTGTTTATTTATTTCTCTCCTGACAGCTGGTTCCAGCTGAAAGTAACTTGCTGCCTCTTTCATCAACGGAGACCATATAATTTGTGGCCATTGTTTCTCTGAACCGCTGAACCGGTAATCTAGTGGGTTCTGAAGTGGATCACTAAAGCACAGCAGGAGCACAGTTTGTCCCTAATGCTGCTTTAAATTAAATAGGCTGTTTCTGCACATCAGGCACATTTATGGTTGAATATTCCCTCTCAAGGTAAAAAATAAAGGTTCCATTATTGTCATGTACTACTCATTTAGAATGTAACGTACATGAAGTTCTTTAAATTTGTCTACTGTAAGGAAGACAGAGAGTCACCACTTTGTACAGCGCCCCTCTCGGAAATGAGGCCCCAGCGAGGATTGAACTCACAACTCCTGGTTTGCAAGAACCACAAGAGGCAAAGAAATACCAAGTGAAACACAAAAGTCTGCAAAAGCTGTCATTGTAGTGTTACGAGCCCAAAGGACCACAAAACCCAGCAGCAATAGACATTCACCAAGACAAAAGTTATTTTTAATTAACTTTAAACATGAAAATCGAATCAAACTTTAACCTTATCTCTATTTACTTAACAAACCCAAATTAACCCCATTCTAATTCTAAGCGTACATGTATGATGTGTGTGTAAATTTAAGAAAAGTTCTTTGGTTCACAGTTCAATCTCACTTCTCCTTCTTCCAAGTTCTCTGGTTGCAGGCAATTCTTAGACTGTGCACAGAATTTAACATGTATAAGGTTCACCAGGCTATGGTGCTCGAAAGGTAAATGTTTACCGCTCAGGAAGGTTCTTGTAGGGTTTGCAGAGAGATATTTGTTGTTCCAGGATTTCCACAATTGAGGTACCACCATTTGTCACCTCAATGTCTCGCTGATGAAACTTGCCCCATCAGGGTTCTCCAGAGGATAATTTCTTTCTTTCAGGCTAACACAGAGTTCCTTTCTGTTCCTCTTATTCCAAAAGAAACATCAGACAGATAGCACTCCCAGCCATCCACCTCTCTGGAACTTTCTGTTTCCCACAGCTTTTCCTGGCTTGTTTCAGCCATGACTGTTCAGTCTCTTTTAGTGTCACCCACACACACACTAGCTGAGAGAGCTTGTTGAGCTCATCTCATCTCTCTTTCTTTCTCTCTCTCCCTCCATCTGAGACTGCTAGAAAGCCCATGTGACTCTCTCACTTGCAAAAACCCCCACCTTCTTCAACAAACTACAGGAGTTCTCCTTCTTGGTCAAGCTGTTGTCTTAGGTAAACAAACCCCAGGCATGACCTTTCTGTGAGCACTTTGTAAAAAGGTCAGAAGCCTTGTAGTTATTCAACTAGCCAGCTTGTCTCCAATCCAAGACAATGGTCTATTCATTTCATGATGTAATTTCAATTAGCACCTACTTGTGAAATGCGCAAAGCATTCTCCATTGTTTCTATAAAGTTCACTGAATATGAATTCTTCAGTATTTCAAATAAGATCTGTTTTAAAATGTGTGTATGTATGTAACCTACTCTAATTTTACCAAACTCTCCCAATATTTATTCATTACAGGAGTAAAAACACAGAAATCCTAGAAGAATCCAGCAGGTCTCGCAGCATCCAGAGGAGGCAAAGATATAAACTAAAACCCTGGTACCTGGAACCTATGGCGATTGGTAGATGCCGGATAAGTGTATTTTCTGTTTGCTTGAGATTTATTCGTACAATGCATGCATTAAGAATAAGCAGTTTAAAAGACAAAAATATTAGACTGTATTTACACCAAACAATCTTCACTTGCATGAATATATAAACCTTAAAGCATTTAACTTTATTTTCAGCCACATTGTTTGAAAATATTGAACCATCACCTCGACTGCAGGTTCCCCCCCTCCACGGAGCCCCCCAAAAGACAAACAATAACATTGTAGATAATTAACCCCCCCCTTCAAGTTTACAGATAAAGCCTCTGACCAGAGCGACTCTTACTAAGTTGCGGGATTTCTGGATTCCAAGGGATTTACTGTATAACCAACATTTTGGGCCTGATGAAAGGTAAATATATCCTTACTGCCTCTGGAAACGGCTGAGTCCCTCCAGCATTTCTGTCTCTGAAGCAATGAAACACCAACCTTTTGCATTGTCACCCCCTGTTGTCGATGGAATCGTTTGGGTTGATAAGTCTGCATGTATTCACTGGTACAGACTCAGTACACAACAGCCATATTTCAAAGCTCTTGCTCTTTCGGTGATTGTGGATATTGTTTCATTACTCTAAGTGGTTGTAAGATCTTTTCATCAATTATAATAAAACACACAGAAATCCTGGAGGAACTCAGGCGGTCTCTGTACCTCCTCTGGATGCTGTGAGACGGGCTGAGTCCCTCCAGCATTTCTATGTGTTTTTATTATAATCACAGCGCCTGCAGACTTCCATGTTTCACTCAGCAATTATAATATTCAGAGAATCCTCTCTTTCCCTTCCCAATGGGCATGTGCTTTGTTACAGGCAGTGTTCCTGGGAACCAAAGTCGTACTGGAACTTTGGTTTGCCTCTGTCACTGAGTTGACTGTGTTTGTTGAATCATATTATCAAAATAGCACTGGCAATATCAGGCAAGCTATTCCAAGGCTGTGGTTCAGTTGGTTGTTATTTTTGTGTCCAAGTCGGGAACAATGGGATTAAGTACTACTCCGGAATAATGAGCACACGTCTATCTATCTGCTGACGTTCTGTGCTTTATCAAGCCAGAAATGTTTTCTTTCAAGTGCCAGGCACTGTATACCCTTCCATCTCATGATCCCCATCTAACGTGTCTTTCCTTTGGGTGCCCAGAGGATTCATTCTCAGCATGGATGATGTTCCTACGCCAATATGAATTCCATTGTGGAATTCTTCCACTAGTTCTCTTGGGTTAAGAATGACTTGCTTCCATTCTCTCTGTCTGGATTTTGAAACTGCTTGTGAGATCCATTGACAGCCACCAGTGGGCCAAGAAGTCCTAGATGAGACAGGTGGGTAGTTTGGAAGATGGCGATTTGTGTATCTTCATGTCCTGATGGAAAATATCAACATTCTCAATGCATTCCAAATGCTCCATCCACAACCTGTGTGGTCTAGCCAAGCAACTCCCTCAAAGCGCCAGTGACACAGCTCAGTCCTGATCTTGCCTGCCATATGCTTGGAGTTTGCGTGTTTTCCCTGCGACAGGATGGGTTTTCTCCCAGGTGCTCCAGTTTCCTCCCACATTCAGGGATGTGCGGGTTAGCTGGTTAATTCAACAAAGTAAATTGCCCAGTAAATTCCATGCCTGAGTGATAGAATATGGAGGTGGGATGGGTGGGGAGTGAGTTGACAAGAATGTGCAGAGAATAAGGAATGGGAAGAACATAGAATCAGAGTAAATTATCAATCAGTGCAGACACCATGGGCCAAACCTCTTTTTTTTAATGTTCTACATCCATTTCCATAGCTCTATGGCTTTAAGTTGGTGATTACACATTTTTTCAAAGCGGCTCTGAGAACATGTTTAAATCATTTCCTTTGCCCTTAACCTTTTGCCATGATAAAGTTTGGGGTCAAGTGCCTGCTTGGAGAGTTCCAATGGAATTCCAATGCTCTTCTCAGTTTTGACTTGACACCAATATCACAGCAAACCAGTAACAAATCCACACTGGAGTGGAGCTGATCTACAGAACAATCCTGGAACTATGTGCTTCTGCTTCAGAACCAAAGTTATTCCAAACAGTCTGTGAGGTGCATATCCCAGAGGGTAATTCCTGACTGACAAGCAAATCACCTTCATTCGCTTATCTGTAGTTTTTTTTAATTAGAAAGATTTTAAGATAGAAAGGCAACTAATAATACCAGAGAGTCCCAAATCACTTCTTCACACCAAATGAAGTAATATTAGAGTGCACCCACTGTTTGAAACAGAAAAGCTCGCAGCCAATTTTACCAAGTCATAGTTAAAGCAATGCTATTACACCACCAGTGACCTGGGTTCAAATCCGCGGCTGTCTGTAAGGAGACTGAACATTCTACCTGTGTCCACCTGGGTTTCCTCTTATGTTCCAAGACATACAGGGTTAGTAAGTTAATGGATCAGATGAGTGTATGGCACAGGCTCGAGGGTGGAAGGGTCTCATATAGTGCCGTATCTCTAAATTAAATCTTACCAACTATATTGAGGTGATGAATAAATATAAGGAATGCTCAAAATGTTTGGTAGATCAGACATCATCTACAGAGGGAGAAGGAGAGTTAACATTCCAGTCAATTGACCTGAAATGTGACTGTTTCTCCCTCACAGTAGCTCTCTAACCTGCCAACTAGTTCCAGCATTCCCTGTATTTATTTCTGGTTTGGAACATCTGTGGATTTTATCTTTATATATGTGCATTAGATAATGAACAGTTGATCTGAATTCATTAATGTTGATTGAGAAATAAATGTGGGCCAGGATTCAGACTGTTCCTCGCAACATAAAAGGGAAAAGAAAAATCATTAAGCTCAGCCCAAGCACTTTGTAATTCGAGTAAAGCCCTGGGATCCGGCACCTCTGGGGTTTGCTAGATGCCAAATAAGTGTGTTTTCCGGTTGTTTGAAACTTACTCTTACAATGCCAAACTAATAAATCTACATTAAGACAAAAATACTACATTTACTTACACTGAATAAATTAAATCATTTAAAAATATTTATTTTCCTCAATTTATTTATTGGTTGCTGTAGTATTTACTGAGAGAGTGAAACGTGAAAGTCTGCAGTAAACACACAGAGATGCTGGAGGGACTTAGCCGGTCTTGCAGTGTCTGTAGGAGGTAAAGATATATTACCCACGTTTCAGGCCTGAGTTGATTTAAGATAGAAATGAGGAGGAAGTGCTTTTCCCAGAGAGTACAGGACTGGTGGAATTCTCTTTCCAGGGAACCAGGAGGGGCTGCTTCATTAAATATACATAGACAGATTTTGACAGATTTCTGCATGGTATGGGAATTAATTGTTATGGGGAAGGGGGGGGGGGGCGTAGGTGGAATTGAGTGAATAGCCAGAAAAATGTTGGCAACACTGCTAGACCTAGTGTAATGGCAGGGCTGCTGCTGGTAAGAGATCTGTGGACAGTGGGAAGTGAAGGCACAGCGCTCCCCCGCGGGGTCCAACTGCCCAGTCTGACTGTCGTTGGCTCTGTACGGGCTTTAAACAGCCTGTTAAAGGAGCTGACAGTGGTTTATTTTAAAATCTTATGACCACAGGGTCTGGGCCCAAGATGGTTATGCCTATGTTTGGAAGTGGCCACGAGGGGTTGCAGCCACTGGGGATGCAGAGGACTGGCACAGGGCACCAGGAAACAGGGAGACCACCACCCCCACCCCTCCTTTCAACAGAGAAGGAGAGGAGAGACCACAAGATGATAAACATGGTGACAAACCAGCAAGGAGCTCTGAAGCTGAAGAACACACAGGCAGTGAGCTGTTGGTGACCTGAGGCAAGGAACCCATGCAGGTTGTGGGCTGACGACTTGTGGTCAAAGGAATGACACCAGGCTACAGACTGCTGGAAACGGGTTCAAGACTGGCTGAAGGGGTAACAGGACTCCTGCTACTAGTTCTTCTGTCCCTATGTTCTTGTTCCTCCAAGACTGGATTGGACTGGTGGCCTATATTTCTGTGAGTTAAAAAATATTGTGTCATCTCTACATGGGACTTAAAGCCAATATTTTCTGACTCACAGATGAGTACTTCCTGCTCATTCACAACTAACAACCACCTCACCCATAAAGCAAGTGAAAAAGCACTTCTAATTTCAAATGCTTTTTTGCAACTGTGGAACGCTCAAAATTGATCTTGAACTCTTTAAATCTCTGGGTTGTTCCTGAAGGATTGAAAACACCAGATCAGAGGAACTATTACCATTTTAATGAGAAGTATTGGGCTTTTTGTACATGAAAGTTTAACAAAGCTTGTATTAATACATGCATGTGCCTCTCCTCACCACCCCAGTGGAGGGAGATGGTTTTCTGCATACTTATGAATATTTCTGTTCACAGATTATTCACATTATTCAAGTGAGTGAAATCCTCTCACATTTAAAACTTACAGTTTGGAAGAGTTTTACATATGTACATCGTGACCAGCACGGAACATCATGGTTGCTGAGAGTTGTAAATTAAAAATGTGTAGAACTTTCTGGAAGAGGGGATGTGGATTTCAAACTGTAATTCAGCTTCTCCAGAAAATGCCTAAAGGCTAAAAGCACCAGGGTGCAAAACAAATGCTGCAACAATCCCAGTCCCGATTGTAGGCTTCATTAAATACAATTCTATTCCGTTTCGAAAGTTTAAATGAATGGGATGCCCAAATTTGGGCTAACTGTCCTGGTTGGCTCCATTTTTTCCCAGAATTATAGCAAGTCACGGGAGTAGTCATGGAAGTATGAACCTTTATACGATGTCTTTAATATCCCACAGTTAGTGAAGAATGCTTGAGGTTCAATCACCGTTGTAAACCTGACAGCCAATTCACTCACAGTAAATGCAGCACAGACATCAATGGGAGAGTTTGTTTTGACACTGTAGTAAAATAATCCTTGACTCCATTTTGACAATGACACTGTGACCAAGATGGCCTCAACCAAGTCCATCACAGGCACCAAACTTCCATCTACAGAACACACATTCTGCCTCAACCAGGTCCATCACGGGCACTGACCTTCCATCTACAGAACACACACGCTGCCTCAACAAGGTCCATCATGGGCACTGACCTTCCATCTACAGAACACACACGCTGCCTCAACAAGGTCCATCATGGGCACTGACCTTCCATCTACAGAACACACACGCTGCCTCAAGAAGACAACAGAAGACATCCATCACTCTGGTCACACTCTCTTCTACCTTCAGGCAGAAGGTACTGAAACCCGAAGTCCAGCACATACAGCCCTGAGATTCCTTTTTCCTGCGGGCAAAGCCTCTACTCCAAAATGACTCAACTCATCTTCAATAAAGCTTCCTGTAGTTTCCAACAGGGTAGAAACAGTTTTTAAAGGTTCTTCTGAAAGACAACTTCTTGATGCCATGAAATGGTCTTGAGGAAGACTCCCAGCCGGAACGGTTGACTAACCATTTCTCTCTTCAGATGCTGCCTGACATATTGAGTTTCTCCAGCCTCACATGTTTGCTAAATATTCCAGAATTTGCAGTTCTTGTGTTTCTCTGACTCTTTCTCTCAACCCTGCAGTGGAGAGTCGGCAAAGACAAGTCACTAAGAATGGAACTTGAATGCAGAATCTTTGAGTCAGAATTCTGATGACATGTCTGTCCACAGTAGGTCAGATGCGCCTTCACACAGAAAGGTTAGACAATATCTATGTGTGGGAAAGCACTTCTGTTCATTGAAAATAGAGGAGCTTTATCAGATCCAAATCTAAAATTGAGAACCACAATGTCAAATGTTTTGAATGATTGGAAGTTTCAGCATGAGATCAGCCCAGAAGGTCTTTGTTAACATCATTTTCACTCCACAGGAGCCACCCAGCCCACATACATCAATACCTCTGCTGACAGAGGCTTCTCGGTGCTGAAAATGGTCAAAGGAATGCAGGTTGCTTCACCCAGTGCACCCTTGCATGAATAAAAGCAGGGAATGGTCAGCAGGTTAACCACTACCTGTGGAGAGAGAAACAGTCAATATTACAGGAAAACTACTTGAATCAGAACAGAGAACATTTATGCCTATATTTGGAGGCCAAAATAGGTCTTACATTCAACATTTGCAAAGCAAAGTACTTGAATAGTTGCATCACTCCCTAGTTTGGAAACACAAATATGCTCAGGGTCACAGAAGGCCACAGAAAAAAGCTGCCTCAATGAGGTCCATCATAGACACCAACCTTCCATCTACAGAACACACACGCTGCCTCAACCAGATCCATCATGGGCATTGACCTTCCATCTACAGAACACACACGCTGCCTCAACCAGGTCCATCATGGGCACCGACCTTCCATCTACAGAACACACACGCTGCCTCAACAAGGTCCATCATCAATATAACTCAAGATACAGCTCTGGCATATTACCAATTGAGATCCTACTTGAAGGATAAATTAGGAAGCAGTCTGAGTTTGCCAGAGGGAAGTAATTACAGATATGTGATTACAGATACAATGATAATCAAAAGATTTATAACAAATATGTATATTAAACTGCAAGAAAAGGAGAATGAGGAAACAAATGGTAAAACTAAACAAAAATGGGAACAAGATTTAAATATAAAGATAAAAAAGGAAACATGGGAGAAGTTATGTTCTGGAATGATGAGAAATACAATAAATATGAGGTTACGTATGATACAATATAACTGGATACACAGGCTATACATTACACCTCAAAAGTTAAATAAATGGGACCCAACAGTATCTGATAGATGTTTTCGATGTAAAAAAGAAATGGGGACAACAATTCATGCAATCTGGACATGTGAGAAAGTAGAAAAATTTTGGGAAGATCTAAATCAGATATTAAATAAAATAACAGAAAACAATATACCAAAGAATCCAGAGATCTTCCTCCTAAGTAACATAAAAAACAAAGAATTTGGAATTGATTTGGAGGATGCACAAAAAAGATTTGTTAAGATAGCTCTAGCCGTAGCAAAAAAATGTATTATGTCAACCTGGAAATTGGAAGATAATTTGAAAATACAACAATGGTATATAGAAATGAATAAATGTATTCCATTAGAAAAAATAACATATAGTTTAAGAAATAATATTGAAATATTTGAACAAATATGGGAGCCTTACATGAAACACAATAGCGAAAACCTACCGGGGATATTCACTACCTAAATTAACGGAAGGAGAAGGAAATGAAAAGAATGGAATCAGTGGAATTTCTTGTGTATTTTTATTGAATGACAACATTGTTTGACTGGTTTAATGTATCCTAGATTTTGTACATTAAATGGACGGGAGGGGGGAGGTAGGGAGGGTGGGATGGGAGGAGGGGGGGGGGAGAAAATGGCACTGTATATGTGTGAAAAGGAAAAAAGTGTGTATCATGGTTAATGTGATTTATGGTGTGAAAAATAAAAAATTAAAATATCAAAAAAAAACTAAAAAAAACCCAAAAAAACAAGGTCCATCATGGGCACTGACCTTCCATCTACAGAACACACACGCTGCCTCAACCAGGTCCATCATGGGCACCGACCTTCCATCTACAGAGCACACGCGCTGCCTCAACCAGGTCCATCATGGGCACTGACCTTCCACCTACAGAGCACACACGCTGCCTCAACCAGGTCCATCATGGGCACCGACCTTCCATCTACAGAGCACACGCGCTGCCTCAACCAGGTCCATCATGGGCACCGACCTTCCATGTACAGAGCACACGCGCTGCCTCAACAAGGTCCATCATGGGCACTGACCTTCCATCTACAGAACACACATGCTGCCTCAACCAGGTCCATCACGGGCACTGACCTTCCATCTACAGAACACACACGCTGCCTCAACAAGGTCCATCATGGGCACCGACCTTCCATCTACAGAGCACACACGCTGCCTCAACAAGGTCCATCATGGGCATTGACCTTCCATCTACAGAACACACGCGCTGCCTCAACAAGGTCCATCATGGGCATCGACCTTCCACCTACAGAGCACACGCGCTGCCTCAACAAGGTCCATCATGGGCACCGACCTTCCACCTACAGAGCACACGTGCTGCCTCAACAAGGTCCATCATGGGCACTGACCTTCCATCTACAGAACACACACGCTGCCTCAAGAAGACAGCAGAAGACATCCATCACTCTGGTCACACTCTCTTCTACCTTCAGGCAGAAGGTACTGAAACCCGAAGTCCAGCACGTACAGCCCTGAGATTCCTTTTTCCTGCGGGAAAAGCTGAATTTCTACTTATCAATGGTGCAAAATCCGTTATTCAAGAAAAGATATGCATACAAGAGAGAAATGTAAACAAAGAGAGAAATATAAACAAATTTATATAGCAATAGAGAAAAAAAATAATCATAAATAATGTGCAAAGAGGCTGTGAAAAGTCTCTGACTAGTATTATTTTCTTTTAACTTCCTTTTATGAATATTATATTTTCTCTTTGAGAGATCCTAATTATACTAATTTTGCTGTTTGTTCACTTTCCATAACTGAGAAGGTACAGCAAGTGAGATCTCACTGCACCTATACATTGCAATTATGTATATTACAATACACTTATCAACTAATTAATTAATTCTAAAACCCTCTATTGACCTGCCCTTGTCCTAAAACACTTCCCTCAGATAATAAAATACATGGTGAGCCCTTGGAAATTGCAGACCACCCCATATCTCAGGGGCCACTTTGTAATGAAGGCAAACATCAATGATGAGATTGCCCTTAGTGCTCAAGTCCAACCTTTGGTTAATTGAGAAAGAGTGTTTGAAGACCAATCCCTCACATTTCCTGGTCTACTAGACAGCAATGATCCCCATCGTCCAAGAGTTGGATCGCCCTAGCAGGCACCTGAAGGCACTGAGAGATACTTCCAAAATTGGCTCTGTCATGTGAAGGTATAAACGGATGGACAGAGGAAAAGATTAAAGATGTTCTGCAAAAACTCTATAGATCTTGGCATTCCCGGTCACGTGTCTGCTCAAAATGGAGAAGGAGCGATTGTGCCAGGACCCAGGGTCTTGTTACCCACAGGATGCAGATTCCCAGCCAGACGTGGGAAAGGATGCATGCAGGATCTTTCAGCTGCTCCCATCGGGAAAGAGATACAGGAGTATTAAAGCCAGCAATGAGAATATAGACCAACGGGAGGAACTGCTCACACTAACCATCTCATATTCATGTAACAATAGTTATTTCTTTGTATATATGAATACTTATCCTGCACATACATTGTTTGTCTGTATGTGTGTTATATCTGGTTGTGTGTCTGCCTGTTTTATACAAAGGACCAGAGAACGCTGTTTTGCTGCGTTGTACTCATGCAATCAGATGACAATAAACTTGACTTGACAACTTAATGTTTGTGACACTTTGCCATTTGCCAGCATAAATGTTTCCGTTGCATTTTCCATTGAATTAAACCAGCCCAGGAGATGGAAACATAGAACTTTGAACATTCCATCAGAGAGTACAGGCCCTTCAGCACACGATGTTGTGCTGACCTGTGTAAATCTACTCCACAATAATCTAAACCTTCCCCACCCCACATCTATAACCCTCGGTTTTTCTTACATCCATGTGCCTGACTAAGAGGCTTTTGAATGTCCCTGCAGAATCAGCCTCCTCTGCCACCCTCAGCAAAGCATTCCAGGCACCCACCACTCTCTGACTAAAAATAAACTGACCTCTGGTGTCTCCCCTAAATTTCATAATGTAATTTCTTTTTAGAATATGGAGATTGTCATTGAAGTGTGTGATTTGTACTCCATCTTGACATATTCAGTCCATTATGGGTAGCCTCTCTAAAAGGCAAACATTCTCTCCCTCTCCATACCTGACTGAAGGATTATTATGGATCCAACGTAAAAGAGAGACGCAGTTAGATATAGGACCAATTGAAAATGATGCTGGAGTAATAATAATGGGTGACAAAGAGATGGCAGAGGAACTAAATGAGTATTTTGCGTCAGTCTTCACTGAGGAAGACAAAAGCAATATACCTGAAAGAGGTCTCAGGGAATAGATTACTAGAGACATAATGCTCAGGAAACTGAATGGATTGAAGGTAGATAAGTCTTCTGGACTGGATGAGGTGACACATGGGTTCTGAAGGAGGTGGCTTTGGAGATTGTGGAGGCTTTGGAAATGATTTTCCAGTAATCAAGAGACTCTGGCATGCTTCCAGAGGATTAGAAGGTCACAAATGTAGTTCTGCTGTTTAAGAAAGGAGGGAGGCACAGAAAAGAAAATTATAGGCCTATTAGTCTGACGTTGGTAGTTGGAAAGCTATTGGAGTCGATCCTCAAGGATGAAGTTATGAAATACCTTGAGGTTCATGACATGATAGGCCCAAGCCAGCCTGAAGGGAAGATCCTGCCTGACCAACCTACTAGAATTTTTTGAGGAAATCACAAGTGGAAAGGACAAGGGAGAGGCTGTGGATGTTGTGAATTTGGATTTTCAAAAGGCCTTCGATAAGGTGCCACATAAGAGGGTGTTTAATAAGATGAGACCCATGGAATTACAGGAAAGATATTAGATCGGATGGAGCATTGGCTGATAGGGAGGAAGCAAAGGGTGGGAATAAAGGGATCTTGTTCTGGTTGGTTGAACACCAGTGGTGTTCACAGGGGTCGGTGTTGGGACCGCTTCTTTTTACAATTTATATTGTTGAGTTAGAGTACGGAGTGAATGGTTTTGTAGCCAAGTTTTCAGATGTCACCAAGATAGGTGGTGGAGTAGGAAGTGTTGAAGAAACTGAAAGGTTACAGAGACTTACACAATTTAGGAGAGAGTGGGAGACGAAATACAAAGTTGTACATTTTGGAAGAGGAAATAAACAGACAGATTATTATTTGGATGGGAAGAAATTAAAAAATTCAGAAGTACAAAGGGAATTGGGAGTCATTGTGCAGGATAACCTAAAGGCTACCCACCAGGTTGGATCGGCAGTAAAGAATGCAAATGCTATGTTGGCCTTCATTTCAAGAGGAATAGTGTATAAGAGAAAAGAGGTGTTGATGAGGCTCTATGGGGCACTGGTGAGACCTCATTTGGGGTTTTGTTTCCCTGATCTTAGAAAGGATGCAATAATGTTGGAGAGAGTGTGGAGAAGATTTACCAGGATGATTCCAGGAATGCAAGGCCTAACATATGAGGAACGTTTAGCAACACTTGGACTCTATGAAGTATAGAAGAATGAGAGGGGATTACATCGAAACATTTCGATTGCTGAAAGGTTTGGACCAGTAGATGTAAATAAAATATTTCCCTTGGTGGGTGAATCCAGGACAAGAGGGCAGAGTCTTAGAATTAGAAGGTACCTGTTTAAAACAGATGAGGAGAAATTTCTTTAGCCAGAATGTCGTGGATTTGTGGAATTCATTGGCACATTCAGCTGATCATTGGGGTAGTTGAAGAAGGAGATTGATAGGTATCTAATTAGTCAGGGTGTCAAGGGATATAGGGAAAAGGTTGGACTTGGAACTCTATGTAAGAACAGTTTAGCTCAGGGTGGATTTGTGGAGCAGAATCGATGGGCTGAATGGACTGCTTCTGTTCCTTTTTCTTGTGATCTTCTGAACATTTGGAGAATTCTTATGTAACAACTTTGTAACTACAGTATGTTTTGAGGTTCAAACTCCCAAAGGATCACATGCCGAATAACCATATATTATCTCATTGTTCTTTACAGGATCCAGTTCTGTGTAAATTGTTTTGACTTGGTAGCAACAGTGAATACATTTCAACAGTGATTTATTGTTATCCAGAACCACATGATGCCTGAGGAAGCAAAAGGAAATAAATAACTTTATTTCTCTCTCCTTACTGAATCTTACTCAAGACTCACAAAACATCAAACCTCTAGCTGCAAGTAATTTCAAATCATTACTGGACCTAATACCTAAGATGAGTTTAAGAAAGCACTGAATTAAATATTTATCTGGAGCTGTGAACATTATCTTTTCTACCTTCAAACATAGCATTTTATGCAGCCAGTTGTGTTTGTGTCTTGTCATTCACTGTCTCTACACGGCCACAGCTATTCTCCACCTCCTGCGCCCAGTTCAGCCACAGCTGCTACCGTCAGACTCTTCAACAGCAACAATAAAAATGGGCAGCACCGTTAGCACGATGCTATTACAGCACCAGTGATTGGGACTGGGTTCGAATCCCACGCTGTCTGTATGGAGTTTATACGTTCTCCCTGTGTCTGCATGGGTTTTCCCCAGGGGCTCTGGTTTCCTCCCACCATACAAAACATACCAGGGCTTGCAGGGTAATTGGGTGGCACGGGCCTGTGGGCCAAAAGGGCCTGTTACTGTGCTGTAAGTCTGCATGTCTAAATTTAACAGACTCATTTAAGAACTCTTACCTTTGCACTTTATTGATTTTGTTTTCTTTCTGTATTGCACAGTCAGTTTGTTTACATTTCTATATTTGTTTATGTGCGTAGTTTAAGTCCAATTTTTTGCACAACCAATAAGTGGTAATTCTGCCTCGCCCGCAGGAAAAAGAATCTCAGGGTTGTATGTGATGTCACGTAGGTACCTAATGCATGTATTTAATTTCTGGTGCCATTCCTGCATCAGTTTGAGGGGTGGTGAGAACTGCTATTGCGTCCTCTACTGTATCTCTATATCTAGCACAGTTTATAATCATTGCTTGTTTAGTTGCGTCTGATGCGATTGTTTTATGTACTTTGTCAGAGTGTGTGAGTGAGTGTAATTCCCTGTGGCGAATTTCCCTCAAGCCTGTTATTACATTTGATCTGTGCCTAGACGCATTGCTTCTCGGACCCATCGAACTAGTTCCTCACATATCAAAGATCCAACCACGTATACTGAGGAGGGGAGATGCAAGAGACTGCGGATGCTGGAAATGGAAGCAAAAAATGAACTGTTGGAGGAACTCAGTGGGTGAGGCAGCATCTGCAAGTCAAAGAGAGAGTTAATGTTTCATCCAGATCCTGCATTTGGACTAGTTCAGGCGAGTTTAATTTTTATCCGTGAATGCTCGTGTAATATAAGATCTTGTTTATTTTGCAAAGCCAGTGAAAGGAAGAAAAACATACAACCCCTGCCCCCCAGAAAGTACCACTAACTTTTGGCTGCAAATAAAATGTTCATTTCAGGAATAGCAGCTGTCTCTCGATCCTCATCCCCATCCAGGCCACTTTCATAACGTCTCGATCAATACTAAATCTCATGAAGATTATTATGTAAGACATATTGTAAGCTGGCAGTCGGCATTTGAAAAGTGTTGCAGATCCATTAGATGGGAAAAATCATACAATTACAGTTACACTATTTCATATAAAACTGTTTTAAGACAAAGAGCTAAAACATTTGGTAATGAAATGACAATAAAGTAAGTCAGTCACTCTCCAGTGATCTGAAGGCATTTATGATTCTGTTTACATTTCCAAGGATCCAGGTGACAATTGAATGATAATAAATGTAAATCTTGGCAATGGATAGAAAACTGTGAAATCTAATAGATTGTGTAATAAAATATGGTGAAATTTACAAGAGAATAAACTGTACTGGGGCGATTTCTGGAGAATTTGGAATACAGTAGGGACGAAGGGAAAGGAAAAGGACTAGATTCGTCACAAATGGGTGCGGTATGAAAAACTGTTTGAAATTTGAACCAAAAGGAAAATCTGATCACAGCATTAGAAACAGAAATAAACCAATTTCTTCACCAGACCTCTTTTAAACAGGTATGATTGAATTTTATCTTTCCATTTTAGACCTCGGTTATAGTTCAAAGTGTCCTTCTTCAGTATTAAACTCAGCACTGAACAAAATGCAAAATTGAAAATATCATTACCACTAAATTGTACTTTGCATATTTCCCATATTTTAAGAAGATTAGTAGATATTTATCTCACACGGGGACAGACACTAAGATTACTAAAATCACCCTCAAAGACCTTGTACAGGGAAACAAATTTCTCACACAAATTCATTACAAAAATGTTCATAACAAACTTCAGCAACAATATCATGAGGAGACTCACAATCTCCATGTACACGTTTACTAACAAGGCTTACACTGACAGCCCTGACAGACAGACAAACCTCAGGTAGAAAGCATAATCTTTCCAAACACAAACGTAAACCTGACAAATGCAGTCAGAAAGCTTAGACGCGTACAGTCTTTTACAAATCTCTCATACACAAATCCAAACACGCCATAAGAGACGTTAAGGCAGTGGTTCTCAACCTTTTTCTTTCCATTCACATTCCACTTTAAGTATTTCCTAGGCCATTGGCGCTCCATGATTAGTAAGGGATTGCTTAAGGTGGTCTGTGAGTGGGAGGAAAGGTTGAGAACCACTGCTCTAGACCCAATTGTTACTGAAATATTTTGCTTGAGAAAAATTGTCATTAGTCCATTTCCTTTAGAGTTCTGAAACCGTGAACATGAGTCAATTAGGGAAAATAAAAACAGTGGTTTTCAAACTTTTTCTTTCCACCCACATCCCATTAGTAAGCAATCCCTTACTAATCACAGAGCACCTATGGCCTAGGGATTACTTAAAGTGGGATGTGAATGGAAAGAAAAAAGTTGAGAACCACTGGTTTAAGGCAATGACATAGGAGCAGCCCATCGAGTCTACCCCACCATTTAATCATGTGCTGATCCATTTTCCCAAAGCCTCACTGTCCACCCTTCTCCCCATAAACTTTGATGCCCTGGCTAATCAAGAACCTATCAATCTCGGCCTTCACTACACCCTCTGGCTAAGGAAGTTCCTCTGCATCTCTGTTTTAAGCGGGCACCATTCAATCCTGAAGTTGAGCCCTCTTGTCCAAGACTCTCCCACCAAGGGAAATTCTTTCTGCATCTGTTCTGTCCACTCCTTTCAACATTCAAAATGTTTCATTGAGAGACACCCCCTCCCCACCATTCTCCTAAATTCTGAGTACAGGTCAAGATAATCCTTTAATTCCCGGAATCATCCTAGTGACCCTCCTTGAACCCTCTCCAACATCTTTTCTTAAATGAGCCCAAATCTGCTCACAATACTTGGAGTGAGGTCCAACCAGGGCCTTATAAACCTCAACATCACACCCCTGCTCTTAGATTCTATTCCTCTTGAAATGAACGCCAGCATTGCATTTGCCTTCTTCACCACCGACTCAACATGAAAGTTTATCCTCCGGATATCCTGAATGAGGACTCCCAGGTCCATTTACATCTGGGAATTTTCAATTTTCTCCTCATTTAAAAAATAGTCTGCTTGTTTATTTGTTTCTACCAAAGCGCCTGACTGTACATATTTCTGACATCACATTTCATTTGCCACTTCTCACACACACAGCTACATATGCAGGCCCTGTACACACACTCCACATGCAAATAAATGGGATGAAAATGGCATACTGTCACTGGCACAGATCGGGGAGAGCAGGGAACAGAGACATCACCGTAGGGTCCTACTGCCCAGCTGTGATGCTGATGGCCCCATATAGGCTTTAAACTGCCTGTTTTAATGACAAATATTTTTTTTAACCTTGAAAATCATGGAGATCTGTGCCTAAGATGGCAGTACCCATGATTAGCAGCAGACCAGGAAGGGTTCCAGACTATGGAGGATTGTTGGACCGGTTCAGGATACCAGGCCGAGAGAAGCAGAAGTCTGGGCGATGGCCCTACAGGGAAGAAGGCTATGTGGCTGCCCAGCCAGGGGCTCAGCGGCAGAGGTCCCACTCAAGGTGCAGATTGATGGAGACTGGCTCGAAGCTCAGATTTACCAGTGGATCAGACAGGAGTCTGTACGGCTGCAGAGGTGGCTGGAGTGTTGGAGGCAAATCCATGGACACTCTGTGTCTCTGAAGGGACTCTCTTTTGCTTCTCTTTCTCTTATTATTGGGGGCACTGGGCAATGCTTGCAGTAATTCTTTGTGTTGATGAATTTTATGTATAAGTGTCTACCGCACTCCTCAGTGCCCGACCGTTCATCGTCTTTTCATGGTTAGTCCTTCAAAACGCAACACCTCACAGTGGTTCATGTTAAATTCCATCTGCTGTTTATTCCAGCTGGTCCAGATCCCTCTGCTAGCTTTGAAAACCTTCCTTGCTGTCCACAACGCTTCTGATCTGAGTATTGTCTGCAAACTTGCTGATCCAATCACCACATTGTTGTCCAGATTGTGGATCTTGATGACAAGCTACGCTGGTCCCAGCACCGATCCCTGCAGCACACCACTAGTCACAGGCACCAGTCTGAGAAGTAATTGTCCACGGCCACTCACTGGCTTCTCCCACACAGCCAATGTTTTTGAATATTTTAATGAGATTTCACATCCAAAGAACAGAGAACCTATGGATAGATGTTAAAATTCTCAAAGATACACGACACTTAAAATCACCAATGCCTGAAGAGGGCGCACAAAATCAGTGAACCGGTGCAGACTTGAAAGGCCAACGTGGCCTGTTTCCGCTCCGTAAATGGTTATATGGTTATATGGTTAAGTGCTGACAATAAAGGAATTTTGAATGTTACGCAAATAAACCTTAAATGCGTCCAACTATAAAACATGTGTAATGTAAGCAAGACTCGCACACACATTTGCTCGCGCGCACACACACGCACATTGCTTATGCGACTGCAGGAGCTCGAATCATCAAAGCAGATTTGGAAACAGATGTTGGTTTAATTACAGCTGTCATTTAGGAAACAGTGCTGTGGTGACTTGGAGCTCTGGAACAGGATGTCAAACACTAAGTATCAAGACCAACTGAATCAATTAATGAGTCACCTTGCGGTTGCACTGAAAATACAGCATTAATCACAAATTTTAGAAAATCTGGTACTGTGAGACCGTGTAAAATAAAACAGCACATGAACCGTATGGAAAGTAGAACAGTGTGGAACATAGAACAGCATTCTTTGGCTTGGCTTCGCGGACAAAGATTTATGGAGGGGTATAGAACATAAAATAATATCGAACAAGGAAGAGGCCCCTCAGCCTACATAAACCAAAACTCTGCTGCTTTTTCATGATGCATTCCTCTCTATTCCTCTACATGTTAATGTGCCTCTCTCGAAGTCTCTTAAATACCAAAATAAAATCATTTGTGTAAGAAAGGCAGTCCTGATAAACAGGTTTTGGTTCAATGAGGCATTCCTATTTGAATTTAAATTCAGACGTACAGCACAACACCAGGCCATGAGCCCGTGCCGCCCAATTACACCCAATCACCTAAAATGCCGGCACCTTTTTGAAGGGCAGGAGGTCACCAGAGCCCCCGGGGAAAACCCATACAGACACGGGGAGAACGTACAGACAGCACAGAATTCGAACCCCAGTCGCTGGCGCTGTAAAGGCGTCATGTTAACCGCTACAGTAACCATACCGTTTTATTGTTGAAGAAATGCAAGCTTGAGTCCCCTCCGAGTGAAGTGGCTCAACCTGAAACTCTGCTCCCTATTCTCGAACACATACCTTATTAGCTGAGATCATGTTTGACAGCAGGCATTGCAATGATACCAGGAAATGATCATTAAGAGATTTTAATTGTATCATAAGAATTGAAATAATGTAACGCATCATGAATTCCTAGACTTTTTGTGGCAAATAACTGTTCTGTAATTGTTAAAGCCTTGTTATGGTCTCCTATTAATCACTTTTCTGTTGATCTGTGATAGCTTCCATGAGAATGGAAATAAATAGGGAACATGAGACTGCATTTGAAGCTGGATGAGCGCCGACAGTTTGCACAGCCCACTGTATTCTGGGCACTGCAGCTACACGCTGCTTCATTCTGGCTTCAAGCCTTTGGGCCAATTCTAGACACAGTCAAGATCTCACGCCTCTGCATCACTGTTGACATGTAGCTTTTGATCTTCTTGAAGCTAACTTAGAACTATAGAACATTACAGCACAGAAAACAGGCCCTTTGGCCCTTCTAGTCTGTGTCAAACTATTATTCTGCCTCGTCCCCCTGATCCGCACCCTGTCCATACCCCTCCCATCCATGCACCTGTCCAAATTTTCCTGATATGTTAAAATTGAACCCGCATTCACCCCTTCAGCTGGCAGCTCATTTCACACTCCCACTGCTACTTCTTGTAGGAAAACACCATTATTTTCGATACATGAACGGAGGTGCAAAATGAATATTTAGAGGGCATAATGGAAAGCTTTTTTTTATTTGAAATTTTTATTTAATAATTTCAAATTACAAAAAGAAAATCAAATACAGATATAAAAAACGATAAACTACACCCCGTCCCCCCTTACTAACACAAAAAAATCTCCCCCAAAAATGCATTCCCAACCCCCCCTCCCCCCCAGAGCCTTATAAAAAAGTATTGAATATTCCCTGATCGGTGTGCCAACTTTGCAGCATTTATTTAATTTCTATAGACATATATTTCAAGTATTAAACCCCACATATCAATTAAAAAATAATTATTATTTCTTACATTAAATGTTATTTTTTTCTAAATATAAACAAGACTGTAATATTCATTATGCCTCTTTGCAAACTTAATTGTACATCATTCTTCCATGTAACAGCTATACATTTTCTTGCTACTGCTACTCCTAATCTTAAAAAAGCTAAATACGGTTTAGGCATTTGTGATTCTACAAATGGAACATTAACATAACACAATAAACACATCTTAGGATCCAGTCGACAATCCATTTTCAACAAATGTCTAAAAAACTTTATAACTTCCTTCCAAAATTACTTAATTTTCTTACTCAACCAAACTGAATGTACAAAAGCACCTTTCTGCTCCCTACATCTAAATCATAAATCTGTTAAACTAAATCCATATCTCTTCAATTTCCCAGGAGTTAAATATAATTGATGTAAAAAGTTACAATTGACCATACTGTACCTCACATTAGTTAACTTTGGAACACTATCTCAACACACATTTTTGACCATTTTACCCATGTCAAAACATGTTTAAATCTTTTTCCCATTTCTCTTTAACTTTATATATATACTTTTCTCCATTTTCTCCTGCAACAACCTATACATATCAGAAATAAAACCTGTTTCAACTTGATCTGCAATTAATAATTCAAATTTCGTTTGACCTGGTAAAATTATTTCCTGTCCATAATTCTTCTTCAAAAAATCTCAAAACTGATAATAAACAAAGAAGGAATTTGACTCACTACCATATCTTCCTGTAGCCTTTTTTCCCCTGCCTCAAATCAATCTATAACATTAACTATTCCTTTAATTTCCCAATCTTTTAAATAGGGATTATATAATGAAAAAGGAATTAATTTATTCTGATATAATGGTGATCTTATAGAAACTATCCCTTTAGAACTTAGACTTAAATTTCAATTATACCAAATATTCATGACATGTCATAAAACAGGTCATTTAAATTTTTGTAACAATAAAGGATTCCATTTATAAATAAAATGAGTAATATTATTTTCCATAATCTGATCCATCTCTATCTTTGCCAACCGCGGAGATTGTTCAATATCAAATAACCTATTAATAAACTTCAACTGAGCCGCCTCATAATAATTATCAAAGCAAGTAACTGCAAACCACCTAACTCATAATGCCAAGTCAATTTTTGTAAAGAAACCCTTGATAACTTACCTTTCCATAAAAATAATCTAATAATAATGGAAAGTTTCTTGTTATCTGCAGAGGGATGAAGCAGCAGTTAGATTATTCGGGTGTGATCGTTCTACACCATCATGCAGTGTGGAGCTGAGGGGGATCGTACTGCAGATTTTCAAGAACGACGCAGCAGCTGGAAGGTCACGTACTGTGGACGAGTTATACAGAATATGAAAAAATAACTGAAAATGCCGGAAAAGATTAGTATCCCTGGAAAGAGAATGTAATGGGATGGCATGGTTAGCGTAGCAATTGGCGCAACACTGTTACAGCCAGCAACCAGGGCTCGAATCTGGCGCTGTCTGGAAGGAGCTTGTACGTCTTTCCTCTGTCTGCGTGGCTTCCTTCTGGTGCTCCAGTTTCCTCCCACCATTCAAAACCATAGCGGGGCTACCGGGCTTGTAGATGGATGTTATTGGGCGACACAGGATCATGGGCCGGAAGGACCTGTTACTGTGCTGTAGGTTTGTATGCATGTCTAAGTTCTACATGTCTGGATGTTTTCTCAGAACTAGGGAAGAGATCTTTATCTCTCCACAGATCCGACCCCTTCAGGTCCATGAACCCATGCTGCCCAAATACACCCGTGTCCAATTAATCTAATTCTGTATGTCTTCAAACATGGGAGGAAAGCAGAGGAAACCCATGCAGACATGAGGAGCATGTACAGACAGTCCTGAATTTGAACCTAGGTCAGTAGCGCTGTAATAGGGATGTGCTGACCGTTACACTAACATTTTCAGTTTCTGTTTCTGATTTCCAGGATCATCGTTTTTTTAGAATGTATACACAACACAAGCATGGTTTGGAATTGTATCTTGGAACAAAGGAAGATGGTTGAAGGTTAATCTTCTCTGCCATAGAACATCTCTGTAGTGTCCAAGGCACAAATATCAAGGTTCAAGGTTCCTTTAATTGTCATGTAATAATACATAAAATACTTCAATATCTGTCTTTGTCCATGAGGAAAACAAAGAGTCACCTTGAGCATTGCCCAGTGTCACTAACAATAAGAGAAAGAAAAGCAAAGTGAGTCCCTTCAGACATATCTTAAGCTGCTTCATCAATGAGCTTCCTTCAATCATAAGATCAGAAGTCTGGATGTTCATTTATCATTGCACAATGTTCAGCACCATTTACAACTTGCCTGTAATGACAGCCTATGCAGAAAGACCTGGTCAATATCAGGGCCTGGGCTGATACAGAACAAGGAACATCCATGCCTCACAAGAAGTGGGCAATAATGATATCGAACAAGAGAAAATCCATCGGTCGAGCCACTGAGTTCCTCCAGCAGCTGTATCTGCAGTCTCTCCTGTGACCCCCAAGAGAATATCCAGCTATCATCCCCTGGCCTTAAATGGCTCTTCACAGGACAATGAAGATTTTGCTTCTTGAGCACTTTTGATATATTTTATGGATTTTGGGCTGCTGATCACAAAAATCACCTCAAAAAATTCCTATCACGTACCATTTTTAGATATAACCCAGTTTTGTGATTTCTGGTCATATTTTAAGTCTATTTCTAGCATACAAAACCATGAAGTGTAACACGTCATTGAAAATTCATTCTCTGCATTCGCACTCAGACTCTTCCCGGCTGATCCTGGTGCAGTCAGTGACGAACTCGGTGAAAGGTTTCACCTGGACATTGCGACCATGAAAAAGTGGTATCAGGGCAACTGGAATCCATCAGTGCTGGCACAAGAGGCATCAGATGCTGAGTACAAATGAAATTCAGTGGCAAAATATTTTTAAGTCCGTTGAACTAATGTAATGTAACAGCATCATTATGCAATTAAACGCACCAAATTCAATAAAAGTTTCCTACATATTACAGCAAACCTGAAATTATCTTTGTGGTCATTTTGAAGTTTTCTATCATAATCCTCAATTTTTTTTCAGGAAGCAAACCTTTTGAAAAAAAATTGTTGTCCAGTGTTACCATCACTGAATGTCCCACTATTGACAGAATATTTTTCCCATGGTGGGTGAGTTCGCAATATCAGGCTTGTTCTTAAAGATAACGCTGGTGAAGACTTCAGGCAACAGGGTACGCCACAGGGAAGCAAAAATTACCTGTTCAATATGAATTGAATGGAAGGGTTCTGCAAAGCAGTGCCCCATTTTACATTTAATACCTCTAATATGGAGCCCACAGCATGGGCACCAAATGTAACGCACCAAGTTAGAAACAGTAAGCGTGGATTTTACGCTGCACCTCAAAGGGGCATTTGAGTTCGTGGATGGAGGGGAAAGGGAGAGATAAAAGGGAAAGTGTTGAATCTCCTGCGACTGAATGAGAAAGCATCAAGAAAGCATCCTTTTCTATTGTGGATGTACCATGTACATACTGTGTATTGAGGCTGTGGCTCAATGCATGTCTCTGCATGTACACTGTTTTTATATATGTGACTGTGATTGGTCTCTATCTGACAATATATACATGTTTTAGTACTTGCACCTTTGTTTGTGTTCAGTAGCAGCACCTGAATATGCAAACATGCCTGTTAGTGTGTACATATCTGGACTTCTTCATATTGGGTCTGCTTTTCTGTGTAGAAACATACTTGGAATGTGAACAAGGAATTTCTTTAAAACCATCTCTCTGCAAGGAACAGAGTCCCTGAGGAATCTCCCAATGATTTAACTTATTCCCAAATGTTCCACCTTCAACTCTAAGATTACTAGAAAAACAATGATAAAACACGTCTGCCAATCAGAGTGTATTCCAGTGTATGCTTGTGTATCTGGGTACATGCTGTCTTTCATCAGTTGTCTGACAATTCAGAAAACCTTCCAGTATTCAGACTTGTCTTCCTTTCCATCACAGGAACACATGGAACTTTGAAAACCTTGGCAAACGTCGACAGCTTTGTAGTGGAAAGTGTGCTGACCAGCTGCATCATTGACCTGGTTTGGGGGCACCAATAACTCTGGGCAAAAATCCCTGCAAAAGGTAGTGGACACATCCGAGTACTTCACAGGCAAAACCCTCCCTGCCATCAAGAAAATCTACATGGATGTGATGTTTCTTTTATTGTAATAAAGAAAGCTGGGTTCTTTTAAAATAACTCTAATTATTAGCTAAAATACTCACAGACAAGACCTCATAGAGGCATCCATTTTGAATCTATCCAAGGTGCAACAGCTCCTCTCTCTCGACTCCCTCTAGTGGTCAGGATTAGCACTAGCACTCTATCATTTACATCCCCTTTCCATGAAATGTTTAATCCAACAACATGACACACTAATACAGTATTCATTTCAATTTAAAGTTCAACACAAACGTAAACACAAATGGCAGCAGTGCAAACTTTTTAAGTGTGTAGTTCTTTTTCTTTTAGAGATTCAGTCTGTCGGGTGCTTTAATAATGCGTGTGGATCTTCTTAGTACAGGTGCTTGTGTTGGCTCTGCTGGTCCACTACTGTCTAGCACTGCTGGAGTTTCCTCTGTTACTGTGCAGGCTGGATCTTCTATATTTGTCTGTCCCTGCAGTGTCTCTTGCATTTTCAGCAGGCTCTTTTGACCATCCTCTCTTTTGAATGTGTAGGATCTTGGATTTAATTCCTCCTTTTGGTCCCAGGTTTTGGAATCTCTGTGACTCACTGTGTCATGTTGCCCCAGTGGCCCTAAGCTTCTTGCTGACTTGTTAATAGTTTGCTTTTTGTCTCCATTGCAGATACTTTTGTTTCTGTTCGACACCTCTGTTCTTGTTTGGGTATGCAGAGTAGGGAAGTGTGATGTGTAGTCGAACATTTCATTTTTTTTGGTGAACAGTGCTCATCCTACATCTTGATAACCTTGTTGAAATTGCACTGGTTTTCTGCCTTAACAAAAACAAATGTGTTGAAAACCTCCAGTGTTTGAGATTCCGCAACAGTAAGTAGCAGTGCTATCTTCCATGCATCAGTTTTGCTATCAAGTCCGATGGCTTTCAGGTACAGCATGAATCTTTGTTTGAATAGTTTCCCCTTGTGGGTGACATTTTCAGTCTAATTTACAGCATCAGAAGTCCTTACACTCTCCATGTTCTCTGCTGATAGTGACTGATACCTACTCTGCACACTCCCGGTGTTTCTTCCACTCTTGGTACCATGTGATGTTTCTTTTATTGTAATAAAGAAAACTGGGTTCTTTTAATCCAACTATATTTATTAGCTGAAGCACACCCAAAAAAGACCTCAAAGAGGCATCCATTTGAATCTACTCAAGCTGCAACAGCTCACCTCCCGACTCTGTCTAGTGGTCAGGATCAGCACTCGCGCTCTGTCATCACAATGCAACATTGCTGCTGGAGAGCAGTAGTGATCACCTGTTCTCGCTGCTGCCATCAGCAAAGAGGCATCGGTGCCACGAGTCTCGCACCACCAGGTTCAGGAACAGCTGCTCCCCCTCCACCATCAGACTCCTCAACCACAAACTCGCTCAGAGACTCATTTAAGGACTCAGACTTTGCAGATTATTTATGACTGAACATTTATTTTCTGCATTGCACAGTTTATTTGCACTTTCTTCTTGTTTACATTTCTCTTTTTTGTGTACAAATCCTTTTCTTGAGTACAGTTTTTTTTTTGCACTGCCAACAAGTAGAAATTCTGCCTGATCCAAAGGAAAAAGAATCTCAGGATTGGATGTGATGTCATTGTGCAGTAAAATATCAGTTGGCTGGAATTCAAGCAACCAGCAGCCTCAGGCAATTGGCAAAAAAAATTGCAGAAAGCAAATAGGTAAAACATGCACCTTGTTATAGTTCACCAATCATGCAACCCGAAAATTCACTTATCCAGCACCCACCAGTTCCCATAGGTGCCATAGGTAGGTAATAAAGAAAACTTTACTGTATGTCCTCTGGAAACAACTGGAACTTTGAAGAAGAGTTACCCGCTCTCGCAATGTATTTCCTGTTCCATTGAAGGATCTTTCACTTGTAGTTTGAGGTTTTGTTCTATGTCCATGGACATTGTGTGCGCAATGACACTTTCCCCACCACTGCTCTGTCCCAGGGTTGGAAAAGTAAGATCGTCACACATACATGCAAATACTTTGTGGGTTACTCTTTTTACGACTGGCTTCTGTAAAACTGTAGTGGGTTCCCGTTCACAGATTCTAATGGTCATCATTCCTTTCGAATCTGAGACAACAGTCAAAAGGAGAACACTGAGCAGCATAGGAAAGGGATCATTTATTTCATTCACAAAATGTGGATGTGAGAAGCAAAGCCAGAATTTATTACCCATTCCTAACCATTCCTGAAAGGAGATGTGTGATGGAGCATTTCAGAAGAACCATCTGGGGTCATGTTTAGGTTAAACTCAGTAAAGAAGGATGATTTTCTCATCTAAAGGAATATTACCACAATTCATTCATTTCATTGTCACCATTACTGAGATTAACTTGTTAAATTTCAGATTTCTTTGGTGAAATGTCCCAGTGGTCACAATATCCATAACACTATCTCAGCTTCTAAAAATGAGTTCAGTAACATGACCGTTAATAGCAAAAATTGTGAGCAGAGACTCAGAAGAAATGCATCAAAGACGCAGAAGGTCAATATCAAGGATGCAGAAGGTAGAAATCTGGCGCTGTCTGCAAGGAGTTCGTAGGTTCTCCCTGTGTCTGAGTAGGTTTCCTCCGGGTGCTCCGGTTTCCTCCCACCCTTTAAAACCACTGGGGTTGTAGGTCATTTGGTAATTGGGCGGCACAGGCCCAAGAGCCAAAAGGGTTTGTTGCCGAGCTCTATGTCTGAATTGTGTCTGGCAAACATGTGAAGCAGGTACAGCATTCAATCCATGTGCTATGCTTGGATTCTTCAATACTAACCCAATCCTGGGCCTGAATGTAGTCATCACTGAGGAATGAGCAATAACAGCTGGGGCTTGGTCCTCATGATACCCATAGATAGTGATTCTAGCTTAGCTCCATTAGCTATAATTTACAATATGAATCATCATTATGAAGGTCTCGGTGGCCCGTTTAACAGAGCAAAATGCTGAAGATAAGAGACTTAATCAATGGGATCTGAATGTTCAGATGTGAATCCTGTTGATAGTATGTCCAGGGTTGTGAGTGTAGGAAGATGCTTCAAGCATATCGGCTATGCATGCTCAGGAAGCAGACATGGCTACTATCTGTGCACAACGTGAGTTGTTTATGGAAAAACATGCTTAGATCACTCCCCATGTCTCATTGTTGAGTCACATTTATCATCGTATGCCTGTACCAGGTAGAAAATCACTGCACTGGATGATGACGAACAGATGCCACAATGAGGTCAGGCTCTCTTTAAGTGATGCTGAAGTGTGCTGCCTCCCCCATCCTCAGCCTGAATGAGCAGGGACCTCAGCGTTGACAGGATTTGTGTGCATAGAAGATTTATGCAAAGGTGAGAATAGCCGTAGATGCTAGGGTTCACGTATAGCAATAACTGCCCATTCAGAAGACCATTCAAAAAGACAGTTCTCCAGTTCCAATCCCATGATCAAGTTTTTGACAACATTTTAGTGAGAAGCCCTCAAGAACATTGCATTATGGTACAGAATTTCTAGGCTTCAGTTTCACTTACACCCCTTCAAGTTCTTTATATTCCAATGATCAAATCTTCTTTAAGTGTTTAAATTTAGACATGCAGCACAGTAACAGGCCCCCAATTAACTTACACCCCCGGTTCGTTTTTGAACAGTGGGAGAAAACCGGAGCACCTGGAAGAAATCCTTGTAAACACAGGGAGAGCGGACAAACTCCTTACAGACAGCGTGGGATTCAAACCCCAGTCCCAATTGCTGGTGCTGTAAAGGCGATGTGCTAACCATATGCCAACCAGGCCGCCCAAAATTCTGGTGCCTGAGTAGACCTACCCTACAATGAGCATGGTAGATAGGTGTCTGGGTTCCTGGTTAGATATTGCCAAGAGAATTTAGCTGTTCCAGAGTGAATTACCTCATATTTATCATCTGCCATCCTTACCTAGTTACTTCATTTATTTGCAATTTTGAAATTAAATAAATTTACTTAATATGATATCCATGAATGCTATTAATCTCCATGAGAATATTTAATAAACCAAATGGGGTAGGATGAACAGAAAATAATATAATATTCCAAATCTTCTCTTCATACTTATGTATGATACAGCAGTGATCTGGAACAGACCACTTCAGAACTCTGCAAAAATCAGAACTTTCCCTAATTATTAACAACTTCCATTTCCATTTCCCAAATCAGTTTTTAGCTCAGTTAACTAATCGCCAATATTTCCACAAACTTTGATTATTGTTAAAAGCCTCATGTGTGGAACTTTAATTAAATTGATACTGAAAATCCAATTAAATTATAACCACTGGATATTCTAGATTCACTAATCGTGTCAACTCTTCCAAAGTATTTTTAATGGAGGAATCAGGCTGAGCATTTTCCACTCCCCAGCTTGGAAATTTTCATTAATATAAGTGTCTCTCACTCCAAATATTGGTGAAATTTATCTATTTTTTATACATATATTACTTTTCCAGATCACAGAGTGCTCCTAATTTTCAACTAACTTCTTACTCGTGCCACAGTTACATCATAAGACAATATGTAAGAGAAGAAATAGACCATTCAGCCCATCGAGTGAGTCCATTACTTAATCATGAACTAATCCATTTTCCTACTCGGCCCCATTGCCCGGCCTTCTCCTCATAACTTCTGATGCCCTGGCTAATCAAGAACCAATCACCCTCTGCCTTAAATGCACCCTATGATCTGGCCTCTTCAACTACCAAGGCAACAAATTCCACAGATTTACCACCCTCTAGCTGAAGAAGTATTGACGCATTTCTGTTACAAATGGGCATGCTTCAAACCTGATGTTATGCCTTTTTCTCCTAGACTCTCCCAGAATGGGAAACAATCCTTCTACATCTACTCTGTCCATTGCCCTTTCAACATCTGAAATGGCTATTATCTTGGTAAGTAGCCTCAAGTGTGCAGGTTGTCAAAGGCCTTCTGAAAATCTAAAAACATGGCATCTACTGCATCTCCTTTATCCATCCTGCTTGTCACTTCCTCAAACAATTTCAATAGGTTTGTCAAGCAGGATTTTCCCTTAAGGAAACAATGCTGATTTTGGCTTATCCTGTCACATGCCTCAAAGTACTCTCTAACCTCATAATTGACAATCGACTCCAAGATCTTCACAACCACTTACATCAGGCTAACTGGCCTTTAATTTTCTTTCCTTCTTTCTTTCTAGTTCTCAAAGACCATACCAGAATCAATTGATTCCTGAAAGGTCATTATCAATGCATCCACAGTCACTACCACTACTTCTTTCAGACTGATGAAAAGTACTCACTTAGTTCCTCTTCCGTCTCCTTGTCTCGCCTTATTATTTCTCTAGCATCATTTTCTACTGGTCCTTTATCTGCTCTCAATTCTCTTTTACTCTATACTTGAAAAATCATTTTGTATCTTTTTGATATTATTTGCTAGCCCACTTTCATACTTCATCTTATCACTCCTTCTGAGTTTTTAAATGACCTTCTGCAAGTTTATAAAAATTTCCAAATCCTCTATCTTCCCATTCATTTATGCTTCCTTGTCTGCCCTCTCTTTTGCTTTCACGTTGGCTTTAAATTCCCTTATCAGATACAGTTGTGATATTTTTCCAGTTCTTCTTTTTTTGGGCATGTATTATAATCTGCATCTTCCTCATTCCTTGTAGAAACTTCATTCATTGCTGCTCTGCCGTCTTCCCTTCTAGGCCCCCCTTCAAATCTTCAGTTCCTCTCTCATGCCACTGGAATTCCCTTTATTCCACTGAAACACCAACACATCTGACTTTAGTTTCTCCATGTTAAATTTCAAATACCTTTATTCCCTCAGTGCTAGTCAAGAAGCTACAAAACCTGGGCCTCCGCACCCCCCTCTGCAACTGGATCCTTGACTTTCTCATCGGAAGACCACAGTCAGTACGAATTGGAAACAACATCTCCTCCTCACTGATCATCAACACAGATGCACCCCAAGGATGCAAGCTTAGCCCACTGCTCTACTCATGACTGTGTGGCCAGGCACAATTCCAATGTCATCTACAAGCTTGCCGATGACACCACAGTTGTTGGCAGAATCATAAACGGCAATGAGGAAGTGTACAGGAGGGAGATAGATCAGCTCATTGAATGGTGTCACAACAACCACCTTGTGCTTAAATTGTTAACAAAATCAAGGAGATGATTGTGGATTTTAGGAGGAAATCAAGGGAAATGACTCAGTCCTCATCAAGGGCTCAGTTGTGGAGAGGGTCAAGAACTTCAAATTCTTTGGTGTCAGCATCTCCAAGGATCTGTCCTGGAGCCTCCACGTTGATGCAATCACAAAGAAGGCTCGCCAGCAGCTATACTTTGTATAGATTCAGAATGTCACTGAAGACTCTTGAAAACTTCTACAGGTGTACCGTGGAGAGCATTCTGGCTGGTTGCATCACTGCCTGGTTCGGAGGCGCCAACTCTCTGGACAAGAATAAACACTAGAAGGTTGTTAACTTGGCCTACGACATCACAGGCACCAGACTTCACTCCACCGAGGACATTTACATGAGCCGATGTCTTAAAAAAGCAGCCTCTATTCTCAAAGACCCCCACCAACCAGGCCATGCCTCTTCACTCCGTTACCATTGGGAAACAGGTACAGGAGCCTAAAGACGAGCACTCAGCGGCACAAGGACAGCTTCTTCCCCGCTGCCATCAGATTCCTGAATAATTAATGAACCAGACACTGCCTTACTTTTCATGCCCTGTTATTTTAATTCTTTTTCATGGTAATGTTGTAAGATTGGTTATAATATGAATGTTTGCACTATGATCATGCCATAAAACACTGAATTTCATGAATTGTTCATCACAATAAATTCTGCTTCGGATTCTGAATTGAACTCAGTGATCACTGCCCCTTAAGGATTCCTTTACTCTAAGCTTTTGAATCACCGCTGGTGCATTGCACAACAGCCAATCCAGTATAGCCAATACCTTGTGGGGTCATCAACAAGCTGCTCTAAAAATCCATCTCGTAGGTGATTGAAATCCATGAGATGCTTTGCTCCAATTATATAGATTCCCAATGAGATGGTGCTAAGAAAATTGTGTACACATTTGGTCTAAGAGGGAACATAACTCTGATTAGGAGGAATGTAGTGAAGATTCATCAGATCAACTACCAGAATCGTATGTTTGTTGTACAGTATGAGAAAGATCAGGGAGATAGGGTTATTTCTCTCTTAAATTTAAATTTCGACATACAGCACAGTAACAGGCCCTTGAACTCGTGCCATCCAATTGACCTACAATCCCCGGTATGTTTGGAATGGTGGGAGGAAATCCAGAACCACCAGAGAAAACCCACGCAGGCATGGGGAGAAGGTACAAATTCCTTACAGACGGCGCGGGATTAATACCCTGGCCCTGATTGCTGGCGTTGTAATAACGTTGTGCTCTGCTAACCACCCCTTGATCTTAGAAGAACAATGAACTCAATCAGGGACTCATTTAAGGACTCTTACTTTTGCACTTTATTGTTAGTTTATTTCCTATCTGTATTGCACTGTTTCTTTCTTTGTTTACATGCGTACGCTGTGTACAGGTTTTTCGCACTACCAATGAGTGGTAATTCTCCCTGGCCCACAGGAAAAGGAATCTCAGGGTTGTATGTGATGTCAGGGATGTTCTCTGACAATAAACCTGAAATCTGATAGCTGACATTCATCTTTGGGTTCTTACTATAATCCAACACATCCTTCAGTGGATTGGCCAATTTTGTGAACTTTGAACCACTGAAAATAACTACAGTTTGAGGTGGATAATGACAAGGAAGGTAGGATTGGAAAGTAACAAAAAATTTTGAGCCCAATCAAAGGAGCAGCCGGTGGTTAAATTAAAAATATTAATATCCAGTACAAGAATAACAAGTCCAGTAAAACTCTGTTATCTGGAATTCAGGCAACTGGCAAAAAATACTGTGGAAAATAAATAGGTAAAAAATATGGACATCTAAAATTGGTGCACCTCGCTGTTACTTCGCTAATCACGCAACATGCAATCTCAAGCAACTGAAAAATGCACTTATACGGCATCTACCAATCCCCTTTGGTGCCAGATTCCAGGAGCTTTACTGGAGAAGGGTGTAATTAACATGTCAACTAAAAATGTAACTCTCAACCATTTCTGGGCACAGTTCACACTGTGAACCTAGGGTCACAAATGGGCCAGAACTTCCATCCTTCTAAGGTCCCTCTCATACATGAGAGAATTGAAAAGATTTGTTGATAATCTGATCATTTCATGATCGCAACAAAGGATGCCAGTTTTACATTCCTAATTTATTTCATTGCTTGCATTTGAAATCTGAGTTCCTTTGATGAGATTTCCACACATGGGCTCTGGAGCAACAGGCCAGATTTTTGCAGGTTCCTTCAATAATTTAACCACCGGGTAACCTTGTGGGATCAAGCTGATAATCCAGAGGAATTGACTAAGAATTTGGAGTCATGAGTTTAAATCTTTCCATGGCTGTAGAAGAAATATAAACTAATGAGTTAAACATCTGTAATAAACAAAACCATACATCAGTGACACAGAGCATATTGGGTTGTATTAAAACGCAAAGCTCATTGATTTTATTTGGAGAAGGAGATATTCTGCACAGCCTGATGTAAATGTCACTGAGGGCCCTTTGAAATGTCCCAGCAACCTACCCAGTTCAAGAGGCTAATAGACTGGGGTAGGTGCCAAGTCCCCAGCCCACGCTGTCAGGGGAAGACCGGGCGAGGAGGAAAACAGCAGGCAATCAAAGGAAAGAAAATGCAAAATGTGTCAGCAAAAACACACAAGGTGGTTGCTATCAACTCCAATGTTCCATTCAGTCACAAAAGCTGCTTCTCGAATGATGAAGAAGCCTCATTTGTGATGTGCTCCGTTACATATCTGCAGATATTACAAGTAAAGTTTATTTTTGGAAAAAGGCATGCAAAATAAATGTTAGTTGTTAGTGATGCCACATCAAAAAATGTATTTATTTATTCAATATTATCCAGGACTTTCATTTCCATAACTACCTTAACAGTTTAGCGCAATGCTGTCACAGCACCAGAGTCCCAGGTTCAAATCCACCGCTGTCTGTACGCTCTCCCCATGTCTGCAGGGGTTTCCACCGGGTGCTCCGGTTTCTTCCCACTCTTCAAAACATATGGGGGTTGTAGGTCAATTGGATGTAATTGGGCGGCACGGACTCGTGAGTCATAAAGGACCAGTTACTATGCTGTATGTCCAAATTTAAATTTAACAATCTCTGGCTCTGCATCAACTATTTTTAAGATTGAGGAGTCACGTGATGAAGTTGTGGCCGGTAGGAGAATACCAGCCCTCTCCAGAAAAGAAGGAAAAAAGTGCAGAAAGAGCAAAGCCCCAGACACACAAATCACAACAAATAAAAAATAAAGGTGTGGAGAAAATGGCACCTAAGAAAAAAAAGCCAAAACCAACAGGAAGAAAAGAAGAAAGGAAAGATGCCAGAAGAGAAAGGTGAAGGCCTTACCTGCACGAAAAAGCAGGGACCCGCCATGGAAAGAGGAGCCCGCTCCCTGAAGTTAGTGGAGACCCCGCAGGGTCGCGACCCACCGACCGCGGGACTGCAAAAATGACTCCCGGAGCCAAACAGGGGCGCGCAACTGCAATGCGTGATTCCTCGCACATGTGCGATGCGCATGACAAGGAGAACAAGGAGACAAGGTGTGAAACTCCACAGCACGAACAGCTGAGAGATGCCCAACAGCAGGGCCCCCAGCTGGAAGACAAAGAAAGCAACGGGAAGGGGAGGAGTGAGAAAGAAAAAAGGAAGCAAGAGACACAACAGACAATCAGCCCAGAAGAAGAGGACCAACATCAAGAAATCATGGTAAACAAAATACCCAACAAACTGAGACAGACTCAGAAGATGGATATAATGGAAAACTATAGTAGGCGAAACAATATAAAGATAGTGGGCCTTAAGGAAGATGAAGAAGGCAAAGATATGACAGAATTTATAAAAGAATGGATCCCAAAGGTCCTGGGAATGCCAGAAATGCAGGAAGGAATGGAAATAGAAAGGGCACACAGAACACTAGCCCCAAAACCACAGTCACAACAAAAACCAAGATCCGTTTTAGGAAAATTCCTGAGATACACTACAAGAGAAAATATATTGGAGAAGGCAATAAATAAAATAAGAGAAGATAAAAAACCACTGGAACACAAAGGTCAAAAAAAAATGTTTCTATCCAGACATAAGTTTTGAGCTCCTAAAGAAGAGGAAGGAGTTTAATGCAGCAAAATCGATCCTTTGGAAGAAAGGCTATAAATTTATGTTAAAATATCTAGTGGTGCTTAAAATAGTTATCCCTGGGCAGCAAAATAGACTGTTCTCGGATCCGGAGAAAGCACAAGAATTTGCAGAGCGCCTGAAGACAGAAAGAGAGATGAAGAGATGTAACAAGAACAAAGAACGATAACAAACTAAAGAAGTAAAAATAATGTATAAATAAGAACTAAAGGAGGGAAGAAAAGGGAAGTAAGGGAGAAAGGGAAGAAAAAAAGGGGGGGGAAATAAATAAAAAAATAGAAAAGAAAAAGAAAAGAGGGGGAGCTTTGTTGTAATGTGAAGATAAAAGTCTTTTCTGGAGGGGGTTGGGTGGAAGAGAATAACAGTCACTGTGAAATCAGTTGACACTTGTGAACGGGTTCGCAGTCCGGATGGAGAGGGGAGTTGTGGTTGCCCGGCAAGGGACAAGGGGCGACTCAGAGATGGGGGGGACACTTGGGGTTAAGGGAATTTTAGGTGTGGGAATGGTTGAAATATTTTATGTTTTAGAAGTGTTGTCTTACAGTGCGTTCAAAGAAATAAAACTGAGAAATGGAAATGGGGAAACGTGGAAAGGTGGAGGTGAGGAAGCGGAAATGAGATGTAAACAAAGTGTGAAATGGCCATGTTGAACTATATGACTATAAATATTACGGAATATTTACCAAATCAAAAGGAAGAGGCTGTTAAATTTACTGAAGAAAGAAAAAATTGATATAGCATTCGTGCAGGAAACACATCTGACTGAAGTGGAACACAAGAAATTAAGAGAGACTGGGTAGGTCACGTAGCGGCAGCATCATATAATTCAAAAACCAGAGGTGTAGCTAAATTAATCAATAAAAATGTACCAATCAAAATAGAGGAGGAAATAATAGATCCAGCAGGGAGGTATGTAATGATAAAGTGTCAGATATATTCAGAATTTTGGAATTTGCTCAATGTATTTGCACCTAATGAAGAAGATCAAAAATTTATGCAAGATATCTTTTTGAAGATTGCAGATACACAATTTGGACTCAAAGATGCATAAAACTGGAAAAATGACTAGCAGAAAGAACAAAGTAACCAAATTTATGGTTAAATCGATGCAGGAAATGCAACTTTTGGATATATGGAGGAGACAACACCCAAAAGAGAAGGAATACTCATATTATTCAGGTAGACATAAAACATACTCAAGGATAGACCTGTTCCTTGTCAGCCCACATCCAAGGGAGAGTTAGAAAAATGGAATATAAAGCTAGATTTTTATCGGACTCCTGTTATTAGCAATAGAGCTGGAGGACATCCCACCGAGAACGTATAGATGGAGATTAAACTCCATGCTACTTAAAAGACATGATTTTAGAGAATTTATTGAGCGACAAATTAAAATGTACTTTGAAATAAATGCGGAATCAGTGAAAGATAAATTTATACTATAGGATGCAATGAAAGCATTGATCAGAGGGCAGATAATAAGTTATGTAACTAAGATGAAGAAGGACTACAATCGGGAAATAGAACAGCTGGAAAGGGAAATAGCAAGTACAATAAAAGAATTAGCAACAAGGGAAGATACAATAAAAAGAAGAGAATTGGCGGACAAAAAATAAAATACGAAACACTACAAAAGTACAAGGTGGAGAAGAACATAATGAAAACAAAACAAAGTATTATGAGCTAGGAGAAAAAACGCACAAAATACTAGCTTGGCAGCTTAAAACAGAACAAACTAAAAGAACGGTATTGGCATCAAGGATAAAGGACAAACAAATTACATATAACCCAATGGAGATCAATGAAAACTTCAAGGAATTCTACGAGCAATTATATCGAACTGAGAAAGAAGGGAAAGAAGACAAAATAGATTAGTTTCTAGCTAAAATTGAACTACCGAAATTGCAAGAAGAGGAGCAAAACAAATTAATAAAATCATTTGAAATACAGGATATATTAAAAAAAACTAGTGAACAATAAAACGCCAGGAGAGGATGGACTCCCAATAGAATTCTATAAAACATTTAAAGACTAATTAATTCCTCCTCTCCTGGAAGTAATGAACCAGAATGAAGAAACACAAAACATGCCAGATTCATGCAAAACAGCAATAATTACAGTAATACCAAAGACGGGGAAAGATCCACTAACACCAGCATCGTATAGACCAATATCTCTATTCAACACAGATTATAAGATAATAGGTAAACTATTAGCAAACAGATTGGCTGACTGTGTACCAAAAATAGTAAAACTAGATCAAACGGGATTTATTAAGAAAAGACAAACAACGGACCATATCTCTAAGTTCATTAACTTAATCCATGCAGTACAAACAAACAAAACACAAACAGTGGTGGCTGCCTTAGACGCAGAAAAAGCCTTTGACAGAGTAGAATGGAATTATTTATTCGAAGTACGACAGAGGTTCAACCTACCAGAGAAATATATTAATTGGATTAAAGCATTACATAAGGGACCATTGGCGAAGGTGACAGTAAATGGATATATATCAAACCAATTTAAATTAAGCAGGTCAACTAGGCAGGGATGTCCACAATCTCCCTCACTGTTCGTGTTAGCTATAGAACCATTGGCAGAACTGATAAGAGCAGAAAAGAAAATAAGAGGGATAAAAATGAAAGAGAAGGAATATAAAATCAGTCTATTTGCAGATGACATCATAACAGAACCAGAATTATCAATAAAAGAATTACATAAGAAAATGAAGGAATATGGAGAAGTATCGGGGTACAAGATCTTTGCAAATAAAAGTGAAGTGATGCCAATGAATAATGCGGATTTCACAAAGTTTAAGAAAGAATCACCATTTAAATGGCAAACACAAGCAATGTGATTCCTAGGCATTCAATTAGATAAATAATCTAGGCCATCTATACAAATTAAATTATCAGCCATTAATGAAGAAATTACAAGATGACTTAGAACATTGGAAAGATTTACCACTAACAATGATAGGAAGGGTAAATTGTATTAAAATGAATATCTTCCCAAGGATACAATACCTATTTCAATCATTACCAATTCACCTAACAGAGAAATTCTTCAAGGAGCTAAAGAAAATAATAAGGAAATTCTTATGGAAAGGGGGGAAACCGAGGATAGCGCTAGATAAATTAACAGAATGGTACAAACAAGGGGGCTTACAGCTACCAAACTTTAAGAATTATTATACAGCAGCACAATTAAAAAATAAAGTCACATTATTTGAACAAATTTGGGAACTGTACATGGAACACAACAGAGAGGGCCTACCATGGACCTCCACTCCCTAAAATGATAAGACGAAACCCAGTGTGTAAAAGTAGATGACACAATTTTCTTGTTTATTTTCATTGTGTGATGACATTGTTTAATGGGTTTATTGTATATGTTGAACTTTTAATGGGTTTGGAGGGGGTGGGAAGGAGGGAGGGAAGGGAGAGGGGAAAAAGGGGAGAAAATGACTGTGTATATTCAAGAGGGAAATGTTTGTGTGTATTTTGGTTAATAGTGTGAAAAGTAAAAAAATAAATAAATAAAAAATATTTTTAAGATTGTTGCTGGGCTGGGAGAGAGTGGGTCAAGTGTGTACCAAGCTTATGGTATCAGGTGATCATGGTGACTCGAATCTGTGACCTCCCGGGAGGACCCCTGCTCCTCCTTGCCCCATTTCACTCTTGCTTCTACAATGTGTGTCTGGGGACCCCACCAGATGGTCAAGTGTCTGCCGTTTAAGCAAGAAATCCTTGGCCAGATGCTGAATGTCTCCTCCATTAATATTAATCATTACTACAGGAGCGGCCCTTGCTGGCTTGAATCTTTGCAATTACTGCCCAGAGTATCCACAGAACCTGTAACTATTGAAGGGCAATTATTCAACATGGTCACTATTTAAACCTTTGCGTTGGGATTATTATTGAGACATTGCAAAGGGAAATGTTGCAATCAATGCAAATAGTCTATAACAGTTAAAGTTGTTGCATGTCTATTTACAATGTCAAATTAAGAGCCCATATTTTCTTCCAGATTCTTTTAAGTAAGATTTTCTTAAGGAGCAAAAGTCAGCAAGTAGGAAAAGGACCCCGACAGCCCTCGGCTGATCTGAGAATAGCGGCAGAAAGAACAAGTTCCACTTGAAACAATGCCAGAGAAACGCGAGACTAACATTGCAGCAGGTTGAGCTAAATCGCAACTCTAAGGTGGAACAACTGTGTGGTGCTGACAAAAAAAAGGGAAATGACATTAAACACAAGATGATGCACCATCCTCCTGCAACACTTCTTTCTCGAACAGATGTCATTGCCAAGACATTTTGCAGTTGCTGTCAAACTTCATCAAACACAGAGTAAAAGGGTACTAAATGTTGGGTAGAATACAATCAATATTTATGCTAGGCTGCTCCAGCTCCACAAACCAATGCAGCATCTGATGCAGGGAGAAATTAAATTAGTTGGGTCTGCTGCTTTTACATTAAACATACTGTGTTTTATTTTTCTGCCCTCATTTTTAAAGCAATTTCTACAGTTGTTTACACTCCGGCTCTGAAAATCAATTCTGCGAGAGCTGCTTGCACGGTGTTGCTGGATTTAATCATCGACAAGGTATGTGGAATATTAATTCTCCCCGTCCCACTGAAAAGTGGGGAACTGGAAGTTGAATACCATACACTTCAACAGCTGATAGGCTCAGTGAGGGTCACGTGTAAAACCAGAGTCCTTTCACTTCAACAGGCTAACGGGGCCGTTTCAGTGGCTTCACCGAACATTCAGGTCAGGACACAATTCACCCAGCCAACACAAAGCCATCATCCTGTTAGACAAACGCTTTCTTCCTGGGGTCATGGCATGAGTTACAAAAGCTGGTTGGATCTTTGTCCAAAGGCTAAAGTCTTTATATTGCCATCAACAACTGTCAATTGTAATTAGCATCTAAACTGTAACTTGAAACATAAGCTTTTTTTTTTAACTGACAGAGACTGTAAACAAGCTAACCTCCGAACTAATAACTGGAAACCAATAGCAGGTCGACTGCAAAACTAACCAGCCGGTGTGTATAATAGGAAACTGATTACACGATTAACTGGCTGGTGACTAGAAACTGGTCATATTAGTCAGTGATTCAAAACCAACTGATGACTGGGCAGTGACTCAGAACTGGTCATGATTTTACCTGCAAGCACTCCATCAAAACTAAGGGAAGTCTACTGGGCGCACGATGTCTGAAGGAAGCGCACAAAATCATTGAGGACCGCTTCCATCCTGCACACCGTATCGTTCAGCTGCTCCGGTCAGGGAAGAGATCCAGGAGGATCAGAGCCAGCCCCACCAGGCTGAGGAACAGCTTCTTCCCACGGGCAATGAGGGTGCTGAACGACCAAAGGAACTGCTCTCATATTCATGAAACAATATTTATTTATCTGTATATATGAATACTTGTCCTGCCTCTGTATTGTTTGTCTGTGTGTGTGTTATGTCTGGTTGTGCATCTGCCAGAAACATTGTTTCGGCAGGTTGTACTTGACTTGACTGTTTCTCATTTCTTAAGCTTTCATCGCCACTACTCAAGATTCTTCCTGATGTTCCCACATTGTGGTAGCCAGTCCAGTCAATCCCCTGGAATAAGTCCTTTCTTCCACTCAATTTGTGGAGCCTTGCAATGAAAACACTCAGTAAAATGAATCACGGCTAAACATCTCACCTGCCAGTAAGAAGGTGCTGAAATATATTTACTTCAACACAATTATTTTGAAATCAGCATCTGCTGTACATTCTGCAATTAAATTTAAACCTATTATTCAATCTTGAATACTCACAATTAAAAACTTTGCAATTGTAATGCATTAAAAATTAAATTACCAGCTCTGAAAAATGCCTTCAGGTATCCTCAGTTATCTTTTATTTGCAATGCACCATGGTTGATGAAATGACTAACATGGTGTACCCACCTGAGGAACTTGTTCAAATCTCCATTCTTCATGTATTCGAACACCATGATGAGAGGATCGCCATCCACGCAGACCCCATAAAACTTCACAATGTGCTCGTGCCGAAGGTTGGTGAGGAGCTCTGCCTCCCTCTGGAAATCTTTCCGTGCAGAGACAGTGGCATCTTTCAGAGTCTGGTACCAGATAGGGAAAGAGGAACACGGTATGATTGCTGTGAGGAAACCAGTTTAAGTCTCGGCGGTTCATTAGTTGGACCTTCACCAGAAATCTTGCAACAAATACTGGAGGGACTTAGCCAGTGTCACAGCATCCATAGGAGGTAAAGATATATTATCCACGATTCGGGCCTGAGGCTTTCATCTACATAAGCAAAAAGCAGATCGGTGTCTCAATAAAGACTGGGAGAGAAAGATGGAAGAATGGGAGGGGGTGGAGTCCAGACCAACAAACAAAAATTATTAATCGGATCTGATTAGAGGAGACGTCCCCCTGTCTCCTTCCCTCTCTTTTCCCTTTTCCCTCTGTCTTCTTTCACGGAACCAAAATCAATTCAATGAACACCTTTTGTTGGTCTGGACTCCTCACCCCGCCACCCCTTAATCTCTTGTATTGAGATGCCTGCCTGCTTTTTGCTGATACCTTGAAGAAGGGATCAGGGCCAAAATGTCAATAATGTATCTTTACCTTCTATGGATGCTGCGGGACCGGCTGAGTTCGCTGCGGGACCGGCTGAGTTCACTGCGGGACCGGCTGAGTTCGCTGCGGGACCGGCTGAGTTCGCTGCGGGACCGGCTGAGTTCGCTGCGGGACCGGCTGAGTTCGCTGCGGGACCGGCTGAGTTCGCTGCGGGACTGGCTGAGTCTCTCCAGAATTCACTGTGTTTTTACGACAATCACAGTGTCTGCAGACTTATGCATTTCACTCCAGAAATCTTGCATCAGGATCCAAAGATCAGAACATCCTTACACTGCAGTTCTGAGCACAAGGAGATTCAGCAGTAAGGAGGTTATTACTCACTTGTTACGGTTCAGGAAGTGATTCCATAGAGAACTGTAAAATGATGAAGTTTAACAGGTGGGGTTCAGAGATGGTCGGCAGCTGGAGGCCACAAAATTATCATGTTGGACAAAAGGAATTGGGATAAGGTTCCAGAATTATTTTTTTAACCTTCGAGGTGTCAGAATGCACTAGCTGAAATATAAGTGTAAATCGATGGATGAATACTAGATGGTTTATTTCTACAAGCAGGGAGCAGGAATAACTATTCTTTGAAAGAACTGGCAGTGCATGATGGGCTATGGCCATCAGCTTCCTTTGGATGATGAATTTGGACGTAGGTTCCACAGCACTTCCCATAATGTGATGGGCTTTCCATGTGGGCAACTCGTGTGTGCTGCTCTGAGAGATAGCTCATTCAATTCATGCCCAGGAATGAGGTGTTCAAGGACAAACATCATGCCAAGAAGACAGGGTGCAGGTGTGCCCATCTCGGGAACGGAAGGTACCAGTGAACTTGCTCCATTTTAGGACAAGGCATCAGGGAAAATGCTTGAGGATACACACTGGCATTATAAATCATAATCCGAATGAAAAGCCGGCACTACCCTCAATTTGCAGCAATTTCGAAACGATTTTGAAGTGAAGAGGTGAACTAGGTCAAAGAGCATACTCACCTTCACTGCAACCAGCATCTTCTCCTTGGTTGGGCTCAGGTTGTAACATTCAGCCAAGAAAACTTTCCCAAATGCTCCCTCACCCAGCTCGCGCTTCAGAACGATGTCTCTCCTCTTGATGTGTTGTACATCTGTGACAGTAATCAACACAGTAAATGTCTGAGGTTCAGATTAGCAGCACCAGTTGGCTGCACATACTAGTGATAATTTGTGACATATCCCCGTTGCCCTGGTTAAAAAGGTCCTTGGAAAAGCAAAGCCAGTGCCACTGATTACTACTGCAGTTTTGGCAACCTTATTTCAATTTGCCAGCTTAAGCCAGCAACGCATAAAGAAAACAGTAACGACAGGACTCCGGGCCATGGTTTTTCTTCTAAGTTCCATGCTTTAAAAATTAAGGAATAGTTCTTAGACTTGCTCAGAATCCAAGAATTCCTGAGTTTTGTATGGAGCCTTGGTGCAGATTTTTGCTTGGGATCATTTGATTAAGGAAGGCTAATAAGAATAGTTAAGGATGAATTAAATAAGTGCTTGACGTCAAGACTGCTGAGTAGACACGATGGGTCAGAGACCCTGTTTCCACGGACATGATGCATGGACACGATGGGTCCGAGACCCTGTTTCCACGGACATGATGCATGGACACTGTTTCCATGCTGTGTATAGAACATAGAGTCAAGACAAGTCAAGTCACCTTTATTTGTCGTTTATACCATAACTACTAATGCAATGTACAATAAAGACAAGAGGGCATTTCTCCAGGACCATGAACTGTACATTCACTGAAAGACTGGAGGAACACGCGACAAAAACAGGATTCCCCTTGTCCTTACCTACCACTAGAGGCGTAGTCAGGTTGTAAAGTTAAGGGGAGTGAGCAAATAAAAAGGCGCCACCACACAATACCTGAGGGTGAGTCAGTGGTTGAATGGCGGGCCGCACTGATTTTCCGGTGTCTTTGGACCGGGGGGCGGGTTGGTGACGTTGGAGTGGTGGGGGAGGGAGTGGCGGTGGGGGGTGTAGGAAAAAAGGGGCCATTTTTGAAGAATATGCTCGGGGCAGTTGTTGCTCCCACTGCTCCCCCTCCAGCTATGCCACTTCCACCCACCCCACTTGCCTCTGCATCCAACACATTATCCTCCATAATTTCCAACACCTACAACATGATCCCTCTACCAGACATACCTTCCCTTCTCTGCCTTCCATAGGGACAGCTTTCTCCATGACTCTTTCATATACTCAATTTTTCCAATTAATCTCCCACCCCCCACCCCGGGCACCTTCCTCTGTGGCTGCAGGAAGAGCCACACTCCCTCACCATCATTCGGGGCCCAAAACAGTCCTTTCAAGTGAAGCAACACTTCACTTGTGTATCTGTGGGAGTCATCTACTGTATCCAGTGCTCCTGTAGTGGCCTTCTCTATGAGACTGGACATAGATTGAGAGAACGCTTCACTGACAACCTTCGCTCTGTCCGCATCAGTGACAGGGATCTCTCAGAGGCCAACCATTTCAGTTCAGCGCCCCACTTCCACGCCGACATGTCCGTCCGTGGCCTCGTGCACTGTCAAACCAAGACCATCCATAAATTGGAGCAACAGCACCTAGTTTTCACCCTCCAACTAGATCTCATTAACATCTCCAGTTTCTGCTTGGCCGCTCTCCGTCCTCCCTCTCTTCCCCATCCCTCTGTCTTCTCTCCTCCAGCTCTCCACCCCTTCACTGTCCATTCACAGATTTTGACTGTCTCTCATAACTTTATAAACTTCTGTCAGCTCTTCCCTCAACCTCCGACATTCTCAAGAATACAACCCAAGTTTGCTCAACCTCTCCTTATGGCTCGTAGCCTCCATCCAATCTAGTTTCGGATCATATTGTTCTGTGTCATGTGGGAGGTTCATATTAAATCCATTCTCCATCTTCAGGAGAATTATAGAATAGGAAATCAGGCCCAATAGGATATGTGGAAAGTAGAGCAGAGGTGGAAGTTCCACCATCTGACCATAGACGTCAGCTCAGTCTGTGCCTCAGGTAGCAGGCAATGGGTAACATTAACAGACCAATTAAGCCCCATGAGTCTGTTCTTCCCAATTTACACTCCATTAACCTACACCCCATTATGTTTTTGCAGGGTTGGGGGAAACTGGAGACCCTGGAGGAAACCCACACAGACAAGGGGAGAACGTACAAACTCCTTACAGACAGCGCGGGATTTGAACCCAGATCTGGTCCTGATCGCTGGTGCTGTAAGGGCGTTGCACTAACCGCTAAACCAACCATGCCACCTCAACTCTTCACATCACCTCAGAGTTGTCCCCAATCCTCATTGAAAATTTTTGTGAGATAGGTTAACTACCAGAGAATCATAGCATCTATTTCTTTGCAGTCACCAAATGGATCGAATTGACAGACTTATTCTCAGTTGGTCATAAATGATTGCTTAACAGGATGTGTCAGCACCAACACTTATTAAACCTGACTGAAGCTCTTGGTCAAACAGAGTGTCTGTAGAAAATATAGCTTCAATCAGTAGATACAGACAGGGATGTGGGTGAGGACAACAGAAAAAGTTATAAAGCTGTTGAAGAAATGGCACAAAGTAGGGGGGGGGGGGAAACAATCCTACATAATGAACTCAGCAATCCAGAAGATAGCTAGCTGGTGAAGGTAGGAGATGCCACACATCTGCGCATTGGAACCAAAAGGTACAAGTTGGGAGTCAGATGTCGGTGGAGCTGTCCTCTCACCCTGCACATGTCATGGAGGTCAGAAGAGGTTTCTCATCAGAGTATATCAAGCTCCTTAATATCATACCAGTTCTGGCTAGCATATTTGGCAGGTCTCCATTCAATGCAATGGAACCCCAAACCTACATGTGTAAAGGCAAATAAAGGTTAAATGGCTCTTTTAAATTCTAATTCATATTGACAGTTTTCAATTAAGTTACACCAACTAAGTGTGTTTTAATTACTGTAATCTTTAACGTTGTGAAAAAAAATATGACTTAAACATATTTAAACTGTTCTTACATGACAATAATGGAACCTTTATCTTTACTATTTTAATTGTCCCGCTTATAATTTAAGTGGTCTCTGACAAAACAACCTGTCAGAAGGTCAAGATGGTGTTGCAGTTAAGTTCCACCAAAGCCACCATCTCCACCTCACGGGATGGCCGTCAAATTAATGCAGCTCAACAACATTCTTTACAGTATTCTCTGGGCCACAAATTGCAAGCTTAGCTGAGGGAATAGCAAGAGGTCCGACGTCGAGGTGTGAGAATTGCATCTTCTCTGCTTGTCAGAGACGGTGTGCTTCAGCTAAACACATGGCAAGGAACTCCAGCCTCCTTTGCAGTGAGGACTCACAGGAGAGTTTGCAGAGCAATAAGTGTAATGCAATTAGAAACAGCCGTTGCATCTTGGGACAGTGGGCAACATAATATATTGAGGCAGCAGCCCACAAAATGCCAATCACACAGACAGCATGTTATCAAGCACATCTCAAGAAATCCCTGAATTTATGCAGGCAGCCAAAAAACTAAGTGGGATTGACTTGACACAAACAAGAGTACATTAAAAGCATTGGTCTGGTAACCTTAATACGCTCCCTGTTGCTGTCAGGCCATACTTCAGGTACGCAGCCATTAAATCACCAGGCACAGATCTGTATCTGACAGGCATCCAACCGCTGCTCAGCTTCACTCCTTACAATGATGTGCCCTCCCTGTCTCTGCTGTGTAAGCCTGCTGATTTCCACCTTTACATCGACCAACAGCGGCAAAACACAAAGGAACAGCACTTTTATTCTGGGTTGGAAATGATCAGTTTCTGGCACGGTTGGCGTAGCGGTTAGTCCAATGCTGCTACAGCATCAGGCAACCAGGGTTTGAATCGATGCTGTCTGTAAGGAGTTTGAACGTTCTCCCCATGTCTGTGAGGATTTCCTCTGGGGGTTCCGGTTTCCTCCTACCCTTCAAAACGTAATTGGGCAGCATGGATTCGTGAGCTGACTGGGCCTGTTACCTTGCTGTATGTCTAAACTTAAATGTTAAAAAAATAATTTTTGAAATGAAAACTAAATATCTAAAATCTGTTGTTAAAAATTTTGGATTTAAAAATTCAAATCTGTTGCATAAATTCCATGGCTTTAGCTTCAAAATAATATTGAAAGCCTCAATACACAGTGACAGGGAAAAATTAGACTGGGTGCATAATGAAGCTCAGCTGCAGGAAAAGTTTCACATGGGCCTCATCCAAACGAGTCTACTTCATTTGGTGCACTTGATGTGGTCTCCTCTCCATCAGTGAGGTCAAATGCACATTGAGCAACTGCTTCTTCAAGCACCTGCGCTCTGCCCTGAGATGCCAGCTGGAACTCCCAGTTGCCAGTTATTTTAATTCCTTTTCTCATTCCCACACAGACGTGTCTGTCCTTGGCCTCATCCATTGTGAGAGGAGTCAATCACTTCTCACTGCTATGTTTAGGTAGAAGGTCTCTTTTCTTTGGCTTGGCTTTGCGGACGAAGATTTATGGAGGGGTAATGTCCACGTCAGCTGCAGGCTCGTTTGTGGCTGACAAGTCCGATGCGGAACAGGCAGACACTGTTGCAGCGGTTGCAAGGAAAAATTGGTGGGTTGGGGTTGGGTGTTGGATTTTTCATCCTTTGTCTTTTGACAGTGAGGTGGGCTCTGCGGTCTTCTTCCAAGGAGCTTGCTGTCCGCCGAACTGTGAGGCGCCAAGATGCACGGTTGGAGGCGATATCAGCCCACTGGCGATGGTCAATGTGGCAGGCACCAAGAGATTTCTTTAGGCAGTCCTTGTACCTCTTCTTTGGTGCACCTCTGTCTTGGTGGCCAGTGGAGAGCTCGCCATATAACACGATCTTGGGAAGGCGATGGTCCTCCATTCTGGAGATGTGACCTACCCAGCGCAGTTTGATCTTCAGCAGCATGGATTCGATGCTGTCGGCCTCTGCCATCTCGAGTACTTCGATGTTGGAGATGAAGTCGCTCCAATGAATGTTGAGGATGGAGCCGAGGACAGGTCCACGTCCTCCCCCTCAAAAGATGCTTACAAACTCAAGCTAGCATGCTGGAACATCAGAACCATGCTAGACAAGGCTGACAGCCACTGACCTGAACGTCGGTCTGCCCTCATCGCACATGAACTCCTCAGACTTGACATCGACATAGCCGCTCTCAGTGAAGGTAGAAGGTACAGCTCCTGAAATCTCGCACCTCTAAGTTCAGGAACAGTTATCAGCCTCCTCAACTTTCCCCAACTACCCAAAACCTAACCATAAACAGTTCTGGGGCCATCAAAAGATTTATTTGCTCTATTTATATCTTGCATATAGTACGATAACAGGCACTCTCAGTCCACGAGCCCATGACACCCAATTATACCCAATGAATCCACAACCTCCATACGTTTTGAAGAGTGGGAGGAAACTGGAGCCCCCGGAGGAAACTCACACAGACATGGGGAGAACATACAAACTCCTTATAGACAGCGCGGATTCGAACCCGGGCTGTTGATGCTGTTCATTTATTTGCTTATGTTTTTAAATTTATGATCTTTTGCTGTTTCAAGATGCATTATTATAATTTAGTTTATACTTTTGCTTTTGATGCATCTGTTGTGGCAGCAAGAAAGAATTGTACCTTTGTATATGGCAAAACAAACTCATGTCATTGTGTCATCTACTTTTGATGTGATGCATTGCACTATGTATCTTGCTGATGTCCCATCCTGGTCGCTGTCTGCTCCCTGTCCACTGAGCTGTCACCCTGGATTATACTTCAGCTACATTCTTTGATATTTATTGATTGGATTTAAAGTCAATTATGACTGTCCCCATACAAGGAGAACCACAGAGCATTACCACCTTGAAATGAGGAATGCAGCTGAGGACTGAACTGAGGAGTAATTTCTTCATTTAGAGGATGGTGCACCTTTACACTTCTCTGCCTCAGGTGACGGTGGAGCTTCAATCATGATTTCCAGAACTCAGATCAATAATTAGGGGCAGCATGGTTGGCGTAGCAGTTAGCGTAACGCTTTTACGGTGCCAATGATCAGAATCAAGTCCCACGCTGTAAGGAGTCTGTACGTTTTCCCCATGTCGGTGTGGGTTTTCTTCAGGGGCTCTGGTTTCATCCCACTGTTCAAAACATAGAGGGAGTGTAGGTTAACAGGGTGTAGATTGGGTGGAACAGACTCGTGGGCCAAAATGGCCTGTACCGTGTCACATGTCTAAATTTAAAGAAAAATCAGGATTCAACTATCTTCCTGGGTAGCACAGCTAGTATGGTGGTTAACATTGCAATGTTACAACACCAGCAATTGGAATCCAAATCCGGCACTGACTGTAAGGAGCCTGTACGTTCTCCCCCTGTCTGCTTGGGTTTCCTCCCACCATTCAAAAGATACCGGGGATGTAGGTCAATTGGGTGTAATGAAATGGCATGAGCTCATTTGCCAAAAGGGCCTGTTAACGGGCTGTAGGTCTAAATTCAAAAAAATTAAATTCCTCTCGCAGAAGTGTAGCAAGTATCCTGACAACATATTCTCGTTCTTCTACTCTTAAACCTGTGCCTATTTACACCTAGTAATCTACTCCCTATAAGCACAAATTCCCAACAATAGGGCCCTTAAACACTGACAGACAAATCATGTAAAATGCCACTTGCCATATAAACCTGTTGGATTAATTAGAGCCTTTCAACTGGCACAAACATAATGTGACAGTAAAGCTAATGACAAATAATTTAATTAAATACAAAACAAAATGTTATCTTCCCCCATATATCAAAGGACAATTGTAATATATAAAAACACCCCCACCAATTCATATCTGCCCACCCACTCATTCTGAACACAATGCAGAAGCAACTTGAAGTCTGGTTGTTCATGAGCTTCACACCTTGCTGCCAAGATCCTGAGTGCTGGATTTAGCTTGCCCACGTGATGACCTTTGGCTTGGCTATCGCGGACACATAAGAGACAATGACAACAGACAGTGGACCCTTCATCATCATTTCCCACAGGCAGTCGGGAGTTCTCCTCCTCTCTCTCTCTGCTCTCAATCTGATTCTCCCAAGCTCCACCACCAGATTACTGACCTCCTATCTGTTTGACTGTCCTCTTTCCCATGATCTTTCTCTCCTCTCCTCTCCCTACCTTTTTATTCAGGAGCCTGCCTGCTGTTTGCACATGACGAAGGGGTCAGGTCTGAAACGTTGGTCACCTTTCACTTCCTATGGATGTTGTGTGACCTGCCGAGTTACTCCACAAAGTAGGGGGCAGGGAGCACTTATGGTCTTCAATGGACAGGGAGCTGTTGCAGAGTGTTTCCACAGACAGACTTCCACATGGCGCCATGTTGTTGATGATGATGTCATACACGTAGAACAAGGCACCAATGTGCAGCCTCAAACAGTTTCAAGATTAAAAATCGATCTGCTGAAAGAACTCAGCAAGTTCAGAAGCACTGATAGGAGAATGGTCAATGGTTAAATGGGGAACATTTATCAGGTCAAGTTTATTATCATCTGATTGTACAAGTACAACCCACTGAAACAATATTCTCTGGTCCTTTATGCAAAACACACTGACACACAACCAGACATAACGCACATACAGTCAAACAATACGCACGCTGGACAAGTATTTCATCTATACGAACAAATAAATGAAAATTGTTTTGAACATGAGTCTTGGATGGTTAATATGAGCAGTTTCTTTGGTTGTCACTGGCTGTGGGAAGAAGCTGTTCCTCAGCCTGGTGGTGCTGGCTCCGATGCTCCTGTGTCTCTTCCACGATTGGAGCAACTGAACGATGTTGTGTGCAGGGTGGAAGGGGTCCTCAATGATTTTGCATATCCTCTTCAGACAACAATCCCGGTAGATCATGTCGATCGGTGGGGTGGCCAGGGAGACTCCAGTGATTCTCTCTGCCACACTTGTAGTCTTGTGAATGACCTCTGATCCAGTTCTCTGCAGCAACCGTACCATACTGTGATGACATTCGATACAGTATCTGTAGAAGGATGACAGGACGGTGGCCAGTAGCCTTGCCCACTTCAGTCTTCTCAGGAAGCGCAGTCACTGTTGTATCTTCCTGACAAGTGAGGAGATGCAGAGTGTCTCCAATAGGTCACTAGTTAAATGAACTCCAAGGAACTTGGTGCTCTCCACTCTCTCTACTGTAGAGTGGTTGATGTGTGGTGGAGGGTGGTCGCCCCTGGTCCTCCTGACGTCCACGATCATCTCCTTCATCTTGTCCACACTGAGACTCAGGTTGTTCCTCTCGCACCACGTCACGAGGTTTCTCCCCTCTTCTCTGTAGTGCAATGATGATGAGGCCCACGACTGCTGTGTCATCTGCAAATTTGCCGACTCTGTTGGAGCTGGATCTGGTGATATAGTTGTGGGATCCACACCTCGACCCTAAACGCTGACCATTCTTTTTCTCTCACTGATGCTGCTTGACCAGCAGATTGTTCTTAGCTCCAGATTCCAGCAATATGCAGTGTTCTCTCTTATCTATAGAAGCATGCAGTAATTACTTCACATGGAAGATGGTGAAGCTCTGGAAGTTTGTGGCCCAGCAGTTCTTAAAGTGTAAAAAGTTGAATGTTTGAAAGCTTGTGGATTGTGGGCTTCAGGAATCTGACGCAGTGGAGAAACAGAGGCTCAAGGTAGACCAGCCATGATCATGTCAAATTAGTTTAGCATAGCAGTTAACGCAACGCTATTACAGCGCCAGCAACTGGGGATTAAATCCAGTGCTGTGTGCAAGGAGTTTGTACTTTCTCCTCATGACCTACGTGAGTTTTCTCCAGGCAATCCAGTTTCCTCCCATCCTTCAAAATGTACCAGGGTTATGGGTTACCAGGGGTATTTGAGCAGCATGGGCTTGTAGGTTGGAATGTCTAGATTTAAAAAAACAATGAAGTAGGGGAGCCTACTTCTATCTTCTGTATTCTTTATCTCTTGATTCCCTAAATATTTATTTGCCCCCTTGTTTCTAAGTCTAAAGGTTGTGCGGCAAATTCTTCTTAAGAGGTCTGTGCAAAATTCTGGGTTTGCAATTCTCTGCAGGTCAGAGGAACTAGTGTGTTTGTTGGAGATGCCTTTAGGGTGGAATATTAAGAAAATTTTCTATTTTATTTCTCACATTGAAGCATAAACTTCTTCTTTTATTCAGTGTTTAGAAAATTTGCTATCAATGGGATAAGAGATATCAATGTCATGGAGCCAGGATTGGGCAAGTTAGAAGCTGCAGGGATCAAGGTTTCTCTGTGGCTGAAGAATCTCTGATGTTTTATACCCTTTACTACATATAGCCCCAGAAAATATCAGGATTATGCTGATTTCATTCTCATTCAAAACCCAAGACATCTTTCCAGGAAGAAGCAGCTGAATCTTCCACCTCATTCACGCTGTGCCCAGGACAACAAAGAAATCTTGTATTGAAATGTTCCTTGGTTTAGTGAACCCACAGGTTCATTCTCAGCTGCAGAATTTCACAACATCAAACATGCACTCATTAAAAAAATTATAAATTAATAATGAGGAAAATAGCAGCTGAATATGTTACAATTACAATTTCACAAAAAGAAAATAATCAATATTCACAATCACCATGTTAGTCTATCTTACAGCTACTTATTAGACCATAAGCTATAGGAGAAGAAATAGGCCATTCAGCCCATCAAGCCTCCATTCACACAAATCCTATACTAATCCCACTGTATACTTCCCCATATTCCCATCAAGTATTCAGATTGTCCTATTCACCTGCACAATAGGGCCAATCTACACTGGGCAAATAATCTACCAACCTGAACAAATATGGAAGGAAACTGAAGAAAACTCACGTAGCCATTGGAAGAACCTGCAAACTCCACGTAAACAGCAGTGGATGTCAGAACCTCACATTAATAATTCTGCCTTTGCTCCATTCTAAGTGATGCCTTCCTTAACTTTGCACCCTACATTATGCTTATATTGTGGTTAGTGCAACACTGTTAAAGCGCCAGTGAACTGGTTCAAATCTGCTGCTGACCATGAGGAGTTTGTACTTTCTCCCTGTGCTTGTGTGGGTTTCCTTCCCCCTTCAAATGCATGGGAGTTGTAGGATAATTGGGGTATTTGGCTGGTATGGGCTCGTGGGCCAGAAGGACCTGTTACAGTGTTGCATGTCTAAATTAAATTAGAATTAAAAATTTAAATTATTTCAAGGATACAATCATTTTGCCTTTTATTGTGTAAGATTTTAAAATATGAGCGGCCATGAAAAAAAACAAAAGCACATAAAAGGGAAAGATTTAACAGGACAATTTGTTTACTTAAAGGGTAGTAAATATGCTGGAGTGTTTCATTTGCATAGAGGGTAGTCCATATCTGGAACAGACAGCGAGCGGGGTGATGTGATAAGAGCGGGTACAATTATGATGTTCAGAAGAAATTTGGACAGATGAGTGGATAGGAAGGGTTCTAAAGGGATATGGACTAGCCCAGAATGCCAACCTTTTCCTCCCACTGTTCGAAATGTACCACGGGCGTATGTTAATTGGGTGTAAATTGGGCAGCATGGGCTTGTGGGCCAGAATGGCCTGTCACTGTGCTGTATGTCTAAATCTTTAAAAATTTAGTCAGCATGGATGAGTTGGGCCGATGGGTTGTTCCATGTGGGTGCTGGAATCTGCATCAAGAAAACAAACAGCACAAGAAACTTAACAGGTTGAACAGCATCTGTGGAGGCAAAAGGATCATTGATGTCTCATCTGAGACCTTGAGGACTGAGCGTGTGGAAAGAAGACAGCTAGCATGAAGATGGGAGGTGGGTGACTCCACCTGTCCCCTTTTCCACTCTGCTCCATTTCACCTGGTGCCACTTCTCGCTTTACCAGCCCCTGTTTTACCCCTCCCTCTCGCCTCTCCTGCCCTTTTCTGAGTCAACATTAATATTTTCTTTGATTCAATTTACTGTGCCATATGGGTTTAAACTGCCATGTTAAATGGGGTTAACTGGGCAGTTTGCACAGTTCGTGCCCCAGTTACTCAGCAGTTTGAAAGGGTGCAACCAGGTCAACCCCGTTGGATCTCAAACGGGTCCCTGACTTACCTCAGAAGTAGTAGTTAAACTTACCCAGGACTTGTCCACAGCCGATTTGAAAAGAAAATGGCCAAATCGCTTATCCTGATGATATCAGCGCTTGTGTGCGTGTGTCACCGGGCAGCCAGGATCTGAACATCTGGCAGTACTTCTGGTGAGTGCATGACGTGCCATTGTGGGGCGGAATCCCCCTTAAATCGCTGGATTGGTGATTTAATGGGTAGATCCCTCTGTGATTTTCCCCAGTAATCGCACCCGGGTCTCAGGAGGGAATCCCAGCTGCTGCAATTTGAAAGGGGCAGCTGCTATTTATGCAGAGGTTGTTGTTGTTATTTAGCATTCAATAAGATCAATCTATTCAAGTCAGTGGAGACCTACAAGACTTGCAGATATTGGCATCAGGAGCAATAATAATCGATCGGGCCTGAATGAAATGCCACTAGTTCTCTTTCTCCCCCTGATGCTGCTCCAGCAGGTAACTATTATTCTGCTTTGTTCGAGACATCTCTGTCGTTCAACAAGTGAAGATTCAAAGTTGAATCCTTGAAGGATCTGACTGGATAATTTTTTTATTCCTGGATCTAGCCAGCCCTCAACTGCAGCTTCTCTTTATAATATAGATCACTGGTGAAGGTACATTAGCAATGCTAGGCAACCTTGAAAAGAAGCATTAATGAATTTTTGGCAGGCCAGGATTGAGAAGCACAGATATCCATGGCCTCAGGCATTGATGCCCACGCCATTTCAGAAGTGAAAGACAATCAATGTGTAGGCTGTGAACAGTTTCTGTTTAATCTACATAAGATATGCTGCAGAGCAATTCCTCTGACTGACACCTCCTCCACCGGGAGTTTCTGGTCCTGTTGCAGTGAATGATCGACTGAGGTCTTCTCTACAACAACACGGGTTTAGCAAAAAATACATACATTTCTCACTGGAATTCTTCCTTTAACTTTACATGAAATGAAAGCATAATCCTTTTTGCCTTCTTTATATCTATCACCATTTCTTATGAATTAATTCCATGAAGTGTGTTTGGTTACTGTCAATTTAATTCCTGTTTACCCAGCAAATGTTGTGATTTTTGAATGACTGGGTGGTATTGATACCGTTGCAGATGTGTAAATGGGATCACAGTACATGAGGCAAAAACTTAATCCCCAGTATCTCAGTGACAGATGGATTGACCAAAGTATCCTGTAACCAGAATTCAAGCCTCCTGACTGTGACATTATAAATAAATGATTTATTTCTGATACCCTGATACCCTGAATCCAACAATCAAAAATGGTTCTCACTTTAACATAGGAAATATTGTTCTGTAATATTCACAAAGTTTTCACTGTCATTTGCAGCTGTGTTCAAAACTGTGCTGTCAACAAATGGTGGAGAGCTGGCTATGGGACTCCATCAAAATCCAGTTTTGTCACTGGACTATCAACAGCATAAACCTCCTCTGGCAGCTATTTTACCAGAGGAATCTTAGTAATTAACCTTTTCCATAGATAGCTAAATAATGAGAGTAAACTAGAAGTCTCTCTTACTAATTACCAACAGTGCAGGTCACTCTCATTAACTCAAGCAAATCAGTCTCTCCGACTGCATTAACCCCAATAATTACACAAGATCATGATCCATTTACTAATTCCGTGTGCCAACATTGGCATGTTTACTTGACCTGAGCCCAATGAGAAGTGACTATATGTGCCTGATTCAAATAGGGTCCAGAGTAATGCCTGATAAAAACATTTGGTTTCATGGAACTATGACATCATAAAGCTCAGAAACAGGTTGTTTGGCCCACCACATCTCTGCTGACCCATTGGCATCAATCCCCATCAATCTCATCTTTTAGTATTTGGTCTTCAATGACTGAGGGAATCAAGTGCTTATTAGGACACCCTATCTATGCCCCTCATAATTGGACCCATCGTACGTACTCGTGTTTTAGTCGATACATGTAAAAGTGTACTCCCCTACTTTTGGCCCCAGTCACTCGCCCACCAGAGTTTCTGACCCCCAACCACTGACTCTCGCTAGGCCCCACCCACCCACCAACTGGAGATCCCGACTCCCTGACTGTGGATTTTTTCCTCAGCCCTGGTCCCCCAACCAGGGCTCCGCCACGATGATCCACAAACAGACTCCTCAACGATGATCTACCATCAGACTCCGCCACAATGATCCACCATCAGACTCCACCACGATGATCCACCATCAGACTCCTCAACGATGATCTCAATCAGGGATTCTTACACTATATTGATTTTTTCTCGCTGTTTTGTACGGTCAGTTGTTTGCATTTCTCTATTTGTTTGCATGTGAACGTTGAGTACATTTTTTTGCACTACCACTAAATGCCTCACTAGCAGGAAAAATAATCTTTGGGTTGTATATGATATCACATATGTACTCTGACGATAAATCTCAAATCTGAAAAACCTAGAGTATTTCAGAGGGTAGTTAAGAATCGTCTCTCAGGCCTTTGTGAAAACTAACCTTCCTGCATCAACACTCTCAAACCTCCTGCTCTCAGCAGAGCTGCCAACCATATCGCAGGGCCAATCCCAGCTTGGTCACACTCACTTCACTCCCCTTCCACTGGGCATTTAAACTGTAATAGCATTAAACGATATTTACATCCTGCACTTTGGGGTGGCAGTTAGTGCAGTGCAACACTGTTACATCACCAGCGCTGTCTGTACGGAGTTTGTACGTTCGCCCACTGAGGGCCAGGGTGTCCCAGTTTCCTCCCACCCTTCAAAATATACAATTGGTTGCAATTTGGCGGAATGGGCTGGTGGGCTGAAGGGCCTGTAGTCGTGCTGTATGACCAAATGTAATTTAAATTGAAACCCTGTACCCTTTGATTTTCTTGCACCTTTGTTGCATGTAATTAGGGGCTGATTTGCCAGGATAGTGTGCAAACCAAAGTTTTTCACTGAATTGAGGTACAATTAACAATAAACATTTCAATTCAATTGAAAACTACCAGTGGATCTGGTGTCACACATGGACTGGATCAAGTAAGGCGTTGGACATTGATCCAGATCAGTGAAGAACCATTGCTGTTTGACCTGTGAGTCTCTCCTGAGTCTCTCACTGTCTGCATCAGAATTCTTTCTCCAAAAGACACTGGCAAATCAGAATAATTCTCACAATGTTCCAGTTAATTACATTATATTGAAAAAAGGATTGATGGATATTGATGAGTTGAATTTAAATCCTTCAGCTGGCAATGCTTGGATTCATACTCATGTCTTCAAGTAAATTGTTCAAGCCTCAAGGTCACTGGTCTGGACGTAGGTGGTATTTGTCGTCAGCACCAGACCTTGACTCAGCAATCAGCCTTACAATGCTAAAAGCATCAAGTTTTTGGGGATATCATATGTCAATCTTATAGCACAAACAGCCACTGGTTCCGTAGATGGTTCAGAGTTTACAGGGATTTTTAATACAATTGATCCAAGTGACCAACGTTGGCTTCTACTGTGTTGTAAATAGAAGTAACAGTGGACACTTCTGAATATCCATTCATTATGGAGGTTCTGATATGATTCTGGTGGATACAGGACTCTCCTCATTCAACATAACGTAGATGTTGACCATCAGGGGCATAAATCACTGAGTGGCAGATCATTCCTTGAGATTTCCAGCCTCGATCATAGATCACAACGCTTCGTCATCCTGGGGAATCACTCAATAGATGTAGGAGGTTAGGGTCATGACTGATAAATGGTTGTTATGGCAATGAGGGAACGAGTACCGTAGTCACAATAACAAGATAAGAAGGGGTAATCACAGCAAAGGCAGTGTGAAATCATTTAACAGTTATAGAAATTGCTGGAAACAATGGTCAAGCAGCATTTGAGTCCAGTGTGGACATCTGTGGGCATGAGAAGCAGCACCTGAGGACAGTGTTGACATCTGTGGACACTAGAAGAAGCATCTGAGGCCAGTATAGAGACTAGAAGAAGCATCTGAGGCCAGTGTGGACATCTGTGGACACTAGAAGCAGCATCTAAGGCCAGTGTGGACATCTGTGGACAGTGTGGACATCCATGGACAGTGTGGACACATGAAGCAGCATCTGAGACCAGTGTGGACATCTGTGGACACTAGAAGAAGCATCTGAGGCCAGTGTGGACATCTGTGGACAGTGTGGACATCCATGGACAGTGTGGACATCCATGGACAGTGTGGACATCCATGTATGGTATGGACATCTGTGGACACTAGAAGAAACATCTGAGGCCAGTGTGGACATCTGTGGACACTAGAAGAAGCATCTGAGGCCAGTGTGGACATCTGTAGACAGTGTGGACATCTGTGGACAGTGTGGACATCTGTGGACAGTGTGGACATCCATGGACAGTGTGGACATCCATGGACAGTATGGACATCTGTGGACACTAGAAGCAGCATCTGAGGACAGTGTGGACATCTGTGGACACTAGAAGAAGCATCTGAGGCTAGTGTGGACATCTGTGGACAGTGTGGACATCCATGGACAGTGTGGACATCCATGGACGGTATGGACATCTGTGGACACTAGAAGAAGCATCTGAGGCCAGTGTGGACATCTGTAGACAGTGTGGACATCTGTGGACAGTGTGGACATCTGTGGACAGTGTGGACATCCATGGACAGTGTGGACATCTATGGACAGTATGGACATCTGTGGACACTAGAAGCAGCATCTGAGGACAGTGTGGACATCCATGGATAGTGTGGACATCTGAGGACAGTGTTCTGATAAAGGGTCCTGGATCTGAAATGTTAACTGTTTTCGTCATTTCCATTTGTATTTCAAACTAGCAGGATATCCGGTGTTAAACGGGAAATAAAACATTCAGTTGTTTATTACATGGTTGAAACAAAATACCCAAATAACATCAGGTTAATTCTAAATAAATATATTTTTTCTGTTTCCTGCTGCCTGCTCCTTGTTTGTCTGGAAGCCTGAGCACTGGGGCCAGGGGATGTTCCTCTGTTGTCTCTTACTTTCTCCTTTGTCTAAATCTACAGGCTTGTGAAGAGCTTCTGCCAACATTGCTTTGCTTTTTTGGGCCCATATTGAACAGGGTTTGGTTTCTCAATGTACATTGATGCACAAACTGTAACTAATTGAGGTGTCCTTGGTGCAAGTTCAATTTTTTTGAAGTTTTAAACTTCATATGACCTTAAGGGTTACATTCAATGTGGTCATGACATTCAGCATCAAATGCTGCCCCCACAGAACCTCCTTGGACATTTCTCAAGTGCTCCACATGGATTTGCATGGAGAACAGACAAACAGACAGTACAACTCCAATATCTGAAATCGGATTCTCCAAAATCCTCATTTATCCAAAAAATTTAAAAATTTTGGTTAAATGAGGATATCTAAAACAAGTCAGAAATCCTCATATATTCAAAACATTTTTGGAGACGAACTGACCGGGAACATTGGGCTGCCTGCAGCAGCATGCACCTTGATGGGGAGGTGTCGGTGATCGGTGCTGGCCAGCATTTTACTGGTGAGAATTAAACATTATTTTAATACTTTAAAAGCCTCCCCTTGTTTTTTGTTGTTGTTTAAACACTGTTACAAGTGATTTGCTGTTGCTACTGGGTTGTTTTTTAAAAATGACCCGTTCTCCAAAAAAAAACATTTATCTGACATGGGTCCCGTCCCGACTATTTTGGATAATCGGAGTTGTACAGTACATGCACCACTGTATATTGGACTTCCCACATCTGCAGTTTTGATTTTCTTTTAATATTGTGGTCATGGCTGTTTATATATAGACTTCAGTGGACTTTAAGAACTGAGTGTCCCTAAGGATATGAACTTCTATGCCTCATTGTACCAGATGCTGGTGTTAGTTAAGATGACTGCCTTCAATAAAGAATGATGGCAGCTCTCTCTCTCTCTTACTGACTTCTCCTGTTTCAGTGAACCGCCCCCGCCCCCCGCCACCATTTTCTTCCTCCTGTCTCCATGCCCCCCGCTCTCACTCTCTCTGTTATTTACCTTAGCAATGAGCAGCACTGAAGAACCGACAGGCACGTGATGAGGTAAAAATAGGTAGGCCACAAGAATAACTTAGCTGGGTAGCTATGGCAACGAGATAGGAGCAGGAACAAGGCACAGAGAAAGGTCAAGGAGAAAACAGAATGTGCACTCCTTATAGATTTATGTGCTCAGATTTACTGTGGAAAAGCCTCTACCACTGAAATTATGATCAGCATTTACAAGTTACAGATACAAACTCCTGGCATCTGAAGTTCAAGCAACTGGCCACCTCAGGCAAGCAGCAAAAAAAATTTTAAAAAGTGAAACATGTAGGTTTAAAATGATCAAAATAAATGATCTTTGAAGTAACACATAAAGGGGTGGGGGGGGCACGGTTGGCTTAGTGGTTAGTGTAACACTGATACAGCACCAGCGATCTGGACCAGGATTCCAATCCGATGCTGTCCCACATTTGGGAGTTGTAGGTCAATCGGGTGTAATTGGGTGGCACGAGCTGTGGGCCAAAATGGCCTGTTACTTTGCTGTATGCCTAAATTTAAAAAAATTAAATTTTTTTTATAAATTAAATAAACCTTTGGTGAAGATGGGAGCAAATATTCAGCTAGCAGATGTTAGGCATTGTAAGTCTCAAGCAACCAGAAAATATATTTATCTGGCATCTACCAGGGGTTTTACTGTATGAGAGATCCTGAAGGTTAGCTGGGTGAAACTTTGAGTGCAATGATAGGCTCTTTCAGCAACTCCAAATTATACAACAAAATAGTCACCAGAGGGCAAACACCGACGTGTACGGGAAAGGGTTAACGTCTTTCACCAGCTGAACATTTGGGAAATGAAATCATTTTCTGTTTGTGAGGTTGATGGGAATTTTAGATGGGGTTGTTATAAACACAAGTATCATCAATGGTATCTTCTACTAATGGGAATCTAGCCACTCGGAAAATGTTGATGGTTTTTCTCATTCTCTCTCTATCTTTGTTTTTTTCCGACCCTTGCAGAAATAAATGAACTCAGAGGGATGCCTGAACGGGGCAGCCATGCTGTGCCTAGCAGCAATGAACTGCTAACTGACTGTAACTAATATCACCAGAGCTTGCCTGGGTGACTCCAATGCATATAAAGTTGAGCACTGTTGTCACCTTCATAGCTGCCTTCAAGGCTGCTGTTAGAAACAGCCTGCGGATCAGCTGGCAGTGAGTGACACACCCTCAATAAGTCGAGAGATAAAAGCAGCCTCCTCAAACACAAGCACGGGACCTCAGAGGGGAACATGAACGTCTGCAGACACTGTGATTGTAGCAAAAACATACAAAAACTCTGGAGGACCTCATCTGGAATTGCAGTAGGTAAAGATATATTACCGACGTTTCGGGACTGAGTTCTTCTTCAAAATATAAACAAAACGCAGGAAGGCATCAAATAAAAACCTGAAGAATGGGAGGGGAGGAGCCCAGACTTCAGACAAAAGGGGTTCATTGGATGCGATAGGAAGAAAGCTGAGAATTGATTTTGGCTCCGTGAAAGGAGACAGAGGGAAGGGGATGAGAGAGAGAGAGAGAGAGAACATGAGACAGAGAGAGAGAGTGGGGAAAGGAGAAAGGAGGAAGAAGATGGAGGGGGGGGTCACTGAAACAGGTGAAGTTGATGTTATGCCCATCCGGTTGGAGGGTGCCCAGATGGAAGATGAGATGTTGTTCTACCAATTTGCAGGTGGTCTCAGTCTGGCAGTGCAAGAGACCATTGTCAGACATGTCGGCAAGGGAATGGGATGGAGAAATGAAATGGGTGGTGTTAGGTCTGCTTTGTTCATGAATGAGTGAGACAAACACCAGACTGAGTCGAAATCAGGGTTCTTTGTTCTTTATTACCGGATTGTAACACTTGCGACTAACCATGTTAGTCGGAGAATGCATTATGCCATTATCAGCAAAATGGTGATTTTTTATACCCTTGGATACGTGCTTAGAACATCATCATATCATTACTTGTCCAATGACTAAAACTGTTGCTATCCTTTCCCTGCTAGCTTCCTGCCTCTCAATCCATCAATGTCTCTCTTATCTTGTAAGTACAAGGATGCATTCACATCTTGTTACAGCCCTGCACATTCCCATCTCATGATGTTTTACCTAACAGGAGTACAAGGACACCTCCCCTTCTTGTTACAGCCCTGTACAGGGTAACTCCTTACACATTCCCATCTCATGATGTTTTACCTTACAGTGGCGACTAGGAGATCCACAAGGGACCTTAGAGGTCCATGAAGGTTCCTGTGGGTCAGACACAGCCCTTGTGCATATCTTGTACCAACTTCCTTTTTTTTTTATGTTCAATGCACTTATCACCTCCCTTCAAAGTGCAGGAATAATGATCTCCAGAGGGAATCAGCATTATTTCCTTCCATTGTGATTTTCTTCCATTAAACTCGCAATAAATGCCAGATTCAGACTACTGGCCACCTTTATGTCAACCTTCTAGAGGAGCTCTATCTATAGGGTCCTGGCCGGCTGCATCAGAGTGTGTGTACTGTTGCTGCAGAGAAATAGATCAGTGGTCAATCCACAGGACCATAGGAGTGGCAGAGAGGATCACTGGAGTCTCCCACCTAACCATCGATGAGATCTATTGGGATTGTTGTCCGAAAAGAACACGCAAAATCATTCCTCCCTGCACAAAGTATCGCTCAATTACTCCCGTCGGGGAAGAGATACAGGAGCATCAGAGCCAGCGCCCCCAGGCTGTGAAACAGCTTCTTCCCACGGACAGTGAGGATACTGAACGACCCAAGGAACTGCTCACACTGACCCTCCAAGACCCTCATATTAACAAAATAGTATTTAGTTATTTGTACCCGATGAAATACTTGTCCTGCATTTATATTGTTTGTATATATGTGTGTTTAAGTCTGGATGTGTGACTGAGTGTTTTGCACTGAGGACTGGAGAACGCTGTTTCGTTGGGTGGTACTTGTACCATCAGATGACCATAAACTTGATGACTTGACTTGATGTCCTTGAATGCTGACTATATATTGCCTTCTATGGATGTTGGCTGTCTTGCTGAGTTCCTCTAGTAATTTCTGAGCTGCTCACAGACTCCGGTGCTGCTTTTGTAACCCAGAGATACCATGGCAGAGTTTGGTTTCTCTTTATCAATAGAGCTCCTCTAAAAGGTTGACAAAATGGTGGCCAGTAGTCTTGCCCAATTCAGTCTTCTCACAAAATGCAGTTGCTGTTGTGCCTTCCTTACAAGTGAGGAGATGTTAAGTGTCCATGATAAGTCACTAATTGTGAAATAAGGAACCTGGCGCTCTCCACTGTCTCTACTACCAAGTTGCTGATGTAGAGTTGGAGGGTGGCTATCCCTGGTCCTCCTGAAGTCCATGATCATCTCCTTCATCTTGTCCACATTGAGACTCAGCACCAGTTACTGTTGTACCATTTCATGAGATTTTCCACCTTTTCTCTGTAGTGTGACTCGTTGTTGCTGATGAGGCCGACGACTGTCGTGTTTGGAGCTGGATCTGATGATGCAGTCATAAGTCAGTAGCATGAATAGGAGCAGGCTAGGCACACAGCCCTGAGATGTGTCAGTGCTCAGAGTGGCGGTGCTCAACATTCTGTTACTGGCCCAGACAGACTGTGGTCTTTTCATGAGGAAGTCTATGATCCAGTTACAGAGAGGGTTGTTGAGTACCTTTGAGGCTTCTCCACCAGCCTCTGGGGAATGATAGCATTAAATTCCGAGCTGAAGTTAATGAATAGCAAGCTGGTGTATGAGGTATCATTTTCCAGGTGCGTTAGAACAAAGTGAAGGGACAAGGCTATAGCATCATCTGTGGAACAATTTCTTCTATAACAGAATTGAAATGGGTCCAGTGTCTCTGGGATGTGTGATTTGATGCGTTCCATCACCAAACGCTCGAAGCATTTCATAATGGTCAGTGCCATAGGGCAGTAGTCATTGAGGCCTGTTATTGTCGCCCTCCTGGGTACCAGGATGATGGTGGCTGTCTTGAACCCTGAGGGAATGATGAACTGCTGCAGTGAGATGCTGAAGATGTCTGTGAAGACCTCTGTCAAATGGTCTGTGCAGTCCATCGGTACTCGACCAGGTATGTTGTCTGGTCCTGCCTTCTTGTGTGGGTTCTCCTTGGATTTAGCTCTCCTCACCTCAGCCGCGACTATGCAGGGGACCCATTCATCAGGGGAACACAGAGCTTTCTTTGGTGTCATCATGTTCTTCTGATCAAACCGTGCAGAGAAGGTGTTCAATCTGTCTGGAGGGAGGCAATATTGTCCTTAATTCACAAGGTTAGCTTGTGAACCATTATAGTCTTGATTCCTTGCCATGTGCACCTTGTCACCGGTGTCGCACAGCTGTCTGTGGATCTTCCAGCTTTGCCTTCCAGATTGCACGGGAGAGTTCAGCCCTGGCTGATTATAGTGCCATCCTCCACCCTGTCCTGAAGGCAGCATCACAATCTGTGGCTTTCCACGGGTGCTACCCGACCTGCTGAGTTCCTCCCACATTTCTATGTTGTTCCAGTTTTCCAGTATCTGCTGTCTCTTTTGTTTACCACCATTGGAGTCTGTGAATCATTTTCTAACCTCACAAATGAGTTCTCAGAGAGCAGAGCTTGAGATGAACCAAGGTCAAGTAAGAGGCAAAGCATTGCCAGGCCTTATCACAGAAAGACACAATGTGGAATTTAACATCACTCACTTCTTTCTATTATAAAGCTTTCATGTTTTTATCTGGATATATCAAACTATGTCAGGGTGATTCACATTTTAGCACATAATCCATTCTGAGGAATATGTATTGGGCATAAACAACAGTCACAAAATCTCATCAAACACTGACTGAACATTTGAGAAATTATAGAATATTCTAAAACAAGGGTCACAGCTGCAAAATAAGGGGCTAGCCTTTCAGGCTGGAGATGAGAAGAATTTTTGCCGAAGTTAGTAATCTTGGGGATTCTCCACTCAAGAGGTGAAGATTCATTCACTGAGTATATTCCTGAGTTCAATAGATTTTTGGGTCATAAAGAAATACAAAGAGTGGTTCTGATGTAAATCACGATTCTTTTGAATGATGGAAATGGCATCCACTGCGGTTTCTATTTTTTATGTTCATGTTCTTCAAGTGTCCTCAGCCCCTTCGGCCAGTGTTAACTGTCCTGTGGGAGTGAACCATGTTTTGGACCTGAAATTTTATTTCTCTTTCTCTCTCCACAGATGTTACCCAACATGTTGTGAACTTGTATTATCATTTTTGTGTTACTTCCAGTTTTTTTTATCCTTCTCTGGGAAGATTCCAGGTTGAGTCCTCTTTTTTACTGAGTTACTTAACCATTTGAGACTCTCAGCTGTATGGAACAATATTTATTTATTTGTATATATGCAGAGGAGATTTCCCAGGATGTTGCCTGGATTGGAAAACCAGTCTTATGAGGCGAGGTTAGCAGAGCTGGGACTTTTCTCTTTGGAACACAGAAGGATGAGAGGAGACTTGATAGAGATCTACAAGATTATGAGAGGCATGGATAGGGGAGACAGCCAGCACCTGTTTCCCAGGGCAGGATCAGCAAACACCAGAGGACACTAGTACAAAATGAAGGGATGGAAGCTCAGGGGAGATGTCAGGGGTAATTTCTTTTTTATACACAGAGAGTTGTGGGTGCATGGAATGCATTGCCAGGGATTGTGGTGGAGGCTGAATCATTAGGGGCATTTAAGAGACTCTTCGACAGGTACATGGATGGAAATAAAATAGAGGGTCATGAGGTAGGTTTGTACTTTTTTAAGGAATAACATCGAGGGCCAATGGGCCTATACTGTGCTGTAGTGTTCTATGTTCTATATGTATTATTTGTCTGTATGTGTGTTATGTCTGGTTGCGAGTCTGTGTGTTTTGCACCAAGGACCGGAGAACCCTATTTCGCTGGGTTGTGCTTGTGCAATCAGATGATAATAAACTTGACTTCAGCTTGGATAGCAATTACACAAGGTTAGGGAGGGCTGATGTCTGCAGTAACTGTGTCACTATGACACATCTTGATATCAAGTACTCTCAATGAAATGGGCATTGATCTGTCAAGGTCAAAGAATGAACATTGCCTACCTTGAGGGATGTTAGGCACGTACAGTTAGCTAGTACTTTGGGTGCTTTGAATGTAATGATAAGAAGCAAAGTATAAAATCATATGGAAAACCCATCCGAGAAATTATCGAATCACGGGGGTTCATAGTGCACTAATCAAACAAACTCTCCTCTTTCCTGCCCGGCTGAGCCTTTCATATCAAGTGTGTTCTCAAATCACTTCTCTTTATTTGAAGTGTAACTATGGATTTCTGGGCACAAGATAGGAGGAAAAATTAACAATTTGCTGGCTTGTGTAAAAAAATACTTTCAAGACCAATAAAGCCAAAAACTCAAGATCAGCTGCAGAACTTTCTGGATTTCATGTGCAATAATGAAGTATGTGAAATTGTAATCAGTAAAGATCATTTAAAGAGATAATTTTGACTCCTGATTTATGACTCTCAACATCATTTTCTGGACCTTGGTTCTTTTGATCTTACTGTGGCTGAATGCAATGATTATCCATCATTTAGGTGACTACAGGAGATCTATAGATCTATCCATTGTGATTAGTGTTCAATGAGTTCTTTCAAAACCTCCGGTTGGAATACCCTCAACAGGAACAGAATGTGCATAGGACCAAACCCACATGTTACATCTATACAAGATGTTGGTGATGGAAGGGATGCAAAAAAAATTTCACAGAATTTTACAGAGACTGGTGGGCTTCAATTACAAGAAGAGACTGGATAGACTGGGACTTTTCTCTCCAGAGTGCTGGAGACTAAGGGGGAAACCTTAGAGGGGCTTATAAAATCATGAGGGGCACGGATAAGGTGAACAGTCATAGTCTTTTTTGCAGGGTATGGGAATCTAAAACTAGAAATGATAGATTTAAGGTGAGAGGGAAGACAGTTAAAAGGGACAAGGAGGTAGGTACCTCTTAAACATGGAGGGTGGTGGTACACGGGACAAGTTGCCATAGAAAGTGGTAGAGGCAGGTACAATTGTGACATTTAAAAGATATTTAGACAATAACATGGAGAGGAGAGGTTTTGAGGGGTGTGGGCTAAACACAGGCAATTGGGAAGACAACTTGGTTGGAGTTGTGGTAGACAGGATACATAGGTATTTGGACAGTCATGGGCTGTTTAAGGACAGGCAGCATGGCTTTGTGTATGGTAGATCAAGTTTTTCGAGGAGGTTACCAAGAAGGTAGATGAAGGAAAGGCTGTGGATGTTTTCTACGTGGACTTTAGTAAAGCCTCTGACAAGGTCCCACATGGGAGGTTAGTTCAGAAGGTTAAGACAACGGGTATCCATCGATTTGAAATTTGCTGTGTGGGAGTAAACAGAGAGTGGCAGTGAATGGTTGCCTCTCAGACTGGAGACCTGTGACATGTGGTGGGCCTCATGGATCTCTGTTGGGACCATTGTCAATGATCTGGATGATCATGTGGTAAATTGGGTCAGCAAGATTACTGATGACACAGAGAGGAGGCGTAGTGGAGAGTGAGGAAGATTTTCAAACCCTGCAAAGGAATATGGACCAACTGGGAGAATTGGCCAAAAAATGGCAGATGGTGTTAAATGCAGACAAGTGTGAGGGCAAACCAAGGTAGGACATACTCAGTAAATGACAGGGCACTGAGGAGTGCAGAGGAGCGGAGTGATCTGGGGAAACAGATACCTTGTTCCCTGAAGATGGAGTCACAGGTGGACAGGGATGTAAAGAAAGTTTTTGGCATCTTAGCCTTTATAAATCAAAGTATTGAGTACAGGAGTTGGGATGTTATATTGAAGTTGTTTAAAATTTGAAGTATTGTGAGCAGTTCTAGGCACCTAATTACAGGAAGGATATCAGTAAGATTGAGAGAGTGCAGACAAGATTTACTAGGATGTTGCTGGGTCTCCAGGAGTTGAGTTACAGGCAAAGATTAAACAGATTAGGACTTTATTCCTTGGAGCGAAGAAGAATGAGGGGAGATTTGATCGAGGTTTACAAGATTTTGATGCGAGTAGGCCTTTTCCACTTAGATTGGGAAGATAAATATGAAAGGTCACAGTTTTAAGCTGAAAGGGGAGAGGGTTTTGGGGGGAACATTAATGGAATGTTCATCACTCAGAGTGTGGTGGGAGTGTAGAATAAGCTGCCATCTGATGTGGTGAATGCGGGCTTTATCTTGTGTTTTAAGAACAAATTGGGTAGATACATGGATGTGAGAGGTCTGGAGGATTATGGAGTGGTAGCAGGTCAGTGGGACTAGTGAGATGATGGTTGGCACAGACTAGAGTGGCTGAATGGCCTGTTTTCTGTGCTGTAAAGTTCTATGGTTCTATGGCATGGGCAAGTTGGGCTGAAGGACCTGTTTCTATGTGATATGAAACTTAGACTTGGAGGCAAAGATAAAAAACATTAACTATTCCACCACCAAAAGAGCTTGCCCCACTCAGTAGTCAAGCTTATTGTCATCTGATTGTACAAGTACAACCTAATGTAACAACGTTCTCCTGTCCTCAGTGTAAAACACGCAGACACACAACCAGACATAACACACATACAGACAAACAATACGTATGCAGGACGAGTAATTCATCTGTACTAATAATTTTTTTTTTGTGTGAATATGAGGATCTCGGCTGGTCAGTGTGAGCAGTTCCTTTGGTCGTTCAGCATTCTCACTGCCCTTGGGAAGAAACTGCTCCTCAGCCTGGTGGGGCTGGCTCTGATCCTCCTGCATCTCTTCCCTGACGGGAACAGCTGAAAGATGCTGTGTGCAGGGTGGAAGGGGACCTCCATGATTTTGCACACCCTCTTTAGGCAACGATCCTGGTAGATCATGTCGATTGGGGGGAGGGGGGAGGGAGAGTCTTGTGATCCTCTCTGCTCTTCTTATGGTCCAGTGGATTGACCTCCGATCCATTTTTCTGCAGCAACTGTGATGCAACTGGACAGGGGGCTCCCATAGAAGGTTGATATGATGGTATTACCTCTACATCCAAATCTTAAGATTGTGACTTATGTAGCAAATAGTTTCTCCAACACCAAACAAGCATACCCCAATCTTAAGTACATATGCACACACCGAACAGCTTTATCCTTATTTGTTTTGGACAACATCTCCACATTTAGGCAACTTACGACATCATTAACTAATGGAACATGTTCAAGATTCCTTTACTCTCATTTACCTATTACACTTTTGTTTGTTGTAAAGGACATAAAGAGGCTCCCTTCAATGAGAGAAGTGAGAGTCCATTCAGAGACACTGAGTAGCAATGGATTTGCTTCCTGCACTCCCATAACCACTGTGGCTGCATGGCTTCCAGTCCTGCTTCCAAATCTCCAATATGATCAGGAAGGTGCCAGCACTCAAGGTCCTTCGAGAGACCTGATCAACATCGGCACCTTCACAAATCCCGGTCTTGATATCGGGTTCTCATGGTCCTCCCATTACCAACTTCCTAATCTCAGGGACTAGGATTAATGTAATCATGGACTCCCCAATAGTCTTCCCACCACTGATACCAACCGCCTCAGCCCCACTTTCAGTTACCAACACATCCTTCATTGTCAGTCTGTCTCATGAGTTTTGACAAAAGGATAACATTTCTCCTGATGCTTGGATTTGAATTCCAAAGCAAAGTCATTATTCCCTGTTTCAGTACCAGCCTTGTAATGAGTTGTACATAAGTCATTCACTCAGCAGATGTGATTGTTTGCTTTCTGCTGGCTGACATTTTAGACCAGCTTTTTGCTCAAAATAGCATTTTGGCACCGTGCCCATGTTTATTATGTGGGGATTACATTTAGAAATCATCAGGTGATGAGTTTTTGCATTGTTGACTGTAGAAAAATTATTCATCAGTCTTTTGGCCTATTTCAGAGGGAACCATGGGATATTTTGATCATAAAAGCTTGCGGCATGAAAGGAGGCTATTTGGCCCACCTTGATACTGATCACCACAGAAGAAGCAATTTATGCTACTCCCATTTCAGGCTATTGGACCTATCAAATCTTCATCCCTGTATATTTTTAAATGCGATGAAGCTCTTGCCTCCATCATCCTTTCATGTACTGGGTTCCATACCAGCAATCATCTCTAAGGAAAGGGTTTCCTCGACGGTCTTCCAATGACTCATCTCATTACACTAAACCCATGTCTCCTAGCTTTTGACCTTTCTGCTAAAACATACAGCAAAAGACTTTCAGATTTCCAATTTATTGTCAGAGAACATACATGACATCACAGACAACCCAGAGATTCTTCTTCCTGTGGGTGAGACAGAATGACCACTTATTGGTAGCGCAAATAAAATGTACTCAATGTACACATGTAAACAAATAAAGAAATGTAAACCAACTGTGCAATACAGATCGAAAAAAAATCAATAAAGTGTAAGAGTCCTTAAATGAGCCTGTGATTGAGTTTGTCGTTGAGGAGTCTGATGGCGGAGGGGTTAGAAGCTGCTCCTGGACCTGGGGGTGCGAGTCTTGTGGCACCGAGACCTCTTTCCTGATGGTAGCAGCGAGAACAGAGCATGTGCTGGGTGGTGTGGATCCTTGACGATTGCTGCTGCTTCGACGGCAGGGTTCCCTGTAGATGTTCTTGGTGGTGGGAAGAGTTTTCCCTGTGATGTCCTGGGCTGCGTCCACTATCTTTTGCATAATCCAGTCAAGTTTCTTGAAGGCATCGATTAAAATTTCTTGTAGCAGCATTTCCTCCAAAAAAATGCCCTCAAGCATAACTGGTCCTTCTTCCAAACAATCATAGCTAATTCAGGCCACATCTGTGTAGATCTTCTCTTCACTTCTGATATTATTGTTGCTTCTTGCTTATGTAGTGAACACAACTGAACACAGTTCTCGGGTGTGACCCAACGAGTCCTTCATACAGCCTTGGCCTTAATGTCAGAATAACTTAGGAATTGATTATGGACCACAGGAAGATAGAATTAGGAGAACAGAAGTCAGTTCTCATCGAGGGGTCAGCAGAGGAGATGGGAAAGAACTTCAAATTGCTGGGTGTTAACATCTCTGAAGATCTATCCTGGGTTCATCATGAAGAAGGAGGCTCGCCAGTGGATATACTTCATTAGATGTACCATGGAGTTCGTTCTGATCGGTGTATCACTCTCTGGTACGGAGCTGCCAAAGCACAGGACAGAGAGTTGTGAACTCGGCCAGCGCCATCATAGTTATTAGTCTTCATTCCATTAGGGACGTCCTTAAGACATGGTGTCTCAAGAAATCAGCCTCTATCATCAAGGACCCTCACCACACAGGCCATTTCCTCTTCTCACTGCTACCATCGGGAAGGAGGGACAGCAGCCTGAAGACATTCAACTTCTTCCCTTCTTCCATCAGATTTCTGAACAGACAATGAACCACAGACACTATTGCCCTTTTTTTCTCATTTTTGCTCTAATAATTTATTTTTAAATATTGCATTTATGGAACCTTAATTTATTGCAATTTTCCACCTGTCATGCACAATTACTACTGCAGCAAAACAACATAACTTGATTCTATTTCTGATCCAGTATCACTACCCTGCCCCTATATTTTATGATATAGGAAAGAAGTGTAATTTATCTCGCATGCCTTGTCTATTTGTTCTGTAAAGTCCAAAATCATTCGCATGAATGTCAGTGAACTGATGTCAGTCAGTCAGACCTCAAAGAGGTCTCGGTGTTTTATCATAGACTGGGATTAAAATGTCTGTATGTGGACATAAACGTTAACACCAGCCAAGTTTGACCAGCCTTCTGCTTAAAGTTTCCAATATTATGGAAAGCGTTTCTGTGTTTCAGATTCTTTTTAAAACATTCCTATCAGTTCACCATATTGTACGTAGGTTATGAGACCTGACACTGAAATTCCAAGCCTGAAATGCTGGTCAAACAAAAATTTCCACAAAAAAAATGTATGGGGACAGAGGCTAAAGGGAGTGGAATCTGGAGTATAAAAACCAAGGTGCTGGGGGAGCTCAGGAAGCATCAACGGGAGAAAAAAACGTTCACGTTTCGGGTCAAGTTTTCTCCCACAGATGCTGCTCAATCCTCCCAGCAGATTGTTTTTTACTGAACAATAAAAATATCCTAATAGTGTTAATTTGATTGACATATTTTTAAAAAATCTCTGGGGAACTGGGAGGAGACAAGTTCCAACTGCTAAGTGGGAGATGAAGAATAGAGCTGGCGGGTATATTGATGAAATGTTGGCTTCCACTTGGCTGACTTGGATGAGACCTGCTGATCCCTGGATTTAACTCAGATAACTTCCATCCGTTGCCTGGTATAGTTCACAGAATCTCAGTGGAACATTCTCAGTGGAAGTCAAATGAATAAAACAGTGTCCACTCATGGATAGGCAGGAGGAAGAAATATACTGAAAATATTTCCTGTAATAGACTTTATGTGAGAACTGTGGATGTGATCATTTAACTTTAACAAAAGAACGGAGAAATCTGAAAGAGCTACAAATGGAGTTGATAGAAATGTCACCTATTGCTAAAACATCATTTTGTTTTGCTATCCATGGATATTGGCTCTGTTAAAGAAATGGAGTAAGGCTGAGGATAAGAGAGAAAGCAGAGGTTGAAGCAATAACTCATCTCTTTACTATGCAGTCAATTTAAACAGCATATTTCAGCACTTAATTTAAGGTTTAAACAGAGCAAAAGTGTAATGGTGCAACGAGAAACCAGTCTCTCGGGTCTCTTTCAACAACTCACTGCAGCAAACCAGTCTACAGAATCTATTTGAACAGTGCATTACAATTCCACAATTTCTGGTGTCCAATTGTAAGAATTGCCTCCTGAACTACATGCTTGAAGCTTAATTAACTTCAGCAAAGTCAATCAAGAAAACCTGCAGTGCTGAGGTCAAGTGAAACACACAGAGGCGTTGGAGTCACTCAGCAAGACACATGGATGCTGGGAAATCTGATAAGTTTAACCAACAGTAAAGTCAATGTCTGAAGAATAGTTATGTCCAAATTCTGGACAGAACAGCAATCCTGATCACTTTGCAGCAGGTGCGATAGATTCATTTCCAGTTTGGCTTGTCACAGATTTTGTGGATTACAGCCAAATACAGAGCAGTCAGCCACAAGTACCTGAGACAACTGGCTGTTGAACATCAGACGTCTCCACATTAGCGGGATGGCCTGCTTGCTGTCGTTTAGATTTTTATTCTTCATGAACTTTGCAATTGGTAGACCTTGAATTCCATTTGAATGATACAATGTAGACTGATACCAAAGGCAGAATGGGGTTAAAAATCTGGTGCTGAGAGGGGGTGGGGAGGAGCATAAATTATCTTTGGAGAGGCCTATATTCTCCAGCACTGATGCAGATCAGAATCAGAATTTAGGGTCATGAACATGTCACAAAATTTGTCGATCTGCAGCAGCGTTACAATGTAAACATTTCTATAAACCACATTTCAAAATAAAATAGTGCGAGAAAAAGAAAAAGGTACAGTAAGGCCATGTCTTTGGTTCACTGATCATTCAGGAATCTGATGGCAGAGGGAAAGAAGCTGTTCTTGTGCCGCTGAGTGCTCGTCCATAGGCTCCTGTACTTTTTTCCTGATGGTAGCAGAGTGACGAGGGCATGGCTTGGGTGCTGGGGGTCTTTGAGGATAGACACTGTCTCATGTAGATGTTCTCAAAGGAGTGGTCTGATGCCATGATATCACAGGCCGAGTTAACAATCATCAGGGTTGGTGCCTCCATACCAGACAGTGATGCAACCAGCCAGAATGTTCTCCGTGGTCCACCTGTAGAAGTTTACGAGAATCTTTGGTGACAGACTGAATCTCCTCCAACATCTCACCAAGTGAAGACATGGTGGCTTCAGGTCAGATCCTCAGAGATGTTGACACTCATGAATTTGAAGTTCTTGACCCTCCCATTTCTGTCCCTTTGATGAGGACTGGCTCGTGTACTCCTGGTTTTCTCCTGAACTCCAGAATCATCTCCTTGGTTTTGTTAATGTTTAGTGCAAGGTTGTTGGTGTGACACCACTCAACCAGCTGATCTATATCTTGCCTGTACACTTTCTCATTGCTATCTATGATTCTGTCGACAACTGTAACATCACCAGCAAATTTGTAGATAGCATTTGAATTGTGCCTGGCCAGAGTCATGGGTGTAGAGTGATTAGAACAGTGGGCTAAACATATATCGTTGAGATGCGCCTGTGTTGATTTTCAGTGAGGAGGTAATGTTTCTAATTCATACTGACTGTGGTCTTCGAGGCCTAATGAATGAATATTAGCTCCTCATCTAGACTTCAAAAATACCCCCATGCAATGATATTTTGCTCACTTCAGGATATTCTGGGTTTCTTTTGAAGGGTTGTGTGAATTGCCCTTCATCAAGATGCAAGCAAAATGTAGGCCGGCATTTCCTCTTTTATAGTAGATTTTCATATTTTATGCAGGTGGCTACCCTCATTTTGCTGACACCTTAATGAAGGACCCAAAACGTTGGTTCTGTATCTTCATCTTTGCTAAATATGCTGTTTGACTTGCTGACTTTCTCCAGCATTGTTTTTATTTCATTCACTGCATCTGCAGACTTTAGAGTTTTACTCAGTTGTCTGGTACCCGGTACATTGAAGTCAATGAAAGAGTGGGAGCAGAGGATGTGCTAGCTGCTTGCTGAGGTTCAAATTAATTCCCAGCAGAATATGGATAAAGGTATGGGGTAGGATGTGGAGAGTTCTCCTTCAAATGCTATTGAAATGGCTTCGTTATTACTTTTGAAATCTCCTGCAAAATCAGGCTCTTCCATGGTTTTTGGCACTTTCAAACCTACTCAATGCAGAACAGCATGTGCTGGGTATTCTACTCCTTTACCACCAAGGTGGTAACTCACAACAAACACTAATCAAGGAGCATCAACTGGTTGCACATCTGTGGAATGACTTAACAAAACTGGCAAAAGAATCAGAAAAGAATTTTTCCACTTAGCATGCAATTGGAATTCACCCAAGGGGGCTGGGAGAGTGGGGTGGTGGTGGGGGAGGCAAGCTTGCCAGCGATTCAAAGAGTAATTGGAGTTCTACTTGCAATAAAAAAAAGATAGGACTAGTAAGAAAGAGAATTAAATGAGATTAAAGAGTCATCCTGGGAACAAGAGGCTGAGAGGCCTTCAACTCTGCACAAGTGCTAGGAGATCTTCAATTACAGCCAGTTTAATTCTCTGCATTTCTGAAGCTTTTACACTATTAGACATCTGGGGTTGGGAATTCTTTTGTTTAACATTAACTTGATACTTACGCCATGGCAACACATTGACATCAGAGAACAATGCACCACAGCCAACAATCCAAGACAAAGCAGAGGCTTCAAATCCCAATGCAACATTGGACATTAGCTGTCCCCTCCCTTGCTTCAAATATTTCAAGTCTAATTCCACCTTGCATTCGGCAAAATGCCAAGCAATCCAAAACACTTTCTAGAAATCCTGAAAATGCAACATGCTCTGCAGTTGAGTCCTGCCTTCCTTGTACTCCTGAACATGCTGAGAGCCAACAGCACTGAGTGAACCTTCAATGCAGTGTGTTCTGTAAAAACTGTTCAAAATGCATCAACGTTGCCAAAAGGCTAACACCCATTTCAAATAAACTTTATTACCTCACTGATAAACATAACAAATGTTTCAACAAAGAAAGAACAATATCGCTCTGTCAGTAATTTTAATGCACACATCAGTTTTACAATAATTTCATCCTAAATTGATCTTGAACAAATAACCACCATCTTGTTATGTTTGGTAATGGTGAGTTACAGACTAATGTTAGTAATTAACAAGAACTCATTCTACAAGAATCCTGTATTTCATTGTCAGACTCCAGACTTAAGCATGAACAAAAAGCTCTTGAATTTTTTTAGTTTCAGCTTCTATAATCTCTCAGTACTTGTCAAGAAGAATTACACCGGACAACAATTTTTTTTCCTTAAGGTTTGCTTCCTGAATGAAATTTGGGGATTATGATAGACAACTTCAAGCTGAACACAAAGATAATTTCAGATTTGCTGTATCACGTAGTGAGTTCGAGAAACATTAAATGAACTTCTTTTGAAGTTAGTATGTTGAATCACATAATGATGTTGATACCAAGCTCGCAGGTTGACTACACATTTTGCACAACAAATGTGAGGAGCCCAGGGTTTGTCTTGGTCAGCAATTTTACAATTGAAGTAGAGCTCATCGGCTTTCTTAATGAGTGTAGTCATGCTGCATCTTTGAGCCTTAAGCGTATACTCGCCACAAATATAACAATGTATCCCAGCTGTTGCGACAATGACGAGACTTTTCTGCTGTACTAAACCTTCCTGACAATAAATGCTATTGTTAACTACACTCACTATGCTACTGCCTGAAGAACATTTAATTAATATGTGTTCAATCTATAAATCAATGTAATGCCCAGTATCTGTATATGTGAGCTGCTTTTATAGCCTGCCTGCATCTAACCTGACTAAGCATGCCCAGATTGAAGACATCATTTGCAGTGAGTACATACCAAGCATGCTTGGACTGACCAAAACAGCTTTGTTCGTGAGCAATTTACTAGTAGACTTAAAATATGACAGGAAATCACAAAAATAGGTTACATCTAAAAAAAATGGTATGCGACAGGAAAATGTTAAGGTGATTTTTATGATCAGCAGCTCAAAATACATACAATACACCCAAAAGTGTTCAGGAAGCAAAATCTTCATTGTCCAGTGTTATTGGACGTGAATTACAGATAACACCACATTTCACAGATATTGCAAGAAGCTGGAGCATTCAGAGACAGAGCAAATTCACAATGTGGACTCAGAGCAGATGTGATTTCACCTTTCAACTGCTCTCAGTTGGATTTGTTTTGTCAAGAGTGTATGGACAGATTTATCAGTTTAAACTGCTAGTTTTCCATTTTGAAATCAGGAAAATCTAATATTTTCTCCTCCACAAATTTAAAGGTTCCATCAGTGGCTTTCAGCTGCCAGGGGCAAAAGGTTTGAAATTCCCCGTGTAATTCCTGCTTCCTTGGCCAAGCTTTGGATAACCCTTCCCTGAATTATTTTGTGAAGTTCACTGTGTTATTTTGTCTGCCAACATTCCTGTGAAATGCCTGGTACCTTGTATCCTGCTATTATCCCACTGACATGCATTAAAGCTGCTGCCTGGGATTTTTTCTTGAAATCTGCAAAATTACTGAAAGATCCTGAACTTCACTCAGCTCAAAGTGAGTCCAAGAAGCTGAAGCTTACAGTGGGGGACAATTTCACAGCAGTGACCTAGTTTCCTGTATCAGCTTCCTCATCTGTGTATCTCTGCACCACTGTACACCGTACCTTTACTATTCATGTTTACTTTGTTCCTACAAAGGGGCGGCAATGGTTAGCACAACGCTGTTACAGCACCAGGTTCGAATCTGGTACTATTTGTTTGTATGTTCTCCCCGTGCCTGCGTGGATTTCTTCTGGGTGCTCTGGTTTCCTCCCACCCTCCAAAAGCGTATGGGTGTTGTAGGTCAATTGGGTGTAATTGAATGGCACGGGATCATGGGCTGAAAGGGCCTGTTACTGTGCTGCATGTTTAAATTAAATTAAAAGTACTATTTACTGGACTGTAAATATGTATGATCTGGACTTTACATATGTATGGACAGATTTATTGTACAGTGTACCTGCATCCTTCTCTCAGTAATTGTGCCATCTCAGCACCTGACTAAATAATCAATCAACCGCATTTATAATAAATTATAAAACTTTAATGACATTGAATAAACCTTTTGAATTCATTACAAATTTAACTGATGATTCGGTGAACATTAAAAATGAAACAAAGCAACCTGAAGTGAAGCAGCAGATTGTAGTATTTCCTTGTGGTCCTTCTGCCATGCATGAATTAATAAATTGGCTGGGTGTTTATTATCAGGAGACCAGAATCTGTGTTGAAAATGCCAGATAAGAATGCAATAATGAGGTCTCTCTGGCCCCCTTCAGAGTTCCATCAATGTTATTCTGAAGTCTACCCTGATTATATTTGACCAATTGATAGCAAACTGTATGGCGACGCTCCTGAAGGGTGGGGTAGTGTAGGCAAATGACAGATGTCACTCGTGTAAATAAATACTCTACAAAGTGAAATTTCCCTTTTGCTTCTGGTTTGATGCAATCACATCCCAATGACAAAGTGCTGAAGTCCCACTCTAGCTTGGATTCAAAACCCAGAGGTTTTCCTAACTATAGAAGAATTAATCCTTTTACCCTTTTAAAAATATGGAAATTTAAATCACAGAAGCGTGAGAGCTTTCAGTGCACAAACAGGACATTCAATCCTCCAAATCACAATCTTTTCTTGATGTTAATCTCATCTTTCTGCTACCCTCTCTTCTCTAGCTGTTGTTTCTTTATAGAATTTGTTTTCAATTTCAGCAATAATTTGATGTGAATTCTAAATCCTAAGAACGCTGTGTGTAAAGATTCTCAGTTCTTTTCACAAATGTTGGAACCTCTCACATTTCCACTACTGAGGAAATCACTCATTACTCTAACCCAAAACAACCTCAGTCTGATTTGGCTCTAAACACTGATACTTTAATTTGTCACGTGTCTGGGATGAAAGGGTTCTCTGCCAACCACACCACACATTGCTCAGACAGAAGCTGCAGAGTGGAGAGGAGAGCATCCCTCCCTGTGAGAGAAAGGAGCTCAAGCGTGACAAGGTGATGGCAAACAGCAACTTGCTGGAGTGGAGGATACTGTCCATGGGAGGATTGAGTCTGGTGGGCCACCTGGCTTTAATACTTCACTTCCGAAAATAAAATTCAGCCAACGTTTCTGTACTAGAGGCAAAATCAACTCAAGCAGAAAAATTGCCGAGGCCTAGAGGAAAGCGACGTTTGATGGAAAATAGCATAACTTCCTCACTGCTGTCACATTATTCTTTTCGGAGATGTTGCAAATCATCAAAGACCTGGACTTCATCAGCTCTCAGGGGCTGAATTAAGTTGACCCCAGTTAAGCAGCAGCTGGAGGCTACAATTGATCTCAATGCAGCTCTAAATGTGGAGGGAGAAAAGTGACTATTGTTAGGATAAGCCATTAGGGAAAATGATAAGGGGTTAGTAGAATAACACTGGAGTATTCTTGGAAAGCAATGGTCATAAATGGCAGAATTTGGACACATGGGCTTTCAGGGGAGTGAATCAGTTGTTATCATCTTAAAGTCATCTCAGGCTTTGGTTCATGTGAGGAAAACAACTCTTGTTCCTCTTGCTTGTTGAAACACATCTCTTCAATGCTTTGAACCTCTTTGAACTTGAGGTTTGCAGTGGAGATATAACGGGCATGTTTGTTGGCTGACAGGAGAGTCGGTGGACTGCTACATCTTCCTGCAGCTGTAGCCCTGATCATGTTTTGTTTTTGCAATTCCAACTCAGAATCGCTACATGGAAGATGTGAAGCTAGGGTGCTTTTCTCCTCTACTGTGTACACAAATTCTCCTGCAATTTTACTTTTGTAACTCACACCTTAACCAAAGTGACCACTTGGGTGTGAGCAGTTGGCAAGCTATTGGAGTGTGAAGGGTATTACATCCAAGCCAGAATTTGTTTGCATCTGATGTCACATTTGCACTCACTCACAGGATAAGGGCCAGAAGTTGGGATGTGGGTTGATCCGATCCTCTCCCTTCTCAGTCCTGGATGACGGGTCAATCACTGGCTTGGGTCTAACTTTGGGTCTTTTTTTTTTACTCTGCATGTACTGTGCCAGGTGAATGGCAGCTCACAGAGGAATAAAATAAGGAAGGTAAGAAGGGTGCAAGGATGGACCCGAACGGAGACAAAGGTTTTAGCAAATGAACGCCAGGTGAAACACACTCGTATCTTTGGCATCTTGGGTCTAACTGTCCTGCTTCAGTAGCACACGTCCCAGGGTGGGTTAGGGATAGTGATGGTCGGCTCTTTAAAACCTAAAAAAGAAAACAAGAACACAAACAAAAAAAAACAGAAAATTTCAAATTATAACTATGCAAATGAAGAGGAAACTAAAATTTCCAAAGTGGAAAAGAACTGAAACATTTAAATAATCAAGAAAACTTTGCCAGTCTGGGGACTGATGGATTGGAATGAGGTGATGCTCTGCACATCTCTCAGAAACACTTCGTTCCTTTCAGACTACTCCAAAGTGTAAGGACTGATTAGCAGTCAGATAAATTTGCTGCCATGTTACATCTTGCAAATAACCATGACAAGAATTCAGTGGTTTCATTTAGTTTGAGTCGCAGTAGGGAGAAATGTTGGGTGAGATATCAGGAGAACTTGCTCGTAATTAGTGGCATGAAAGCTGTAACCTTTAAAAGAGGGAGATAAAGTGCTCTGAAAATCAGCAGTATTTGTGAGTTCTCATCCTGGTGTGCAAAAAATAATCAACAGCTTTGACAAACTTATTCATGCAAATTCGATCTGACATGAATATTAAAGGAGAGTCTCTTGAGAGATCTGGTCAAGTAATCATCTTTATCAATTAGATTTGACCAACTTCAAAGGAGATGGGTGGGAGTAGCTACTGATATGGGAAAGACTGCATGGTTTTCCTTTGCCCATAGTTTCATTGTAAATAAAGTTAAATTTTGGAAAAAAAAGAGCGTGCTTGGCGCACGAACAAGCCTCAAGCTGCTCTCAGATAGGTTTAGAGAGACTCAACTAAGGCAGCACATCCCCAAAATCTTTCAAAGTAAATTGCAAACAATGAAATCTCAGGCATGGCAATGCAATTAAAAGGAGAAAATTCGGCTCAGAAAAATATGCATTGGGGCATCTGAAGATAACCAGAAAGGAGAACTGACGCAGTAGATCCACCTCATAATGGTGGCAGCAGACAGGTTCCGAGTCATTTCCCAGGTGGCATCCAGTAATGGATGGGGCAGCAATCCTGATCAGGAGTGAGGGACCCATTAGGAGCAGGTTGGGAATGAACAATCCATCAATATTGTTGAGAAGTGATTCCAAATGGAAATGTGGAAATGAGAGCCCCTGCAAGAGTCCCATGCAAAAGCTGCCAGTGGACTCAGAGCTAGGGCATTAATGATTGAAAATGAAAGATCCAAAAGACACCAATTGGCAGCAGGTGACCTAGTGGTCACAAAATGGGAGCAAGGTCCCAGTCGGCACTGACTGTGAGGGCCTCAGGAGTGAGAGTCTCGGCACGGAGTGGGAGGGAAAGGACTTGCCATTACGAACCAGGAGCATGGGACCCAACATGCCTTTACAGCGCCAGCAATCGGGAGCGGGGTTTGAATCCCGTGCTGTCCACAAGGAGTAGTTTGTATGTTCTTTCTGAGTATGTGTGGGTTTTCCCCAGGGGTTCCGGTTTCCTCCCACTGTTTGAAATGTATTGAGGGATGTAGGTTAATTGAGTCTAAATTGGGTGGCACGAAATGGCCTATATGTCTCAGAAAAACATCTACCGACAGAGGAGAAGAGTTCTAGCAGGTACAGACTGGAGGGAGCGACCTAGCTGAAACAAAGTCACTCAGCAGATACAGATTGCAGCACAAATCTCCTCCCATGTATCTGCACTGGCAATGTGATTTTTAATCAATATTTCACATCTAAAAGCCTGCTCGTTTTCTTCTCTATTCCTGCTGTGTGCATTTACTCAGCACAAGCCAATCTGCTGTTGCCTTCATCCCCCGTGTTTCCTGATGTCAGACAGTCAGGAGACGGTGATAGTCTTGCAATCACTTTCTTAACTCACAACAAAATTCCACCTGTACTTCCAGTGCTGGCAATTGAGAGGCTGACACCAGTGGAGAGGCCCCTCAAACAAGGGTGGCACCGTTCGCCTAGAGGTTAGGGCAACACGATTACAATAGAATGTCACAAAGTATATGGTTATAAAAATAAATAAACAGACAGACTATTTTTAAATGGCACAAAATTGAATATACTCAGATGCAAAGGGACCTGGGAGTCCTCGTGCAGGATAGCCTGAACATAAACTTGCAGGATGAGTCGGTGGTGAAGAAGGCAAATGCGATGCTGGCGTTCATTTCAGAAGGAATAGAATTATAGAGCAGGGATGTGTTGTTGAGGCTTTATTAGGCCCTGGTGAGACCTCACGTGGAGTATTGTGAACAGTTCTGGGCTCCTCATTTAGGGAAAGATGCACTGATGCTGGAGATGGTTCAGAGGAGATTCACAGGATGATTCTGGGAATGATAGGATTATAACATGAGGAGCATTTGACAGCTCTTGGCCTGTACTTGTTCAAATTTAGGAGAATGGGGGGGGGGGGGAAACATTTTGAATGTTCAAAGGTATGGACAGAACAGATGTAGAAAGGTTGTTTCCCATGGTGGGAGAGTTTAGGACACGAGGGCACAATTTCAGGATTGAAGGATGCCCATTTAGAACAAAGATTCAGAGGAATTTATTTAGCCAGAGGGTGAATCTGTGGAAGTTCTTGTTACAGGCAACAAATCATTGAGTATAAAAAAGACAGAGATTGATAGGTTCTTTATTAGCCTGGGCATCAAAGGTTATGGGGAGAAGGTCGGGCGGTGGGGCTGTGGATCAGGTCATGATTAAATTGCAGTGCAGACTTGATGGGCTGAATGGCTTATTTCTGTACTTTTGTCTTATGGTCTAATGGTATCTTCTGGTTTCCTCCCATCCTCCAAAATCATACAGGGTTTGTGGGTTAATTGGGCAGCATGGGGTTCAAAGACCAGAATCTGCTTCAACCATGTTGAAAATAAGATATTTTTTAAAATTTAAAAACAGTGGGCTGCATTCATGCCAAAGATACAATAATGTTTGCTAACCCTGCAGTGAACAAAAACAAAATGTATGAACTAAATGGCAATTTGAAGCTAAGAATACTAAAATACTTTACTCTGTCTTCTGACATTTTTTTTTACTGTGAATTTAAAAATATTCAAATGAATTGTGAAATGGACAGCATTTCACCAAGAGATTCTTCCAACTGTTTGCAGATCACAGGCACTGATCACCAATGGAAAGGAAGTATGCAAAGGAACGCTGCTTTTGCTGAACCATCGAAAGCAAGTTTGTCAATAAAATAACCTATCAATGAATCATCCCAGAAATTTGAGTCAAACGCTTTAGTCAACGAAAGCCTGAAAGCAGGAGGTAATCAGCGAACAACTTCAACAAAACTCTTAGTGAATCACCCACATTCGCTTCACTGTGCCTTCCTGGTATGTGCATAGAGAATAAACAGTGGCTCTCACGAATGGGTAATTTTGCCCCAAGTCCCTAATCAGATTTCAACGTGATATTTAAAAAAAATATTTTTATCGAGTTTAACATATAAGCTTACATACAGAGTTTTAGAAAAGAAAGCACACAAATTATTTGTGTACATGTAAGCACACAAAAAAGAAAAAAATAGATGAAACCAAGTTGAGAATTCCTTAACAAACATAAGAAATAATAATTCAAACTTAACTATAAAACAGTTAAATCCATTTAATGAGTTAAATCTGTGACAGAATATGTTGTGTTTTATATTGTAAATAGATATGTTTTTGGGAGATAAATTGTGGCAGGTTTTTTTTTAGTGTAGGTCACACACAAATACTTTAAAACTGATCTTATTTAAAATACTGGAGCTCTGCTCAAGTCAGGAAATCTGGTTCTGAATACCTTTGCAAAAACTTTGGAGAGTTTCCAAGGGATTTCACTAATGGATTGTTGTTTTGAAAAGCAACAGATGAAAGAACTCGTCAGAGCTGCAGTCTGTCTGAGTGGAGGTTGCTGTTCTAAGAGGGTCATGTGGTTTTGCAAGCAGAGAGAGTCAAACAGGCTTTACTCTGGGAGAGAGAATTCAGTTCAGCAGCAGCAGCTGGGACTGGAACAGGACAAGCTGGAAAGCTGGTGGAAAAACCCCATTTGGAAGACTGGTTGTGAGTCCTTAGTTCAGCCTGGTCAAACCCCTTGTGGTCCATACAAAAGGAGAGGACTGGCTGCATAATGTTTCACTTGAAATATGAGAAACAAAAAAAAGCAACTCTGTGGTGACCTGAAAGAAAGAGGCTATCATCTGGAAAACCCTTATGTGGCAATTTTCTTTGGCAAAACACTGACGTGGCTGATTAAAAGGGATCAGTTTGTGTCCAGGAACAACAAATCTGTCTCTGAAAACCGACAAAAATCCTCCTGAGTGGTAACCATTTACCTTTCAAACACCAAAGCCTGGTGAACTTTATAAAGGTTAAATTCTGTGCACAGTCTAAGAATTGCCTGCAACCAGTGAACTTGGAGGAATGTGAAGTGAGATTGGACTGTGAATCAAATAACTTGTCTAAATGTACATACACATTACACACACGTGCGCTTAGAATTAGAAGGGGGTTAAGTTAGGTTAGTTAATAGTAATAAGATAAAGTTTGATCCTGTTTTCATGTTTAAAGATAATTAAAAACAACTTTTGTTTAAGTAACCATTTATCTTCATGAATATCTATTGCTGCTGGGTTTTGGGGTCCTTTAGGCTCGTAACAAACTAAATTTAAAAAAAGTTAAATCTACCCCTCCCTCTAATCAAGGTTCCCTTATAAATAAATAATTAGAAATTAAAATGTGGATCCCAGGGTGACCCCCCCCCCCCCCGACATCAGACAGTGAATCTAAATGGCACTTTCTGATCTCACTGAAAGCTCTTTAATGGAGAGCAGCTATGGAATCTTACAGTACCCAAATTCCATTGGCTGGCTGTATCTTTTGTCTGCAAGTCATAATCCATAACCAATTAATCTAAACTCAGCAATGCCTCATGTCAAATAAAGCTTCACATTTTGCCTTCTTTCTCATTGAATGTCATCTGTTACAAGTTTTCTCCAGTTAAACAGTTTCTCTATTAATTTTGAAAACATATGGGAAACAAACCTACAGCAACTACACTCCAGAACCAAGGTCATCTAAAATGTGATCGTTGATGTGCATCACGCAGACGATGCAGGATTGGAGGTCAAACTCCAAGCCATTGTCAATTGAGTCAATGAAACATTTGAGAGGATGAGGCAAAACAAAATCCTCCATGAACCTGTCTCAACTGCGCAACCCTGTCATCCAATAAAAGTTCAAGGAGAGGCCCTCAAAATTTTGGACCACTTCTCATGTCATGAGAGCTACAGCAATGACAGGAATCGGTGTTGAGATTCACCATTACCTTCAATGTGCCAGTGCTGCCTTTGTCAAAGACTTGTCATTTGTAGTGAAGATGGAATGTTGAAGACAGTGTTGAGAACTTCCAGTAGATTGGGAGTGCACAGAAGCCCAACAAGAATATAACTCACAAACTGCCTGCCCATTCACTTGCCCACCCATTCTGGTACCTTCTGCACCATGAGTGGAAGAGTCAGTGGTTCCCACGCTGCCATCATTACCCAGGTCAGAATCCAGAGAAGTGGCGGTTTCTCAATCCATGCCAGGAATCATCATCCTTAGTGACTTTTCTCCCTTAATCTTCATGTGGCATATTTCAACCAGGTGGGGTTTCTGGGCCCCGCAGTCACTCTGAGGAAACTATAGACGCTCCTGTGGTACCACCAAAAGATTGGAATGGAAGCTAAGCTATTCTCAATCCTAAGGGACAGCCTAAGGAAGAAGGTGGGACTGAGAATGTGGTCTTGGGTTAAGGTGTGGATGAGGGATCTCTTCAACTGAACTTTATCTATGAATCTATCATAGACATTTTGTAAATACACTAATAAAGAAATTGTATCTGGGATGAATTTCCTTTCTCTGTTGCAGTGGGTATGGAAATTTTATATTTTGTTTGCACATGATTGGGTGAAAACTTTATTAACTACAAATCCATTCTATGCTCTCGTGCTAAACTCACTATTGAGTTGTGTTTAGGTATTGTTGCCTGCATCCAAAATTTATTATTATAATCACATACAATGACACATTGAGTTCAGCATTATCAAACTGCATACATTTATAACATTGCGATTTGTCCAAATTCAACAGCTTAGGCTTCTAAGGAAAGATTACAAAGACCATTTGAAAAGATAAGACCACATTGAATAGACTGCAAAATTATCCAATAGCAACTGAAGGCAATGAAATGGTATCAAAATGAACATAGGTTGTAAAGTGACAGCTCTAGATTTACAATTAGTTATGATAAGGTTATTAAAATAACCAAGAAAAGCACTTTTGTTCGGAATGTATTTTTTTCAGTGAAGGTCTTTGCATGGATGTGGGGCCTTTGAACAAACAGAACTACAACTGATTATCCAGGAAGTGGCTGGGCCCATAACACCTGGAATTCTGCAGCGACTAACAAGCAACTTGTGGAGGAAATTGGAGCTCACTATCTACGGTTGTCCTCACTGTCTCTTTTCAACAGAGAGTAAACTTTTTGTGAGGAATGAGAGGAACACAATTGTAAAGAAAATCACAAAGTGTGAAAACAATGTGGCAGAGAAGATAACCATTTGACTCATCCTATCTGCCTTTTCTTTGAAGATATATCCAACTAGCGACATAGTCATTCACCTTCATTTTCATTTTTTGAAATTACCCCTGAATCATGTGTTTATCACCCTTCTGACAGTGGAAATGAAATGTCCTCCTCGATTTTTTTTTATCTTCATTTGGTCTCCCTGAGACTTAAGGATTTAATTTACAAACAACGTAACTTGTTCCATTCATTGCAAATCACTTTTTCATGTCGATAAGTGTTATTTACTCTATCTCACCATATATTCTGAGTGTCTGGTGATGAAATGCATCAAAGCACACCTCCCAGAGACACTGGGTCCATTTGCCTACAGACAGAACCTTTCCACTGATGATGCTATAGCCTTATCTCCCTACTCTGTCCTGACCCACCTGGACAACTGCACCTCATATGCCAGCCTGCTGTTCATTGACTTCAGCTCTGCGTTTAATATGATCATTCCCCAGAGCTGTCCTTGCTAGGTGTTCAACGCCCCTCTCTGTAACTGGGTTCTGGACTTCATGGAAAGACCACAGTTGGTAGCAGAACATTGAGCACTGTTAAGCTGAGAATTGGCTCAGCTCAGAGCTGTGTGCTCAGTGCACTCCTGTTCACGTTATTGACCCACGAATGTGATGCTAGATCCAGCCCCAACAGTGTCAACAAGTTTCAGATAACATGACAGTCGTTGGCCTCATCAGCAACAACGATGAGTCGCACTACTGAAATCTCATGAAATGGTGCGAGAGGAACAAACTGAGTCTCAACGTGGACAAGACAAAAGAGATGATTGTGGACTTCAGGAGGACCAGAGACAATCACTCTTGACTACACATTAATAGTTCAATAGTGGAGAGAATAGAGCATCAAATCCCTCACCTATCCTTGACACATATCCTCATTGGTCAGGAAGGCGCAACTGCAACTACACTTCTTAAAATTTCTGAGGCGTGCAAGGGCTACCTACCAGCCACCATCCTGCCAAACATCGACAGGAACTCTATCGAGATCATCTTGGCCAGTGCATAACCGTGAGGTACGATCACTGTAGAGTATTGGAGGTCAATCCACAGGACCAGAGAAGCTCCTTCAACTTCCCCCCACCCCCCAGAAGTGATCTACTGCGATCATTGCCTGAGAGGGCATGCAAAATCATTGAGGATCCCTTCTGGCCCACACACAGCATCTTTCCGCGACTTCCATCGGGAAAGAGATCCAGGAGTATCAGAGCAAGCGCCACCAGGCTGAGAAGCAACTTCTCCCCACGGGAAGTGAAAATGCTGAATGACTGATAGCTTATACATACGACCCGAGACACTCCTGAACAATATTTATTTATTTTTATGTCGTGTATCTGAATTGACAGTGTGAATGTTATGTCTGGTTGTGGGTCTGCGTGTTTGGCACCGACAGCTGGAGAATGCTATATTGTCGGGTTGTCGGGAAGTCAGCCTGAAGAAAACGGAGGTCCTCCATCAGCCAGCTCCCCACCATGACTACCAGCCCCCCCAACATCTCCATCGGGCACACAAAACTCATAACGGTCAACCAGTTTACCTATCTCGGCTGCAACATTTCATCAGATGCAAGGATCGACAACGAGATAGACAACAGACTCGCCAAGGCAAATAGCGCTTTTGGAAGACTACACAAAAGAGTCTGGAAAAACAACCAACTGAAAAACCTCACAAAGATAAGCGTATACAGAGCCGTTGTCATACCCACACTCCTGTTCGGCTCCGAATCATGGGTCCTCTACCGGCATCACCTACGGCTTCTAGAACGCTTCCACCAGCGTTGTCTCCGCTCCATCCTCAACATTCATTGGAGCGCTTTCATCCCTAACGTCGAAGTACTCGAGATGGCAGAGGTCGACAGCATCGAGTCCACGCTGGTGAAGATCCAGCTGCGCTGGGTGCGTCACGTCTCCAGAATGGAGGACCATCGCCTTCCCAAGATCGTGTTATATGGCGAGCTCTCCACTGGCCACCGAGACAGAGGTGCACCAAAGAAGAGGTACAAGGACTGCCTAAAGAAATCTCTTGGTGCCTGCCACATTGACCACCGCCAGTGGGCTGATATCGCCTCAAACCGTGCATCTTGGCGCCTCACAGTTCGGCGGGCAGCAACCTCCTTTGAAGAAGACCGCAGAGCCCACCTCACTGACAAAAGGCAAAGGAGGAAAAACCCAACACCCAACCCCAACCCACCAATTTTCCCCTGCAACCGCTGTAACCGTGTCTGCCTGTCCTGCATCGGACTTGTCAGCCACAAACGAGCCTGCAGCTGATGTGGACATTTACTCCTCCATAAATCTTCGTCCGCAAAGCCAAGCCAAAGAGAAGAAAGAGACTTGTACAATCAGATAATAACAAATTTGAACATTACATTTTAATGATATTTATTTCCAAAATCAGCAACCATTGAAATGAAATGGCAAGTGCATTCTGGGAAGTGCATTGTGGGAAGTGCATTCTGGGAAGACACTGCTTATCTGGAAGGAAGCTTTCCACAGAGTTCTAAAATTCAACTATATTGGCCAAACATTCCTGCAACTGCCTATCAAATGGTGTTTGGTTTTTGACTTCCCCATGTAATCTCTCTGATGTGTGGCTGGTTCCTCCCAGAGTGCAGTCAAAGCAGCACATATACTTTGTGGAGCTCGTCGAAAGAACCAAAGACTTGTTGATCCAAACCAAGGCTTTTATTAGCAAAAGACCCGAGCTCTTCACAGGTGGCCGACCAGTCCGGAATGATCCGACCTGGCTAGGGACACAACCCTTTAAGGCCCAGACAATAGGCGTGGCTTAACTCTCAGCCAATCGCTGTAAGCACAGTCTAGATACAGTAACTATATACACTATGTACATTGGTGATAGATCTGTACTATCACACATTTCTTGCTGGGCACCTGGGATCAGAGTAAATTGGGAAAGCAACTCTTCAATCAATTTAAGTGAGGCACGAAAGTCTGCAGACACTGTGGTTGAAATAAAAACACAATGTTGGAGAAAGTCAGCTGGTCAAGCTGTGTACTTTATGTAGAAAAAATAAAGGGACATAACCAATTTTTTGAGGCTTGAGCCCTTCATTAAGGTAAGAACAAAGTGTAGGCAGGCGCCCGAACAAAATGGTGATGATGGAGGGGCAGGAAAAGGAGCACAGTCCCACAGGCAGGAGGCAATAGGTGGTAAGGGAGGGCACAGCAGAAAACGGGGAAGGGGGTGGCTCTGTTATTGGAGAGGGAAGGGGGTGGAGAGCTGGAGGAAAGGCGATGGGGGAAGAACAGGGAATGGGATAGCAGAAACCAGAGAGGTTATTAGTTAATGCCTTCTGGTTGGAGAGTGCCCAGGCACAAAATTAGGTGTCATTCCTCCAATTTACAGGTGCCTTGGTGGGATAGTACATGAGGCCATGGTCTTGGTGGGATAAAGATTTCACTGGATCGATGATTGCAAATCCTTGGGAGTCACTATCTCAGCGGACCTTTCCTGGATCAAACACACGGTGAAGAAAACATATTAGTGCCTCTCCTTAGGAGTTTGCAGCTTTGGTATGACACCAGAAACACTGGCAAATTTCTACAGAAGCATGATGGAAAGTGTGCTGTCCGTCTTGTACGGACATCAATACCCCTGAGCGTAAAGCCCTACAAAAGGTAGTGGATACAACCCATGACATCTTAGGCAAAACTATTGAGTAAATCTACAGGGAACACTGCAGTCAGGAAAAAAGGTTTAGGTACCACAAGACTTGTACCATAAGGATTCTTTGACTCTATACATTGTGAAGGTGCCTGAACTACTTTATAAGATATTATCCAACTGCCTACAATTATAGCATCGCTTGTAATTTAATCCAATCAAGAATGCAATTTATATTATAAAGTAGAAGATTATTCAAGTCAATGATACTAAGTGGGCTGTACATGAGCAACACGTGACATGCTTAGTGCAATGCTATTACATTCCGGCACTGTCGGTAAGGAGTTTGTACATTTTCCTCATATCTACCTGGGTTTCCTCCAGTTTCATCCCACCCTCCAAAACCTATGGGTTTATAGGTTAATTCAGGTGTAATTGTGTGGCTCAGGTTTAAATGGCTAGAAGTAGCTTCTATAGCGCTGGAAATAAAATTTAAACAAAATTTAAGCAGAACACAATAGCCCCTCAAATTCCCTTCCGTAAATCAACAGATTAAATTTTGGAGGCGAGTATAACTTGGTGTCACTATTGTAGGCCATGCCTGGAGCTGTCAAATGAGGATGGGGACTCGTGTGCATTAGATAAATGCATTGTAGACTGTATTAAGGCTGACAATGCATTGTCAAAGTGTACATAATGTGGTTTGTACAATAGTAGAGTCTCGTGCACTGCCTATTTTATCGTGCGGTGCATTCACATGAGGTGTGTGCCACAAATGTCTCCTGTTACAAGGTTGAGCAGGAAGTTGGTTATTAGCAGCTGATGCCACTGAAAACCCAATGAGGATTTAGTGATTCTGCTGGGCTGTTTTTCTTGTGTCAAGACTGCAAGAACATGGCTGGCACCTATTCCACAGACATTCATGTTTATTTCATTTCACAGACGGCAACAAAATTAATCTGAATAGAATGTTTTTCTTGTTGCCCGGCTGTTAAATAATGCATTAATAGCAGGTTAAACAAATCCCTCCACTGAATAGCACTTACGCAGGGCTGCATAAGAATAGGTTTGGTGAACAGTTTGCCTAGAAATTATAGAACTATCATGCTCCAGCCAAGAAGACGGCTTCCAATGTACTGTTAAAACTAATTATAGAGCTGTTACAATTCTGCTCAGAATTAGTGAGAAACACTCAATTATATATTTTTTTTTTTACATAGAACTTGCCTGGTTTTTCCATTCTGAGCTGTCTCCCTACCCTCTGGGAGTGGCCGTTCACACAGGAATGACCAAAACTCCAAATATCTTTATCACATCGTGAGTTTAGACACAGAGTACCTGAAGTGCAGCATTTAAAGACACTGGACGTCCTATTCATTCGCCCATTGTTCGCAGATCGGCTGCAGTTCATTTTAGACTGCAGGGGATCTGTGAAAATAACTAGGGTCGATGAGGTAAAATGTCGGAATGGGAATGAGTCCTTACTCCCAATCTTGCTATTCCAATCTTTTTACACAGACTGTGTTCCAGGAAATTGGGAATAATCTCCTGGAATGCAGTGGCTGTGTAAAAAAATATGAATGTCTCTGAAGGAACTCTCTTTTGCTTCTCTTTCTCTTACTGTTAGGGGCACCAGACCCCAACAGAGACCGAGACCAGGAGAAGCAAGGACACTGCAAGCATGTCCACCTCCAACCCTCAAACCTCAGGCCAGAGGCCCATCCTGAGGAAGCAGAGTCAATGGCAGAAGGAGCTGTGGGGAATAAATTTGCAGCCGGCGAGAAAAAGAAAAGCCCAAAAAGCTCCATGGGAGAAACCAGAAACGGACACTGTAAACAGTGGGAAGACAGAGGCCAGCAAAGGATAAAGCCAGCACCAAGCCCTGGATGAAGACAGAGGAATTGCAAAGATGGGGGGAAAAGAAAGGAGGAAAAAGGGACATGAGTAAGTCTGATGGTGGGAGATATAGCACCAAGTGTTGCAAAGGATGGGCCTGGTCCTGATGCTGCGCAATGTTCCAGTCAGCTGGACTTTGCCACACCATCTATCCTTCAATAACAAGGCCATCAGACAATGGTCAGCATGGAATGTCCTGCAGATAACTAGACATGAAGACTCAATGGACACGGTGAGGTGGTTCCCAGTGCAGACCATCCGGGTCATCTGGCAAAATGGTTCATCGCCAGGGCTCATGAACAAGCACCAGGACTTGGCCTGCCTGTGGTAAGAAGAGTCTTCCCAGTCAGATCTTTCCTGTACAACTGCAACATTAACCTCCACGCACATTGTCCCCGAGATGACTGTCGTGGAGTGGAGACAGTCGGCCACCTTTTTGCAGAATGCAGCTTTCCTCAGAGTGTGTGGAGAAGGATGCAAGAGTCCTCGTCACGGTTCATCCCCAGCAACAGTGTGACGGAGGACTCTCTGATCAATGGGCTGTTCCCGGGAACGCAAAAATACTTTATTTCAGATATTTGTCATTCAATTTTCATGTTATATGCTTAAAACGAACGAGCAAATTATTGTTCATAATTTCTTCCTCTCAACATTCAGTCTATAAATTTCCAAAAAATATTCCCTAACACGAGACAAGCTTACACATCCACGGTGGAATAAACACAAAAGAACTAGGTTTCAAAATATGACTGAATCGCTTAAATAAGAGCTCTTAATGTCAACAAATGACCAATTCTTACATGGAGAATACATAGCCCCAAAATAAAGAGAGCTCTGAGTCTTCAGAGACTGAGTATTATATCTAATCTTGTAATACTTGAGTTTTTTTTTCGACTGATTTTTTCAGGTCAAATTTGGAGGGGGGGGGGTTGTGAGGGAGTCAATTTTCTCACGGGCCAAGCTTTTGACCGTGTTAAATACCTAGGTCATTCAAGGCACTGGGAGCTCGGGTGGCTGGGACCAGGTGGCAAGCCCACATTTGGGGCATAGGGAGCTCAGGAGGGCAGGCGGCCAGGGTGTAGGGACCTCTAGTGGGCAGGTAGTCAGGGTGAGGATCCACAGTCAGGAGCTTGGAGAGGTTGGTGGCCAGGAAAAGGATCTGCAGATGGGGTATCAGAGGTTGCGGTGGGCAGGCAGTGGGGGAGAGCATCCACAGTTGGGGCGTTGAGAGCTTGGATAGGCAGGCAACCGGGACAAGGATCTGTGTTCGGGGCATCGGAAGCTCCGGTGAGCGGGCGATCGGGGGCAAAATAGGGGGAGGGGTAAACTTTCTACACGAGAGCAACTATTACCTGGGTATATATGGTAAGTAATCTTAGGTCTCTAGCATGGTTAAACAATTCCCTGATAGTTCCCAGAACCCAGGTTAGACATTGACCTTCTCGAGATCTGTAGAAGATGACACATCCCAAATCATCCAAATGTAATGAGCTCCAGAAAATATATCCGGAACTGATGCTATTTTGGCATGGTACTAAATTGGGAATTTACCAAGGATTTATGCCCTCAGACCAAGATCTAAATGTTGGGAATTGAAATAAAAATGCAGCAAGAAATTACTAACACAAAGTCACATCGTAAAATTTTACCTACAAAATTAATAATGAAAAGTTGTATCTAAAACAATAAAAATGATTTTCACATTTTCTTACACCTTTGAACAATCATGTATTACGTAACGAGTTTACGAAACCTTCTTCAGTGGTTTGAGAAAGCGGATTCTTCACATAAGATGGCAGCTCTCTGACTTATGAGACTTTCACACGAATGAAATGAGTGCAGACATCAGTGTTGTTGAAGTAATATCCCACACATTCTGATTATTTGAGACAGTGAGGCAGGAATTTAATAAGAAGCAAAGATGAAGATATTTCGGGGTAATAGCAGCTCACCAATAAATTTCATAATATCACGTTAAAAGGCATGGTGGAGATAATGGAAAGTGATGCATGTTTAATATTTATGAAATACAATCTATTTCTGAAACAGGCAGGCTGATACTGTTCAGTGTATTATTAAAACACTTCCAATTCAAGAGAAAAATTCTGAGCTGTAATGTTAACCAATGATTCTCTGACTTGACTGGTTTCTTTGACATCCATTACTTTCTCATTGTTCTAACTCGATCCAGACTGACATTGGGGTAAAATGATAATAGGCGGTTCTAACTCGATCCAGACTGAAACTGGGGTAAGGTGATAACAGTTGGTTCTAACTCGATGCAGACTAACACTGGGGTAAGTTGATAACAGTCGGTTCTAACTCAATCCAGACTGACACTGGGGTAAGTTGATAACAGTCGGTTCTAACTCGATCCAGACTGACACTGGGGTAAGGTGATAACAGTCGGTTCTAACTCGATCCAGACTGACACTGGGGTAAGGTGATAACAGTCGGTTCTAACTCGATCCAGACTGACACTGGGGTAAGGTGATAACAGTCGGTTCTAACTCGATGCAGACTGACACTGGGGTAAGTTGATAACAGTCGGTTCTAACTCAATGCAGACTGACACTGGGGTAAGTTGTCCATGGTCAGTTCTAACTTTAAAAATTTTTTTTTAAATTTTTCACACTATGAACCATATTAACCAAAATACACACAAATATTTCCATCTTGAATATACAGTGTCATTTTCTCCCCTCCCTCCTTCCCACCCCCTCCCCACCCACTAAACGTTCAACATGTACAATACAATAAACCCATTAAACAATGTCATCACACAATGAAAATAAACAAGAAATTTGTGTCATCTACTTTTACACACTGGGTCAGTTCAGTTCGTCTTCTTCTCAGTCTGTCATTTTAGGTGGTGGAGGTCCGCGGTAGGACTTCTCTGTTGTGTTCCATGTACGGTTCCCAAATTTGTTTGAATACTGTGATGTTATTTCTTAAATTATATGTTATTTTTTCCAATGGAATACATTTATTCAATTCTATGTACCATTGCTGTACTCTCAGGCTCTCTTCTGATTTCCAGGTTGACAAAATACATTTTTTTGCTATAGCTAAGGCTATTATAATAAATCTTTTTTGTGCTTCATCCATATTGAGGCCTAGTTCTTTACTTCTTATATTATTTAGAAGAAAGATCTCTGGATTTTTTGGTATATTGCTTTTTGTGATTTTATTTAATACCTGATTTAGATCTTCCCAAAACTTTTCCACTTTCTCACATGCCCAAATTGCATGTACTGTTGTTCCCGTTTCCTTCTTACAGCGAAAACATCTGTCTAATACTGTTGGGTCCCATTTGTTTAACTTTTGGGGCATGGTGTATAGCCTGTGTAACCAATTATATTTTATCATGCGTAACCTCGCGTTTATTGTATTTCTCATAGTTCTGGAGCATAGCTTTTTCCATTTTTCATCTTTATGTTTAGATCTTGTTCTCATTTTTGTTTGGGTTGGTCGGTTCTAACTTGATGCAGACTGAAACTGGGGTAAGTTATCCGTGGTCGGTTCTAACTTGATGCAGACTGAAAATGGGGTAAGTTGTCCTTGGTCGGTTCTAACTTGATGCAGACTGAAAATGGGGTAAGTTGTCCTTGGTCGGTTCTAACTTGATGCAGACTTAAAATGGGGTAAGTTGCCCATGGTCGGTTCTAACTCGATGCAGATTGACAATGGGGTAAGGTGATAACAGTCCGTTCTAACTCGACGCAGACTGATACTGGGGTAAGTTGTCTACAGCTGGTTCCAACTCGATGCAGATCAATTCTCCGGATTTCTAAGTCTGAAATTTGGATTGTCTTTTCAGAATTGTGCCTAAGCTGCAATGGTTAATATATCCCTCACACACACACTCAAGTACATTCGCACATAGTTGGGTTTGATTTGACTAATGTGTTATATTATTAGTAGTCATTAATAAATAGTATTTTAACATAACAGTGAGGTTATCTGCTTTGGAAAGAAAAATGGAAGATCATAATATTATATAAATGGCAAGTGATTGCAGTATGCTGCCGTGCAGAAGGACTTGAATCACAAAGGAAGCAGGCTGTCATGAAGGCAAATGGAGTGTTGGCCTTCATTGCCAGAAGGATGGAATTTAAAAGCAGGGAGGTTTTGCTGCATCTGTACAAGGTACTGGTGAGATCGCATGTGGAGCATTGTGTGTAGTTCTGGTCTCCTTACTTGAGGAAGGATGTACTGGCAGTGCAGAGGAGATTCACCAGGTTGATCCTGGAGATGAGGGGGTTCGCCTATGAGGAGAGATCGAGTCGTCTGGGACTGTACTCATTGGAATTTAGAAGAATGAGAGGGGATCTATAGAAACATAAAATTATGAAATGCATCGATAAGGTAGAGATAGGTAAGTTGTTTCCATTGATAGGAGAGACCAGAACTAGGGGACATAGCATCAAGATTCAGGGTAGTAGATTTAGGACAGAGATGAGCAGGAACTGTTTTCCCAGAGGGTAGTGAATTTGTGGAATTAAGGGATATGGGAAAAGGCAGGTAGGTGGAGATGAGCTGATCATCAGATCAGCCATGATCACATTGAATGGCGGAGCAGGCTCAACAGGCCAAATGGCCAACTCCTGCTCCTTTTTCATATGATCTTATATGTATATCTCTACCACAATGGGAAAAGTTCTTTTCACTTGCACTCAAGCTTCATGAGCTTGTGTGTTTCAATCAAATTCCTCTGGGTCTCTTGAAACTCTAAAGTTGGATTTTAAAGAAAGAATAAAGACCAGGTTGGAAGTTCAAGTGTTGTTTGGAGATTTGCAATAGCATTAGATGCATGGTAGATGTGTAAGTCCCAGAGGGAATGGGCAGGAAATATGGGAATGATTTGGAAAGCAGTCGTACTGAAATAATCCCCAATGACATACTGGAAGTGTATAGGAAGTGAAAATGAAAGGGAATAAGAAAACTGCTCATCCTTTAGACCATGGATAGAAGACTATTGGAAAGGGAAGAACTCATCCCCAGGCATTAGCACGTGCCAGAGGACTCACCAATTCAGGAAGCATCTTTACATGGAGAAAAACGTTAACACTGCAAATTGATGGATCAGCTCCCTAGTTCCTTGGAAGAGCCAGACCTTCTGAGGATTCACAGCATTTCTTACAGATATCTGGCATACATGTAAAAGTTGTCCTGAGGTTGCTTGAAAGCAAACACGAATACAGCTGCAAAAACAAACTTTGAAACACTTTGCAAAGTGTGAGAAGTCTATTACAGCAAGAGACACTCCCCAAACAGCTAGAGGCTAGTCAAGAATAGTCTCTTGACCACCCCAAGAGTGAAATATGGTTTACAAAATCATATATATGCAGTCCAACCCCTAGGTTTCTAGAACATTCAAACAGACTGTTCCCTACAAGAACAATTTTTTTTAGAATTCTCTTGGGATTTATTAATCAGGTTTGTGCCCTTCAGCCAATGGTGAATATTCTTTCACTACCTGACTGAATAACAAGGCAGCTATCAGGTAACAGAGAGAAAGGAATGCAGCTAGCTTCTATCTTCCAGTTAACATTTTCAAACTTACGTTCTCATATGCAGTATTTTACTGTTATGCTGAAGCCCTTTTTACACCGAAAAGCTGTGTTATTGCCGAATACACAACCCGTCTCTGGAAGCTGGCTTGCTTGTTCGCACAAAACGGAAAAAAGTCGGCTACTTCAATCCAATATGCTCCACCACTGAGACTCCCTACCTTGGTGGTTTGAAGCTGGGTAAGTCTACACCCCCCACCCCCAAATCCACCTTCAATGCTTTCCAGGCAGATTAAACCTGGTTTTCAAGTGCTGTGAAAAAGGGGCTTGAGAGAAGACGATGTGAGTGGGGAGGTTTTGAGGATGTCAATTGCAAAGCTTCATATAATGAACTCAGTACTTTCCGTTAGAAATGAATTCTTACAATGGAGCCAATTGAATTATGTTGTTATCAGCAGTGGCTTCAACTAGTGGGGATATAAACCCAATGCTTCACAATGTTTGGGACTGAATCTAAAAAATGGAATCTTCACAGAAAGAGTTAGTAATGTGCATTTATAATACCTAAAACCAGTTTAGATAAGCCTGTTTAAAAGCTGAATAATTTACTTTTTCTGCTCCCCATCATTAGTATTCGCTGCCTTATTAGGTGCAGAGATATCGGAGGCACAATAGATGCATGTTGGGACATAACTGAGTCAGTTGTGCCAAGTGGAAGTTCTGACATAATTAACAACAGAACTTGATGCAGAAAAGTACTGCAACACTCTTTGTCCTTTCCTTTGAAGGAAGAGACTTACTTCTCTCTATCCCCATTGACAACGTTTGTCCTCGTGTACAAACAACCATGGTATGTAAATGTAGGCTATGTCTGCTGTGTACTTCATCAGGAGGAAATCACAGCCAAGCCTGATCTTGTCTTTTCCCAGATTCCCTGAATACCTTGATTGGATGGATATCAGGAGTCTGAGTCTCCAGTCATATTGCTGGCCTTCGACCATGAGTGCTGGAACCATTGACACAGATTATTTATATCCAAATAGGGTTGATTGGAGGAAATTTTTCATGATCTCAGAGATGGATAAAATGAGGCTCAGAATAATGGGAAATAATTTGGAAGGTCAGTACTACCTGAGAGGTGAGTTGCTGTCTTCTTTGGCTTGGCTTCGCAGACGAAGATTTATGGAGGGGTAAAATGTGCACGTTAGCTGCAGGCTCGTTTGTGGCTGACAAGTCCGATGCGGGACAGGCAGACACGGTTGCAGTGGTTGCAGGGGAAAATTGGTTGGTTGGGGTTGGGTGTTGGGATTTTCCTCCTTTGTCTTTTGTCAGTGAGGTGGGCTCTGCGGTCTTCTTCAAAGGAGGTTGCTGCCCGCCGAACTGTGAGGCGCCAAGATGCACGGTTTGAGGCGATATCAGCCCACTGGCAGTGGTCAATGTGGCAGGCACCAAGTGATTTCTTTAGGCAGTCCTTGTACCTCTTCTTTGGTGCACCTCTGACACGATGGCCAGTGGAGAGCTCGCCATATAACACGATCTTGGGGAGGCGATGGTCCTCCATTCTGGAGACGTGACCTACCCACCGCAGTTGGATCTTCTGTCGGCCTCTGCCATCTCGAGTACTTCGATGTTAGGGATGAAGTCGCTTCAATGAATGTTGAGGATGGAGCGGAGACAACGCTGGTGGAAGCGTTCTAGGAGCCGTAGGTGATGCCGGTAGAGGACCCATGATTCGGAGCCGAACAGGAGTGTGGGTATGACAACGGCTCTGTATATGCTTATCTTTGTGAGGTTTTTCAGTTGGTTATTTTTCCCAGAGTCTTTTGTGTAGTCTTCCAAAGGCGCTATTTGCCTTGGCGAGTCTGTTGTCTATCTCGTTGTTGATCCTTGCATCCGATGAAATGGTGCAGCCGAGATAGGTAAACTGGTTGACCGTTTTGAGTTTTGTGTGCCCGATGGAGATGTGGGGGGGGCTGGTAGTCATGGTGGGGAGCTAGTAGTCATGGTGGGGAGCTGGCTGATGGAGGACCTCAGTTTTCTTCAGGCTGACGTCCAGGCCAAACATTTTGGCAGTTTCCGCAAAACAGGACATCAAGCGCTGAAGAACTGGCTCTGAATGGGCAACTAAAGCGGCATCATCTGCAAAGAGTAGTTCACGGACAAGTTTCTCTTGTGTCTTGGTGTGAGCTTTCAGGCGCCTCAGATTGAAGAGACGTCAAGATGCACGGTTTGAGGCGATATCAGCCCACTGGCGATGGTCAATGTGGCAAGCTTTCTTTAGGTAGTCCTTGTCCCTCTTCTTTCGTGCACCTCTGTCTTGGTGGCCAGTGGAGAGCTCGCCATAGAACACGATCATTCATATATACATTCATATATCATTGTCATTAATAGCCAGAACACGCCCGAGATTGTCTGTTCTCAGAAGCTAAGCAGGCTCTGGACTGGTTAGTACTTGGAGGGGAGACTGCACAGGAATACAAGATCACAAGATAAAGGAGCAGAATTGGGCCACTCAGCCCATCGTGTCTGTTCTGCGACTCTCTACCCCAAGTTGAATTCTACTCACACCGAGTTCTAATTGCCAACATTTCCCCCCTATCCCCTGATGCCCCGATCAATTAGATACTTATCAACCTCCTGCTTAAACTCTCCTAGTGATCGGGGCTCCACCACTGTATGCAGCAATGAGTTCCACAAATCCACGGAAACATACAAATGACTTTCACCAAGTTTTCTTCTGCTGTTGACTGACCCATTTGAGGTGTACATGGTCACTGAATGTTTTGGAGTGATGAGATTGAGATGAAAAGTTGTGAAAGAATTTCATGAAATATTCAGCATTTATAATTTAAAAGAGGAATTTAATTTCACTTGCTCATCATTCTTCTCTACAGGGAAGACTAGTTCTCTCTGGGAGTTGTTGAGCTATCCCAGCAAGCAAATCAAACGACTGCTCTGACATGGCACTTCTATCAGTTCTGTGGTCGTGACTGGCCTGGTAAACTATTGTTTCCAATGGCATTATTCGAACTGTTAACTACTATGAGTCATTAGCCAATTGCACGATTTCCTGGGTCCTTCTACATTCCATGTAGGTGTGAATCGGAAGGTTTACTGCCAACTGTAAATTGTTCAGCAGTGGAGGTGGGTGCCAAGGACGGAGGAGAAAATAAAACTGAATGAGGATAGGATGAATATTAATAGATCCATCTTGGTGGTACAGGTGCAGTGGACTGAAGGGCCTGTCCCTGTGCTGTGTGAACATGAGAATAAACTGGGGTGTCTACATTATCCATGGACAACACTCTCGGGCACCGAGTGACACTGCCCGATATTTTGCAGGAGAGATTTTAACGTTGAAACTGTCAGGCTGAGTACATGCCAGCAATTTTGGGGATTCCCTGAGATGCACACGTAAAAGGGGAGCTCAGATTTGTTGTTTGCGAACCATTGTTGGTTCAACAGAGGAGTTCACAAGGGAGTAAGAAATTGCCATGATTTCACAAAACAGAGGGGAAGAATTATTCCTTTCTGTGCCAGATGGGAAAAATAGTAAGATCTGTATGGAGCAGAGCAGGTTGAGAGCTTTTAGATATTGGTTAATTTAGACATTTTAAAGCATTAAGTGTTTAAAGGTGACTCAAGATGAATCAAGTTAATGAATGGAGTTCAGCACTGCCCATGCAATAGGAATATATTTTTAATAATGTTTGATTCAATGTCGCTGAAAGCAGCGTCAATGTTCAGCAACTCTTGAGCCAAGGTCTCTCTGAGAGACCTTGTCAATCTCTGATCGACATAGTGTTGTCAGTAGACACTATAAAAAACTCTCTCCCATTTACCAACTGCTGATTGATCATGGATAACAATACACAGAGGCTTAGCCTCAGCAATGATAGCCACCTACGGTGAAATAAGACAAGAGCTGACTTAATAGATGTGTAATCTAAGGTCAGCTCGATGTGCTAGAGAGCAGCTGCACTCCATCTGCCACTCGGAAAAGCAGCTGACATTAAAATTCTCACCCTAGCCTGGCCACCCTCCCTTTGGGACAAAGATTCATGAGAGTGAGAGCATGCATCAACTTCAAGGACAGTTCCCCCCACCCACCCCCTTCTGACTCCTGATTCCTGAAGGAATATCTGACTGGTAAAACACTGTTGCCATTGTCCTCCAAGAAGTGATCTCTCTCTGTAACTCGACATTCTGAACTGTTTTGGCATCTGTATGATGGATGGCTGGCAAACTTTCTCACTGTGACAATACACTTGAATTTGAACTTGGCTGCCTGGGCAGGCTCAGGAGCCCCTCCACTTCTTCCACTGCCAACCCAAACAGGCAAAAGGAATCAAACTCCCCTTACAGATGATAAATGCTGAATATTGCATTTCTAGTTGGAAGGGCTCAGCTGACCTGCTCTTGATCTCTGTAATCTTCAGCGATTTAGTAGAATGAGTCAACAGAGTTACATTTCTTTATCCCTTGTATGACCTCCAGATGATCTTTGCAGTGGAGGATCCTTCCAGTTTTATGCACTGGATCCCTCTGGAATGAGCAAGCGACAAACTCGCTCTATTTATTTACAGCATTCTTAAACTTCACCAAATAGGGCTTGTGGCCACACTAGAGCAACACCACTTGATTAACAATGAAATATGAGAACATGAGAGAAGAAATAGGAGCAGGAGTTGGCCATTCGGCCCGTCGAGCCTGCTCTACCGTTCAATGAGATCACAGCTGATTTGATGATCGGCTCATCTCCACCAACCTGCCTTTTCCCTAGATCCCTTAATTCCATAACTATGCAAAAGTCTCTCCAATTTTGTCTTGAATGGGTAGGGAATTCCACAGATTAAACGTCAACAGGTAAAACACAGAGAATATGGAACAGTACAGCACAGTTCAGCTCTCCATAATGCATTTAACCTCCCCCCCTCACAGTACATAACACTGATTTTTTTCTTATATCATGTGCCCATCTAAGAGTCTTTCAAATTTTATGTTAAATTTAAATTAATTCTTTTTTTTTAAATTTAGACATACAGCACGGTAACAGGCCATTTCGACCCACAAGCACGTGCTGTCCAATTTACATCCAATTAACTTACACCCCCGGTACATTTTGAATGATGGGAGGAAACCGGAGCCCCCGGGGAAAACCAATGCAGACACAGAGAGCATGCACAAACTCCTTAGAGACCGGGATTCAAACCCCGGTCCCAGTTGCTGACGCTGTAGCAGCATTGCGCTAACTGCTATGCCAACCATGCTGCCCTTTTACCCTTGTTATATACGTACTGTATATATTACACATCTCCCTAGAAAACAGTGAGAAATGGAAACAGATGAATGATATGTGAACATTTTATCACAGGCATTGAAGTCAGTGCAGTTAGCTGATGTGAGTGAGTGACATTTGGGCAGAAGGGTGTGGGTGAGCTGGTCTGGACTGGAACACAACCCAATCCAGGATTAATGAACCCAACTGTAGCAACCTGCTTGGGGAGCCCCAGAACATGAATGGAGCGCAGCCCCTTTGGGTCCGACTAAGTATGGCCCAGGGGACGGATGGAGTTCAAACCCTGGGTACAGATGAAATGCAGATTCCTGGTGTAGATGGAACAGAGACCCCGGGTATGGATGGAATGTAAACCAAAGTTTGTAATGGAGCATAGTCCTGTGTATGGATGGACTGCAGCCCCAGGAATGAATGGAACACAGATCTGGGCTGTGGTTTTCTGAAGGGTTCATTAATTCACAGGATAAACTATTTGAATCATCAGGGACTAAGCAATAATGTTACGAAATTTAGGAATATTCAAGGGATAGTATCCACTGGGATTTTAGTTTTCCAACAGAAACACCTGCTTACGTGTGGCATTGAGATAATGCACACTGCGGAGAATACTGTTCACTAGGTAGGGAATTGGATGATATGATGTGGAAAATGTAAGGTCATCAGATCATTTCAAGTCTTAATCATTTTTATGGATCTTTTCAGGTTACAACGTGGAGACCAGCAGTTTATCGAGTTGTGGCAAAGCACTTCTCAGGAAAGGAGAGCATAATGTTTGAGCTCGTGGGAGGGCAGGATCCCATATTCAATTTGGTGGGGCATCAAGGATTCTGTAAAAGAACTCACAGGTCAGCAGAATGTGATGTGATGTTCAAGCTCAAAAGAAATTAGGTCACGACATTCAGTCGTGCGATGTCAGGGAGCGATCATACAAATTTAGAGAAATGTAGGATTTGATAGGGAAATGATTCTCTGGATCATTTTTAGCAAAAAAAAACATTGAATTCATTTTACTAATATTTCTAAAACCAACCTAAACTAATCAGCAATCAAATCTTACTTCCCGCAACAGTATGAGTTGGCACATAAACACTAAGTTCCATACTAAATTATAAATCAGTAACAATTTAAACCAGTGATATTTAGAGGATTGCACATCTGTGTTTCATAAAATTTTAATACAAATTCTACAAATAAAGCACTGAAATAGTTTTAAAATATGTTATCATCAAAACAACTTCAGAGAATAAAAGTTTTCTGGGCTGAAATTCTGATGAATACCCACATTAATTAGAGGGCAAAGATCTGTAGTGAATTTGAAGAAATGTAATCTGTATCAGAATCAGAATTTATTGCAGAAGCATTTACAGTGAAGAGGGCATGACCTGGGTGGTGGGGATCCTTGAGCTTCTTTTCTTGTGGATGTCCTCAGAGTGACGATATGGCCATGTTGGCGTTGGCCGAGTTCACAACTCTGTTGTTTTACCCTTGTCCTGTGCTTTGGCGCCTCCATACCAGATGGTAATGCAACCAGTCAGAATGCTCTTCACAGTACACTTATAGAAATTTGCAAGTCTTTGGTGACATACCAAATACCCTTAAACTCCTTACGAAGTATAGCCACTGGCAAGCCTTCTTCACAATTGAATCAACATGGAGGCCCCGGGACAGATCTTCAGAGATGTTAACACCCAGGAAGTTGAAGTTTTTAACCCTTTCCACTGCTGAGTCCTCGATGAGGATGGCTTGGTGTCCTCCTGAGCTCCCCCTTCTGAAGTCACCAATCAGCTTTGGTTTAGCTTATGTTGAGTGCAAGTTTATTGCTGAAATGCTACTCAACTCGCTGATCTCTCTCATTGCCATGTGTAATTCTGGTGAAGCCTGTGGTATCATCGGCAAATTTGTAGATGGCAATTGAATTGTGGATGTAGAGAGAGCAGAGCAGTGGGCTAAGCACGCATCCTTGAGGTGCGTCTGTATTGATCATCAGTGAGGAGGAGATGATGTTTCCAATTCATACTGACTGTGGTCTTCCAATGAGAAAGTCAAGGATCCAGTTGCAGAGGGAGGTGCAGAGGATTTAGAACTTGTTGACCAGTCCTGAGGGTATGATGGTGTAGAAAGCTGAGTTGTAGTCGATGAGGAGTAGCCTGAGGTACACGTTGCTGTTGTCTAGGTGATACGGGGCTGAGTGGAGATTTTCCCACACAGGGTGATGAATATCTGGAACAATCTGGTAGAGGAGGAGGTGAAGGAAGAAACTATTATGTTTAAAAGGGATTTGGACTGGTACTTGGATAGGAAATAGAGGAATATAGGTTTAATGCAATCAAATGGGTTGAGAGCAGATGGGCATAATTGGTTGTGATGGGGTGAGCTGGACAGAAAATGGCCTTTTCTCGGCTGGATAATTCTATAATTTTGCAATGACAAGCAATAGTTACAAAGACAAATAAAATAGCATCAGGTCAGCAAAGTAGCAGAGAAAATGCACCGCAGAAAACACGGCACCTTATCTCAAGTTTTCTGATTGAGAGATTTGATGGCACACCTCAATCAGTTAGTTTCAGTGAATCACTGCCAAAATTGTACGTCAGCTGGGGTCACTACATTTTCTTCTTAGCACAGGGCTGGGATCATGGTTTTAGTGCAATGTAATTACATCACTAGCAATTGGGGTTCGAATCCCATGCTTTCTGTAAGGAGTTTGTACGTGCTCCCTGTGACTGCGTGGGTTTCCTCCAGGTGCTCCGGTTTCCTCCCACCCTATAAAATGTACGAGTGTTGTCGGTTAATTAGGGTATTTCGGTGCATGGGCTAATGGCCGCAAGGACCAGGTACCATGCTTTGTCTAAATTTAAAATGTGTGCTTCTGCTTTTGAAATATAATTGAGGGGTAGAAAATAAAGGTACAACCATAAAAGAGTTATAATAATGCCAATAAAGAATCTGGGAGAAGCTCTTTGCCCAGGTGGTGGTGAGAATATGGAACTTGCCATTACAATGGGGTCGCTGATGTAAATAGAAGTGAAGCAGATAATAGGAAAAGGAGAACGAGAGAAAAGAAGGAACAGTCAGCGTGAGGATGGCATAACTAGGGAGAGTTTACGCAGAATATTGGCGCAATGGTTGGCGAAGCAGTTAGCTCAACTCCTTTACAGAGCCAGCGATCAGGACTGGATTAAAGTTCCAATCCCGCACTCTGAGTTTGTACGTTCTCCCGGCGTCTGCATTTGTTTTCCCTGGGGGCTCCGGTTTTCTCCCGCCATTCAAAACATACCGGGCTTGTAGGTTAATTGGGCGGCATGGACTCGTGGGTCGAAACGGCCTGTTATAATGCTGGATGTCAAAATTTAAAACCCCAGCATGAAGCTGTTGGAACTTCATCCCATTCTTCTGCTACAAATTCTTCTGAAAGTCCCCATTTTGCAAGGTGAGCAAACAATGGGAGAATTGGGAATGGGTCACAAGAGGGAGCATTAATGGGGGTGTAAGGAGACAATAATGAAGAGTGGAAGGAAGATGATATGGGTTAAATGAGGTGTGTGGGATAGAGCTGGTCCAGTGAATGTAGGGACTGTGAGACAGAAAGATCTGGGGCAAATGGAGGGTGGAAAGGGTATCAGCACTATGTATGAGGTAGTCACAGTGACCGACCTCAAAGAAATGTAATGGATTTCAGGACAATTGGTAAATGTTGACATCAAAGAAAAGAATTGGGCAGGTACATGGATGGGAGGGGTAAGGAGGGATATGGTCTGGATGCAGGTCAGTGAGATGGCAGAATAACAGTTCGGCACAGTCTAGAGGGGCCAAAGAGCCAGTTTCTGTGCTGTAGTGTGCTATGATTCTAATAGGGTTAGGTGACGGCAGCTTAGACCCAGAGTGGACTGGTGGCACTTGCAATAGTTTCAGCATGCAGTGGGATCAGGGATGAAAGGAGGATGGTAACACTCTCATGCTTTAGCTGCTCTCAGTTGGCAGGCAGAATAGGTGTCACAAAAGGAAAAATTAAAGTAGACAGAAAGAAAATGAACCGACAGCTTGAAGAGTAATGTTTGTCTAACACACCATGAGCACAGCCAAAAGATCCACATCTATCTACATGAGAAGTCTGTGTCTGTCACTCTTCAGACAATAAACCTACATTTGCACTATAAAATTACGAGAGGCATTGAAAGGGCAGACAGTCAGAGTCTTTGTCCCAGTGTTGAAATATCAAATACTCGAGGGCAGAGCTCGAAGGCAAGAGGGGGAATATTTAGAGATTTACGAGGGAAGACTTCTACACAGAGTGTGGTAGATGAATGGAATGCACTGCTAGGAGATGTGATGGAAGCAGATAAAATAATATGGTTCAAAAGCCATTTGAAAAGACTCATGAGCAGCCAGGGCATGGAAGGATATGGGCCATACACAGGCCTACATATGGATTAAATTAGTATCATGGTCAACACGGCTATCAAAGGCCAAAGGTCTGTTCTTGCACTGCATTGTTCTCTCTATATATCTGTCCAGTTAAGGAAAACTCGACCTTGCACAGCAATTGTACAGTAAATGCTCCAGTACCTGGCATCTATGGGGATTGTTAGATGTCATAAGTGATTTTTCCGGTTGCTTGAGAATGTGTGCTGTGTGGATTGGCGAACTAACCGTTAGAGGGTGCCAATTTTAAACTTCAGTATTTTTTTTAAACCTATTTATTTTCAGCAATTTTGTTTGGTGGTTGGTTGAGGCTGCCAGTTGCTTGAATTCCAGATAATGTGAATTTTAATGTTCCTGAGGTCTAATGAGGACACATATAAGAGATAAAAATCCTCTCCCACAACATCAACTGAGAGGAGGCCTCCAATCCTGTGGTTTCACTTTGGCTCAGCAGAGATAAAATGGCTCCAAATTTCCTTGTCAATAAGACACAAAAACTGATGAAATAAGGCTGCAGAGTACTAAAATCTTTGCTGTCCACCCACATTAGAGATAGACTGCACAAGGTCGGACGCTACAGCCACTATTTCATCAGTCTTCCACTTTGTCAGTGTGGAAGTTCATTACAATTCAATCACATCTACAATTCACTCCATACGTTCTGTCCATAATCCGAGCAGCCTGTCCCACACACAGTACACATCACCAGGTCTTGTTCTGATCCAACACTGCAAGCCAACATCAGGTTCAGAATCAGGATTTATTGTCATAAGAACAAGTCATGACATTCAGTGCTTTCTGGCAGCCTCATAGTGCAAACATTCATATTATAACCATCTTACAACATTACCATGAAAAAAAATTAAATAATAGTGAACGAAAAAGTAAGGCAGTGTCTGTGGTTCATTGTCCATTCAGGAATCTGATGGCAGAGGGGAAGAAGCTCATCTTCAGGCTCCTGGACCTTTTTCCCGACAGTAGCAGAGTGAAGAGGATGTGGCCTGGATGGTAGGGGTCTTTGAGGGTAGAGGCTGCTTTTTAAGACACCACCTCATGTCGAGGTCCTCGATGGAGTGACCACTTGTCATTTCTACTCAGTTTGTGGGTATTTCTGCAGCTCTGGCAAATTTCTTTGTCTATTCTGCAGCAATTTCTACCTATTGCAGAATTCATTCTATTTTTCCAATTTCCTGCAGAAAATGGGTAGCAATTCTGCTCACTGTTATTCTTCATTGTAGTATCAATGCTGGGTATTAAAATAACTGCAATCTTGGTAAACATGGTCAGTTTTATCGATTGGAATGAAATTTCTTGATGGATATTGCACTGAATTGCATTGATATTTCTGTCTTCTTGAGTACAAAAAGCATTAGTTTTGTCAACTCTATTGCCGAACTCTCTGGTGAACCCTTGCAAGGCATCAGGCAATCATAGCGTACCGGCATGGTACTGAAAATATCTGCCACCTAATTATCAGGAATTTTCATGGACATTTTCAATCTCTCATTGCTGCTGTCAGAAGCTCCCCGCTGATTTAAAAGGGCATCAATCATCCCGGTGCCCAAGAAGAGTAGATTGAGCTGCCTCAATGACCATCACCCAGTAGCACCAACATCTACTGAAATCCTTTGAGAGGTTGGTCATGGCCAGAGTTATGTCTGCAAATTTGCAGAATCACAGAATTCAATGAGGAAGCGTACAGGAGTGAGGCAGATCAGCTAGTAGGGTGGTGTCACGACAACCTTGTATACAACGTTAATAAAACTAAGGAGTATGATTGTGGACTTCAGGAGGGGGAAAAATCAAGAGAACACGAATAAGTCTTTGTTGAGGGATCAGCAGTGGAAAGGGTTGAAAACTTCAAATACCTGGGTATCAACATCTCTGAAGATCTGTCCTGGGGCCTCCATGTTGATACAATCACGAGAAGGCTCATCAGCAGGTGTATTTTGTAAGGAGTTTGAGGAGATTTCGACTCTTGCAAATTTCTGCAGGTGTACCGTGGAGAGCATTCTGAGTGGCTGCATCATTGTCTGGTATGCCCATGCAGAGGACAGGAGAGGACTACAGAGTTGTGAACTCAGCCAGCACCATCATGAGCATCATTCTACACTCCATCAAGAGCATCTACAAGAGGCGGTGTCTGAAGAAAGCAACCTCTATCCTCAAGGATCCCCTCCACTGAGGCCATCCCCTCTTCACCCTGCTAACACCAGGAAGGAGGTACAGGAGCCTGAAGATAAATACCTAGTGACACAAGGACAGCTTCTTCCACTCAGCCATCAGGTTTTTGAATTGACAATTAACCACAGACACTACCTTGTTCTCTTCTTTTTGCACTAATTTATTTATTTTTAAAAACATAATGTATAGCAATATTTGCACCTGTAATGCTTCTGCAAAACCACAAATTTGTTCAGTGTTCATGACAAAAAATTCTGATTCTGCTTCTCGTGCAGAATAATTGATTAATTATCCGAAAGAGTAGTCTTTTGAAGGCTGGGTCTGTGCTAATGGTGTTTAGGAGATGTGATCATTGAAGCATAGAAGATTCGGTGGTGGGGATTGGCATGGTTGAAATTTAAACCAGAGATGAGAAACATTTTCTTTTCTCTAGATTGGTGAATCTTTGGAATTCTCTCGCCCAGTAATCGGTGGAGATAGTAATTGATTATGCAGAAAGTCCCCATGTTACATAAGGGTTTAATATGAGAAATTATTTTTCTGTAAGTCAGAGATGTCCATTTTCATCACAAATAATTGCTCTAATTATTTCATTTCATCAAATACCTTTGATATTCAGCTGAACATTACCCATCATTAAATGAATGGAGAATATACTGTGTCTAAATTGTTAGTGGATTCCATAAAACTCTGTCATTACTATCTTAAAAAATTCTTTGAAGCTTACTGAAGAATTTGTATAAAGTTGCTTGAATTCCAGGTACCAGGGGTTTTACTGGATTTTCCAGAATTTCATAGAAAGGTCTTTTGTAATCTGGGGAACCTTGTATCCATAATGAGAAAGGCACAAACAGGGTTGAACTCCAGGTGAATTAAACATTGTGGAAAGCGGCTAGAAGGGAAGCTGAGGCAAGATCAGATCAGCTACCATCAAACTGAGTGGTTGAGCTGGCACGAGGGGAGTTCGGTCTAGTCCTGTTGGTCAGACTCATATTTCTGTCAATTAGAGTTTCAGGATACAATTTCTCACCTCAGTAGTGTTTATTACAGTATAACCCCTAGTATCCAGAATTCAAGCAAGGGGCAGTCTCAAGTGACTGGCAAAAAAAAAGTGAAAATAAATAAAAATAATCAAAATAAATAATAATAAAATGATAGTTTAAAAATGTGTTTAAAATTGTAAAAGTAAATGATCTCTGAAGTAACACAAAAACCTTTGGTGAAAATGGAGCAAATATTCAGCCAGCACAGGGAGGGCCTTGGTTGGGCTCTGAATAAAGTTGTGTGAAACAGCAATGGCGTCGCCCAGGATGAAGAGCTGGTTGATGCCGCTCGCCGTTGGGGTGACTCTCTTAAAGTGTCTCCTTATCCCTGCTTAGTAAGAGTGGCCCTGGTCAGAGGCTTTATCTGTAAACTTAGGGGAGGGGGGAGGTTAATTATCTATAATGTTATTGTTCATCTTTTGGGCAACTCCATGAAGGGGGAGGAACCTATAGATTCAGCGACAGTTAAATATTTTCAAACAATGTGACTGAAAATAAAGTAAAATGCTTTAAGGTTTATATATTCATGCAAGTGCACTTTGTTCAGCGTACAGTGTAGTATTTTTGTCTTTTAAACTATTTATTCTTAATGTAGGTGTATTAGTTGGGCATGGTAAGAGTAAGTCTCAATCCCCAAAGGTGCCGGATACCAGGAGTTTTACAGTATTTTGTTTCTTGTTTGTAAAACCAAACCTATTTAATTTTGTACTGACACTGTTCATTTCTGACCCTTTCTATTTCTGACCCTTTCTATTTTTTCCATCCATTGGAGAAGAGATGTATAGCCCATTCTGTTTGTCACAGTACCTGAGCAATATGTTCTGTCGATTGCAGGGATTCTGGTTACGTCTGTTCCCTGCAGCATCTGCTGCTGTGGTCTTCAGTACAAGTCTGGTTGCCAGGCGCTTTCTGCTGACTGCACCATTTTAAACTACAATCTCAGCTCAAATATTAAGGAGGGCTCTGGGATGACTGCAGGGTTTACAGTGGCTCCAAGCCAAACACAACACTTTAATAAATTGATCCATGATAATCTAATAATTTTTTTTTTTACTGAGTGACCAGAACTCGCAACTTAAAATCAACACCTATTAAAATAAAGTTCCCATCAGTATATTTTTCTCCCGATACAAAGTGCTCAGCATATTAACAACTTTTATCTATTTTAAAGTTCAATAAGGGGTTTTCAAACAATTGTTCGAGTCAAGGATTAAATTTTAGTTCTATTTAAATGTCAAGTGTAAATTTTTAATACAAAGTCATCCACTTTCTCCAAAGTCTTAATTCATCTCAGCAATGAATCACGTTACTCACTGCTTGACAAGTGCAGATACCGTCAAAGCCGTCCATTCCCATTCAAACCCCCACCTCTGTCTCTCTTTTCTTATCCGTCTGTCTCCTTTCACAGAACCAAAATCAATTCTCACCTTTCCCCTTATCGTATCCAATTAACACTTTTTGTTGGGCTGGACTCCTCTCCCTGCCAGTCTTCAGTCTTTACTCTGATGCCTTCCTGTTCTTAGCCATTTTCCTTGAAGAAGGACTCAGGCCTGAAAGGTCAGTCATATATCTTTACCTTCTCTGGATGCTGCAAGACTGGCTGAGTTCCTCCAGCATTTCTGAGTGTTTCTACCGAAGATAAGAGCACCAGCAATGCGACATTGGGCCAGATTAAGAGAGTTAATCTGAGAAAGTTTTCTTAGTTGTCAGGTATGTAACAGGCACTACTTTACAACCTCAGCATAAATGTTCAGGGTCGGTGAAATTGGGACATTATCATGTCTGGATGATGACATTCCTTCATTCATGGACAAAGTTGCTTATAGAAACAAAACTGCCAGCAAAGGCTGCTGAATCTACTTGGGCAATTTTTGGAACAATTTTAACAATCTGTCTGACCTGGAGCAGATACCAAGCCAACATGCCCAGTAATGTTGTTGGTGAGGACAATCAGTTTGCTCATCTTCCCAATTGGTCTTCAGCCAAAATATCATAATCACCCTTGAAATATTCCTGACGATTGATACTCCCTCCATCACATGTGCTTATGCAGCACATAACTGATATGTATTAGTACATAAAACACACCAACATGCTGGAGAAACTCAGTCAGTCTTTTCAGCATCTCTAGGAGACAAAGGTATATCGCTGACGTTTCGGGCCTGAGCCCTTCTTCAAGGAAAAGTTAGAAAAGGATTCAAACAATGGGGGAGGAGAAAATTGATTTCAGCTCTCTGAAAGGAGACAGAGGGAAAATGGGGGAGAAAGTGAGAGAGAGAGAGCGAGAGCTGGGAGACAGGTGATAGAAGGGGTAGGGGTTAATAGAAACTGGAGAAGTTGATGTTAATGCCATCTGGTTAGAGTGTGACTAAAAAGAACAAGAGGTGTTGTTCCTCCAATTTGCAGGTGGTCTCAGTCTGGCAGTGCACGAGACCATGGACAGACATGCCAACAAGGGAAAGGGATGAGGAATTGAAATGGGTGGCTACTGGGAAATCCACGTTATTGCAGCAGAGCTGAGGTGTTCAATGAAGCGACCTCCCAGTCTGCACCAAGTCTCCCGGACGTAGAGGAGACCTCATGTATTAGTATATCACCAGTAAATTAGGAAATTTCTCTCAAAATAAACGACCCATGTGCTGAATATAGTCTGGTTAGAGAGAAGGATCTCACATAACCAGCACGATGTTCAAACACTCCCTGCCCCCAAATAATCTAAACTTCCTTAAAAACACTGTCACTCAAGTGGGATCATTCAGCTTCTCCTGGATCAGCCCTGCTGGGAATTTCCTGCTGTACAAGTTTGCAAGAGACATGCAGTGTGATTGGTCCAAACTTGCTTCAGTATCTGCAAGGAGAAGAAGCCAATCGACGCCTACCTTACAGCAGGTTATATTACCACACAGAGCTCAGCAACAGAACATTCCACTGCAAACTGGATGACCTGCATCTTCATGTTCCAGTTAACCTGTGGCTAATCTGGACAATGGTTCTCAACCATTATTTTTTCACTCACAATCGCCATAGCTGCTTTGTGGTTAGTATGGGATTACTTAAGGCGGGATGTGAGTGGAAAAAAATATTGAGAACTACTGGTCTGGGACATGCAGTAAATCAGAGATTAGTTGGTTGATTTAATTGATGGTGTTTGCCTGAAAAATAGTTTTGCATTCACTTGAATGATAATTAATTTTAGAAGCCGAATTCAGACATGCATTTACTTCAAACAACAGAAGTCAGATATCCACTCCATTGTGCATATGAATTTTCAGAAGATTCCAAATAAAAGACTTGCTACAAAGCTTGGTATTAATAAATAGAATGGAACTATGTGGACAGAGAGAGATAGAGGAGCAGGAAGCTGGGATACATGGATATTCTTTGGCTTAGTGATTCCTACTCAAAACTGTGGTTCAGTGGAAGGACCACTTTTGTTTACGATTCATGAAAATGCTTCAGACATAGGTACAAAAGAAATAATATGGAAGTTAGTTGACACAAAACTATGAAAAATAAGCACAGGGGACTGCAAGGGAACATAGACAGATGTTCAACATTGTGATCTGTTTTGATAAGGGAAATCGAGGAAACTCTGCCCACATGGAATATCCGAACAGAAAGAATAAATGGAAGCAGAATCTGCAATTACTTCAGAAAGGTAGTAGAAAAGTGCCTGTTAAAATCTGTGGGGAAAGTGGAGGGTTTTGAGTCCAGACATGCATGTCATTCAGGGAGGGACAAGTCCCCTGGTCTTTGGCCTTGATCTGAACTTGTGTGCTGCAAACATCTTTGCCTCCAGGTTAGCAGAGAAGACAATTAGCTGGTGCATTTCAAGGAAACATGGAGATCATTTAGAATGCACGAACACACAAAGTAGACTGTATTTAAACATATGAACACTTGTCCTGCATGTGTATTGTTTGTGTGTGTGTTATGTCTGGCTGTGTGTCTCCGTGTTTTGCACTGAGGACCGGAGAACGCTGTTTCGTCGGGTTGTACTCGTGCAATCAGATGACAGTAAACTTGACTACAAACTAAATATGTACACTGTATTTTCTATTTGGCCTATAGGAGGAAGAGAGGAGACTTGATAGAGGTCCATAAGACTATGAGAGGCATAGAGGGTGGTTGGCCAGCACCCAATTCAAGGATAGGAATAGAAAACACCAGAGGACACATGGATAAAGTGAAGGGAGGGAAGTTTAGGGGAGACATCGGGTTAAGTTTTTTTCTACACATGGAGTTGTGGGGGCCTGGAATGCCTTGGAGACCCTTAGACAGACACGTGGAAGAAAGTAAAATAGAGGGTTACAGAGTAGGAAGGGTTTAGTACTTTTTTTTAAAAAAGGAATATATGAGTTGGCACAACATTGAGGGCCGAAGGGCCTGTACTGTCCTGGAATGTTCTATGCATTGATTATATCACATTGAAACAGTACATACCTTCTGGCTCAGATTTTTCTGAATGTGACCAACCACCTAAATTCACAGCAGAGATATTCAGTTCTCTCAATTTACCTGATATTTATCACTAAAGAATTTGCAAAATGCGCAAAACAATTAAGAGAACTTTGGCAGCAGGAAAACCACATTATTATCTGTCAAAACTCGTTTTTTTTTTCCAATTCATCTGAATGTCCCTAAAATTCAGAAGCAGCTAAAAACCATGAGAAAAATCAATTAAATTTTATAACAACTTTCATTAAAACATTTTACCTCCTTTTAAAATATTAAAAGCATCCAAGCAAAACCAAACAATGATGAGATACAAATGATCTTTCTTTAATTTTTCTTCCTAATAGCTGTAATACTTTCATTGAAATTAACCTTGCACTGAATCTGACTGGGTATTTTCTACTTTAAATGTGCAAAGGAATTAGGAAGTTGGATTCTGACTATTGAATATATCAGCCAGCAAGTTTGAGAGTTCTGCACTTTTTTCATCAGAACCCTGATGGTGCTGACACCCAGAAGGGTAGTTGCATGAGGATGATGAGGTTTCCCATCAAACTTCAGCCTCGTCTAAAAGGCACATTAGAACAACAGTTAGAGCATGGCAAAGACCATCTAGGACCTCAGCCATTCTCAATCAGGGCTCTACGATCCCTTAAGCCACAGTACATTTAAGTAAAATCCTTGCTTTCTTTTCTCCTCATGGAAGATATTTTTTGATTTTTTTTAATGTAGTCAGTAGGAGAGAAGAATGGAAGAAACCAAAACTTGACTGCTTCACTGGGAAGGGAGCCCATAAACTTTGAGCAAAGTCTTTGGAGGGCCATAGCAAATGCAAGTATGAGAATGGCAGAAGATTCAGCCTCAGGAAACGTAGCCTTCACTCTTGGATCAGCAGGGTCAAGAAGAGCTTTTTACCTGAGGTTGTGATCCTACTGAACCTTAAATCCCAGTGCTGAGTGATCCTGCACCCACATTGCACTGTCAGTACTTTTATAATTGTTTGCTTGTTGAATGTACTTGTTTTTATTTGTAGTTATTTGTATATAGCACTATTTTTTTAAACCTGGTTGGATGCTCATTGTATTTCATTGGCTTTGTATCTGTACTTGGTAACAATGACAATAAAGTTGAATCTAATCTAATGTAAAAAAAAGAGCAATTGCTGATATAAATTTTTTTTAAAAATTGCAACTTTGAATAGTCAAGCAAAAAAAAACGTGAAAATAGTTTTTGACATTATTAATAGTTTTCTGTTAACAATGGTTTCCACTGGTTGGTGAATAAGTAACAAGGAGATACAGGCTCAGGAAAATAAATTTACACAACAGGTTTATGATCAAGACAAAGGAAAATATAGTATTTAAAAGGAACTGGGTTACATATTTAAAATGAAATGACATGAAATTATGTAAGAAATGGATAGGAAAATAAAGTGTAGCCTCCATTAGTCATTCCAAACACTTGATATTAGAATGTTAAATTGCTGAGAATGAAAGATTCTAAATTGTGGTTCCTACCTAATTGTTTACTAATAACATGCCAACTGAGTGATCAATGATGCAGACTCCTATTTGCAATAGAAATGGGAGATTAATAGGAGTAGAAATGTCTGCATGGTGTATTGTATGTGTGAAAAACGTGTGTGTGTGTCATTCATTGTTGCACTTGGTCTCTCTGCCAAGTTTTTGAAACTTAGAGCACTCAAGACTTGAACATACTAACGGAGTGGGGTGAGGTTATTGAGCAAGTGTTATGCAGATTGCAAATGTTTGGCGTTTACTGATTTACTAACTTTTCAGGATACAAGTGGCACTGACAAGGTCATCATATTGTCCATTCCAAACTAACTTTTAAACTGGAGCACTTCCAGTGTCGCCTTTGGGGAGCGACATCCACGATTTGGATGTAGCAATGATGAAAGAATGGTATTCTATTTCCAAATAAGAATGATGCATCTTGTAAAGCTCACAGATTTGGGAGGTGGAGTAGGAGCAGCTGGGGTGAGTAGTTGCAGTGCATTTTGTGGACTGCACACACTACATTCACGGTGTTATGTGAAAAGTTTCAATGTGAAGATTAATGAAAGCAGTGCTTCCTTAGTTCAGAAAACTCAAATCAATTCTGTTGTGAGTTCTAATTTGCAGACATTACAAGAGAGTCACCTATCCCACTGTTATCTGCACTCAATGCACAAGTAGTTAACGTGTTGTATTCCATTTCTGACATTCAGATCCATTGAAGTCATTGGAGCACAAAGGCTCCTGTATCCCATTAGGTCTTTCAGGGGACAATTTTCCAACTTAATTTTCTCTAACCCTGAGCTTTTTATAAATGCTGATTGGACAAGCAGTTGTGGGATCCCGCCAAGGCAGAGACAGTCAGTTACCCATGGGAACTGCACCAGGTCTTCTGTGACAAAGGAGCTCTCGTACTGATGGTAGAGTTGCCATTAATGCAATGTAGTGGTGCTGTGGGACTGTCACCAAAAGGATCATCTCAATGCACCAGAAGCAAGTGGGTGAAGATATTGTTGTGGAACATTTCTCAGTTTTGTACTTAACCCAATTATTTGAAAAATTGAAATGTTCTTACAACAAGTAATGTGTACTTTGGAAATATAGCAAGACCCCTGTTATCTGGAATTCAAGCAACCGGCAGCCGCAAGCAACCAGAAAAAAAAATAGCGGGAAATAAATTGGTTAAAAAAAATTACGGTCGTTTAAAATTGGCGTGCCTCACCGTTAGTTCACCAAACAACCGGAAAATTAATTTATCCGGCATCTACCAATCCACATAGGTGCCAGATACCAGGGGTTTTGCTGTACCCATTGAAAAGTTAACACTATCTTCAATATTTTCAAATCTTTCCCTTTTTTAGTGTCATAAAGTTCTACAGCACAGAAAGAGACCCTTGAGCCCAACTTGTACACACCAAGTTAATCATATTTGCCCATGGACCATATCCCTCTAAATCTTTCCTATCTCTTTACCTGGCTTGGTAAAAATTGATCTTTCTTTTCAGTGTAACTATGTGCTCTTTTTATGGCCATATGAATGTGAGAGATAACCTGTTAGACTGCTTGCAGAAGAACCATGAATACTACAGCACAGAAATAGGCCTTTCAGCCCTCCAGTCTGTACCAAATTAGGAAAATGCCTCGCCCCCTTGACCTGCACCCATACCATAGTCCATCCACTTCAGCTTGTTTCATCACTCTACATGAAAAAAATCCCCAAATATTCCCCCTAAACATCTTACTTTCCACCCTTACCCCAAGTCCTTATTTTTGGTCTCACCTAACCTCAATGGAAAAAACCTTTCTAGGTAATGTGACAAATGAAGTTAAATTTCCCTGTCTGAATATATTTTAAATATTACAACTGGCCCTGCCTCTTCCGCTGTCTCTGACATTTAACTTCCTCTCCCTCCGATTTAATGTCTAAAAAGCATCAAAATGCTGGAAGAGAACCAGATAAAATCTCAAAATTCTGCTGCGTGCCGAAAGATTAATTAACATATAAATTTTATCCATTCAGAGCTCACTTCACTTTTCAAACAATTAAAATTTATCTCTGAAAATACAATACTTCTGTGTAAAACATGGAGGTGTTAGTGAGATAGCCCATTAAACTTATTCCACCATTCAATTAGATTTTCTCCACCCCTGTTTCTTCCAAAGGTAGAATCTTTGCTGTAAGTGCAATTTAAGTCACATCAAATGGACATACCACACCATTGTCAGTGTAGCTAACAAATATAATGGGTAGCTTGGTGGTACAGCAGTTAGCAATCCTCTCTCACAACACCAGCAAGAGGTTCACTTTCAGCTTCCAGTTCAATCCTGACCTTGGGTCTGCCTGCGTGGAGTGGACGTTTTAGCCATATCCGCTTAGGCTTCTGCCAGATCCTCTGACCATCTTACAGTTGCTGCCTCACTGCTCCAGTGACCCAGCTTTATTCTTGGCCACCCGAGCAGTTCATGTTGATTTTGCATATTCTCCCTGAGACTGGACGGGTCTCCCGATTACTCCAGTTTCCTATGCACTTTGTAGGCTAATTGCTTCTTATATGTTGGTAAGCAGTGAATAAGGGAGAAATTGATGTGATGGGGGAGGGGGGGGAAAAGAATAAAATGGGATGGTGTTGGATAAGTGTAAATGGGAGCTGATGGATGGTGGAAGCAGTGGTTTGACGAGCCAGTTTTCATGCTATAGAACTGTACGACTGTTGTCAGACTGCAGGGAGGTAGGTTAGGGAGTTAGCATTGAAATGATGGGCTGAATGGACACTTTCTGCATCATAATAAGCAAGGTTACAGATTGGTGGGTTTTAATTAGTACTGAGAAGAACTGCATTGCAGAATATTCATCCATGATAAATCTGAAAATCTAACAGTAAATGAGAATTTAGCTTATTGATTAACCATGAAGAAGTGTTTTGGCTGTGAGCCGCTTTCCTGTTGTAAATTTTTAATAAATTGCCAGCATTTAGGGATGTTCAAAGTTAGCTGAATTTTTTAGTTGGCATGTTTGTTTATCAGCATCTCTGCTCAAATCAGTCATGCTCACATCAAGCATTCTAGTTTGCTCCAACTCCCCCTTTCCAGGGAGTAATTGCCTTCCAGACTGGCTCACAGCGGTTAAACACTGTAAACCAATGCACATACACACAAACATTGTTTCTCCAACAATTAAAACATGACAAAAAAAATCATGTTGTTAAATAAAATATGCACCCACTGGCTTCTAAGAAAATCTCTTCAGTTTCTTATCAACTTTCATTTGATTTTACAAAAATATAAATAAAAAACAAAAATTTGTCCTCAAATAAATAGGTGGTAAAGTACATTGTGCCCGCTGATTTAATCTGTTTCCCACATTTGGTCCCATTCCCTTCATTGGAACTCAATTTCAGAAATAAATTATTTGAGATTTTCCATCAGACTCACATTGTATTGAACTTCTCATGTGCGATAGCAAACCTGTAGTCTCAAATTATTTATGTGCACTTTATGGACTTTGTATGGTGTGTTTTTGTGTATATGCATTGGTCTGGAGAGACGCTGTTTCTTCGGGTTGTCAATGAACACTCAGATGACTTGTGATACCAATTTTCCTGTGAAATCAACATAGCCTGTGGGATCTGACTAGGAATCCTTGATCATGTCATCATTCAGTCCAACCTGAAGTCTTGCACCAAAAGGTAACTAGAATGGCACAATTTTGCTCAAGATAGGTTGGTAACTCCCCCACTCGCTGTTTACTTATTCCTCAGGAGGCTTAATCTCCATTAATCCAATGTGAGGCTTGGCTCCACAGGTCAATCCAATATCAAGCACAGCATCCAGAGAACAAATGCACCAAGGAATGGGTCCTCACTAGCCATCCAGTTGCTGACTGTTAATTATGCACAATGTAACGTGGTGGATCATAAAGCAAAGAAAAGTATTTGTACTTACATGTCTCTGGATGCTTCCCAAGGTTGTGGGCTTGCCGGAAATATTGGGGATTCTCAATCACTGGGATCCGGGTCATCCCGATGACCACTGCATCTGGTCCAACGTCCATGGATGACGGTGTGATAATCCCATGATTGATGTGGTGGAGAGGGCTGCCAGAATCTTCCTCACCACTCATCACAGCCACAGGGCCTGGAACAGAACAATAGGTGTTGCTCATTTCCTTCACCAGGATTATTAACAGAGATCGTACATGGCTCAAACTACTTGCTCCACTGATTTCACCCCAGGCACTGTCAATGTAACAAAGCAGTAAATGTACCATCAGTTTTCAAATATTTGACCAAGATACAATTCCCTCTCATTTTGACTAATCAGATTTCTCCACATTGCAGATGAAACGATCCTTAAGCAATGAAGCTGACAGTTTCTAGAACAATATGGTTACATGAATATGACTTTTCAAGCAATCTTATTTATCATTTTATTTGTTTAACTGGCTTGAATAACTTATGATGCATCACAAGTTGGTGCCTTAAAGCTTATGGATAAAGCAATGGGTCTGCCTATCTTAATTTGAACGCATACACTGGGGGAAAATAAAACCCTTTTAAGAGTTTAAAATGTCTGTGTTCAATTTAGGTCTCCTTGGGGATAAAGGCTACTCACTGATTGACAAATTAAGGCTATTTTTTTCCTCAGATATTGTTTAATATTAGAGAAGTTGGATTGATAGAAAGTAAAACTTCGTGGAGCTGATGTGGTTTCTTTCAATTTCAGGGTGAGGTGAGTTGAACTGATCTACCTTTTTGAACATCTGACAGCTCAAACTATCCTTTGAACTCACTTTGCATTCTCATTCTTTTTTTCTAATATTTTTATTAACATTGAATTTACACATCCAAAAATACAGAATACATACAGATATTTGTTAAAATTCAAAAAGATACATTACATTTAAATCATATAATTTCATCCAAGGTTCCCCACATTTTAATCAAACAGGTTATAAACCCATGACCAAGAAGAAAGTTGTTTGGCCAAAAAAAAGGAAGACAGAATTCTTACTGGAGTGATAAATTACCTCATTAGTCAACATTTCTATGTTCATAACAAATCAAAGATTATAAAAGTAACTCAAAAAGGGTTCCCACAATATTTGAAAATTTGCATTCAAATCGGAAATTGAGCATCTAATCTTCTCTAAGGGATTTGGTTAAAAATTAACTTTAAAAAGTGCAGAGAAAGTTTGAAATACTTCAATCCAATATTTCGCAAGACTCTGACATGTCCAGAGCATGTGAATTCATGAAGTATCTCCACTGTTGCATTTATCACAATGAGGAGATACATCTACCTAAAAATGAGATGATTTTACTTTGGACAGTGAGCCCGATGGACTACTTAAAATTGTAGGAGAGAGAGGCGAGCACATAAAGAGGTGTTAACCAATTTGAAAATTACATTCCAAGTTTCTTCAGGAATTAAAAGTTATACGTCCTATTCCCGGGTTTTTTAAAATTTTATCTGAGGGAGCCTCTCTTATTCTCAACAACATACCATAAATGTTAGATATTGAACCATTATAGAAAGGTTGTAAATTAAATATCACATCATTTAATTTGTATCAGTCCTCTTAGGAAATGTATATAATTGAGATCATAAAAAATCTCTAATGTTTGACTGAAAGTCCTGGGCCATCCACAAAGTGGCACTTTCTGCAAGAACCTTGCACTAAATGGACTCTCTGCATTAACAAGGAATTTGTCCAAATCCATTGGTGTCTTTTCTTCCTTCCTCATCCAAGTGTTGGAATCATTTGTATTTGAGAGTCTGATGTATAAAGCCTCAGTCATCCACCACTAGAGAAAAGTGTGATTCTCTGCTACTTCAACAATGGGTGAGTTGCCATTACCGTGTCATCTACTTTAGCACTCCAGTGTTACAATCAGCATCGCCACACTCCATCAATGCCAATGTTCTACAAACTCCTCTGGAAAACTCCATCACTGGCAAAATTGTCCACAATGTGTATTACTGAACTCCATCATCGATAATATTCTCTACAACCTGTGTCTGAGAGTTCCGTTGAACATCCTCTGAGTGAGCACAATCTGTATTTGGGAATTCCATCACTGAGAACTCTCTTCAGAGTCTCTGTGTTCAAGAATTCCAAACCCAATTATATTCTCAACATTCTGTAGTGCCAATAGTTTCTACATTCTGCATTAAAGAACTCAAGCATTGACACCACACTTGATAATCGACAAAAGTTGTTCACCATCATTACTCACTGTATTGCTGCCAATGCAGTCTACATTATGTAATAGGGAACTCCATCCTTGAAATTACCTGTCATTCTGTATTGGAGGAGTCCATCGCGACCATTACTCTACGATCTATGCTGGCCAGTGTTTGCCATAATCTGTATCAGAGAACTTCATGACTGACAACACTCAATGACCAATACAGAAGCACTCCACTGCTCATAACACTGTCTGTAATTATACTGAACATTCACTCAGTAGAATTCTATTTACAGTCTGTTAGGGAATTCCAAGACTTCCAATAATCACTGCAATCTGTATTGGAGAATCCCACTGCTGATAACATGTTCTATCTATATTGGAGTACTTCATTGCTGTGAATTAATATTGGTGATAACTCTCCATTGCCTAGATGTGCCTGTTGTAGGTAGACCATAAACACTGAAATTCCTCCCAATCACTCTGTCATCTCAAGACACACGATGCTGCAATTTGGATCAATAAACAATCTTCTGAAAGAACTCAGTGGGTCGAGCAGCTTCAGTGGGAGAAGGGGCTCAAGCCCAAAATGTCAACAGTCCTTTTTCTCCCACGGATGCTGTATGATCTGCTGACTTGCTCCAGCAGATAATCTGCTACTCCACCATCTTAATCTGTTTTCCAATGAGCTTTGACTTTGTGCGTGAAATAGTAATGTTTTCCCTCGTCAACCTGAATATCTGCAGTTTTGGTTGCTCAACTCGAGGAAGGATATCATCAAAATGGAAACAATGCAGAAAAGTTTCACAAGTAGGTTACCGGGACCAAAGGGCTCGAGTTAGAAAGAAAGAACCGGACAAACTGAACCTTTTGTCCTGGAATATAGGAGGTTGAGGGGTGACCTTATAGAAATATACAAGACCATGAGGAGCATACTGGAAGTGAAGTGAATAGTCTGCAACTAGAGACCATAGATTCAAAGTCAAAGGGTAAAGACTTCAGAAGGAAGTCAGGGGAACACGGCCCAGTCCTCAACAAGGCTCAATAGTGGAGAAGGGTTAGGGTTAACCCCCTCCATAAATCTTCGTCCGCGAAACCAAGCCAAAGAAGAAGAATCCTCAAAGATCCCACCACCCAGGCCATGCCCTCATCACTCTGCTACCATTGGGGAAAAAGGTACAGGATCCTAAAGACAAGTCCTCAGTGGCACAAGGACATTGTTGGAAGAGTTTAAAAATTGGCGCTTCTTCTCCGCTGCCATCAGATTCTTGAATAATCAATGAACCATAGACACTGCCTTACTTTTCATGCATTATTATTTTTATTTTTTGTAATAACGTTGTAACATGGTTATAATCTGAATGTCTGCCCTGTGACGCTGGTACAAAACACCAAATTTTGTGACTTGTTCATGACAATAAATTCTGATTCTGAGGACCCGGGCGGATTGGGCAATGGTGAATGATGTCCCATGATTTAAAAAAATGTAGGCAAAAGGCCAGTTGGTTTATCATCTGTGGTTGAGAAAATGCTTGAAGCTATCATTAAAGAAGAAATCGCGAGGGATCTGGAGCGAACTGGATCCCTCAGGCAGACAGAACATGGATTCAGCGAAGGCAAGTCCAGTTTGACAAATTTTCTAGAGTCCTTTGAGGATATAATGACCGTGGGAGATAGAGGGAAGCAGAGGGACGTTGTTTACCTCGATGACCTCTTTCAATTATGGAAACATTTTAGTTTGATGATCCTTCATATCATTCTTTATTATTTGTAAAGAAAAATACCTTGGCAATTAATCCCAAAGCAATGCTGGAGGGATGGTACCCTGCAGGGTATGAAAGAGAAGCTACACTTATCCAACATTGTCAGGTAGGTCAGTCAAGGTACTGTGAACAGTCGAACATGTCTTGTACAAAGCCCTTTCCTTGACTTCATCCACCATGGTGGTACAGTGAGGGAGCACAGGTAGTTTGCAGTTTGTAGAGTGAATAAGCATCAAAGAAGGTGGGTAGATGGCAGGAAAATGAGTTGGGATCAGGGAATGACGAACAGAGCTTAAGGGTCAAATCATTTGGGATTTCATAATAGGATTTTGGAGACATGATAATACAAGTCAATGGGATTGTCTTAGTAGGGCATCTTTCTTGGCCTGAACGAGTTGGGCTGAAGACCTCTACGAATCCACATCAGGGTGAAGGTGGGTAGTGGAAAGGGGTGCGGTGGAGCCTGAGGGACAAACATTGCAGGACAAAGGGGAAGATTTAAAGCACCAGACCCCACAGCCATAAATCTGACCAGGCAGATCCCACACAGGATTTGCTGAAGCAGGCTTCATTGTCAATGCACAGGCCCCCTTTTGCATAATTGACACTAACATACACAACTGAACTTGATTAAAGCAGCATCAAAGTATGAATTGGAGATTCTTGTGTGAATCAAGGCATCTCTGAGTGTTCAACCTCATGCGCAGAGAACCAGAAACAATTTGATATCATTAAACAGTAACAAAGATTGGTTTCTCATCTAAATATTGTCACTTCACATATGTCAATGTTGCTATTGTGTTAGATCTCTGAATTGTAACCTGTGCAGTTCCAAAGGGAAACCACAAAAGAATCATTTGCAAATAAGAACATTTTGTTTATGGAATATAAATGAATAGCACAATGAAAACTACACTTAATTGTAGTTTTCAAAGATGAAAAATGTAATTTATTTCCAAATTCTGAGGAAAGAAGAGGAGGTATTCCATGTAATGGGAGTAGAATTTCACTCAGAAATTGCAATGGGTAGTGCTAACATGAAAGAAGTGGAGGTATTCCATGTAATGGGAGTAGAATTTCACTCAGAAATTACAATGGGTAGAGCTAACATGATCATTCCAGAAACGCACACCAAATGTTCTGTCTTTGGCTCAAATAGCACTAAAATTGACCTAGCCTTGCAAATTTAACCTTTCCTTTCAAGTTTAATATTCATCTGCACAACAAAGAACAATAAATCTTCCAGAAATGTTTAAGAACAAAAAATAAAGGTTGCATTTTAAAAACAATCAATAATACTCCTCTGAGAAAAAAAAGGTTTGGCCCAGCTTTACAGTATTGATGCAGTTGGAAAGACGAATCATCAAAATACACATGGCTCCAAGCTCATCTCAGAGATGCTAATTTTTAAAATTAATTTTTGGGATACAACACAGTAACAGGCACTTCTGTCCCACAAGCCCATGCCACCCAAATACCCCAATTAATCTACTACCTCCGTAGATTTTTGCAAATTGTGAGGAAGCTGGAGCGCCCGAAGGAAACCCACACGGACACGGGGAAAACGTACAAACTCCTTACAGACAGCGCAGGATTTGAACCCACAGGCGTTGTAATAACCGCTGTGTTATGCTGTGCTGCACAGGATCAGCTATACTGCATTTCAAGAATACAGTGGTATGCACAGGCGCCAATTTTTAAACTCTTCCAACAATGTCGCAGAGGAATAAAAAGCCCTGGAGAGTAGGGAATTTAAAAAAAAACGTTTCATCAGCTGGAATATGCTATTGGAAGTTAACAGACACAAACTATGCTAAATCGTTGATAAAAAACACTAAACATTTATATTGAGTTATAACTAAACTTTTAATGATGTATTAAGCCATAATCATCATTTAACAACCACTCTGACCCTGTAAATGGAATTTCATGTGCATGGACTTTCATTGTTTCATAAATATTTCAAAGTTTTATACACAGAATGTTAAGTAATTCTCATTTCAGTTTTTTAAGAAAATTTATGATCTTTCAGCTGTTATTTCTTTTGACCTTGCATTTTGTAAAACGTGTCGCTATCACTGTTGGTGACTTCACTGGACAATGAAGATTTTGCTTCCTGAACACTTTTGGGTGCATTTTATGGATTTTCAGCTCATCATGAAAAATCACCTTAAAATGTTTCCATCATGTACTGTGTTCAAGATTTTACATGTTTTTGTGTTTTCTTGTTAAATTTTAAGTCTATTTCAAACATACAAAACTATGAAGTGCAACATGTCGTTGAAAATTCATTTTCTGCATTTGCTCTTGGACGTCTTCCCTGCTGATCTGGGTGCAGTCAGCGACAAACACGGTGAAAGGTTTCACCAGGACATTGAAACAATGGAAAAGCAGTATCAGGGCAACTGAAATCCAAGAATGCTGGCCGACTATTGTTGGACACTGACATGAGAGGCATCAGATGCTGAGTACAAACGAAAATCAGCGGCGAAACATTTTTAGGTCACTGAACTAACGCAATGTTTCAGCGTCATTATTTCATTAAACCTGCTAAATTTGATAAAAGTTATATAGGGTTTCTCCACTTCGTATATGATACAGCAAATCTGAAATCATCTTTGTGTTCAGTTTGAAATTGTCCATTAAAATCCCTAATTTATTTTCAGGAAGCAAACCTTTTGAAAAAAAAAAATTGTTGTCCAGTGCTTCTACACGAACTATTGCTTCGCCACTGAGTGCAGTTTGATTCAACTGCATTGGTTTTGACCTTGAGGATTTTACAGCTTTTGTATTTGATAATTGTGAGCCTTTTTTTCAAAAGTGTAAACACTACACACATCTGCTCCTTCTCCCACTAACACTCTGCAATTACAGGTATCAATATAGGTTGCCCTTTTTGACACCTCTATATTCCTCTGTAGAATTTAATGTCGACGTCCGTCCACTCTCTCTTGAGTTGAAGATACGTTCAACAAGCTCACAATAACCTCCTGATGTTTGGGTTCTATTCCTCTGCAGAGCTCTACTGTCTCACACACACTGATCTTTCATCTCCAGTAACTGATATTATAGCAAGGCTAATTCCATCTGCTGCATGTAATAATATCATTTATATATATTGCCACGGTTTTTTCCCCTCGGCAGTCATTAAGATGACATACAGTGATGTTTAAGAATCAGAATATTACTAAAACTTTAAATGCCACTGGTACAAAAGCTTCAAGAGGAGCATGGACACCCTGTAATAAACTTTTAACAATCTTGAAAATAGGATAAAGCCTTCTCAGGCTAAAGCAAATCTTCATAATTATCCAGTTAAATGATCGTAGCTTTGCTGAGTGTCAAACAAATTTCATCTGTTCCCTTTCTTGACTTTAATTCTCCTGAAAACACAGTTAAGGGCGCTCGAACGACCGGGCGCTCGAACGACCAAGGTTCATCCAAGTGAATTTTGCCGTGAGTTTAGATGGTGATCTCTTGAAACATATGACATTTCTCAATTGTTTAACAGGATAGGTGCATTTCCTGAGAAAACTGAAGTGGGAAAGGCAACATGCCACCATTATGTCAACCTTCTACAGGAGTTTATTCGAGAGTTTCCTGGCTCGCTGCATCATGGTGTGGTACAGTTGATGCAGAGAATTGGATCAGAAGTGGCAAAGAGGATCCCTCTTCCCCCCATCAACATGATCTACTGGGATCATTTTCTGAAGAGGACATGCAAAATCATTGAGGACCCCTTCCACCCTGCACTCGACATCTTTCAGCTGCTCCCATCAGGGAAGAGATCCAGGAGGATCAGAGCCAGCACCACCAGGCTGAGGAACTTCTTCCCATGGGCAGTGAGGATGCTGAACGACCAAAGGAAATGCTCATATTTCATATACACAAAACAATATTTATTTATGGGTATTAATAGAATACTTTTCCTGCCTATGTACTGTTTGTCTGTATGTGTGTTATATCTGGTTGTGTGTCTCCGTGTTTTGCACTGAGGGCCAGAGAATGCTGTTTTGTTAGGTAGGCAGATGACAATAAACTTGACAATTTGAGATAAGCTTTCCCCTGGCTGTGTTGTCGAGAACAAAGATTCCTTCATCCATAAAATAGTGAATCTTTGGATTTCTCCATCCAAGAGAGCGGTGGAGACTCAGTTATCCAGTATATTTATGAAAGAATTCAATAGATTTTTGGATGGAAAGGGAATCAATGGCTAGGGGGTTAATGCAGGAACATAGGACTGAAGTAAAAGATCAGCTACGACTTGATTTTGTGGCACAACAGGCACCAGAGAAATGGCTTCAATCTTCAGCCAATAATTTTCAATACAGGCAAGTATTTCTCAAAGTTCCCATTAGCAGAGAGTTTTACCAAATTAGCTCCCAGCTATTATTGTACTCCAATGGAGAACCAATATTTCTCCTCGTAACTAAGGAGGCGGCATTCACACTTTTCCTGATCCCCGTGATTCATACTCTCCACACACTGATCAATTAACAGTAGTTAATTAATCTCATATTTGGGAGGTGAGGAAAGCCCATGTGATCACAATGAGGATCTGTCCATTCAACAGGAGAGTGTGCTTCATTAAATACATTTTAAAGACACATATATTTTTGAGCAGTTAAGGGTTATGGGGACCAGGTGGATAGTGGAGGTGAGTCCACATGTTGATCAGCACAGGCTCGGAGGAAGAGCAGGCTCGGTGACCAGAGGACCTTCTTTTGCTCCTGTTTTTTTTGTTCTGATGGAAGGCAGCACTGGAAATCAGAATCGAACCCTACGAGGCAGGAGCTCTTGTAACTATGTTTCCCTATTTTAGCATGGATGCTATTACAACATGAGTGACCAAGGCTTGAATCCGACACTGTCTATGAGGAGTTTTTGTATGTTTTTTCCTTGTTGGCATGAGTTTTCCCCTGGTGCTCTGGTTTCCTCCCACCCTCCCAAACGTACAGGGATGGAGTTTAATGGGGTGTAATTTGGCAGCACGGATGTCTTTTTAAAACATTTTTATTGATTTTATACACAAAAAAAACCAAGCCAGTACATAGTTTAGGTGGAATGCAAAAGGTAAGTAATTACACAAATCAACATTTTGCATCACATCCATAATAATGTAGCAAAAGTAAATATAATATATAATGACAAAAAAAATTAAACATCCAATTAATCAAAACCCCATCTCCCTACAACGCTGACGGCAGAAAGAAACAACAATAAACTTCACTCCTAAAAGTGAATGAAAAAAGCCAACAAAACTCAGATTATAAAATAGGCCAAAAGATTGAAATAATAATCTAAAAATGGACCCCATAGCGTTTGGAACATTATCTAGAATTATTGATTGAATATCAAATCTTTTCTAAACTTAAACAGAACACATCTTTCAGCCACTGAGCAAGAGTAGGTGGGAGGGTGCCCTTCCACCCAAGTAGTACAGCATGTCTGGCCAAAAGAGTGAAAAACAAGATATGACATTTATTTGGAGTCAACAAAAATAATCTTCCCCCGATGTACTGAAAAGAGCTACCAAAGGATTCAGTTCTAACTTTATATCAAACATAAAGTTTGGAAAACATCCTTCTAGTACTTCTCAAGATTAGTTAGGACAAAAACATTTCTGAATCAATTAAGTATTCCCCCATTATCCTCGGATGATAGAATGAGTTTCGATAAGCCAGGAAAAATCAGAAAGAGCACGATGGATGTCAATGGCTAGGATGATAGGTGGACCTTCTTCAGGTGCATGCAAGTGGCTAGTTTCTTAAAGGTAAGACAATGTGAGGTATTTTATTCATTGTTGATAATGCAATAGTATTTTGTTACTGCATTAAACATTTCAAACACAGTAAAAAGTTGTCCCAAGTTGTTTCATGAAATCTCATCAAATGGAACAAAAGCAAATGAAATTTTGTAAGGGGATTTTATGTTTATTTAAAATTTAATTAGACATAGGCGAAAGGGAGTGAAATCAAGAAGAGATTTAGGGCAGCACAGTTGGCATAGATATTAATGCAATGCTATTACAACGCCAGCCATCAGGACCAGGGGTTCGAATCTGGCATTGCCTGTAAGGAGTTTGTACATTCTCCCCATGTCAATGTGGGTTTCCTCCCACCGTTCAAAACTTCTGGTGGTTATAGCTTAATTGGGTGACACAGGCCCATGGGCCGAAAGGGCTGAATGTCAAAATTTTAAAAAAGAATCCAGAGCTTGGGACTTAGGTGGCAATGATGGCACTGTACCAGAGTTATATCTTGATGTATTTAGGAAAGTTTACTTCATGATACGTTCACCTTTTGAAAGCACAGAGGCTTGTTATCAAAGATAACACAGATCTATAAAAATATCAAAGGAATACAGTAAAAACCAATGGTATCTGGAATTCAATCAATAAGAATAAAATGGTAGGTTTAAAATTGTAAAAGTAAATGTTCTCTGAAGTAACACATAAACCTTCAGTGAAGATGGGAGCCAATATTCAGCCAGCGGAGGGAGGGCCTTGGTCGGGCTTTGCTCATAGCAGCTGTTTGAATAAAGTTGTGTGAAACAGCGATGGGGTCACCCAGGATGAAGAATTGGTTGATGCCGCTCACCGTTGGGGTGACTCTCTTAAAGTGTTTTCTTATTCCTGCTTATTAAGAGTCACCCCGGTCAGAGCTTTGTCTGCAAACTTGAGGGGGTTGGGGGTGTTAATTATCTATGTTATTGTTTGTCTTTCGGCTAACTCTGTGGAGGGAAGGAACCTGCAGATCCAGCAACAGTTAAATGTTTTCAAAGAATGTGACTGAAAATAAAGTAAAATGCTTTAAGATTTATATATTCATGCAAGTGAAGTTTGTTCAGTGTTAGTATATAATAGTGTGTTTTTCTTATAAACTGCTTATTCTTAATGCAGGAGTATTAATTGGGCATTGAAGGAGTAAGTCTCAAGCAACCAGAAAATGCACTCAGCCGGCATCTACCAATCCCCATAGGTGCCGGATACCAGGGGTTTTACTGTACAACAAAGCTATTCTTAGCAAGAAAAATTTGAAATGTATATCTCTTCTAGCTCTCCTGCATGTACTTGACATCCTCTTCTTCTTTGGCTTGGCTTCGCAGATGAAGATTTATGGAGGGGTAATGTCCACGTCAGCTGCAGGCTCGTTTGTGGCTGACAAGTCCGATGCAGGACAGGAAGACACGGTTACAGTGGTTGCAAGGGAAAATTGGTTGGTTGGGGTTGGGTGTTGGGTTTTTCCCTCCTTTGTCTTTTGTCAGTGAGGTGGGCTCTGCGGTCTTCTTCAAAGGAGGTTGCTGCCCGCCAAACTGTGAGGCGCCAAGATGCACGGTTTGAGGTGATATCAGCTCACTGGCGGTGGTCAATGTGGCAGGCACCAAGAGATTTCTTTAGGCAGTCCTTGTACCTTTTCTTTGGTGCACCTCTGTCACGGTGGCCAGTGGAGAGCTCGCCATATGACACGATATTGGGAAGGCGATGGTCCTCCATTCTGGAGACGTGACCTACCCAGAGCAGTTGGATCTTCAGCAGCGTGGATTCGATGCTGTCGGCCTCTGCCATCTCGAGTACTTCGATGTTAGGGATGAAGTCGCTCCAATGAATGTTGAGGATGGAGCAGAGACAACGCTGGTGGAAGCGTTCTAGGAGCAGTAGGTGATGCCGGTAGAGGACCCATGATTCGGAGCCGAAGAGGAGTGTGGGTATGACAACGGCTCTGTATACGCTTATCTTTGTGAGGTTTTTCAGTTGGTTGTTTTTCCAGACTCTTTTGTGTAGTCTTCCAAAGCCGCTATTTGCCTTGGCGAGTCTGTTGTCTATCTCATTGTCGATCCTTGCATCCGATGAAATGGTGCATCCAAGATAGGTAAACTGGTTGACCGTTTTGAGTTTTGTGTGCCCGATGGAGATGTGGGGAGGCTGGTAGTCATGGTGGGGAGCTGGCTGATGGAGGACCTCAGATTTCTTCAGGCTGACTTCCAGGTCAAACATTTTGGCAGTTTCCGCAAAACAGGACGTCAAGCGCTGAAGAGCTGGCTCTGATGGGCAACTAAAGCGGCATCGTCTGCAAAGAGTAGTTCACGGACAAGTTGCTCTTGTGTCTTGGTGTGAGCTTGCAGGCACCTCAGATTGAAGAGACTGCCATCCGTGCGATACCGGATGTAAATATTGGATGACATCCAATATTGCAGTATATGTGCATTGTACTTTGCACACCTCACTGACAAAAGGCAAAGGAGGAAAAACCCAACACCCAACCCCAACCAACCAATTTTCCCCTGCAACCGCGTCTGCCTGTCCCGCATCGGACTTGTCAGCCACAAACGAGCCTGCAGCTGACGTGGACATTTACCCCCTCCATAAATCTTCATCCGTGAAGCCAAGCCAAAGAAACTTTGCTTCTGTAGACAGTGAGGGATCTCACATTCTCTGTAATCGGTGAATGGCAGCAGTTAGTTCAAAAAGCTGTGGGTGGACCACATGAGAAACTGCTTCTCAGGGCTGGAAGAAAACCTGGAATTTTTCCCTTAAATGTTCCCAGTGTTTCATATATTATGACAGACTTCAAGTGGGAGCCAGCAATTTTTGAAAGGGAAGGTTTCCCTCACAGAGCAAGGCATCATTTTGTAATTTTCTCTGAAACATCTCAACATCTGTCAAGCAACGGTTCTCACAAAGGGCATGAGCACAAATGGATGTATAATTTTTTTTTTTCTGGAGGCAGTTAAAATATAGCACAGCATGAAATTTCTAATCAAAAGAAACCCATAGTCCCTAATCCAGTACTAAATGACGTGCTTCTCTCAATTAGAAAAGCCAATTCTGTCCTGAAAATATTGAATTGACATACTGCAAGGGAAACACCCGTATATAAACTAGCCCACACAATCTGAACCTTCTCATCGTAAACACAGGCCAAACGCTGCACGCACTCAGTCTGACCTCACAAAGTTGATGGGTTATTTTCTCAATGGTCGACTTAACCCTCAATGTAATAACTTGGGAATCGAAGAACCACTGCAGTTTACAGCTTCAGATTACTTGAAGGGCCTTGGTATGGGAACAGTGCTACTAAATGGATCCAAAACCAAAGTTCCAAGTTCAGATTCATTGTCAGACCACATCCCTGACATCACATACAACCCTGAGACTCTTTCCTGGTGGCCAGGCAGAATTACCACTTATCGGTAGTGCAGAAAACTGTACTCAAGCTACATATACAAAAGAGAAATGCAAACAAGCTGTCTGCAATGCAGAAAATAAATATTCAGTAATAAATAAGGTGCAAAGTAAAAGTCCTTAAAGGAGTCTCTGAAGGAGTTTAAAAACAATGCTGGAGAACTCAACGGGTTCAGTGTAGTTTTTGCAGTAAAGATAAGGATGCACAACCAACGTTTCAGGCTTGAACCCTTTATTAAGGCTTGAACAAAATGTGGAGAGGTGCCTGAACAAAATGGTGGGGGAGGGGCAGGGTGCCACAGGCAGGAGGTAATAGGTGGATAAGGGAGTGAGGGAAAACAATGGGAAGTCAACCACTTCTATTCCGCACCCCACTCCCGCACTGACATACCTGTCCATACCCTCATGTATGGTCAGACCAAGACCATCTGTAATTTGGAGGAGAAACACCAAATTTTCCGTGTCGGCCCATTAGCATCGACTTCTCTGGTTTCTGTGAGACCACTCCCCATTCTCCCTCTGTCTTCTTTCCTCCAGCTCTCCACCCCCTACCCTCTCCATTCATAGAGCCATCTCCCCCTCCCCCTTTTGGCTGGTGTTTCCTCCATCCCTTATCGACCAACTACCTCCTGCCTATGAGACTGTGACCATTTAGGCACCTGCCTATATTTTGTTCATACCTTGATAAAGGGCTCAAGTCTGAAACATTGGTGAAGAATCTTTATCTTTACTACATCAAGGATACTGTTTGAGGCGCTTTTAATCCAGCATTGTATTTTTACTTCAATCACTTTCATTTTTTTCCTCTGATGGAGTCTGATGGTGAAGGAGTAGCAGCTGGTCCTGAACCTGGTGGTGAGAGTCTTGTGGCACCTACACCTCTTCCCTAATGGCAGCAGTGAGAACAGAGCGTGTGCCAGGTGGTGTGGGTCTTTGATGATAGTTGCTGTTCTCCTGTAGATGTTCTAAATGGTTGGGAGAGTTTCTCCTGTAATGTCCTGGGCAGTGTCCATTACCTTTTGCAGGGCTTTCCACTGAGAGGTATTGATATTCCCAAACCAGACCATGATGCAGCCAGTTAACACACTTTCCATCTGTAGAAGTTTGCAAGATTTTCAATGTCATACCAAATTGACGCAAACTCTTGAGAAATTAGAGCCACTGCCGTGCCTTTGTTCAGGGTGGCATTTGTATGCTGGTTCCAAGAAAGGTCTTCTTAGACAATGACGCCGAAGAATTTAAACTTTGCTCACCCTCTCCACCTCCGACCTCCCCCCCAATAATCTTTGGATCATACATCTCTTGTTTTTCTCTCCTAAAGTCCACAATCTGACCTTGGTTTTGGTGATAATGAGTGCGAGATTGTTGTTGGTGCCAAATTTCCAATCTTACTCCTGTATGCGGACTCCTTGCCCCTTTTTTATACAACTCACTCCCATGGTATCCTTAGTGAATTTGTAGATGGTATTATCATTATGCTGTGCCACACTGTCATAGGTGTAAAGTGAGTATTCTGCAGCCTGAGTGTGCTCTTGGGTTTAATTTTTTTAAAATAATTTAGATATACAACACGGTAATTTTGGCCCACAAGTCCGTGCTGCCCAATTTACATCCCATTAACCTACACTCCTGGTGCGTTTCAAATGATGGAAGGAAACGGGAGCCCCCTTTACCATTTCCTGTGTCTCTTAATGCCCAGTTAGCTTGCCCCTTTAAATACATTGCTGTCAACTTCCGACAAAAGGCTAATAGGCTGATGGACACTGCACCTGGCAGTAGCGGACAGATATTTCATATGAGGAGAAGCTTAAGAGGGATATGGGCCAAAAGCTGACAGATGGGACCAGCACAGGATTGATGTAGACAAATCGGGCTGATGGGGACTTTTCTGTGCCGCGTAACTACAACATGCAAAATTAGACAGATGTACCAGAGAGTGAGATAATGGATGGGGAGGTGGAGGTTATGGACTCTCTGGCAGACAGGGGAGGTTGCGACAGTGTGACACGCACTGACAGACCACAGAATAAGCTGGGTTTTTACCAGGTAGCCTGATGGATCATGTGGAAATATTTCTGATACTTTTCAGCAAGATGCAGTGCATTCACCATGTGGAATCAATCAACCTGTCCCTAGGCAACTGCTTCCCTGCTGCATTATTAGTTATATAAACTATATTTTACTGAAGGCATAAATTTATTTCCTTCAGGCAAGGCGATCCAACATAACTCATGACTCGGGGGGGAGGGGTTCAATTCAAAGTGGAGCAAATTCATGCAACTAGACTTGCTTGCATAAATTAAATTCATCAGGTAAGCTCAATAAATTCATTTAAGTTCAAATTTATTGTTACGAGCATCGAGGCACAGTGATAAATTTTGTTTGGTGTGCAATCCAACTTGTCAACCCAAACATAGCAGAACAATATAAACAATACAGAACAGGACACCCTCTTAGTTTTACAACGGCTGATCTGTGGCAGTTTTTCATGTAAAACTTTGAGCACTAATTTGTTTAAGTGTGTGAACAAAGGCACTGCATGCTGGGGAGAAGCCAGGTGCACGAAAATAGATCACACACTGTTCAAATTCATGATTGGTACAATTTCACTTGGAAATGATCATGAATTCAGGTACGATTAGTTTGAGGTCACATGCCATTTAAAGCAGCGGTTTTCTTAGATCTAATATTAAAGATGCACAGAGCGAATTTGATAAGATATGGGGCCCATTTTATCATAATCGAAGGATTGAAGTGGGGTGGATGCTCCGAGGATTCCCTGTCTGGTGTCTGGGCTGTTATTCGATTCATATTTACAGTATATACAGATATCCTTGTTTAACAGAAAAGGGTAGATTAGGAGGGATAAAACTTTTTTTTCCTTTTATTATTAAGACAATAAGTAAAGGGGGTTTAACTACAGATTATTGGTCACATCACAACAACTTGATCACATCAGAGAAATACAAAACATCCTATGTAAGGGAATTTTGTGTATATTTATTTCTATAATTTTTGCATTAAATATTACTTTTGGACATAATATGAGTTATGATTTAATTAATTATACCCACACTCCTGTTCGGCTCCGAATCATGGGTCCTCTACCGGCATCACCTACGGCTCCTAGAACGCTTCCACCAGCATTGTCTCCGCTCCATCCTCAACATCCATTGGAGCGCTTTCATCCCTAACGTCGAAGTACTCGAGATGGCAGAGGTCGACAGCATCGAGTCCACGCTGCTGAAGATCCAGCTGCGCTGGATGGGTCACGTCTCCAGAATGGAGGACCATCGCCTTCCCAAGATTGTGTTATATGGCGAGCTCTCCACTGGCCACCGTGACAGAGGTGCACCAAAGAAAAGGTACAAGGACTGCCTAAAGAAATCTCTTGGTGCCTGCCACATTGACCACCGCCAGTGGGCTGATATCGCCTCAAACCGTGCATCTTGGCGCCTCACAGTTTGGCGGGCAGCAACCTCCTTTGAAGAAGACCGCAGAGCCCACCTCACTGACAAAAGACAAAGGAGGGAAAAACCCAACACCCAACCCCAACCAACCAATTTTCCCCTGCAGCCGCTGCAACCGTGTCTGCCTGTCCCGCATCGGACTTGTCAGCCACAAACGAGCCTGCAGCTGACGTGGACTTTTACCCCCTCCATAAATCTTCGTCCGCGAAGCCAAGCCAAAGAAAAAGAAAGATTGGTCACATCACAACAACTTGATCACATCAGAGAAATACAAAACATCCTATGTAAGGGAATTTTGTGTATATTTATTTCTATAATTTTTGCATTAAATATTACTTTTGGACATAATATGAGTTATGATTTAATTAATTATTATAATGACATAATTTGATGTTCTGAACAAAATAAATTATGCAATATTACGGTTATGCTTTTAATTTACAATTGATACGTGACATATTGATGAAATAATTTGTTATCATTAGTTTACCTTGTGTAAAGGGTTTTTATTAAACTCAATAAATAATTTAAATCAGTGGTTTTCAAACTTTTTCTTTCCACTCACATACCACCTTAAACAATCCCTTACTGATCACAGAGCACCTTTGACATAAGGAATATTTAAAGTAGAATGTGAGTGGAAAGAAAAAAGTTTGAAAACCACTGATTTAAAGCATTCTAACATTTAATATACAATTTCTCATCTTCTAATCCCTTGTGGTAGACTATTCATAATTCTGATCTCATCACCAATGTACAATTCTAATCAAACTCAAGACAGAACACTGACAGGAACCTATTGAGGAATTTTCTCACTTATTTTATGGTCAAACAGCAAACAGCTTCAACCTAGTTATTCTTGAGGTTGGCATACATACCTGCAGCCTTCTGTTGCATTGCCATAGAAAGGTCTAGTGTTGGAACAATCCAAGTGCAGAACCATTGTTGGCACAGATTTGATATCAATTCCTAAAGATACTGGGGTTGGGCTTGAGTACACTGGGAGAGAGGGGTAGATCTAAATTCCAATCCCCAGCCCTTTCAATAGGATTAAAATACTCAAACACATTCCATGGAGTGGAATGGTTTCAAAGCCAATTAGAACTGAATAAATTAGTCATTTTTAAAGGTAATGAGAATTATTAACGGGGGAAATGATAATGTAATTCTTAGAGCTTGGAATTAAATGCCCTTAAAATGAAATTTTCCCAAGTCTTTGGTGACATGGCACAAAATTGTACATCAATTTCCTTCCTCAGCAACAACATTACTCACCTCAAAAAAAAAGACCTTTAAAAAACACCATTTGGAATCTTCAGCTATAATTAGACATCTATCAGAAGGTTGCACCTTATTAAATTAAATCATTGCAAATGTCATTAATTATCTGTAACAGCAAACCAGACTAATTGCTGAGTCATTGTGCAGGACGAGTCAAATGCTGGAGGTGCTGCTCCTCTTTTTGTTCTGGGAGGGATTTGTTGACTCGATATTTAATTATATTGCTCTGGTGAACTGCAATCTAGAAATGATCTTTCCCAACAACTGGGGGAAGTGTCTTTTGTGACTGGAGACACAAAAGGATTCTCAGGATAGACACATCAGTGAATTTCCACAGAATAAACAACATATTATTCAAACTGTGTCGCCCTTCTATATTAAATTGCCTCGTACTTGACTAATATTGAGGATACATTTGTTTTTAAATAGGGGAAAACTGAACCATAAATGTATGCAACATGGTGCCATTAAACGGTGAAGCTCCATTACCCAGTACAGTTTATTACTTTTAAACTGCTTTGGGAGTGTTCACAGCGTAGAAAAAGGACTAGGTCTAGTGAACCTTTTACTTCTCATAGCTTTCTCACAGTTCCAGAATATTGTTGCAGGTTTCAAAAGTTCTCGTGCTTGCATTTCAGGCACAGCTTCGCTCTCACTCCACACTCTCAGGACAGGTACCAACATTCTGGCCAAAACAGCCTCTAGCAATCATCACGTGGACATTAATCACTCTCACCCCTTGCTCCTGCTCATTGCAGGATCCTTCGTGCCCACCACTCACAATCTTCACATTAATCACTCATGACAATTCCCACGTTGTCTGCTCATATCACACATACTCACACTGCTTAGACAAGACCTTCCACACAGCTTGTGAGGGTCTTTAACTAAGTAATTGCAATTTGCAGCATTCCACGTCACCGTGAAACTGCCTACACTTCATTGCAGACTTCAGTCAAGGGACATTATGATTTTTAAAAAGAGTTATTTTTCACACTATGAACCATACTGACCAAAATACACACAAACATTTCCCTCTTGAATATACACAGTGTCATTTTCTCCCCTTCCCCCCCCCCCCTCCCCACCCACTCAACATTCAACCTATATGATACATTAAACCCATTAAACAATGTCATCACACAATGAAAATAAACAAGAAATTTGTGTCATCTACTTTTACACACTGGGTCAGTTCATTTCATCTTCTCAGTCTGTCATTTTAGGCGGTGGAGGTCCGCGGTAGGACCTCTCTGTTGTGTTCCATGTACGGTTCCCAAATTTGTTTGAATACTGTGATGTTATTTCTTAAATTATATGTTATTTTTTCCAATGGAATACACTTATTCATTTCCATGTACCATTGCTGTATTCTCAGGCTCTCTTCTAATTTCCAGGTTGACATAATACATTTTTTTGCTACAGTTAAGGCTATCATAATAAATTTTTTCTGTGCTCCATCCAAATCGAGTCCAAGTTCTTTACTTCTTATATTACTTAGAAGAAAGATCTCTGGATTTTTTGGGATGTTGCTTTTTGTGATTTTATTTAATACCTGATTTAGATCTTCCCAAAACTTTTCCACTTTCTCACATGCCCAAATTGCATGTACTGTTGTTCCCGTTTCCTTCTTACAGCGAAAACATCTGTCTGATACTGTTGGGCGTGGTGTATAGCCTGTGCAACCAATTATATTGTACCATGCGTAACCTCGTGTTTATTGTATTTCTCATAGTTCTGGAGCATAGCTTTTCCCATGTTTCATTCTTTATCTTTATGTTTAGATCTTGTTCCCATTTTTGTTTGGGTTTACAGCTTGTTTCCTGGTTCTCTTTCTCTTGCAGCTTGATGTTCATGTTTGTAATAAATCTTTTAATTATCATTGTGTCTGTCATCACATATTCAAAATTGCTTCCTTCTGGTAACCTCAGCCAGCTTCCCAATTTGTCCTTCAAGTAGGTTTTTAGTTGGTGGTATGCAAACATTGTACTGTGAGTTATACCATATTTGTCCTTCATCTGTTCAAAAGATAATAATTTATTTCCCGAAGGGACATTATGATTAATGGAAAGGGCAACTACTGATGGAAGTAAAACGAGGAAGTCTGCAGACACTGTGGTTGAAGTGAAAACACAACGCTGGAGAAACTCAGCAGGTCAAGCAGTACACTCTGTGCAGCAAAGATAACGATACATAACCAACGTTTTGGGCTTGGGTATGTATCGTTATCTTTGCTGCACAGAGTGCACTGCTTGACCTGCTGAGTTTCTCCAGCGTTGTACTTTTACAATGACTGATGTTCCTGCAGCTGCATAGGACAGAAAAACTCTGAGGAGAAGAGCAACTTACAGAAAGGAATTCCCACGATGCCCAGGCTGCAGCCAAGTACCTTTGATGTCCATGATCACCTGTCAATGAGATCTGGACCTGTTTTTGGCTAGGGTCCCCCCTTTAGGACTCTGCTCAAAGTTCATGGGCTCCCTTCCCTGTGAAGCAGTACAGTTTCTCTGTACTTCTCTCCTATCGACTACATTAAAAACCAAAAAAATTATTATTTCAATCCACGGTCCTCCTCAAATGTGCTGTGGCCACTGGGGGAGCCGTATGGCCCCATTGGGAATGGCTGATCTTGAGCACGATGTCGGGTAGTGGGTGATAATTTCAGCAGACTGACACAATACCTGCTGACTCTCGAGTCCACACCATCATCAGTGGTCGCCAGAGTGTCCATCAAGCCTTCAGTTTCAAACACCTGGGATCCTTCCAGTTAATCAGGCAACAAATGTCTCCTTTAAACATTCCATAGAACCATTCTTCAGCACAGAAGGGTTTAATTTCATCGATGATATTTGAGCTTCACAATATTTCCAGGAAATATTTCATCTGCCCACTTTATTACTGTTTGAGGGACCTTGCCATAAGTAAATTGGGTGTCATTTTTTTTCTCTACCTGCAACAATGTCTCAACCTCAAAAGTTATTAATTGACTAAACAACTTGACACATTTTTGAAGGGACGCAGAAAGTTGGATATATATGCCAAGCCTTCTTTGTTTCTATTTGCGCAGAACTCCAGCCAGTTGTGCATAAATGCTCAACAGCAGAGACTAAAACCTTCTTCCCTTGACACACTGTTCTAGTAAACTCTTATTTGTGATTATTGAGCAGGTGCTTAGGTTGATGCCTCTGGCTGCCCACATTCAGGGTACAATCAACAGCAGACACATGGTAATCAGTTCATCCACCTCCTGCTGGCCTGGTACTCCAGCTGGTTAGGAACAACGTCCTATGTGAATGCCTTTGCCATTCTCCCCGATCTTTGCACCCCAACAAATTGATTCACCAGTTGCTGCACAGACAAGGGGTAGACATTTAAAATACAGCAGCTGTTAATAGAGATAAGGTCTTTCTGGGAAGTTTGGAGCACTCTACACATCTTGGTAAATCAAAGTGAGCAAGAAACACCCACCAGAGAGATCACTACCTCAGAGATGGATCTGGTGTGATTAGCCACACTTTAGGTTCTCACCTTAATGGCAAACTGACTGTTGTTTCTTCCTGTTGTCAAGGAAGAACTCAGTGACCATCATAATGTTCATCCACATCAATCACTGTTGTTCCATCAGCACACACTATCTTACAATGTAAGCAATTATACCCAAAATTCCATGCTTCATCTGCTATATATTCCACCCTTCTTACACAAGTTGGCATGGCAGTTACCTCAATGATGTTAAAGTGCCAGCAATTGGGATCAAGGTTCAAATCCTGCACTCTCTGTAAGGAGTTTGTACATTCTCCCAGGTCTGCATGGGTTTTACCCGGGGGCACTGGTTTCCCACCTTCATTTGAAACATTCCAGGGAGGTTTAAAAAACTCCAGGTCCCCATCAAATGCTCCTTTAAATTACAGGAGTAAAACTGAGTTGTACATCTTATCTTTGAAATGTACAAACTAATAGCAAAGAAACCCAGAAAATAACATGGTGAAGTGATTCTAACAAATGCTACTATCTATTGCTGACTTCATGTATCCCAAACCTTCTACATCTAACCTCCATTTAACAGTGCACTGGGAAGTTAACATTCATTCCATTAATATGGTTTACACAATCATGTATCTTTTTCACGCGAGTCCCCCCAAGACCTTTGCTACTGACCAACAATTCATCCTGGATTAAGTGTGAACATCCTGGCAATCAATCTCTCTCACATCCTTGTATGACTTGCTTCAGGTTCCTTCAGTTACCATGGTAATTTCTGTGAAACATTTGGAATGTTCTATATTCATTCTGCAGTATTTATTAATGTTTTCAACATCACTCCATTGAATTACATTTGGAATTGTGTCGTTAGCTCTGTGAAATTGTCAATTGAACTGATGGGCTTTGTCCATCCTACCCTAAACTCATTGCCATACATTTCAACTTGTCCTCATTTTGTTTAAATTGACACAACTAGAACCAGGTTGTGTCTTGCAGAGCGGGTTGCTTAGTGACCATCTCACCTGAGTCAGGAATCATCTTGCCTCCCCTTCCACAGTTTGTCAGGCCAGCCAAAAATTGGACTTTGCCTCAGCTGAGCAGATGAATCCTTAGGCTTCAGTGTAAAGAAAATTTTACTGAGTAATACATTTGTCCTGGGAGTGTTTGATGGGATAGAGAAAATTTTATCTACTCTATCCTGTAAATGTCTCAAATAGAATACATTACAGCACAGAAATAGGCTCCTTCAGCCCTTCTAGTCCGTGCCAATCCATTTTCCCCCCCCAAGTCCCATTGACCTGCACCCAGTCCATAGCCCTCCATCCCTCTCTCATTCATGTACCTGTCCAAATTCCTCTTAAATGCTAAAATTGAGTCCGCATTCACCATTTGAGCTGCCAGCTCGTTCCACCACTTTCTGTGTGAAGAAGCTCCCCCTTATGTTCCCCATAAACCTTTCCACTTTCACCTTATATCCTCTGGTTTGTATCTCATCTACCCTCAGTGGAAAAAAACTACCTACATTTATTCTCTCCCCTCATAATTTTAAATACCTCTATCAAATCTCCCCAACAATAGAAAGGAAAATATCACAACAGAAAGTTTTTTTTGGCCAACGAGAGGCATTTTGTTGTCATTTATAATTCAGTTTCCTCAGCAGAATGGTTCAAATATGAAAGCTTTGACTTTCTCAGCATGGCACACAGTTCAGGAACAGGCTCCTCATCCAAACAGTGAATTAAAATTTTCATGCTTCCACACAAACATCTCACATTAATTCACCTGATCTCATCAGCATAAATACGAGCACCCGCTTCACAGTAGCATTTCAATAAACCCCAAACTACAGGAAGAGGTGTGATGCAGCAGGAAGTAGATTCTAGCCTTAATCCAATTGAGGACTCAGCCACTTTCATCGTCAAAGCAGGCCGTCAGCAACTCAAACACTCGCATATCAATTCACGCACCAACAGGCTTAATGGCCCTCATAACAACACTCTCCTGCTGCCCTTGCTATGTACTAACTGGCCTTTTCACTAACACTACGCTATCTCTCTTCCATTTTGTACAGCTGTACAAGTACAAGAGTTGACTAGCTAGTTTCTCACTGTACCAGGTGTAATGTGACCATGAACTTGGCGAATCCAACCTTACAGAATGGAAAAGCTAATGATCGTTTTGCCACAGGCAATTCCTCGCATCCTTGTATCCCACACAGATAGCTCAGTTTCTGCAATCACTCGACTTTCACGTTGTGTGGCATCATGCATGTTCTCGGACAATAAATCTGAATTTGAACTTTTTGAGAAGAATCCCAGCCTTCACAGGAGCAAACAAAAAGAAACAGAAGCAAATGCTGAGAGGGTAAAACAAAGCAAGCCAGAAGTTTTGCGTGGATCATCAAAACCACTTCAGATCCGCGGAGCTGAATCATATCATGGCTGTGTGACTGTGTTTCTGAAAACTCGATTAACAATTTTCATCTCGCGAATCAACTCAGAATTGGACCTTCTCGTCTTGCATGTGAGTCAATCATCTGAATGACATATTAATTAATTAAGTGCTGAAATTAGCATTGTGAGGAATTACACATTGAGGTATCTGAATTGCCAACTGATGTTCCAACATTTTACTAATCTATTTTATTTGATCCATTGTTTGTTACATGTGATTCACTGCTCTTTACAACATCAACATACAAGCAATGGGAAAGTAAAATCATTGCACGCTTTTATTGTACAGTTAACGATTTTTATTTCAAAAATAAATCCAGTGAACAAAATGCAGGTAAATTGAGGAAGATGACAGTGAGGAGGGCTGCTTTGTCAATCGGCACAACAAACCAAACAAAGCAGCCCGCTGAGGTATCGACAACTCGTGACTCCGTTGTGCTTTTGTCAATAAGCGACAAAAATCAATAACCAACAGGATGCCACACACGTCTATTCTCCATACATAACAAATGATGGGATCTCCCAGTAAAAATATTCCGGTTGAATTCAGTCATACAATACAAATATAGTGAAGATTAATTTAGCCGAAATGTAACAAACTTAGATCAATGAAGGTGTAAATAGAAGCAGCAGACAGGTCCCTCTTCAGAAAAAAAAAATTCATTAAAATTTGCCTTTTTTTGAGTGCCAAAGATTAAAGACAGTCTGACAATTTAGATAAGACTGAATGAACTGCTCACTCTTGCCTTCGGAGATCCTACTAGAGAACGCGGTTTTGTTTTTTGTTGGGTTGTACTTTTGCACGCACAGTAGAGCCGTGGGCTGAGCCCGCATCCTTGGGGTGCGCCTGTGCTGATGGTCAGTGAGGAGAAGACGTTGCTTCCATTTTGTACCGACTGTGGTCTTCCGAGGAGAAAGTCAAGGATCCCTTTGTAGAAGGGGGTACAAAGCCCCGGAGTTTGTAGCTTCTTGATACAGCACCAATACTTCAATAATGATCTTGAAGGCCGAGTTGTAGTTGAAGAGCTGCCATATGTATGAGACAGACAGTATCACGTGCATGCGAATAATGCAGTTTCATGATGTCTCATGGAACAGGGCAACTTTATTAGGATTCTGGATACCTTATTTAGTATCCACTTTCATTAAGGTTTTATCTACAAAAGAGATCAAACTAACCCATAGAATACAAGTCAAATAATTTAACATCAATGACAGTAGGTGTTAAGCTGAAAATAATAGCTTATACTGCCCTTTTAACATCCTCATGAATGATCACACAAGGCCGCTGATCAATGCAACTTTCAGCCTCTTCAAACCAAATTCAAAAATTATTTTTAAATCACATCCTGTATAAAATATTTAATATATAATATACTGTATTATATATTTCATCTAATAATAATTTTCCCTTGATGCTTTGCATTGAAATTTGATTTAGTGATCAGGTGAAGAGTGCCTACGAGCTCATTTATCATCCATTTGTGTCAGTACAACCCATTGAAACATAGCTCTTCAGTCCTCAGTGCAAAACAACATCTTTCCTCTACTTGAAAGCATGTCACATATTAGTAAATGTACAAAAAATGTTTTATTTTATCTCCTTAAAATGTAATATGTTGGATGGAACGGATTTATATGGACCTTAATATTATCAAGGTGTGGACTGCAGTCATTGGAAGGTAAATGCTTGTCTCCAGCATTTTACTTTAAATGCCAACATACTGTCTTTTTAGAACAGTGAAAATGCCCAAAGATACCCAGACTTCCACCAAAACGATGTTTTTCACATTTCCCAAAGTGCATCACAGCCAACGAAAAACATAAAACTGACACCATGTTGGAAAGGTGGCAACCCAGTTTGACACACAAACCACTAGGTTACAAGAACCAGATAATCTGTCTCATGCCGAAGGAAATGGTGAAGATTCTCCTAATCCTCTAAAATAATCCCATGGAATCTCATACATTCATCAGAAATGGGTCAGTCAGTGCTCGATCCAGTCCATTGCCTAAATCTCACCTACTGTGGTGCTCCACCACCGGCCTACTGCAGGGAGCAACACCTGTACCTGCAGGAGTGTAAGGGGACAGGACAACACCTGGCTGGGTGTCAATCAGTCGGCCTGAAGGGATCAAGCCCCACCCAGTCGGGTGTCAATCATCCTCCGGGATACAAGCCTGTGTCGGCCTCCCAAAGCTCACACAGAGTTACTGCAGCTACAGCCAGCCTGGCTCTGTGGAAGTCTTTGTGGATTAAAGCCTGTTGTACAGTCTTTATCTCGTGTGTGTCTGATTTTGGCTAACAGCGCACCACACCTACTGTATGCTATTTGCAGAAGCACTGGTACAACTTTTACATCTCTATTGATCTCTACCGAAGTGCTGGTTTTCAAATCAACATGAAGTGAAACACAAAAGTCTGCAGATGCTGAGTTTGTAGTAAAAACACAGAAATGCTAGAGGAACTCAGCTGGTCTCGTAGTGTCCATACATCTTCCGTCTGGGCATCCTCTAACCGGGTAGCATTAACAGCAACTTCTCCAGTTTCTGTTAAGAAACCACACCCACCCTCTCCTACCTCTTTCCCTCTCATTTTCTCTCTCTCTTTCTTTTTCCTCTGTCTTCATTCATGGAGTGAAAATCAATTCTCCTCTTATCACCCTTTGGTTGTTGGTCTCCCCCTTCCATAGAACATCATAGCACAGTCCAGGCCATTTGGCCTTCCATGTTTTGCCAGCCTATATATTCTTACCAAAAAAAATGTACCAAACCCTTCCTACCTGGTCACCCTCTTTTTCCTTCATTTGTGTGCCTGTCGAAGAGTCTCTCAAACACTCCTAATGTTTCACCACCACTCCTGACAAAGCATTCCAGGCACCTTGGACTCTCTGTGTAAAACACATCCCTGATATCTCACCATTCTTCCCCCTTAATCTCTATTCTTTAATTAAGATCCTTGCTTTTTTGCTTATACCTTGGAGGGCTCAGGCCTGAAAAGTCAGTAATACCTTTACCTTCCCTGGATGCTGCAACGCCACCCGAGTCCCTCCCAGCATTTCTATGTGTTATTATTAAAATCAACATGTTCTGGCCCCATGAATTGTGTGGAAGGCACAGTGCTGCCCTCGAGTTTAGACTGAAATTTTTTTTCTGTCAAGCCGCATAAGAGGTTCTTCAACTCCTGCCTTCTGACTCAGAGTTTGGATGTCACCCTTTCAGCTTGGCTGGCCTTACGCACTTAGCACTCACCAATGGCTCATTCTTCATATGTGGTTCGTCCCAGACTCTTCTTTGCAAGTACCACTGCTGGCTTCATATCCTTTTACTGAATGTCTGAGATCTGTAAGCTTTTACTGTGAAAGAAGAGAGCAGCTCATCACCCATTGATTGAGTGCAGCTGCTGGTAATTAATTATTTTAAGCTTGATGAGGGGAATCATTTTCTTATGGACATCTTTCTTTGTTTCTATTCCATCCTTTCCCATCGAAAGCCAATTGTCATATTTCACACTGGAGCTTGAACAGCTCAAATGCAAAGAATTATAAAGTAAATATTCATCAAGAGCATGATCCATCTGCCTGTCTGTCAGCAAGGGACTGCACTCTTGGAAGCACTGCAATTCAGACTGGGTCCTGCCAACTTCCAAAGTTAGGCTTTTTGTTAGGTGCCTGACTACATTTTATCTTTGCTATATAAAGGACACTGTTTGACCTGCTGAGTTTCTCCAGTCACAGTGTTTGCAAACTTTTGTGTTGTACTAAAGTTCAAGCTTAGTTTGTTGCAAGGTACAGTAGAACCCCCTGGTATCCAACACCTACGGGGATTGGTAGATGCCGGATAAGAGAATCTTGAAATTGCATGAATTGGCGAACTAACAGCGAGGCGCTCCAATGTTAAACATATTTTTACCTATTTATATCTGCGTTTTTTGCTGGTTGTCTGGGGCTGCCGGTTGCTTGATTTCTGGATAACAGGGGTTTTACTGTAGTTACAAAAGAGAGAATCTTCTCCTTGACAGACTAGCTTGGTGTAAATTAGCAGCTGTCTTTCCAATATTACAAAAACGTTTACTAATGAAAAATGCTTCATTCGCTATAAAAAGCTAAATATATTTCTAGAAGCATGGACTGAAAAGGAAAGGTTTGAATTGCAATTATTGATGGATTATAATTTCTATTGATACACACCTCAAATATTCCTCTGAAGACAGACAGACAGTCCTTCCAGTGAGAGGGACACACTGTACATCTCCTGCTGGTCGACATTGCCTGATTCACAGCGAGGGGACCTATTGCCAACCTCTCAGTGAGACACAATGTTCATTGTGAGCTTGAGTAAGGTTGCTTTAATTTATTGAAGTACTTCAATCCTCACAGAGTGAAAAAGAGTCCACTTAATCATACTTTGGTTTCAATAACTCTCCCCCATTTACTGATTAAAGCCTGGTGGATTCAAGGAGGTCATGAAGAGACTGACTGATCAGGCAGGCAAACACTTCAGTTGCTCTAAAGTTTCCCAACTTTACTTTTGCAAGCAATCTGTATTTCATGGTATAACCCTCAAATTCCCACAGAAATTTATAGCATTGCATTTATCGATGGGATCTGTGGGGAGTCTACACTTTGCCCAGCCGAGCTGGAACTAGTTGAAGCTAAACACGAGAACCAAAAGAAGCTTTGAACTGGGCTTTAGGCATTGAGCTGATGGCCCAGCATTTCACCTTGACTAGAACAATCTCCACACTGGAGGGCATTTGACATGATGGAAAGGAAAACACAGACGACTGCAATGGACCAGAGGGCACTGACGATAACTACTTGGACATCCCTCTTAGGAAAACAGAGGGCATGAGGGAAATCATGAACTCAAGAGTAATGGCAGTAACCTTCTGGGTTGTGTTCATCTCAGATTACTGAATATATTATACAGGAGTAAACAAATTATAATAAAAAATAAATAGCAATTACTGAATATTAATCACCAGAATCCTAGCTCAAATATGCAAAAAAAATCCTGAACAGTTTGCTGGTTACAATATACAAGATTTTTTTCTCAATTTGATGAATGTGCAGTATTGATTTTAATATAGTGCATTCATGTAATAGGAAAGTGGAGGTTATGATAATAATTAGAGTGCTGGTAATAAATTACAAAATAAAAGAACTCTATAGATATAATGTGAAGAAAATAATTGTTTTCAATATCAGAGAGAATTAGTTACAAGACATGGGAAGTGCTGGTAGCGCATACAACACTGGTAACGTCGTGGATAGTGAAGAGGGTTATCCAAGGTCACAATAGGATATTGATCAAGTGGGCACAGGACAAGAGGCTGGAACTTGACTCCTACAAGTACAAAGTGATGCAGTTTAATTTTTTTAAATTTAGACATACAGCACGTTAAACAGGCCCTTTCGGCTCACGAGTCCGTGCCGCCCAATTTACACCCAATTAACCTAAACCCCCAGTACATATTGAACAGTGGGAGGAAACTGGACTTCCCGGGGAATATCCACAAAGGCATTGGGAGAACGTACAAACTCTTTACGTACAGCGCGGGATTTGAACCCTTGACCCAATCGCTGGCGCTGTAAAGGTGTTGCACCAACCACTATGTTAACCGTGCTGCCCCACAAACTATGGAACCTTTCGTGAATAGCAGGGCCCTAGGAATGTTGTTTACCAGAGAGTCCATTGCCCCCTAAATGTGGCAACACAGGTAGGGAAGAGAGTGAAAAAGGTGTTTGGCCTGCTTGCCTTCAGTGGTCAAGGCACTAAGTAGAAGAGTTACAAAACATTGGCTCAATCACATTTTGAGTCCTGTTTGCAGTTCTGATTGTCAGATTACAGGAAGGATGTGATTAGGTTAGATGGAGAGAAAAAGATTCACAAGGACTTTGTCTGCAGTGGAGGGGTTGAGTTAATGAGGTCCAAATAGACTGTTTTCCTTGGAGTGTAGAAGATTCCGAGGTGACCTTATCATGGATTATAAAATAGTGTGAGGCAATTATAGGGGAAATAGCCATAATCTTTTTCCAAGGATAGAAGTGTCTAAGCATAGAAGGCATAAATTTAAGGCCAGAGGGGAGAGATTTAAAGGGATTTGGAGGGGCAATCTTTCACACAGGCACGTGTCTAGGTATATAGAAAAAGCGGTCAGAGGAGGTGGTAGAGATAGGAACCATTATAATGTTTAAGAAATATTTGGACTGGTATATGGCTGGGAAAGGATCAGAAGAAATGGGCCAAATAGAGGCAAATTTTTATTTTGGCAGGGTCTGTGGGCATGGGCAGTTATAGGGGAGAAGCCTTAAAAAACCCAACGATAACAGAAGGTAGGCGCTGTTACCACTCCCTCCAATGGCCAATTAGCCACAGCCAATAAAAAAGCCAGGAAGCCAAGCAGAGACACCAGTGTAGAGCAGCCAGTGTATGAGTGTATGAGGAATGAGGATTTGAGGCATTGGCTCGCGAGGCTTCTTTGAGCTGAGGAGGAGTTGAGGCATGGTAAGGATAGATTTTTCTTACTCTTTACACTTAATAGACAGTGGGACTGACTGCCAGGGCAGGGACATGCTCCTCTTGCTGAATGTGGATAGACAGGGAAGCCAACAGTATCCCTGATGACTTCATCTGCGAGAAGTGAACTCAACTACAACTCCTTACAGACCGTGGTAGGGAATTTGAGCTGAACTTGCATGAACTCCACATCATTCAGGAGGCTGAGGGGGCAATAAACAGTCTGATAACACCATGGTTGTCAAACAGGACGCAGATACATCAGCTCATTGACTGGTACTCAGTGTTAGCAAAATCAAGGAGATGATTGTGGACTTCAGGAGGAAGTCAGGAGAACACATCCCTATCCTCATCAAGGGCTGAGTAATGGAGAGGGTCAAGAACATCAAATTCCTGGGTGTCGACATCTCCGAGGATCTGTCCTGGAGCCTCCAAGTAGATGCAATTGCGAGGAAGGCTCACCATTGGTTATACTTTATGAAGTGTTTGACAAGATTCAGTATGTCACCAAAGACCCTCAAAAACTTCTACAGATGTACCGCATTCTATCTAGTACATAGGTGCCAACACTCAGGACAAGAAAAAACTCCAGAGGGTTATTAACTTGGCCTGTGACATCACGGGCACCAGACTTCACTCCATCGAGGACATCTACATGAGGCGCTATCTTAAGAATGCACTCACTCTATCCTCAAGGATCCCCACCACCTTCTTCACTCTGCTACCTTTGGAAAAAAATGCCTAAAGACGAGCACTCAGTGGCAGAAAGACAACTTCTTCCCTGCTGCTATCAGATTTCTGAATGATCACTGCTTTACTTTGACATTTTGTCCGCTATTTTCATTTATTTTTGTTAGGTGGTTTATATGAATGTTTGCACTGCCACAAAACAATGAATTTTGTGACTTATTCGTGACAATAAATTCTGATACGGATACCTGGGATGCAATCACACCAAGGAGGCAGGAGGATGGTCGCTGGGTTATCAGTCAGGTGGATAGAAAACAGGAGAGACAGCCATTGCAAGGTACCCCTGTGGTATTTCCCTCACCAACAAATACCTCTTTGGATACCACTGAGGGAGATGACGTATCTGAGCAAGGTAGCAGCAGCCAGATCCATAGCACCATGGTCAGCTCTGAGCCTCAGAAGGAAGGTGGTCAGGTGGAGTAACAGTTATAGGGAACAGATAGGGAGACTCTAGTGCTCAGGTCCAGGATGTCTCTGAATGGATGCAGAATATTCTCAAGGAGGGTGATCAGCCAGAGATGTTGATACTAAAGACATAGGCAGGAGTGGGGTAGAGGTCCTGCAAAGTAAGTTTATGGAGTTAGGAAAGAGGCTGAAAAGCAGGACCTCCAAGGTGGTCATCTCTGGATCACTCGCAGGGCCAGGAGCGAGGGAAGGTCAGAACAGGAAGATGGTGAAGACAAACGTGTGGCTGAGGGATGGTACAGGGGGCAGGGTTTCAAGTTCTAGGATCATTGGAACTTTTCTGGTTAAGAGGTGACCTGTACAAGTGGGACAGGTTTCACCTGAACTCGAGGGGAACCAATATCCTGGCAGGGAGGTTTGCTAATGCTGTTGGATGGAAGGGGGGAGGGGGGGAGGAAAGAGTGTTGGTTAAACTAGATTCACATGAGGGGAGGTGGGGTTGGGAACCAAAGTGAAGAAGCAGAGGAAGAGGCGCAAAGGCAGGGAAGGAGTTTGTGTGAAAGGACAGGCAGATAGGGGAAAATTGCAGCTGTATGGACATGTTGCAATGCAACAGGAGCACAGAGTAAAATGTAACAAATACAGGGCTAAAGGCTTTGTTTTTAAATACATGCAGCATAAGAAACAAAGTGGATGACCTTGTAGTACAGCTACAGATGTAGTAGCCATCACAGAATCATGGCTGAAAGATGCACGTCATTGAGAGCTGAAGAGCTAAGGATAGACAGTGTATTGAAAAGATAGGCAATTAAACAGAGGGGGTAGCATGGCTCTGTTGATAAGGAACAACATAAAATCATTAAAAGGAGGTGACATTAGGATCTGAATCATTTAAGTTACGAAATGGCCAGGACAAAAAGACACTGTTGGCTGTTAGAAACAGTCCTCCAAACAGCAGCCATGAGGTGGACAACGGCAATAGGAATGGTGTGACAGAGGTAGTCATGGGGGATTTTAGCATGAAAGTAGATTGGGAAAAGCAAGTTGGGTCTGATTTTGAGAGAGAGATTTTGTAGAATGCCTATGAGATGGCTTTCTATGCAGCTTGTTGAGCCCACAACAAGGAGATCAGCTGTACTGGATTGGGTGTTGTGTGATACAGAGAGATTAGGTAATGGAACCATTCGGCAACAGTGATCAAAATATGATTGAGTTCAATTTGAGGTTTAATGAGGAGAAACCAAAGTCAGATGTGTGAGTATTCAGTGGAGTAAAGGGAATTACAGTGGCATGAGAGATGAACTGGCCAAAGTAGATTGGAACGGGGTACTAGTGGAGAAGATGGCAGAGCAGCAAAGGATGGAGTTTCTGCAGGAAAGGCAGAAGGTTCAGGATTAAATACGTGCCAAAAAAAGAGGAAATATTCAAATGTAAAATTGTCACAACTGTGACTGATAAGGGAAGTCAAAGTCAACATGAAAGCAAAAGAGAGGGCATGAGAGGAAGCAAAAATTAGAGGGAAGGTAGAGGATTGGTAACTTCTTAAAAACTGTCAGAAGATTACAAGTCTCATAAGTAGTAGAAAGATGAAGCATGAAAGTAGGCTAGAAAAAAAATCAAAGAGAATACAAAAAGCTTCTTCAAATATGTGAAGAATAAAAGAGAGATGATAATATATTTGGACCACTAGAAAATAACGCCAGAAAAATAATAATGGGAGACAAGGAGACAGCAGAGGAACTAAATGAGTATTTTGCATCAGTCTTCGCTATGCAAGACATTAGCAGTGTGGCAGATGTTGAAGGGTATCAGTGAAGTGAGTGCAGTTACTATTTCAAGAGAGAAGGTGCTCTGATCGCTGAATAGTCTAATGGTGGATAAGTCTCCTGGACCAGATGGATTGCACCCTCAGGTCCTGAGAGAGGTAGCGGTTGAGATTGTGGAGGCATTGGTAATGACCTTTCAGGAATCAATAGATTCTGGCATGATCCCGGAGAGCTGGAAAGTTGCAAAAGTCATACCACTATTCAAGAAGGGAGGGAGGCAGCAGAAAGGAAATTATAGGCCGGTTTGGGAGGATGAAGTTGCAGATAACAGGATAGGTCCTTAAGGGAAAATCTTGGTTGACAAACCTATTGGAATGTCTGAGGAGGTGACAAGCTGACTGGATAAGGGAAATGCAGTGGATGTTGAGTATTGGATTTTCAGAAGGCATTTGGCAAGGTGTCACACATGAGGATTCTTAACAACATAAGAGCCCATGGCATACAGGAAACATACTAATGAGGGTAAAGCATTGACTGATTGGCAGGAAGCAGAGATTTGGAATACAAAGATCATATTCTGATTGGCTGTGGTGTTCCACAGGGTTGGTGTGGGGGTCTCTTCTTTTTATGCTGTATATTAATGAACAGCTTTGTGGCCAAGTTTGCAGATGATACAAAGGTCGGTGGAGGAGGGGCAGGTAGTGTTGAGGAAACAGGGAGGCTGCAGGAGGACTTGGATAGATTAGGAGAATGGGCAGAGAAGAGGCAAATTAAAAATAATGTCAGAAAGTGTGCATATACTCCGATAGAAAAAAAAATAAAAGAGCAGACTATTTTCTAAATGGGGAGAAAACTGAAAAGCCCCAGATGCAAAGGGATTCCTTGTGCAGGTTGAGAAGATGGTGAAAAAAGCAGACATTCATTTCAAGAGAAAGAGAAAACAGGAGCATAGATACAATGTTGACGATTCATAAGACATGGTGAGACATTACGTGGAGTATTGTGAGCAAATTTGGGCTCCACATTTAAGAAAAGATGCACTGATGTTGGAAAGGGTTCAAAGGATGTTCACTAGGATGATTCTAAGAATGAAAGGGTTATCATATGAGGAGTGTTTGACAGCTCTTGGCCTGTATTCATTGGAATTTAGGAGAATGAGGGGGATCTCACTGAAGCATTTTGCAAGTTGAAAGGCACGAATATAATAGATGTAGAAAGGTTGTTTCCCATGGTGGGATAGTCTAGGACAAAAGGGCCCAACTTCAGGATTGAAGGGAGTCTGTTTAGAACAGAGATGCATTGGAATTTCTTTAGCCAGAGGATGGCAAATCTATGGAATTTATTGCCACACAGGTGATTGTGAGATCAGGTCATGGGGGGGGGGGGGGGGGGGAATTTAAGGCAGAAGGGGTTAACAAACTAGAGCTGCTCAGGGCCCATGTTTCCTACCCGTGTAGAGGGCCCCTGCAGCCCCTCACATACTGGGCTCTAAATTGGCCGGATGAACGGCAACCCACCAATTTAAGGACGATCCTGCCCCTTTGGTGAGGCAGGTATGTGATGCATCATGCACCTGCCAGAAGTCACCAGTATCCCCACCGGAAGTCACCACAACTGATCTATATTCACTTTATGGACACATGCTGATTATCCCAGCAACCTAACCTGAGCTGTTCACTCTCCACACTCGAACCTTTCGCCAACATTTCACGGATGACAGATGTACACAAGCACGCACCCACTGATGTCATTATCCACCTGGACAGCCATCTATTTATTATAAGTTGAGCAGCAGCTCAACATGGTTGGAAATCCACCTCTGAGGTGGTTTGCCTACCTGTACAGTTTTTTTAAAATAATTCTTCCCACCAATTGGTCTGTACATGGGTAGATAACCTGCCAAATTGACAGGTTAAATTCATGTTACAATCCAATTTATAAGCCCTAAGAGATTGATAGATTCTTGATTAGCCAGAGCATCAAAAGTTATGGAGAGAAGGCCAGGCAGTGGGGATGAGTGGAAAAATGGTTTCTCTACTCCGATATCTTATGGTCCAAATGGGGTTAGATGAGAAAGATCTTGTTTTTCCAAGTTGAATGACTTGATATGGGCTGAATACATAAGCCCTTATGCAAATTTTACAGTGTAATTATTAAATAAGTTGTAATGTCATGTTCCTGAGCCCATGCTATTAATCAAAGTGTTTCAAATATACGCAGAACAATAAATATTGTGCCAATGCAAGATCGCACTGTTATATTTTTTAAATAATTGCAGTTCGTTGATAATCTTAGTCCACAATGTAGTTACATTTAAAGCACAGAACACATTAAACATTAAGTCTTCGTTTAACCTACAAAACAATTGCTCCAATTTAAAAATGATGAACAATTCTAAATCCATGGCTATTAATAACAAAATGATTTCTCATTAAAGAATGCTATCTTTTGTTGGGTTGGTGAAAAGGATAGCTTTTGTAACCACAGGTTAGACTGGTCAGCAATTTAATTCAATACTAAGGGATAACATTGTACTTCAACTGTTAGCATGAGAAAAAAAATTGAGAGGAAGAGTGCTTATGCAATCTGAGGTCAGTGATGAAATTATTGGGTCATGAAGAAAGCCTCACAAGGAATCCAGGTTCAGGATATGGTCAAGCTAATTAAGAAGAAATATGAAATCTGATTTGAACTCCAATACTTGGGTAGTGCATTCAACCTTTTCATTTTCAAACTGAGTTCTCTGCAAGTTTCCTTTCTCTAAATGTGAGCTGATGGAAGGCTGACTGATGATACATAGACAATTGAATCTCCTTCTTGGAAAGTACTTCCTTAGTAACGCCTACAAGCCCACAGTGAACAAACTGCTTTTGTCATTCACCCAAAGATCTCCGTATAACTGGGTGAGACCAGGTTAAGAGACTGCACTCCATGGTTTTTGCTCCAGAATTAAACTGTGGACTCAACCTTTTATAGTTATTGAGGATCTTGATTTTTTTTATATACTCCAAGGGCAAAAAAAAACCTTGCCTTGCTGAGAATGTAAAGTTTTTTTTGAAGGATTTGAGATCTGCCGTGTGGTCTGTTTTTAATCAAATCCTTAAATGGGTTTCTCTCTGATGCCCTTGCTCTCATTTTAACAGTCCTTCTCTATATCCTTCACAATCCCATTTTTTTCCTACACTACTTAACTTATTGAAACATTACTCTCTCCACTCTCATTTTATTTTATTTTTTTATTATTGCACTGCTTAAGATACGAGTTGACTGGCCTGGATAGCACACTAAACAAAACATTTCCCTGCGATAACAAAACCATTCAATTCAGTTCAGGTTAATGTCTGAAAGGTGCCTGCTTGTGCTTGCATCAATTCACTATTCCATTTTCTTAGCAGATTCCATACTCTCTGGATAATTTCTGGCCACAGATGAGTTGTTTAAGGGAATTCTTGAAAAATAATCAAACAAAGAAGTAAGGTTCCTGGGAACCAAATTCAAAGCAGCAGAAACCAGGGCTATGGATTGCCTCACATACCAAACAGAATGGCTTATCCAATAATTGACCAAAAGGGAAACAAATTATTTCTTCATCTGTGAAATAACAAATTCTCTATTATTGGATACACTTTAAAAATGGAAAAATAAATAAGGTAAATACGATCATGAAATCTTCACTTAAAGGCTTATATTGATCTTTAAAGGAGCTTTATGGTTTATTTAATTTTGTTCTACTGGCAGATTAAACTCCAACTCCTCTGAGAGATGTGCGATACTGAGGGGCTTGTGCTTTGGATAAGGTCATTAACGGGCGTCCTGTTTGCTTCCACTAATTAGGAGAGAGTTGAAGGTATCATGACAATATTTGAAGAGGAGAATTCCATGGCCAACTTTGTTCCTGGACCAAATCCAACCTTGTGGCTCATTGCATTTTTTAGAGTGTCACTGGTGAAGAAAAATTCCCACCTTTGCCAACATAACAAAGAGCTCCACCGTGCAACAGCGATTATCTGAAAACCCATGAGATTCTGACGTAAAATGATGGAACATTTGCTCCAATTTTAGAATTCTAAATGTTTGTTTTCGGGACACCTGCCTAATAAGAGAAATGAGAAGAAGCCAGCAGTGGGTCAGCCCAGAACTTTGCTGGGCTGAATCACCAGCCTTCTGCTGCAGCACAAGTGTCTATTGTCCACAGAAGTTGAAGACTTCCAGCACCACCAACAGGGAAATTAAATCAGGATGAAAATAAATTCAGGGAAATGTCAAAAGGAGGCTATCCTTATCGGTGGGTTATCATCAGATGAAGTGCTATGTTATAGATTCTATAAAATAGAACATTATAGCACAGTACAGGTCCTTTGGCCCTTGATATTGTGTCGACCTCTAAATGCTTACCTCATAACCATAGCACATTGCAGTGGGTTAAGGTTAACAGGCTTTTATGATGTTGGGTCTTGTGGTGGTTGCATGGATTGAACATGTGCATACCTTTAAGATTAGGCAATTTATCACTGTGTATTCCATCATAAGGTATGACTTTTGATACCATGGAGGTTGAATGTTACATTAAAATTGTTAAATTTTATTTACTGCACGGTAGAAGCCGATTCGGGCCATTTATAAGCACATGCTGTCCAATTACACGCAAATTAACCTACATCCCCAAGGATGGGTGGAAACCAGAGCACCCAGCCAAAACTCACACAGACGCAGGGAGAACAGTGCTGGATCTGAACTTGGGTTACTGGTAATAGCTGTAATAGCGTTGTGCTAACCGTGCCGCCAATGTTGACTGCATTCAATAAAAGACATTTATTCGGAAGCTCTCTTCATCTTCCTTGCTTTACTGAGCAGTAACGTGAAAGGAGCCTGGAATATGGCTGTGGGCAAAATTAATTCTTTAGTTGAAGAGACTTGCTCTCCATCAGACAATTTCGGAGCACCTCACATGAACATACTATCATCAATGATAGATGCTATTATAATTTTAACTCACAAATCGAGCAGTAATATTTCCAGTCAAAGGTATGGCACTTGTTAAAGTATTAATTTTAATGAGGTGGACATCTCTGACACAAGTAGCATTTGTTGACAATTGTAATTTACCCTCGATGAACTGGGCAGACAGTTAAGCACATTCAGACATACATACACCATGGAAACAGGCCTTCCTGGCCTACGAGCTCTTGCTGCCCAACTACACCCAATTAGCCTACAACCATGGTACATTTTGAAAGGTGCCGGAAACCGGAGCACCTGGATGAAACCCACGCACACACGGGGAGAATGTACAAACTCCTTACAGACAGCGCAGAATTCGAACCCTGGTCACTGGTTCTGTAACAGCGTGGCACTAACTACACTAAGCATCGTGCTCAGGTGGGTCTGGAATTAGATCAAGGACAGACTAGGTGATGATGGCAGAATCCCTCCCTTCAAGAAGCAAGTTCTTACAGGAATCTTGTACTTTCATGGTGACTTATTGAGACTAGTTTTGTACGATTCATGTAGTTATCTTTCTGCTTCCCTAAGGGAATCATTTTGGAAGAAATGTCTCCCTGAACCCTGAAATACGTGGACTCTCAAAATTTCTCAACACAATCTCTTTGGCTTGGCTTCGCGGACGAAGATTTATGGAGGGGGTAAAAAGTCCACGTCAGCTGCAGGCTCGTTTGTGGCTGACAAGTCCGATGCGGGACAGGCAGACACAGTTGCAGCGGTTGCAGGGGAAAATTGGTTGGTTGGGGTTGGGTGTTGGGTTTTTCCACCTTTGTCTTTTGTCAGTCAGGTGGGCTCTGCGGTCTTCTTCAAAGGAGGTTGCTGCCCGCCGAACTGTGAGGCGCCAAGATGTAAGGTTTGAGGCGATATCAGCCTGGCGGTGGTCAGTGTGGCAGGCACCAAGAGATTTCTTTAGGCAGTCCTTGTACCTCTTCTTTGGTGCACCTCTGTCACGGTGGCCAGTGGAGAGCTCGCCATATAACACGATCTTGGGAAGGCGATGGTCCTCCATTCTGGAGACGTGACCCACCCAGCGCAGCTGGATCTTCAGCAGCGTGGACTCGATGCTGTCGGCCTCTGCCATCTCGAGTACTTCGATGTTGGTGATGAAGTCGCTCCAATGAATGTTGAGGATGGAGCGGAGACAACGCTGGAGGAAGCGTTCTAGGAGCCGTAGGTGATGCCGGTAGAGGACCCATGATTCGGAGCCGAACAGGAGTGTGGGTATGACAATGGCTCTGTATACGCTTATCTTTGTGAGGTTTTTCAGTTGGTTGTTTTTCCAGACTCTCTTGTGTAGTCTTCCAAAGCCGCTATTTGCCTTGGCGAGTCTGTTGTCTATCTCGTTGTCGATCCTTGCATCTGATGAAATGGTGCAGCCGAGACAGGTAAACTGGTTGACCGTTTTGAGTTTTGTGTGCCCGATGGAGATGTGGGGGACTGGTAGTTATAGTGGGGAGCTGGCTGATGGAGGACCTCCATTTTCTTCAGGCTGACTTGCAGGCCAAACATTTTGGCAGTTTCCGCAAAACGGGACGTCAAGCGCTGAAGAGCTGGCTCTGAATGGGCAACTAAAGCGGCATCGTCTGCAAAGAGTAGTTCACGGACAAGTTTCTCTTGTGTCTTGGTGTGAGCTTGCAGGCGCCTCAGATTGAAGAGACTGCCATCCGTGCGGTACCGGATGTAAACAGCGTCTTCATTGTTGAGGTCTTTAGTGGCTTGGTTCAGCATCATGCTGAAGAAGATTGAAAATAGGGTTGGTGCGAGAACACAGCTTTGCTTCACGCCATTGTTAATGGAGAAGGGTTCAGAGAGCTCATTGCTGTATCTGACCCGACCTTGTTGGTTTTTGTGCAGTTGGATAACCATGTTGAGGAACTTTGGGGGGCATCTGATGCGCTCTAGTATTTGCCAAAGCCCTTTCCTGCTCACGGTGTCGAAGGCTTTGGTGAGGTCAACAAAGCCAACATCCTTTTTATTCCCATATCAGACAAATAACTTTTGTCTCTCTCTACCTCACTTCAAATTCCTAGGTGTCAATATCTCTGAAGATCTATCCTGAGTGGATGCATCACTGTCTGGTATGAAGGTGCTAATGCACAGGACAGGAACTTGGCCAGCACCACCATGGGCCTTCACTCCATCGAGAACACCAACAAGAGACAGAGTCTTTATCCTCAAGAATCTTCACCACCCCGACCATGCCCACTTCACACTGCTACTATCGGGAAGGAGTACAGGAGCCTGAAGACAAATACCCATCAACACAAGGACAGCTTCTTCCCCTCCACCATCAGATTTCACAATGGACAATGAATCACAGACACCACCTCATTTTCCCTTCTTTTTTGCACTAATTTTTAAAAATGTTATTTCTAGCAATTTTGCACCTGTGATGCTGCCAAAAAAGAACAAATTTTGTGATATGTTCATGATAATAAATTCTGATTTTGATTCTTCTGTTGTCCAATAGACGGATGACAAGTTTTGCCCTCCTTCGGACTTGTAGAAGTCAGAGGGGGTACTGTTACCTCTCTGCCTATTGACAGTCCATTTGTTACCAAATCATCTGCTTCATGCTTGTCCTTCAAGGAGGGGAATGTCCCTGCTGTTTGATAAGACGTTTCCATTCCCAAGCTGTTGGAAAATTATCAACCTTTAACTACAATCATTCACTCTCAGAGAAGGAGCACCATTCCTTGTCATCTCATTGTGACAAAGGCTGAAATCTGAGGATGCTCTTTATGAAGAGTTTTGGTTTGAAATGCCCAACTATTCTTTTTGCCCCACTTGATCTGCTGAGTTCCTCCAGAATATGTGTTGAGCACGATGGCTTCAAGTCCGTTTTCATCCCCACCTCTCAGATTTAAAGCTCTCGCCTGTAACAGCCTATCTTTAGCATTTTTTCTTATACTGAGCACTACACAGTTCGTTCATAATGCATCCTATTTTGTAGACAAAGTGCAAGCCTTATGTGTTAATATTTCATTCCACAGAATTTCTTTATTGGATCTAATCTAAATTTGAAAGGCAAAGGCATTGTTCTGAAGGGAATTGTTTCCAAAATCTGCAAAACCATTCCTTATTTATATTATTGTCATTTTTGGCAAAGACAGATGGGCAGATGGGAAGATCAGTGATCTCACCTTCCACAGGGAGAGAGGGCAATAAGCAACGATGTTCTCCGAGGAGCCGGTGTTTTGCCAGACAGAAAATTGTATTTATAAACAAAAGTGACAATTGGGATTATCAAAGATGGAGAATGAAATGGTTTATGCAAAATGCAGCATAAATTGCATAAGACGGAAATATAGCATTTCTTAAGAACAAGAATCATCATTATTCTCTGTGATTTTACCATACTAATGCCATCACCATGGCAACGGTTTGGGGCATGCTAGTTTATCACATTCTGCTCTATCACTTAGTTTTACAGCTACTGTAGAGGGGAGTCAACTCCAGTCACAACTGATTCTACCTTGCAATCTTGAATTCTCCAGCAACAATCAGTTGTTTCCAATGAGATGATTTATCAACCAAGTCTTGATAAGTCATTGTTAGACCTTTGAGGGGCAATTTTCCAGGTACATAAAGAGAACAGCAGAAAGATCAAAAATGCAAAACTAAATGTTGTAAGTACTAACAGTCGGTTATTGTAAAATCTTTAACCCTCTGGACTCCATATCCCAGTTTTCAGGGGCTACCAACAAGCACATATACTCTGTGTCCCAGTTTTCCAGGTCTGGTTTTATACCCAACTACCAGCTAGTTCGTACTGGTGTTCATAATGTAAAAGGCTTACCCATGGACCCAGTACGGCATATATTATGAAAGGTTAAAAATGGACAGAGTCCAAAGGCTTAATGATGGAAAAATTGTATTAAATTATACATTGAAAATCAGGACAAAGGGTTTTCTTTAATGTGATGTAGTGAATATACAAATATTCAAGATTCAAAATTCTCTTTCTGCCATGTAATGAAACAGAAAATGCAATATTAAACAAAATTTCCTTTAGTCTACTATAAGGCAGTCATAGATTTACCATCAGTAAAAATTGCCCAGCACCCCTTGCAGTCAGAGAAAGAGAAGCAAAAGAGTCTCTCAGAATCCCTGACTGTCCATGGATTTGCCTCTAGCACTCAAATATACCTTAAGATAAACCAGCTCTATCCTGGGGCTTTCAGGTTGATGCAATCATGAAGAAGGCTCGCCCATGGCTATACTTTGTCAGGAGTTTGAGGAGATTTGGTATGTCACAAAAGACTCTTGCGAATTTCTACAGGGGCACCCTGGAGAGCACTCTGACTGGTTGCCTCACTGCCTGGTATGGAGGAGCCAATGCACAGGACAGGAAAAGACAATATAGAGTTGTGAACTCAGCCATCATGGACATTGGTCTTCATTCCTGCAAGGATATCTACAAGAGGTGATGTCTCAAGAAAACAGTCACTATTGTCAAGGACCCTCACCACCCAGGCTATCCCCTTTTAAAAAAATTGTTTTTTTTTAAAGTTAGACATACAGGCTAATTTGGCCCCATGAGTCTGTGCCACCCATTTTACACCCCATTAGGGTGGTAGGAAACCAGAGTCCCCAGGGAAGACCCACGCAGACATGGGGAGAATGTACAAACGCCTTATAGACATCGCGGAATTTGAACCCCAGTCCAGTCCCGATCACAGATGCTGTAAAGGCATTGCACTAACTGCTATGTCAATTGTGCCATCCATTGGTCTTCTCACTGTTAGCATCAGAAAAGAAGTACAGGACCCTGAAGATGCACACCCAGTGGCACAAGGACAGCTTCTTCCCCTCTGCCATCAGATTTCTGAATGGACAATGAACCATAGACACTACCTCACTTTTCCTCAGTACTGATTTGTTTATTTTAAAAAAAAAAACGATTTACAGCAATTGTTGCCGCAAATCTCTATTTCTCAGTTGGTTAATTCTAAATAGTAAATCAGGAAAGCTGCACCTGCCAATGAATTGATCTGGTGCACCCTTGTGATTCATGTCACTATCTCGGAAGATCTTTCCTGGAACCAGCGCACCGGTGGCATCATGAAGAAAGCCTCTGCTTCCTCAGGAGTTTGCGGAGGAGCTATTGGAGTTGTTCGAGTGAACCAGTACGGACTTGAAGGGCCGACATGGCCTGTTTCCGTGCTGTAAACGGTTATATGGTTATATGGTTAAAACAACAAATCTCATGACATGTTCATGACAATAAGTTGTAATTCTGATTCTAGCAATTGGCAGGTACAATAAAGCGATCCACATAATCTTTGAACAATTCGTGCAGCCCTGGAAGTGCCCCTTAATGTCCCAGTCTTTGGGAAATGGCATTTGAACAATCCAAAGAGAATGTGTTCAGCAAGATTACAAAGCTAAGTATTGTCAAAGATTTTCATACTTGTTGTTGTGCTTGGAAGTACCATATCTTAGTCCATTGGAAAGGGGACATCTAAAGATTCAGGTTCTTAGTAATCAGTTATTTAGACTCCAGGGGAGGTCAGGTTGTGGAGAGTGTATTTGCTAATAAAATTACTTCCTGTAGTAGATATGGAGAGATCAACCCATTCTTATGTTTATTAAATCTGTGAGGAAATTACATTTAAATAATGAATTCCATATCTCAAATTTGCTTCCATTGCTTTTAATGTAACTGAATTTCAAGACAAAAAGAACTGGTGAAAAAAATGAAAGCATTTTACAGTGACCATTTGCACTGCTGTGAGAAAGTAATATCCACATCTTCAGCTTGTAAGGAAGTGTGAATACAGTTGATTACAAGATTCAGAACCAGGAACATTTCAAACTGCACATGAAAAGATATTGGTAAGGATATTTTGACTTGAGTTTACTTGTAAAATTTGAACACCAATGCGTTTCTGTGATTATCAAGGTTCAAATCAGATTGGAGCTGAAAGTTTTCCACTGGCCCTGTCAAAAAGTACAGTTTATCCGATCCTAATCCCTGCTCAAATATTAGTTCCAAATTTCTTCTCAAGCCCACTGCTACAACACACACTCAATTTTTTTCAAGTCAAGTTTATTTTCATCTGATGGTACAAGTACAACCTGACGAAACAGCGTTCTCCAGGTCTCGATGCAAAACATACAGACACACCCACAGACATAACACACATACAGAAAAACAATATATATATATGCAGGACAAGTTTTCAAATATACAAATAAATAAATAAATATTGCTTTGTAAATACGAGAGTCTTGAATGGTTAGTGTAAACAGTTCCTTTGGTCGTTCAGCATTCTCACTGCCTGTGGGAAGAAGTGGTTCCTCAGCCTGGTGGTCCTGGCTTTGATACTCCAGTTTCTTTTTCTCCATGGGAGCAGCTGAAAGATACTGTGTGTGGGGTGAAAGGAGTCCTCAATCATTTTGTCTGCCCTCTTCAGACAAAGATCCCGGTAGTCATGTCAATACCAGTCTTATGGTCCTGTGGATTGAACTCTGATCTACTTCTCTGTACCAACTGTACCACACAGGGATGCAGCTGGCCAGGACATTCTCCTTAGAGCTCTTGTAGAAGGTTGACATGAGGGTGGCCGGTAGCCTTGCCCACTTCAGGCTTCTCAGGAAGTGTAGTCACTTTTGCACCTTCCTGACAAGTGAGGAGACGTCCACGATAGGTCACTAGTTAAGAGAACTTCAAGGAACTTGGTTCTCTCCACTTTTTATACTACTGAGTCAATAATGTGTAGTGGAGGGTGGTCATTTCTGGATTTCCTGAAGTCCACAATCATCTCTTTCATCTTGTCCACATTGTTATTCTCACATCATATCATGAAATTTTCCGCCTCTTCTCTGTAGTGTGACTCATCATTGTTGCTGAAGAGGCCGACGACTGTCGCGTCATCCGCAAACTTGCTGACAATGTTGGAGCTGGATCTGGCAATGTAGACGTGGGTCAGTAGCGTGAACAGGAGCGGCCTGGGCCACACAGCCCTGAGATGTGCTAGGGCTCAGCTTGATAGTGTTCGACATTTTGTAACTGGCTCAGACAGTCTTTCTGTTAGGAAGTCCAGGATCCAGTTACAGAGAGGGATATTGAGTCCCAGCGAGAACAATTTCTCCACCAGCTGCTGGGAGATCGGATTAAATGCCAAGCTGAAGTCAATGAACAGTAGCCTGGCAAACGAGGTGTCGCTCTCCAGGTGCGTTAGGACGGAGCGAAGGGACAAGGCTATAGTAGCATCATCTATGGAACATTTTCTTCTGTTGGTGAATTGAAATGGGTCCAATGTCTCTGGTTTGTGTGAAACCATTATTGTACATATTTCTCATATGCAAATTATATGACATTTCCTGGTTGGCCCTGCTCTCACTGGCCGACTCGTGACTCCTCCCCTTTATTCCCCATAAAGGCTGTCAGGTCACAAGCCTGCCCCAGTTTGAGTCAAGGTCAGTGTGAGTGACCAATACAGGGGTGCTGACAATCTCTTACAAATAAAAGCCTTCAGTTTCGGCAACTTCAGTCTTTGTTGCCGAATCACCAAATGCTCGAAGCATTTCATAATGGTGAACACATCACCTTCTAAAAAAATGCCAGGCTGGTCTTTTTTTACTTCACCCTCTGCCACTACACTAGACTACAAGGTCCTATTAAAATAAAAATGCAACCTTGTTTTAAATAAAATTCAAGGTTTAAAATGTTGGCAATCAAACGGAGTCCTCAAGGCTCAGTCCTAGCTGAACTTGATGGAGTGACACATTGTCCTATATCATTCCAGCGCATTATTTAGGGTGCACAAGAATTTCTAGGCAAATATATTAATAATTTGGGTCAAATGCATTAGTGTTAGCCATATTGTAAGAATTTATTTTGCAGTTTCTCCAGGGATGAAATGATAGTTATTGTGTAAAACTGAATGAGAGGAAGCAGTTTGGAATATATGAAAATTATATCATTAAACAGAAATCTTCTGAAATCATTTTGGGATCAAATGATATCAATCTGATATTTATGTGAGATTAGATAATATGGATTAATAATTAATTATTAGTTAATTGGAAATCTTCTCCAAGGGCTGTTTCTGTTCTTTTCCATTGAACTACTCAAAAACTAATTTTGATACATAGCTGGTATGGAAAATGTTGGCATCTTTTAATAAGGTCAAATGAGGATACCGGTAGGGTGGTACTGGGATGTCAAGAGTGTCTTGTTTCATGTGGAGAAATTGCCAAAAATATAGTGAATTTTCACACATGCCAATTATTTGATCACAACCAGCCATGTAATGTTTATTTTAGCTCAGGAGAGTGAGACAACATTTTCAAATCATTATTTATGCCTGTTTCATGATGAGATCATCTTTGAAACAATACAGTTGAATACATTGGTTCTGATGAAAGTTTACACTATTTCTAACTCCACAGATGCCGCTCAGTAGTTTCTGTATTTTTGGTTTTGTTTTCAGATTTCTAATGTCTGCAGTTTACAAAAAAATAAAATTAACAAAATATGGAGCCATGAGCTCAATAATTGAGAAATTGAAAGAGGTAGCCAGCATTATCGAGAAGCAAATCTTTTGAATCCAGGATTCAGATTGAATGGTGAACTGGAATTCTCTACAAATTTAATCTAAATTGCTTGGTCTTTTTCACCATCTGTTTTTAAAGTGTAGTTTGAAAGGACAAGAATTGCAGGAAAACAGCTGAGTTAGTGGACTTATTTCAGAACAGTGTGAGAGGACTTTTCCCTGAAGACAGGGAGGTCGAACATTCATGTATTAACTGTTAAACAATAGAAGGTTTACTTCCGATTCACATCTTATGAAATGATCAATTGTTTTTGGTCTTTAAATCACAGGGTGGCAGACAGTGGAAGTGGAAAGTTGTTGTTGTGGGCTCAGAAAGTGAGAGACAACATGAATGAAACACGATGGACTGCAGACGCTGTGACTGTAGTAAACACACCAAAATGCTGGAGGAACTCAACTGGGCTTTTCACCATCTATAGGAGACAAAGATCTATTGCTGAGGTTTCAGACCTGAGGCCTTCTTCAAGGAAAAATTAGAAAAGGCAGAAGCAGGATAAACAGTCTCAGAATTCAAACAATGTGGGAGGAATCCAGAACAACAAAAGGGGTTAATTGGATGTGATCAGGGACTAGGCAGAATTTATCATGTCCTTGCGAAAGGAGTCAGGGAAAGGAGAGACACACATAGGGAAAGGCAACGGTGGCAGGGGGTGGGGTGGGGGAGAGAAATGGTACTGTGGGTCTTAATGAAAGCCAGAGAAGATTATCTTAATTAATGCCATCCAGTTGGAGGGTGCCCAGTCAGAAGATGAGGTGTTGTTCCTCCAATTTACGGGTGGTCTTAGTCTGGCAGTGCATGTGACCATGGAGAGACACGTCAGCAAGGGAATGGGATGGAGAATTGAAATGGGCGGCCACTGGGAGATCCACACTATGCAGCAGAAAGAGCCAAGGTGCTCAACAAAGCGATCTGTCAGTATGCGTCCAGTCTCTCCGATGAAGAGGGGACCACAGTCGGAGCACCGGATGCAGTAGACGACCCCTGCAGATTCACAAGTGAAATGGTGCTTCACTTGGAAGGACCATTTGGGGCCCCGAATGGTGCTGAGGGAGGAGGTGATGGCACAGGTTGAGCATCTCCTGCAGTCACGGGGTAGGTCCCAAGGGGACGATAGGACAAGGGAGCCACGGAGGAAGTGGTCCCTGCAGAAAGCAGAGAGGGGAGGAGAGGGGAATATGTGCCTAGTGGTAGGTGGTAGATGGTGGAAATGGTGAAGGAGGATGTGTTGGATGTGGTGGTGTGGTAGGTGAGGACAAGAGGAACCCTGTTCTTGTTGCGTGTGGGGGCAGAGGGAGCCAGAGCAGATGTGCAGGTAATGGAGGATATGTGGATGAGTGCTGAGTTGATGGTGGTAGAGGGAAAGCCATGTTGTTTGAAGAAGGAGAACACATCTCTGATACTCTAGCATGAAAGTCCTCATCCTGGGTGCAGATGCGACGAAAATGGAGGAAATGAGGGAATGGAATGAAATCCTTACAGGGGACAGGATAGTATGAGGTGTAGTCAAGGTAGCTGTGGGAGTTGGTGGGTTTATAGAACATGTCTGTCGAGAGTTTGTCTCCCGAGATGGAGACAGAGAGATTAAAGAAAAGGAGCAATGGACCAAGTAAATTTGAGGTTGGGGTGGAACTTGGCAGCAAAGTGGATGAAGTCAATGAGCTCATCAAGGGTACATGAGGCAGTACCAAAGTAGTCATCAATGGAAGAAGAGTTGAGGGGCCTTGCCTGTGTAGGTTTGCAGATTGCTCCACATGGCCAACGTAAAGGCAGGCATAACTAGGGCCATGCAGGTTCCCATGGTACCCCTTTAATCTGGAGAAAGTGCAATGAGTCAAAGGAGGAATTATTGAAGGTGAGGTCTAGTTCTGCCAGCTGGAGGAGGGTGGCAGTGGAGAGGGGTTGGTTGGTTCTATTGTCCAGGAAGAAACAAAGGGCTTCAGTATGGGGAATGGAGGTGTATAGGGATTGGATATTCATGGTAAACATGAGGGGATTGAGTTCAGGGAACTGGAAGTTGTTGAAGTGATGGAGGGCACATGAAGTGTCCCAGATGTAGGTGGGGAGGGACTGGACGGGGGGCGGGGGGGGGGGGGGGGAAATGTGTATTAATTATCAATTGTAATTCTCTTGCAGATTTTATTTTAGTATTAAACCTTTGCTCAGGTCCAGTTTAATTTTCTGCATGAAATAAATAATCAGTTATTTTCTGTAACGTTTAGAAAAAAAAGTGAAAAAAAGTGTTGATTTGGTTAGGATTTTCTTCCAACTTGAATAGTCAAGTTAAATGTGAAAACAAAGTAACTCAGATACTCAAGGATAAAAGGTAACAAAATACTGAGAAGGAAATTACATGGTAGTAAGATTTGGACACATTAAGACTCGTGCAAAAGCAGACCCAGTTCGCGAGGCCTTTCACCTATGCCATCGGTGCTCTGGGATTCCAAGGTTGAAAACCACTGGTCTAAGGTTTAGTTGATTTCAGCCCATTGAATCCAGCACCATCAATTCACCACCGCTCCCACCAGCACTCTCTAAGAACATGAATGACAAGACCCTTTGTCGGCCTCCCCCTGTTAAACTCTTGCATTTCTCACCCTGTCAATGAACAAGCCTGACCTTAGTTCAAAATGCGTTTTCATACCTCTTAACCACACACCCCCTTCACCTCTCCCCTTTAACCCAAAATTTGTGAAAGGTCTTTGAGTGAACAGTGTGTATGTCCAAGGCCCATTCCTCAATGTATGACATAGAGGTGCCTCACACATTACAGACCTCCACAACAGCAGGCACACTAATCAAATATTCATTGGCCCCTTGCCTGATGAATGCTCTTTTCCAGGAACTAGACAGTCTCAAGGCCAAAGGCCACAATAAGAAATTATAGCATTGTTCTTGGCCCTTACTGGCCATCCAAAGGCACTTTAAAGCTCATGAAGTACTTATGTAATTTATCACTTTTGAAATGTAGGAGACAAAGGAATTAATTTTGCTTTGTAAACTTTCACATAAATATAATTAAAATAATCATTAAAATACTGTAAAATCCCTATTAACCAGAATTCAAGCAGCTGTAAGAAACTGGCAAAAAAAAAACCAAGGAAAATAAATAGGTAAAAAATACTCAAGTTTAAAATTGCCGCACCTTGCAGTTAGTTGAGCAATCGTGCAACATGCAATCTCAAGCAACCAGAAAATACATTTATCTGGCAATCCCCTTAAGTGCTGCATTAGAAACTATAATCTGTTTTGTATTAATGTCCAAGAAGGATTAAATATTGACCAAGACAGAGGGAAGATTTCCTTGAGTCACATGAAACATATGTCATAGGATATTTACTACCAATTTGGTGAACTCACGAACTCAAATTAATGCCTTACCAGAAAAGTGGCACATCACATCATCCCTCTCTTATTGTCTGTTTTTATGCTCAACTCTGTGGAATGATCCATGAACAGGAACCTCAACAAACAAACAGGATCAACAAATAACTTCTTTATGCACATCTGGTTGGTTGAAAATACTTTAATCTAGTCCAATGAAAACCAAAAAGTAACAGACTTCAAGTGTTGCCAGTTTTTCCATAAAGTCAGCAAGTTGGATTTGGCCCTTGTGGCGATGGGGAGAAGGAAGGTACTGGTACTGAGTGGATGATCAGCCATGATCATAATGAATTGCGGTGTAGGCTTAAAGGGTCAAATGGCCTGCTCCTGCACCTTTCTATGTTTTTTATGGATCTGTAATCGAATACTAAGGGATGGGAGTAGATCAATAATTTGAGAGCCTGAGACACAAGGTAGAAGTTGAGCAATAGAACCTCCCTTCGTGGGGTCTCAGTTCAGCATGGCACAGTGAGAGCACACTTGTTCTGCGAATGACCTTCAAGAACCTTCGACTTTATCCAACTACCCTTATTTTGTATGCAGCTCATGCTAGAATCTAGTTGAATTTCCAATGTGCTTCAAAGCAATCTGGAGACAATTGCTACCACTTTTCACTCAGGGAAAAGTCCATTTTCAATCATTATGCTGAAATGAACAGGGCTATGAGATCAAATTTCTTATCCTAGCTCTACAAAAGACAACTTCTGTCCTGGTGGATTTATATTCGTACACCTCAGTCCAACCAATAACGTGAGGCAATTGCAATAAGTGGTACCACTGGATCTTTAAGACTGCCAGAGAAAGCTCTATGATGAGAAATAAGTAGACAAACTCAGATCACCCACCAGACTTCTGCAATGTTAAGCAAGCCCAGATGATTCAGGAGAAAGTTCCTTTCTAAGTGGTGTTACCTCATGGTGCCAGAACCATGGTGGCTTTGACAATTTTGTGGAGGGTTCTTCATCAGAAAGAAGGCAGGACATGGCCACTTGATTGTAAAATTTGTGCAGAAAGGTTCTGTCTGGACTATGAGTGGAAATTCCATGATGGACCCAGGAGAATTAAAATTCCGCTAATGTGGAATTGAAAAAAGGCTGGTCTATTAACACGAAACCATCAACGTCACATTCTGTCATGTCCTTCAGAAAAGCAGATCTACCCTGCTAGTCCAGTCTGATCTACATAACACTAAAGCTACAAAGGCATTAGATTCTTAACTAACTTCTTGTCCTTGGGGACAATAAATCCTTCCAATATTAATGATGTTCACATCAACTGAATGAAAGAATTAAGGAAAAGCTTTTTCTCTTCAGCCTTGCGCAGGATCAGTTTTAACCATGATTGATGGAGTGCAGCGCTTGCCTGAGCTGAATGGAAGAATGCAAGAATTCCATTCTGCCAGTATTCTAAATCTTTCAGTAGTTTCTTTACTGGTGCTCTAATAACACTAATTACCACAGTAAATTAAATATATCTTCCCATCCATAATTCCTTCTTTCTTACCTTCTCTACAAATACAATCTGACAAGAATTCTAAACATCCCATCTCATTGTTGGCCATTTTTCTGATTCCTTCATTATAATTACCTTCTTTTAGACCCCTTCCCCTCTGTATTGTAACCTTTCCCCAATGTATTCCACACTGCCTCCAAATTTGTCCTCCAGTATAACCCCATGAATCCTTCATCCCCTCAATTCCCATTTTTTTCCAACTCCCTCCAAAGCTTTGCCTCATTTTACTGCTTCTTTTTCCCCAATGAGTGGAATCCCTATGTATGAGGGTGTAGGATAATGGGGTGTAAATTGGGAAGCATGGCCTCGTGGGGTCAAATGGCCTGTTAACTGTGCTGTATGTCTAAACAAAAAATTCTCTAAATAGGGGGAAAATTGAAAATTCCCAGATGCAAAGACTGGAGAATCCTCATGCAGGATGGCCTGAAGGTTAAGTTGGTGGTGAAGAAGGTAAATGCAAAGCTGGCGTTCAGTTCAAGATGAACAGAATATAAGAGCAGGAATGTGACGTTGAGGCTTGGTGAGACCTCCTTTGGAGTAACTGGAGCAGTTGTGGGCTCCTCATCTAAGAAAAGATGTTGGAGAGGATTCAAAGAGGGTCACTAGGATGATTCTGGGAATGAAAGGTTGTCATATGAGGAATGTTTCTTGGACTGTACTCTTTGGAATTTAGAAGAATGAGGGGGGATCTCATTGAAACATCTTTAATGTTGAAAGGCATAGACAGAGTAGCCATAGAAAGGTTGTTTCTCATGGTGGAAGAGTCTAGGGCACAACTTCAGGATTGAGGAGCATCCGTAGAACAGAGATATGGTCTGTTTTTTAGCTAGAGAGTTGAGAATCTGTGGAATTTGTGGAGGCTGGGTCATTGGGTGTATTTAAGGCAGAGGTTGATAGTTTCCTGATTAGCCAGGGCATGAAAGGTTATGGGGAGAAGGCCGGATAGTGGGGCTGAGTGGGGTAATGGGTCAGCTCATGATTAAATGGGGAAAAATTGATGGGCTGAATGGCCTATTTCTGCACCTATGTCTCATGGACAAGAAGTATGCAACTGGAAGAGGTCAACAGAACAAAATTGGAAAAAGACATTAGAGGAAAGTGAGTGAGGAAAATCATTATTCTCTTCAGCAGGGGAAGGAAATGTTGCTAACAATGCATCATTCAAATTAAAGGGAAACGTGGAGAGGGTTTTGTGCTCAACCCATTAAACACTTGGCATTATTATAAAAGAAAGGAAAATGAATGGATCTACTGCTCCAGAAAAAGGGCAAACAATCTCACACCAGTTCTAGCTCTCGAGGCAGTCCTTCTCATTCTAGACGAATACTTTCTTATTTTCCCACCACACATCAAGTCAACTGTCAAGTCAAGTCATTGAGTTAGTTGATTGTACAACTACAACCCGACGGAACAGTGTTTTCTGGTCCTTGGTGCAAAACATGCAGACATAACACACATACAGACAAACAATGTGTGGAAGTTTATATCACATTGCTAAAGCCTTTGCTTTTAAAATTTAGAGACAGACAAGATGGCTGACAAACCATAAGATGGATGAAAACAGTTAGCTGCAAGAATGACCTTGTAACATGTTGTGAAAAATGGCACCCAATGTACTTTACAAGGACAGATAAGGAGACGGCTTGCATAAGCGCGGTTGAGATAAAGCTCGCATAAACATCATTCATTTTGTATTTTCGAGGCAATGCTAGACCATAACACATTCTATTTTGCTTGTGCAATATAAACACCAAAAAGCCAGCTGTTGGGGTGGGAAACTTTTTCATTTATAGATTGATGCAATATTAAAAGTGAGGGTTGCTTTGCCCCTTACTCATTTGAAATTGTAAAGTATAGAATGAAATCTCTGTATTGTTGGAGAGAGATCTAAAGGCTTCAGACAGGTGTCAGAAATTGACATCCCCTGATTAGTCTTACTCACTTACGGTATAGGAATTGATAAAATCTGTATGCACTGAAGAGATTTTGTGCTGTGTGATATTTTGCAGTCAGGTTTCATTTCGGAGGTGCAGGCTGACTTCTACAAATGTATAAGCAGGACAGGGAGCAGCGGAAAGATTTTGTGTGTGGGATGGAAAGAAGGGGTCCTCAATGATTTTGCATTCCCTCTTTAGACAATAGTTGTGGTAGATCACATTGATGAAGTGGGGGGGGGGGGGAATGGATAATGATCCTCTTTGCCACTCTTATAGTCCTGTGGATTGACTCTGATTGTGGTATTTGCCAAGTAAGTCGGGTACAATTACAAATTTTGGTTGCAAAGTAAAACTGGTGAGCAAATTTGATTATTAGAGAGCCCAAAAGGTTAGAGAGTTCCCATTTCCACAGCTTTCATTTCACACTGATTGAAATGAATGTGGTTCTCTGTGGGCCCAGCAAGGTTGCAGGATGTGAGGGGAAACCGGTTGAAAAGAATTTTGATGTTTATAGTTATACCAATGTACAATTTTGGGATATTTCTGGGTTTTAAATGCTATTGTATTTGGCAATGATTGTGAAGCATCATGGTTAACGTGTGAATTAACATTTAATTTAAAGGTATTATGGTTCATACATCTTGCTCTGAGTGAGGCGAAGGATGGAAAGCATAGGTTTAGTGTTTTAACGAATCTTTCAGTTTTTAAAATTTACAACACAACAGAAGTGGATTCCAGCCATATAAAATCATGTCACCCAATGAACCTACAGCCTCCCTACATTTTGGACAGTGGGAGGAAACCCAAGTCCCCAGGGAAAACTCACGCAGACATGGGGAGAACGTACCCAGGATTTGAACCCAGGTCACTGGTGCTATAATGGCATCACACTAGGCCACTACGCTAACCCTGCCATCTTAAGTTTCATCATGATCCACACTGGCTTCATAATAAATTTACACCTCAATATTTTTTCTACATTTACATTCAGGCTTTGAAGTACTTGCACGGTCTCATGTGCTGTATTCCTCGGAAGTCCTATAGAACACTACAGAACACAATTCCATACATCATTTGGATGAGTACACTGATGGATGTGACTGTGTCCAGTATCACAGATGATTGCACTGATGTCCATAGTTTCATCATCTTGCAGTTGAATATTGCTTTCTGGAATATTTTCCATTTGAAATAGAAACCTATATTTTGGTATATTTATCCAACCTATATTTGATTTTTTTTCTGGTGAGTGAAATTGGATGAAAAAATGAAAAAACAGAGGTGCACCAAAGAAAAGGTACAAGGACTGCCTAAAGAAATCTCTTGGTGCCTGCCACATTGACCACCGCCAGTGGGCTGATATCGCCTCAAACCATGCATCTTGGCGCCTCACAATTTGGCGGGCAGCAACCTCCTTTGAAGAAGACCGCAGAGCCCACCTCACTGACAAAAGGCAAAGGAGGAAAAACCCAACACCCAACCCCAACCAACCAATTTTCCCCTGCAGCCGCTGCAACCGTGTCTGCCTGTCCCGCATCGGACTGGTCAGCCACAAACGAGCCTGCAGCTGACGTGGACTTTTACCCCCTCCATAAATCTTCGTCCGTGAAGCCAAGCCAAAGATTTGATTTTTTTTCTGGTGAGTGAAATTGGATGAAAAAATGTACTGAGATTTGTTTTTAAGGCATTTTTAAAGCAGAAGGGGCAGCTTGTTGGTCATCCTTTTAAATGAATAGGAATTAAGAACAGAAAATTGTTAGGGTAGCAGTGTTGTAACTTCTGAACTCCAAACGTGTCCTGTAGTTAACTGATCTCTGCCAATAGTTTGCAAATATACAGCACTCAAAGCCAGGAGAGAGATAATAGACAAGGAGTTTGAAGGACTAGAAATCCAGCTATTTCTTCACTCTACAACTCTTCTACTGTTGCCCAACATTTCAAAATAAATATCTACTTCCAGTTGTTGCAACCACTCACATAGATTGCAAAATATTGCAGAAAAAACGGAATTAGTTGCAAATTTCCTACTCACTGCTGCATGTACTGTGTGAAACTCTAGCCAATAGTACCAACTACCTAGACTGCTGAGTTGAAATGAATTAATACCACCTTACGTCACAAGATCACTTGATCTCTATTACCCAGTCTTCTTCCTGGTGATTTGAGCTTTTAAACTCAAACTGCCTGAGTCACCTGACTCCAATTGCCAGGTGCAGCCTTCAGATTAAATCCCTTTTGTAGTCTACTACAGTATTTTATGTTTGTCATTGATGTGTGACTCATTTTCTTGGGCTTAAATCCAATTTGGTCTCCAATAGCAAAGAATGCTACCATATCCTCAGGCCCCTGCCAGTGCTTCAGCCCTTGTCCTTGGCAAGATTACGACCAATTATATCTTACTTTCTAGTAAAATAAAATTTGGCATAGTAAGAAATTCTTCTCATGCTTTGTAAATCATTTGGAGATGTTAAGTCCTGAAAACCAGAACTAATTTGCTCTCTCAATAAAATCAGTTTGATTAAATTCATTTAGCAGCTATTTTAAACATTGAATTCTGAAATGCTCTCCACAAGCCTGGGTGAGTACAACTCCAAGAATTCTCGGGAAGCCTCACTCCATCCTGGACAAAGCAACTGTGAAGAACATATCTACTTTCTTGGAGGTCTGAGGAAATTCGACAAGTCATCGAAACTCTATTAAACTTCGGCAAGTGTATGGTGGATGGTACACTAACTGGTGGCATCGCAGCCTGGTTGGGTAAGTGGAGTGCCCAGGAACAAAGAAGCCTGCAGAGAGTAGCAGACATCGTCAATTCATCAAAGACACTGAGAGCTCATATGTACAGAAGACGTCTGTGTGAGATGCTGCATCCAGAGGCCAGCCACAAGTCAATCTCTTCTCATGGAAACCTTCAGGCAAAAGGCACAGAAGTCCAGCGGCTCTTCATTCAATAAGAGTTCTTATCCAAAGCTATCAATTTTTTTTTTTCTTTGCATTTATCCCAACCCTCCCATAAAATTCTTCCAGGGGTACTACAGTCTACTAATATATAATATTGTTGGGTTACGTTCCATTCACTTTATGAGCATTGTGTGGTTCCACGTTGAAAAATGATGTTAGTGGAGAGTAGATGTGAGGCTGTGAGCATCAATACAGAAGCAGTAATATCTCCCCTTCACTGAGCACCATTGTGTTCAATTATTAATAGAGGAACTAAAGCATTAAATCATTTACAAATATCATTTCATGGGGCATTACATTTTCTGAAGAGAAGCTAAACCAATTTCTGGTGTTATAATTAATACTGCATTTCAGAAAGGACCAGTACAGAAACACCATAAGATGTTAGCAGACACTCCAGAAGATGAAAAGATAGCCAACTCTTAAATAGAACAGTGGCCTCAAAATACACCTGCACTGTTTCTTTTTCTGGCCTAGGGATGGTATTAACCATCTCCTTAACAGTTGATGAAAAAAAAAGTTTAAAAGTTGCAAAATTTGTTCGTGCCAGTTCTGGTAGAACACGGCAGGCTTGCTGATATAACACCTCTCTGTTTCAAGAAAAGTTGGCATTACTAGGCAAATATCTTGTATTATTAACACCTGTTCTCACACTAGTCTCTCAAGACAGCCCTTAAAGGGTCATTCCAGGGCAGTCACTGCAACAGTGGAGGGTTGTTAGAATAATAGAAGGAGATTGGGTTAGTAGAGCCCTTCTTGGAGCTTAGTGGGAGTTAGGGGGACAGAAGCAGAGCAACCTGCCCTTGATTCTGAAGAGCAGCGTGTATCGAGGCAGCCCCTGTGCAAAGGGCACTTACAGCAGAAAATTGCCAAGGAGCTATAGGTAAGGAAATGCATGGAGAAACACAAATACTGCAGATGCTGAAAACCTGAGCAAATGATGGACTACTGGAGGACCTCAGCAGATCAGGTAGCATCCAAGACCAGTCATAAAGGGGGTGATATTTTATTTCTGTAGGGGAAAATATTTGGAGAAAGGCCAAGATATGATAGGTTAGTGGACAGAAGGCTGGAGTGGTGGAGAGACCAGTGGGAAGGGAATTCCTGGAGGCAGGATAAATAACTGTACCTAAGTAATAATAATAAAAACCGATACAACTGACCCACAACTGTATTGCCAGAGCCAGTTCCAACAGTGTCAACAACTTTGCAGATGACGCAATAGTAGTCGGCCTCGTTCAGCAACAACAGAGAAGAGGTAGAAAATTACACGAAATGGTACGAGAGTAACAAACTGAATCTCAAAGTGGACAAGACAAAGGAGATAATCGTGGTCTTCAGGAGGACCAGGAATGACCACCCTCCACTACACATCAACAACTCTGTAGTAGAGAAAATGGAGAGCACCAAGTTCCTTAGAGATCATGGGCACACAACAAGCCCCTCACTTGTCAGGAAGAGGTAACAGTGACTGCATTTCCTGAGAAGATTGAAGCAGGCGAGGAGGCTACCGCCACCATCATGTCAACCTTATCAGAGCTCTATCGAGCATCTTGACTGTCTACATCACAGTGTGGTTCGGTTTTTGAAGAGAGTGCTAGAGATAATCGCTGGAGTCTCTCTCCCCCAATCAATATGATCTACTGGAATCGTTCAGCTGCTCCATTGGGGAAGAGATCCAGGAGGATCAGAGCCAGCACCACCAGGCTGAGGAACAGCTTCTTCCCACAGGCAGGGAGAAAGCTGAATGACTAACTCTAACCATCCCAGACTCTAATACTCATAAAACAATATTTATTTATCTTTATAGCTAAATACTTGTCCTGCATATGTATGCTTTTCTGTATGTTTGTAATGTCTCATTGTGTGTCTGCATGTTTTGCACAGAGGATTGGAGAACACTGTTTCGTTGGGTTGTAATTGTGCAATCGGTTGACAATAAACTTGACAAGTTGTGATGAGCAGCTATACAGTGAGAGAATGTTTTCCGATAATTCCATCCATGCTGAAACTACTGCCATCCCCATGTAATGAGCTGTTACAATAAGACAACTGTAATTTATTAAGAATCATAGATCCACAGAACATTACAGTCCAGAAACAGGCCTCCTCAGCCCTACTAGTCTGTGTTGAACCATTTTTTTGCCTAGTCCCACTGACCTGCACTCAGTCCATAGTCCTCCATACCTCTTCCATCCATGTGCCCATCCAAATTCTTCTTAAATGTTAAAATTGAGCCCACATTCACTACTTTAGCTGGCAGTTTGTGTCACACACCCACCACTCTCTGTGTGAAGAAGTTCTCCAAAATGTTCCCCCTCAACTTTTCCCCTTTCACACTCTTAACCCATGTCCTCTGATTTGTACCTTACCTACCCTCAGTGGAAAAAGCCAACCTACATTTACTTTGTCTGTCCCCCTCATAATTTTAAACACCTCTATCAAATCTCCTCTCATTCTTCTACGCTCCAGAGAATAAAGTTCTAACCTGTTTAACCTTTCTCTATGACTCAGTTCCTGAAGTCCGGGCAACATCCTAGTAAATCTTCTCTGCACTCTTTCTATCTTATTGATATCTTTCCTGTAGTTAGGTGTCCAAACCTGCATCCAATACTCCAAATTTGGCCTCACCAATGTCTCAATATTTTGATTTATGAAGGCCAATATGCCAAAAGTTCTCTTTACAATCCAGGCATGCCGCCACTTTCAGGGAATGATTGTATCTGTATTGCCAGACCCCTCTGTTTTACCGCACTCCTCAGTGCCCGACCATTCAGCATGTATGTCCTTTCTTGATTTATCTCAAGTAAAACTATTTCACTGCAGAATAACTAATTCTATTTTGTTTGTTGTCATTTCCTAAAACTCCTGAGGCAAGACTGTCTGCAGTCTTGATTCAGTGACAAACCCTTTATCAACATGAATAGGCAGTGAGAGAATTCAATCCTCACTCTTGTCGCTACCCCAAAATATTTTAACTGATTGTGTGCAATTGACAGCATAATAAATATACGTGGCACTTACTCTGTGATTGAAACGTGTGAACAAAACCAGCAATTGAGCACTTACTTCACAACAAATGGGAAAGAGCTACAAATATTGTCTTACATATCAGCCCACAAAAAAACGAAAGAGAAATGCACAAAAAGCAGCAGCGATTAACCCATTGTAGCGTTATACGTCAGCTCACTCTGTTACAAATTAAGTGGCTCCCTCTTGGCAGCCTGCAGATTATTCATGCTAACAGGGTCATAGATTTATATCTCTCTCACAAAGAAAAACACTTGTCTCTGGTTGACAGGTATTTTTCAAGGTCATGTGCATGAGGCTGCGTCATGTTTAATGGGATGAAATCTCCTTCAAATTTATGGCCAAGAATGACACTGGGTCCAACGAGGAATTTGATTTTGCATCTGAACGGAAGAAATTTGTCATGAAGCTGTGAATTTGTGGGTGGAATAGAGCTCACTGCAGATGTCAAAAGGGAAGATTATTACAAGGTAGGGAATGAAGGAAAGACATGCCTGCAGCAACATTTACATTCAAGCTGTCGGTTAGATTGTGAAAGTCAATTAATAATTGTAAAAGCCTTCAAAAGAAGACAAATTAGAATGATTTGGAGATTTTTGGCCTTAGGTTTACGAAGGAAAGTGGATAGCACCAGAAATGCATTCATTGCATTGTACAGATTAAGAAGAGACATGAAATATGCCTTTCAAATGAAGGATGACCAATGGGTGAGAAAACGTAAGTAACTTGCTTACCCAAAACTGAACAAGAAAAAATGAAGCAAAATGAAGCAAAATGACAGATTGAAAGATTTTTATTTTATTCCCACAGAATAGCTGAAGAATAAGAGCAAAAATGTAATTATTCACTCTATCAAATGAAAAAACCAGCTGATTAAATTTATAGAAATGTATACATTTCGACATACAGCACAGTAACAGGCCCTTTCAGTTCACAAGCCCAATTGCACTCAATTGATTGACAACCCCCAGTTACGTTTTTGATTGGTGGGAGGAAACCGGATCCCTCGGAGTAAACCCATGCAGAGACGGGGAGAACGTTCAAACTCCTTATAGACAGCGAGAGATTTGAATCCTGGTCCCAGTCACTGGAGCTACAACAGTGTTGTGCTAACCTGCTAATTGTTAACTGTGAGAAAAGAATGTCACCATTTTAAGGGAGAGGAGGAGGTCACATAGAACCTCAAAAGTTTGATTGTGAAAGTTAGAGTGAAACACAAAAGCCTGCAGACTCTGTGATTATAGTAAAAACACACAGAAATGCAGAAGGAACTCAGCAGGTCTCACAGGAGGTAAAGATCTATTACCAACGTTTCAGGCCTGAGCCCTTCTTCAAGGTAGAAGCAAAAAACAAGTAGGCATCTCAATAAAGTCTGAAGATGGCAGGGGAGGGGGAAGTCCAGACCAAGAGTCAAAAGGCTGCATGTTCAAATCACATCGGGGTCACCAATGTAACAACTGTGTTGCAGCGCGAAATGAAGAATGAGAAAATGATCAGACATAGTGAGTCGAAGTTCAGTAAGTCACTTATTCCAACAGTCGCGTGCAGCTTTTTAAAATCCTACACGCTCCAAATGACGTCATTGCACTGTGACGTCACTCAGAACCTCCCGAGCCAGTTTGATTAAACCTCCGCAGAATCGCTACAATATGACAAGAGGAAAGGTGAGAATTGATTTTTGCCTCTGTTAAAAGAGACAAAGGGAAAAGGCAGGGGGTGGGGAGAGAGGGAGGGAGAGAGAGAGAGAGAGAGAGATGGAGGAGAGGTGACAGGGGGAAGAAGTGGTGGGGGAGGAAATTAGCAGAAACCGTAGAAGTCGAGTTAATGCCATCTGTTTGGAGGATGCCCATATGGAAGATGAGATGTTCTTCCTTCAATTTGCAGATTGTCTCAGTCTGGCAGTACATGAAACCATGGACAGATGTCACCAAGGGAATGGGATGGGGAACTGAAATGCAAGCTATTAAGTGGACAGAGCTGAAGTGCTCAACAAAGCAATCTCCCAGTCTGTACCCAGTGTCTCTGATGTAGAGCAGACACATCGGAGTAATGTCCGATGTAAATGTTACACTCTCACTTGCTGGGGGAGGATGGGAAGACAGTGTGAAGACAATGAATATGTGTGTGTGCAGATCAGCCTCAGAGCTGGGAATGGCATTGGCAGGCTAATTAGGTGTAGGGCAACGATGAGGGGCAGTGAGGATACAAATTAAGGTAAGGTTGCAGGTGCAGAATGAGGATGGTTGAATGTACAGATTGAGGAAGACTTTGGGCACTGAGGAGCATTGGTAACAAGTGAAGGAGGGGAGTGTAAATGCTGATTGATGGGGAGGTTCAGTAAAAGCACAATATTGGAGAAACTCGGCAGAAAAAAAACTGTACTTTATCTTCTTTCTTTGGCTTGGCTTCGCGGACGAAGATTTATGGAGGGGGTAAAAAGTCCACGTCAGCTGCAGGCTCGTTTGTGGCTGACCAGTCCGATGCGGGACAGGCAGACACGATTGCAGCGGTTGCAAGGGAAAATTGGTTGGTTGGGGTTGGGTGTTGGGTTTTTCCTCCTTTGCCTTTTGTCAGTGAGGTGGGCTCTGCGGTCTTCTTCAAAGGAGGCTGCTGCCCGCCAAACTGTGAGGCGCCAAGATGCACGGTTTGAGGCGTTATCAGCCCACTGGCGGTGGTCAATGTGGCAGGCACCAAGAGATTTCTTTAGGCAGTCCTTGTACCTTTTCTTTGGTGCACCTCTGTCACGGTGGCCAGTGGAGAGCTCGCCATATAATACGATCTTGGGAAGGCGATGGTCCTCCATTCTGGAGACGTGACCCATCCAGCGCAGCTGGATCTTCAGCAGCGTGGACTCGATGCTGTCGACCTCTGCCATCTCGAGTACCTCGACGTTAGGGGTGTGAGCGCTCCAATGGATGTTGAGGATGGAGCGGAGACAACGCTGGTGGAAGCGTTCTAGGAGCCGTAGGTGGTGCCGGTAGAGGACCCATGATTCGGAGCCGAACAGGAGTGTGGGTATGACAACGGCTCTGTATACGCTTATCTTTGTGAGGTTTTTCAGTTGGTTGTTTTTCCAGACTCTTTTGTGTAGTCTTCCAAAGGCGCTATTTGCCTTGGCGAGTCTGTTGTCTATCTCATTGTCGATCCTTGCATCTGATGAAATGGTGCAGCCGAGATAGGTAAACTGGTTGACCGTTTTGAGTTTTGTGTGCCCGATGGAGATGTGGGGGGGCTGGTAGTCATGGTGGGGAGCTGGCTGATGGAGGACCTCAGTTTTCTTCAGGCTGACTTCCAGGCCAAACATTTTGGCAGTTTCCGCAAAGCAGGACGTCAAGCGCTGAAGAGCTGGCTCTGAATGGGCAACTAAAGCGGCATCATCTGCAAAGAGTAGTTCACGGACAAGTTTCTCTTGTGTCTTGGTGTGAGCTTGCAGGCGCCTCAGATTGAAGAGACTGCCATCCGTGCGGTACCGGATGTAAACAGCGTCTTCATTGTTGGGGTCTTTCATGGCTTGGTTCAGCATCATGCTGAAGAAGATTGAAAAGAGGGTTGGTGCGAGAACACAGCCTTGCTTCACGCCATTGTTAATGGAGAAGGGTTCAGAGAGCTCATTGCTGTATCTGACCCGACCTTGTTGGTTTTCGTGCAGTTGGATAATCATGTTGAGGAACTTTGGGGGACATCCGATGCGCTCTAGTATTTGCCAAAGCCCTTTCCTGCTCACGGTGTCGAAGGCTTTGGTGAGGTCAACAAAGGTGATGTAGAGTCCTTTGTTTTGTTCTCTGCACTTTTCTTGGAGCTGTCTGAGGGCAAAGACCATGTCAGTGGTTCCTCTGTTTGCGCGAAAGCCGCACTGTGATTCTGGGAGAATATTCTCAGCGACACTAGGTATTATTCTATTTAGTAGAATCCTAGCGAAGATTTTGCCTGCAATGGAGAGCAACGTGATTCCCCTGTAGTTTGAGCAGTCTGATTTCTCGCCTTTGTTTTTGTACAGGGTGATGATGGTGGCATCACGAAGATCCTGAGGCAGTTTACCTTGGTCCCAACAAAGCTTGAAAAACTCATGCAGTTTGGCATGCAGAGTTTTGCCGCCAGCCTTCCAGACTTCTGGGGGGATTCCATCCATACCTGCTGCTTTGCCACTTTTCAGTTGTTCGATTGCCTTATATGTCTCATCCAGGGTGGGAACCTCATCCAGCTCTAGCCTTAGGGGCTGTTGAGGGAGCTGGAGCAGGGCGGAATCTTGGACTGAGCGGTTGGTACTGAAAAGAGATTGGAAGTGTTCTGACCATCGGTTGAGGATGGAGATCTTGTCGCTGAGGAGGACTTTGCCGTCTGAGCTGCGCAGCGGGCTTTGGACTTGGGGTGAGGGGCCGTACACAGCCTTTAGAGCCTCGTAGAAACCCCTGAAGTCGCCAATGTCCGCGCTGAGCTGTGTTCGTTTGGCGAGGCTAGTCCACCACTCATTTTGGATCTCCCGGAGTTTGCGCTGAAGATGGCTGCATGCGCGACGGAAGGCTTGTTTCTTCTCTGGACAGGACGGCTTTGTAAGGTGAGCCTGGTGGGCAGCTCGCTTCTTTGCCAGCAGCTCCTGGATTTCCTGGCTGTTTTCGTCAAACCAGTCCTTGTTTTTCCTGGAGGAGAAGCCCAGTACCTCTTCAGTGGATTGCAGTATGGTAGCCTTCAACTGATCCCAGAGGGTTTCAGGGGACGGGTCCGTGAGGCGGGTTGCAACGTCGAGCTTTGCTTTGAGGTTTGCCTGGAAGTTTCCTCTCGCTTCGTCTGACTGCAGTTTTCCAACATTGAACCTCTTTCTGGGGGCTTTATAGAGCAATGATAAAGGTACATAACCAATGTTTTGGGCTTGAACCCTTCATGAGCAAAATGTAGACAGGAGTCTGAACAAAATGGTGGGAGGTGGCAGGTGGAAGAGCACAGTCCCACAGACATGAGGTAATTGGTGGATAACAGAGGGAGGGCACACCAACAATCAAGGGGAGGGTGGAGGTTAGGTTCAGTATAGATTGGAGGAGGCAGTGGAGATGAAATGAGGGATAGGGTGCATCTACAGATTTGAGAGTAGTTGCATGTTGATGCAAACTGAGGTATTTAGTCAGTACGAATTAGAAACGTCTCCTCACTGACTATCAACACAGGCACAGCCCATGACTGTGTGGCCAGGCACAATTCCAATGCAATCTACAAATTTGCCGAAGACACCACAGTTGTCAGCGGAATCACAAACGGCAACGAGGAAGAATACCGGAGGAAGATAGATCAGATTGTTGAATGGTGTAACAATAACAACCTCGCTCTCGACGTCAGCAAAACCAAGGAGATGATTATGGACTACAGGGGAACTCGACCCAGTCTTCATCGAGGGCTCAGTCGTGGAGAGGGTCAAGAACTTCAAATTCTTGAGTGTTAACATCTCCGAGGATCTGTCCTGGAGTCTCCATGTTGATGCAATCACGAAGAAGGCTTGCCAGCATCTATACTTTGTGAGGTGTTTGAGATGGTTTGGTATGTCACCGAAAACTCTTGTAAACTTCTCCAGATTTACTGTGGAGAACAATCTGGTTGGTTACATCACTGCCTGGTATGGATGCGCCAACCCTCAGGACAAGAATAAACCCCAGAAGGTTGTTAACTCGGCCTGCGACATCACAGGCACATCTACATGTAGTGGTGTCTTAAAAAAGCAGCCCACCACCCAGGCCATACTCTCTTCAATCTACTACCATCAGGGAAAAGGTACAGGAGCCTAAAGATGAGCACTCAACGGCACAAGGACAGCTTCTTCCCCTCTGCCATCAGATTCCTGAATAATCAGTGAACCAAAGTCACTGCCTTCCCTTTTGTGCACTATTTATTTTTTATAGTAATGTTCTAAGATGGTTATAGCACATATGGTCTGCACTACGATACTGTCACAAAACATCAAATTTCATGACTTGTTCACGATGATAAATTCTGAATTGAACACATGGGCTGTCCTGCAAGTGTAGAAAGAGGTCAGTACTCTGTCATTGTAAAAAAAAAATGCTGTACATTTGATGCTGAATTTCACACATTAGAGCTGCAATTCCACCTCAAAGTGTGTTATTGCAAGGTGCTCTCCAACATCCTGAGGATGTGAAAGGTGCTCTGTAAGTCCTGGTTGTATAATACAGATCAGTAGAACCTGGAGAATCTCAGAGGGCATCTCCAGCTCAATGTCACTAGTAGAGAATTGAGAGTGGCAGACTGCTATCTCAACCAGTGGCAGAGAGGCTGTATATGAATAATAAACTACAGTATCATGTCATATGAATTGCCCCACGTACACACGATCACACGCTATCAGAGCAGAAGTCGGCCCATCAGCTCATCAAGTCCGCTCCTCCATTCTATCATGAGCTGATCCACCCTTTCATTCAGCCCCACTTCCTGGCCTTCTCCACTAACCCTTCATGCTCTGATTAATTAAATACCTGTCAATCACTGCCTTAAATACACCCAAAGATCTCGCTTCCACAGACTCACGATCCTCTGGCTGAGGAAATGTCTCTGCATCTCTGTTTTAAATTGACACCCTTTTATCCTAAAGTTGTGCCCTCTTGTCCTAGACTCCCTGACCATGGGCAACAATCTTGCCACATCGACTCTGTCCCACCCTTTTACCATTTAAATGTCTCTATGAGGTCCCCCCTTACTCCCAATTTCCAACGAGTACAGTCCAAGAGCCAACAAATGTTCCTCATTTGCTCACCCCTTCATACGTGGTCCTATTCTAGTAAAGCTTCTCTGAACCCTCTCCAAGACAAAGTGAAACATTTTGTTGGCATGCTATCCAGGCACATCAACCCTAAGTGTAGCAGGTAGCGCAGTAATAAAACCAAAAATACAAGATGTTTTGCAGTAAGTCAACAAGTGCAGAGTATTGTGAAACTTGGACAAAGTGCAGGATATTGAGGGAGGTATAGTAGAAAGAGTGGGGGGGGGGGGGGGACACACCATCTTTTGAGAGGTTTTTTGAAGAATCAATAACAGGAAGAAATAATCTGTCTTTAAATGTCAAGATCCATGCCTGACAGAAGGGGGAAGAAGATCTCGAGTGTGACTGGGGGTGTGATGGGCCCTTTGATACATTGGCAGCTTTCCAGTAACAGCGGGGCTGAGCTGGTCAATGGAGACGGTTCGCTCGATGGTCTGAGCTGCCTTCACAATTCTCTGCAGTTTCTGGAAGGTGTTAACTTGTAAAATCAGAAAAAGTTCCACAGACCGTCTGCAATGTGTGATGAGGAACAAGCAGAGGTGCTGGTTATTTTAAAAAATCCTAGATGGGTGAGAAAATATTTGACCAAGCCTTTAAGGTTTGTCACAAAGGCAACAGCGTAATCTCAATATATCACCATTGCATCAGCTGGACAATGATACCTATTTCTTTCAACTCCAAGCCCAACCTGAACTTGATGGGTGAATTTATTCCTAGAGCCTCAATGTTAGGCCCCTTCCTAACAATGTCTGTTCTAAGCATGATGCTGACTGACACCAAACTCATCCTCCTCGTTCATCCTTTGTGACCCTGATGCTTGGTCAAAGGAAGAATTTTTAAGAGCATTTGAAAATTAGTGGGAGATCATTTGAGGCAATAGGTTTATTGCAGCGAGAAGTATTGTTGTTCTCGAACTGCAAATCAGAGATCTCAAGAATAATATGGAGAAATGGGTTTGCAGAGCATTTGAGCAAAAGATGAAAACTTTGAAATAAAGACATTCCCAGAATTGAAGTCAATTTGGATCAGGAAAAGTGAAGGTGGGTGAGCAAGTTCGGACAATGAGCAACACAATTTTAAATGATCTCAAGCTAATGTAGGATGGAAGTTACAAGTTTTGCCTGGTAAGTGATAGAAGTATAGTGTGGGTAATAAACCCACAGATTAGAAAAAAGTTGAGCATTCCCAAATGCTCGGAGCTGCTGATAAACCATCAGGTCCATTGCCGGTGGAAATGATCTATGAGACTCCGTGAGTTTGTTTACATTGAGAATAACAGATGGTTGGGAGTTTGCTGGAGGGGTTCCCACATCATTACAGCATTATAATTCTGTTCACAAAACTAGCTATTACCTCTCTTTTACATCCCATCCACATGATGACTGCTGCGTATTTTGATCCAGTTGCAATTTGCCAATGTGAACATTTTTTATTCTTTCTCAGTGCCATTGTAATATCTCCAATTCTGCAGAATAATGCAGTCAACGTGATTTGGGCTGAGTGGTTCTAATGTGTGAGCAAATTCCAGACCAGAACATGGAGAAATTTGATCAAGTTGTGTTGTTTTTCTCAATATTTTGCATTGGAAATTCTAATTTTCTCCAAATGAAATGTGGTAACAACCATTTTGTGCCTTTCTAGAAATGTGCTGTTATTTTCCCAGGCTCCCTTCCACTCCTGAAACTATTTCTGCGTAGGTCATGCACAGGGTGATATTTTTCCTTTTATGCTTCATGGATTGTTGGGGGTATCGAACCAAGTTTTAAATTTTTTTTAGATACACAGCACATTAGCAGGCCCTTCTGGGCCACAAGCCCTTTCCACCCAAATATACAAATTAGTCTATGAACTCCATACATTTATTTTTGGAGGGTGGGAGGAAACCAGAGTAGAGCACTGTTGGCAAAGCAGTTAGCTGTTACAGCGCCAGCAATTGGGACTAGGGTTCAAATCCCACACTGTCCGTAAGAGTTTGAACATTCTCCTGTGTCTGCGTGGGTTTTCTCCTGGGGCTCCGGTTTCCTCCCACATTTCAAAAACGTACGGGGGGGGGGGGGGGTAGGTTAATGGGGTGTAAAAATACCAGGAGAAGCCCATGCAGACAGGGGAAAATGTGCATACTGGTTACTGACAGCAGCGGATTCAAGCCCAGGTCATTGGTGCTGTAATATCATTAAAGCTAATGACATACATCCTAAATGTGGCCCTTGTTGGGCTTTCTTAGAGCAAATTAGTTCTCTTAATGCAGCACGAGATTGGGACACCAGTGGGATAAGTCTCCCATTTCGAGTTGAAAATTTAGTGTCAACCTTCATGCAACACTGACATCTCACACCCCTACCACATGCTCTGCGATCCATGCACTGAACTTACACTGGCCAACCCACAGATTGCAAATCCAGTCTCACAATTGTCCCCTGCCCGGCCACCTACCTGTATTTGACACCCTGGCTCTATTGCAAATTTCCTTTCCACCTCTCCATACTTGGACTATCATTCAACCTGACTTAAAACATGTGTGGATAGTCAGAGACTTTTTCGCAGGGCTGAAATGGTTGTCACAAGAGGACACAGGTTTAAGGTGCTGGGGAATAGAGGAGATGTCAGGAGTACATTTTTTGTGCAGAGTGGTGGGTGCATGGAAAGGGCTGCCGGTAACGGTGATGGAGGCAGATATGATACTGTCTTTTAAAAGACTTCTGGATAGATACATAGAGCTTTAAAAAATAGAGGGCTATGGGTAAGCCTAGTAATTTTTAAGGTAGGGACAACAATATTAAGATGGCTCTAAGAAAGAAGGAAAATAATTAACATTGGCAAATTGCAATTGGATGAAAATACAAAGGGCCTGTATGTGCTATAGGCTTTTTTTTATGTTTCTATTTCTATATTTCAACAAATAACCATTTATTCTTGTAATTTATTGGGTAGAACATTAAAATGGGCTGGAGATTTTCAGATTGGTGTATAAACTTTAATACAATGGACCCTATGCAAGCTTCTTGTATAACTTCCAAAATTACAGTCAATGAGGTGGCTAAATGAGTTTATAGAGTTAAATTCATTATTTTTCCATCCAGGTAATATTTCACAGGTATGGAAACAGTGCGCCTGCACTCTGTCAATGTCAGCACAACCGTTGTTTAGCTGATAGGAAATGTTGTCAGCTTTTAATCCATTGAGGACAGGGCTTCTCTTTCAAATCAGTCTTTTGAACTGTTCACAGGGACTCCAAATACATCAAATGCAAGTTAAAAAAAGAAACCTCAAATGCTAAAATATTAGAAAGAAAAACAGAAAATACCAGTGTTATTCAACAGGCCAGGCAGCCTCTGTCGAGAGAGCAACTGAGCGGGTGTCTGAGATCGATGACTTTTCATTAGAAATAAAAATGAGAAAAGCATGTTTTGAGTTGCAGGAAGGGTGAGGGTTGGGTAAAAAACATCAACCTAGTGCACAGTCTTCTGGGAGACTGCTCAGCAACAAGCACAGGATTTCAACACCTCATTCATGAAAGACGGAGACTCCAGCTGACAGCTCTGTACACAGATCGACTCATAGTGCATGCATTATAGATGAGAATCCCCTACAGAGACTCTCTCTAAGTATTTTTCCAAGGTATCCGGCTAGCAGTAAATACTTCGGAGTTTTGTAACACAGTGAGCAATTTCAGCATCCAGCATGACCATGTCATATCTTAACAAAGGGCTCAGGCCCAAAATGTTGGATATACGGTATGTATATTGTTGGTTCCTATGGATGCTCTGGGACCTGCTGAGTTTCTCTAGCAGTTTTATGTATTTATTTCTGCAGATTTTCCTGTTCCACACCAGCATGAGCCAGTCCACTTCCCCGAAATGTCAAGTATGTTTTTTTTAAAAATGTAGACATACCTTGTCTACATTAATGTAACAGGCTCTTCCCACCTATTAAGTTATCTTTCTTCCTCTGCAGAGCCTGACCTGTTGAGTATTTCCAGCTTGCTTTGCTTGTAAGTTCTGTAAAGTAAGTTAGGAACAGAACAGAAAGAGAAGGCAAACCACACCATTTTGTCCAGGCTCACATATACGCTCCACACTATCATCCTTCCATCTTATTTCATGAGCTTGACCATCTATTTACAGGGCCCTCCATAATGTTTGGGACAAAGACACATTTTTCCTTTATTTGCCAACTACTGGATAGCCACAGAAAGGATGGCCAGATTACAATATTTAAAAGGGCCTGCAGAATTTTGCAAAAAGGTATTGTGGACAGATGAGACCAAGATTAACCTGTATCTGAATGATGGCAAAGTGTGCCACCTTTGCCCCGGTTTGCATCTTGCAGTGTAGCCTCTGTATTTCTGTTCATGAAGTCTTCTGCAGACAGTTGTCATTGACACATCCACACCTGCCTCCTGAAGAATGTTTCAGATCTGTTGGACAGGTGTTTGGGGAGATCTCTTCATTAAAATGAGAATTCTTCTGTCATCGCTAGTGGAGATCTTCCTCAGAATACCAGTCCCTTTGTGATTTCTCAGCTCAATAGTACGCTCTTTGATGTACCAAACTGTTGATTTTGGTAATGATAAAGTTTGGGTGATGTCCGTTATGGTTTAATTTTCATTTTTTAGCTTCTTGATGGCTTCATTGGCACAACGCTAAACTTCGTTGAAAAATGTCAACTACAGACTCCAAAAGTGATCAAGAGCTTAGAAGCAAACCTAACTCTCTTTTACCTGCACCAATGAAGCAATTAAACAGACCCGAGTGTTCACAAACACCTGTGAAGCCAAATGTCCCAAACATTGTGGTGCCCTGAACTGAGGGGACTATGTATAAAAAGTACTGTAATTTCTACATGGTCAAACCAAAATGTAAACAAGTAACCTTGAATAAAATCTAAAATGAGCCAATGTGAATTGTTTGATTGCAAATTTAAAACAGTGGAGCACTGGGGCAAATAAAGGAAAAAAGGGTGTCTTTGTCCCAAACATTATGGAGGGCCCTGCATTTCTCCCTTGTGCACACCTCCTGACAAACTTCCATGCAACTCTTCCAAAACATCACTGAGCTTCCCTTGTCTCATTGAATCACTGTCAATGGCAAGAAATTGCTAAAATAGAAAATAAACCATACTCTGCTCAGCCATCACTCCGCATGATCGTTCTTAACAGAGCACTGAATATTAAAGAGGTTTTTTTCTGTGCTGACCAGGGGCCCTGACAAATATGTCCAGTGGAACAATTATTATGGAGAAAGAGAAGTTGGGGAGAAATGAATGAAATGATAGTACTATCATTTGTTCAATGTTATGCTCAATTTTCCCTGAATTGGGGGAGCACAGAATGGAAGTTTGCTGGATGATTGCTGATATTCCCTGACTTTAATTTCTGGATGGTCTTTTAGTTTCCAATTATGAAGCACAAACTACTGTCTTCATTTTCCCCGCTGTTCACTCCACATATTTTTTTCTGTTGTTCTTTCCTTTCTTTACACCTGATGCACCTACTCATTCTGTTTACTAATTAACCAGTGCCCACATCCCTCTGCAAAGTTGATCTTGACTGAAGCTCATCGATGGAGGAATGCTTTAGGTATGCTGCTCTATAGCTGCTTTTTCACCATCAAAGCAAGTTGTGGTGTCCAGTTCTCTTCATCCTCTAGCTCAGCTTCTTTTAGGAACAGAACTTGCCCATCCCTGTGCTGCCAATGGACTGGATTATAATGGTTTCTACACCTTCACTTCATCACTCAATGGCAAATGTTAATCTATTAACAGAAGATGCTGAAAATATCAGAATCTCTGGCAAACACTGTGGAGAATGAGTAAAAACAGAAAATGATGGACAATCTTGCAGCTCAGGCCAGCATTTATGGAAAGAGGAATACCATATATATGCATGTAAAAGTTGAATTTTGAGGACCAATTTTTAAGGTAAAATTGAGGGGGTCGACTATTAAAACGCATATTACTTTTGACTGCAGTAATTACCTGCATCAGTCAAGGCATCGGGAACTCGGATGGCCAGGCAGGCAGCTGAGGCCATGTGGTAAACTGATGATTGGGGCATTGGGAGCTTGGATGGACAGGTGGGTGGCCAGATCTGTATGGTAAGCCGGGAGCTCAGATGGGCAGGCGGCTGAGGGGATGGTCCATGGTCGAGATGTTGGGAGCTCAGAGAGGTGGACGGCTGAGGTGAGGGTCTGTGGTCGAGGCGTTGAGAGCACCTGTGGGCGGGAGGGACGGGGCCAAGAATAGGGGAGTTAACTGCTACATGTGATATATGAAAAATATCTAAATATTTTTTTGAAACTTGGAGAATTCAATATTGACTTCTGCAGGCCGTGTTGAGTCTAGAGAAAAGCTGAGTTGCTGTTCCTCAAGCTTGCTTCAGTGTAGGAGGCCAGAGAGAGAAGAGTGGGACCAAGATGATGAATTAAGATGGTCTTCATTAGACTGAGTAATCATTTTGAAGAATACCTGCACTCAGTCCACAGAAGACACCCTGAATTTGTTCACCACTTTTACACATTGTTTCACCCTGTCAGAGAAATCCCCGTGGGGTCCACTCATTGCCATTCCAAACATTCTCTGCTCCCAGAACTTAAATTTCTCTTTTCCAATTTTGAGGAAGAGTCGTACACTTAAAACATCAAAACCTCCTCTTTCCACGGATGCTGCCGAACCTGTTGAGATTTTTTACAGCATTTTCATTTCTTTATTTCCAATTTCCTCTGTCTACATTTTCTTAATTGTTTTATTCTAGAGAAGGAAACAAGGTGAACCTTTCAGGTCAATCATTTCTGTGCAGAATTAAAATGTTGGCTGTGTTTCTCCACTGAGATTGCACAACTGAATGAATTTTACAGCACTTTTAAAACATTTTAGGTTCTGGCATCTGCATTTATGTTGTAAAATAAATGTCAAGCTTCAATAGCTTTTGGATAGATAGAGTTCTTCTGTTCAACAAGTAGATCCTGACTAGTTTGGCTGTAATATTAAGGGATAACACGCCATTATGGACTACCAGAATAGAAGATGAATCCTATTGTATTTTTAATCATCTTAAATGCTTCAATCCAATCACCACTCAACCCCTTGAATTTATAGGAATAGCAGAAAGACCGGGATCATCAAATACAGTGCACTCTCAAACGACTGGGCACAATCAGGACCTGCTCGACTTTGCCGTCACATGTTGGAAAATGATAATTCCCCACCTTCAGTCTCTGAATTCTCCACATCTCTACCCTTTTCCCTGCTGTTTCCTCTGCTTCTTTTTCCTATCTCTGACGTGGCCGCACATTTTATTTGTTTACTGACTGCAGCCTCTTTCGCCTAAAATATTTCGTAAAGAGTGATTAAAGTAGGTGAATGGATATTACTCAAGTATTGAGTACTGTGGACCAAAGTAGGATGACAGAGCTGAACAATTTAGACATACAGCACGGTAGCAAGCCCTCTCAGCCCACGAGCTCGTGCTATTTAATTACGTCCAACTGACCTACAACCCCCGGTACGTTTTGGAGGGTGGGAGGAAACCGGAGACCCCGGGGAAAACCCACGCAGACAAGGGGAGAAAGTACAAACTCTTTATAGGCAGCTTGGGATTCGAACTCCGGTCCCAAACGTTAGTGCTGCAACAGCATTGCACGAACTGCTACACTAACCATGCTGCCCTGAGGGATAAGATAGAGAGCATCTATGACCTGACAGGCATTAAGTGCAAATCTGGCATTTTTTCCTGACCAAAAGTGGTAGGTAGTAACTCTGGTTTTTCTCCCTCCCCAGTTTTTGCCATGTTTTCAGCATTTTCTTATTTCTATTTGTGATGTTAAAAAAAACTAATTTAACAAGTTAATTTCTGAACAGAGGTATTGAAAGATAATGCAGTTCATGATATGTATGTGGCAACGATTAAACAAAAATATTATGCACAAATATTAGTACATATGATCACATTTTATTTCTTTCAGTCACTGTCGTTGCACTTTATTACTTTCTGCCAAAGAAACCAAAATTTGGACAGGACCATAAATATTAGTGCAGTTGTTCAAGAATCAGCGACAGAGATTTAAATAATTGCCAAAAGATTCAGGGATTAACACTGGGTCGAAAAACACACATTTCTTTAAGCTGTGAGAAACTATCATATGCCTTGAAAGGGTGTTGAATGCTTTTTCAAAGAAATTAGACAAGCTGATAAAAGTGTGGGGCGCTTGGTCTATGGACTCAGAATATGCAATGGCTTCCTTCTATGCTGTTATTACTTTCTAATTGCAGTGATTAATTGTACAGTACATTTATGCCAAAACAAAGCTGGAGGGCAGAAGTGTACCACGACAAATACAGGCTGCAAGGCACCCAGATCCTCCTTCACTGGTTCACCTGTTTCCATTCAGGTAAACAGCACTAGATTCCATCACTCTGTCAACAAGGACAAAATATGATGTTCACTCAAATCCCAGCCATCCCACTCCCCAACGTTGCACACCTGGAAAAGCACACGGCGGCCTCCGAGATTTTCAAGCTGACCCAGGTTCATCCACCAGCTGAGGGTAAGCCAACTTTACGGTGGCTTCGTGGGGTTACAGAAATGGATTAGCAATCGACAAGGGGAGGTTTTCCAGTGTTTGACCTCCTTAAAGACATCGCAGCAGCTCAAAAGTTGGCATGACAAAAATCTTGAATTCTCCAGGGCCACCTTGCCACCAGCTAAATATAGATTCCAACTAATTAGTTATTTCCACTGGGAAACTTGCCATTGCAAGTTTTCCCGAGGCAGCCACCCACAGTTCCCAAAATTAGCTTCCTTCATCAATTCGGTTTTTAATCAGGTTGCCCAATAACCACTGATGACAAAACACTTGAATGCAACTTTGTTAAAATTAAACATGTTGGAAATTGGTCATGATGGTAATGTGGCAGGACAGACTCCTCATTGGAAATTAGAGACACTGATGACATTTGATTGGATAAAGTCCCTTAATGAGAAAAGGCAAATGGAAAAGTCTGACCAGATGTCACAACTGTTTGTTCATTTAATCATTGAGCAAATTTTTTCAAAGAATCACGCTTGATATAATGTGATTGTCAACCGGGGATTTTTAACGCCCTTCATTAATCCCCAAGGCATAGCTGTCAGTGCTGTTCACCTAATCATCGACAGTTCTCAGGCTCCTCGCTATTCTAATCACCACTTTGCTCTCCACTCAATTGTGTCACATTAAAACTATGGTTGAGGAGTCCATGCCAAATAACCCAAGTGCCAGCAGGTGCCACCTCCAGGACTCATTATCGTTAGTCCTGTGATATCTCATTATTCTTTCTTCTGTGGAAATGTCAAGCAGATAAATGGCTAATGAGAGGGTATTAAAGTGCAAAATGAAAAGGAAAATATAAAAAGTTTCCACAGCCTCAACTTATTCAAAATGTCAGCTGTATGAAAACAGTTAATCTCCCAACAATATCCAGATCGTGGGTGTGCCAGACTCATCAGCCATTTTCTAATACGCGAACTTGCTGCCTTAATTCAGTGTAGGGTTTTCAACTTGGCTTTTATTGATTAATTTCACGTGCTCTTTAGAGCTGTACAGAATAGAAACAGACCTTTCTGCCTAGTTCACTGGCTTGTAATACTTTGACTGATCCCCACTGCCATTTTGAATAAAGGAGCAACATTATCTATCCTCCAGTCTTCTGGCATCCAAGGATGTAAAATTCTCTATCAAAGCCTCAGCAATCACTTCCCATAGCATCCTGGGATAGGTCCCATCAAGCTCTAGGGCCATAATCTTATTAGAATTTCTAATCCACCTTCCTAAAGCATATATAATGGAGAATATCAGCATACCCCTTCCTTAACTCTGCAGCCTATTGACCGTCTTCATGGAGAATAATAATGAGAAATATTCATTTTGGATCTTGCTCATATCCCCTGGCACCACACATTGACTACTTTTTCAGCTCCTGATGGAATGTTCCTTCCTTAGTTATCCTCATGCTTCTAATATACTTTTTAAATACCATTATTCCTTCAGTGCTGGTCAAGAAGCTATAAACTTTAGCCTCTGAATCCCCCTCTACAGCAGGATTGTTCTCACTGGAAGACCACAGTCAGTAGGAATTGGAAACAATGTCTCCTCCTCACTGATCATCAATACAGGCACACCTCAAATAAGTGTGCTTAGCCCACTGCTCTACTCATGATACACCCATGACTGTGTGCCCAGGCACAACTCCAATGCCATCTACAAGTTTGCCGATGACATCACAGTTGTCGGCAGAATCACAAAGCGTACAGGAGGGAGATAGATCAGCTCATTCAATGGTGTAATGACAACAACCTTGTGCTCAATGTTAGAAAAACTAAGGAGATGATTGTGACTTCAGAATGAAGTCAGGGGAGCACGACCCAGTCCACATCGTGGGCTCAATAGTGGAGAGGGTCAAGAACTTCAAATTCCTGGAGCTTCCATGTTGATGCAATCACAAAGAAGGCTTACCAGCAGTTATAATTCGTGAGGTGTCTGAGACAGTTCGGTACGTCACTGAAGATTCTCATAAACTTCTACAGGTGTACTGAGGAGAGCATTCTGGCTGGTTGCATCATTGTCTGGTATGGAGGCACCAACTCTCAGGACAAAAAAAAGATCCAGAGGGTTGTTAACATGGCCTGCAACATCACAGGCACCAGACCACTCCATCGAGGACATCTACATGAGGCAGTGTCTTAAAAAAGACCCCACCACCCAGGCCATGCCCTCTTCACTTTGCTACCATTGGGAAACAGGTACAGGAGCCTAAAGATGAGCACTCAGTGGCACAAGGACAGCTTCTTCCCCGCTGCCATCAGATTCCTGAATAATCAATGAACCAAAGACATTGCCTTATTTTTCGTGCTCTACTATTTTAATTTTTTTCAATAGTAATGTTGTAAGATGGTTATATGCTTGCCCTGTGATACTGCTGCAAAACCCCAAATTTCATGACTTGTTCGTGATAATAAATTCTGATTCTGAATTCTAATATTCAGCAAGATCAATGAGCTCATTGGAGACTTTAGGAAGTGGAGGTGAAGGAAGAATGCAGCTGAAGAGAATCAGTACTTTCAAGGCCCTGGGAGTCCACCTATCGGAGGACCTCTCATGAAGCCAGTGCACTGAGGTAACCATGAAGAAGGCACACCGATACCTCTCTTTTCCAAGAATACTCCATTGAACCTCCACAGGGATACTGGTTACATCACTGCTTGGTTTCAAAATTTGAGCTCCCAGCAATACAGAAGGCCACAGAAAATGGGCAAGCGAAGTCATCTGTGTGGGGCGCTGCCTCAGAAATTAGCCAACATCATAAAGGACCCCATCACCCTGGTCACAATCTCTTTTTGCTGCTTCCTTCAGGCAGAAGGTGCAGGGGCCTGAAATCTGTGAGGTGATATTTGTGATTTTCCAGTCCTCCAGGACCATGCCAGAATCTACTGATTTCCAAAGATCGCTATTAATTCCTCCACAATCTCTACCACTTCTTCTTTCAGGAGCTGAGGGTGCTATCCATCTGGTCACTGAGACCTATCCACCCTTGGACATTCAGCTTTCTGACCATCATCTCCCTTGAAATAGTAACTGCACTCACTTCCCTTCCACGATATCCTTTGACATCATGTCTTCCATAGTGAAGACTGGTGCAAAATACTTATTAATTTCCTTGTCTCATCACTCATTCATGAACAAAAGCAGAAAATCTCATACTTATAATTGTAAAAAGTTCTGAGATCATCTTTAATCCAACTTGCTCAGGTGCATAACCCTGAAGGCCCGAAAAGATGACTGGCAATTGTGTTTCATGACTGCTCTCTGACCTGCTGAGTTCCTCCAGCATTTGTGTACTGCATAGATCAAAAGTTCTTTATAGAACCACTGGAAACCATGCTGGGAATACTCTACATAATCTTTTCATGTAGCATAAATGTTCCTCCTGGCTATGAATAGGATCTGGACAGCACCACTGACAATGCCAGTCACATGGCCGTCGACAATTTCCCCTCCCCTTATGCTTTATTTTAAGCACTTACTTAATTAGCATCAGTTCTTCTTCATAAAGGACTGATTAAACTGTCATATAAAAAATTTAGGAGCAAGTAGTTTGCCAATCCGCTTCGCAGGAATGAACAGTTCGGAAACCAGCACGTCAACGCACCAGCACTTCCTCTCCTGTCAACCTGTGAGAATCACTCCTTTACGAAGGACTGTCAGTATTAGATCAGATTTCTGATTTATTGTCAGGGTGCATACATGGCATCACATACAAGCCTGAGATTCCTTTTCCTGCAGGGGAGGCAGAAAAAAGTGGATGAGCTATATTGGAGGATGGGATCAGAGAATAGCAGGTGATTGTGTTATTAGTCCATGCTAGAACGTGGGTATCAGGTTTTTTTTTGGAGCCAGGTAAAAAGAGGATGTCAACAGTAAAATTAAATGTTTTGATTCAAATTTATATCTTGGAAATTTCTCTGCTCAAAATGAAACAGGTTTAAACTGGTGAGGGGGAGAAGGAAAGCGGTTGACAGAAATTATTTGAAAGGTCATATTCTTTTCTCCTGGTTTCTCAGCAAAATGTGACTCACATCATTTCCTCACATTTAAAGTCATGAGCACAGTATTAAGTCAACCAGGATCAACTTAATGTCTCTGACACCCCTCACCTGTGACCAGTAGTTGGCTAGAGTAATTAACATGGCCAACTATTCTTTCTTCTGATAGCAGATGTTAGGCAGAAAGGATGAAGCTGGATGTCAAGGCTTTTGGCTACCTGAACTTCTGGGTTCAACATTTTCATTTCACCTCCTCATCCAATAATCTCACAGTAAAAAGATTTGTGCTTTCAACGCTGGGATAAATCGGGCTCTGTCCTCACTGCTGGTGCTTGGGCTCCAAACATCCATGGTTTGCAATCCATGCATGTCTGCTTATACCAGATGCACAGAAAATAAGAGAGAAAAGTAACCCTGCAGATTGATTTTCTTCTCAAGTTGTCAAACTCAGCAGATTTTGGACTAATCCACCTCCCTCTCAAGCTGAGTCAGAGTGGAAAGATCAGATAATAAGGCAGCATATTTAATATTTATTTGCAGACAGGGCCAGATCATATTGCCCCTGAATAGGTGATGGTTAGCTACCTTCCTGAATTGTAAGCCTGATTCAGATCAAGTGACTGTTGCCGTTTTGTTGGAACTCCAGCAATGACGGAATATGATCCGTTTCCAAGTTGGGAAACTGCAGATGATGGTCTCCCCAATATTTCTGCTGTTCCTGACCTCCTTTATAACAGAGATGGCAGGTTTGACAGGTCTGTAAAATCAGAGCAGGCCAGGTGAATTACATTTTCCACAGTGCATTTTTAGAAGAGACCCAGTGTTGGAGGGTGCAGTGGATGTGGTGCCAGGAAGGGAGCTGCTTGGTCCTCAATGCTGACAAGCTTCATTTGAGTTGCTCCATTTGTTCCTGTTCATGCAAGTGGAAAACATTTTACTGAACATTCTGTTCAAACAACTTGGCAATCGGATTATTTTACCTAATATTATAAAGAATCTGATCCAACATCACGTCGGAGGTTGCTCAGGGAATTGTCTCAATATCGAAGCTAAACTCCCGCTGAGTTACATCCAGAATTTTATTAAAAGGCAGTGTTTAAAATTGGCCCCGTCAAATCAAAAGTCAGATACAAAGCTTCCACCAGATGATCTCTGGCACTTGCACTGCATTTCACATGGTAATGTCACAGTGAGAGATGAAATTAAAACAGAGACTACTCATAATGATTGACAATTGAAGGCCTGCATCTTCCCTACATTTCAACACTCACTTTGTCTAATCTACCATTTGATGCCTCAGGTTCTCAGAATTACTCCACTCCATCACTAACCCCATGGGTGCATTCTGCAACAGTAATGCAAGCACCATGGTTTAACTGGACTTGAATACAATCATAATCAATCTTCTCGCCTCCCAACCCTTTCCAGGTTTTAACTTTCAAGATTCCTTTATTGCCATGGACATAATACACAAACTCTGTTTACTTTTGTTTGCCTGAAAAGACGCGCACACAGACACACCACGAGTCCAGGGTCACTATCGTTAAGAGCAAGGACAGCAGGAGAGTCGCCTTGCAGACATTGATTTTCCTTGGATTCCACCCCCTCCTCTGACCCCAATGTACTTCTATAACCTTAGTCCCAGGCATCCAATCACCCTCCTTGGACCCCGGTTCTGAACCAAAGCTGTTAACAGCCGAGGCCCTTCAAGAGCCCTTCTCACCATCAGCAGCCTCATGAATCCCAGCCTGAAACCTGGCTCTCCAGCAACCAACAGGTAGCCCCCAGCCTGATATGAGTCCTTCAACCACCATCCTCCTCACCTACAGGATATGTAAGAAGCTCCACTTCTCAACCTATCTGCCACCTATTCAGAGTAGCTCATGTTCTGACACTTTCCTCCTTGTTAAGGACTTTGTATATTGGGTAGCATTTCTTCTTTGGCTTGGCTTCGCGGACGAAGATTTATGGAGGGGGTAAAAGTCCACGTCAGCTGCAGGCTCGTTTGTGGCTGACAAGTCCGATGCGGGACAGGCAGACACGGTTGCAGCGGCTGCAGGGGAAAATTGGTTGGTTGGGGTTGGGTGTTGGGTTTTTCCTCCTTTGCCTTTTGCCAGTGAGGTGGGCCCTGCGGTCTTCTTCAAAGGAGGTTGCTGCCCGCCAAACTGTGAGGCGCCAAGATGCACGGTTTGAGGCGATATCAGCCCACTGGCGGTGGTCAATGGGGCAGGCACCAAGAGATTTCTTTAGGCAGTCCTTGTACCTTTTCTTTGGTGCACCTCTGTCACGGTGGCCAGTGGAGAGCTCGCCATATAACACGATCTTGGGAAGGCGATGGTCCTCCATTCTGGAGACGTGACCCATCCAGCGCAGCTGGATCTTCAGCAGCGTGGACTCGATGCTGTCGACCTCTGCCATCTCGAGTACTTCGACGTTAGGGATGAAAGCGCTCCAATGGATGTTGAGGATGGAGCGGAGACAACGCTGGTGGAAGTGTTCTAGGAGCCGTAGGTGATGCCGGTAGAGGACCCATGATTCGGAGCCGAACAGGAGTGTGGGTATGACAACGGCTCTGTATACGCTTATCTTTGCAGACGATGCCGCTTTAGTTGCCCATTCAGAGCCAGCTCTTCAGCGCTTGACGTCCTGCTTTGCGGAAACTGCCAAAATGTTTGGCCTGGAAGTCAGCCTGAAGAAAACTGAGGTCCTCCATCAGCCAGCTCCCCACCATGACTACCAGCCCCCCCACATCTCCATCGGGCACACAAAACTCAAAACGGTCAACCAGTTTACCTATCTCGGCTGCACCATTTCATCAGATGCAAGGATCAACAATGAGATAGACAACAGACTCGCCAAGGCAAATAGCGCCTTTGGAAGACTACACAAAAGAGTCTGGAAAAACAACCAACTGAAAAACCTCACAAAGATAAGCGTATACAGAGCCGTTGTCATACCCACACTCCTGTTCGGGTAGCATTTATAAATACATTGAATGGCTCGTGAGTGGTGAAAGGAGAATGTAGTGAGTTTGAACCTGGATTAAAGGTTGTCCTAAAGATTTAAAAGAAGCAGAGCCTGGTAGAGAATGTTGTCGAGGACCCTGAAGACATGGCTGGCAAAGGTGCAATGACAAGATGAGGGCAGAATGGGTGGGGGAGGGGATGCAGTGTCTTGAAAAGTTATAAAGATGCAAAAGATTACTCATTTGAATGATTGAGACAGGGAAAGCTTTACAAGGATGGCAGGAGACTGACATGGCTTTTAGCTGGGTCTGAGAAAGCACATGTGGTTCTTTAATCAGTTGGACGTTCAAAACTGCGATTTAGAATGCCTCCTGCAGATACACGCATTATCTTGCCAAGCATCTCCAAAGACCCACACACTGTGAAGTCATGCAGAGTGCCCTTCTATGAACTTTTAATAGTTTCTGACCCATTCCTCATTCATTCATGTATTATTTCCATCTACTTAACTCCTTGCGTCACACACACACACACACACACACACACACACACACACACACACACACACTCAAGCCCCCACCCACAGACACGCACACACACGCCTCCACCCACGGACACACACACACACACACACACACACACTCAAGCCCCCACCCACAGACACGCACACACTCGCCTCCACCCACACAGACACACACACACCCCAACAGACACAGTCTCACACCCTTCCAAAATACCTGCTCTGCAAGAAAGAAGCCATGTGCCTGTTAATTTTCACCTCTTACTTTATCCACCTTCACATTTTACCATTGTTCATTTGCTGCCCAGTTCCCTCTATTATGAGCAGCCGTCTTTCCTTTTGTTTTCCAGTGGAAACTGATGGATCCTTGACACTAACAATAGCTATTGCTGTTCATTCAGATTTCAAATTTCAGAGTACATAACATACATGATATCACAGACAACCCTGAGATTCTTTTTCCTGCGGGCCAGGCAGAATTACCACTTATTGGTCGTGCAAATAACTGGGCTCAACGTACACTTGTAAACAAATAAAGAAATGTAAACAAACTGACTGCAAAACAGAGAGGAAAAGAATCAATAAAGTGCAAAAGTGTCCGCAAATGAGTCCTTGATTTTTCTTGTCTTTTTTGTATTAGAAAAGAGGAGGAAAGTGTCAGAACATGAGCTGCTCTGAGTTGAGCATCACAGGCCATTCCTGGCATATTTATTCAATATGACTGAAGGTATTAATAAACCAGGAGGTCTATGATTGCTGTCTAACACTAGGCTAGGCCAGTGACAGCTTACGGGATGAAATTGTGCTGTACTACAAGAGTTGCAGTGGATTTTAGCTCACTGTTAAGCTAGCCATGAGAGAAAGGAATGCACTTAAATTGGCAGATTCAGAATTATTTTCAGTATCTCGATTCTTCTGAAGATCTTGGGAAGGAAAGCACAGAAGTGGAATATGCTAATTGGACATAATTTTTATATTTAAATGAGCTTAATTAGTAAATTGCCTTTCTGCTGTAACTGCAAACACCATTAGGGATCAGAATTCGTTAACAGAGAATGTTAATTTTATCTCATTTGCATGTATAGATTAGCCTGATTATCATATTGTTCTGGCATGGCAAGTGGCTGTTGTCAATGTAATTACTTTGGAATAGAGGACATATTAGATGAGGAGAAGGCTATCAGACCCAATGAGTTTGCATCATCTTCATGGATTAATCCTGCCTTCCCATCATCTCATCATGGTACAAACATTCCTTGGTATTTCTTATATGTTCCTGAGCCTATTCCTATTGGTCACTTCAATGTCATTCATTGATGACTTACTCCACAAGGGATGCAACATATTGGATAAGCCTCGTAGTTTGTGACCTAAAAGATAAAACTCCGAGTCATCATTTTATCTGGATCAAGATTGGTCAGTCACTTTCTTTATCCATCCCTTTCCCCTCTGTCTCCTTTCACAGAGCCAAAATCAATTCTCACTTTTCCTCTTCTCCCCGTGTCTGCGTGGGTTTCTTCCAGTTTCCTCCCATCCTTCAAAACTTACTGGGATTTATAGGCCAATTGTGTGTAATTGGGCAGGATGGGCTCATGGGCCAGAAGGGCCTGTTACTGCGCTGTGTCTAAATTAAATGAATAATGAACAATTTTTGGCTGTTGGTCTGGATTCCTCCCCTTACCATTCTTTCCCCCCCCCCTTAATCTCTTGTCTTTAATTAAGATGCCTGCCTGCTTTTCACTGATACCTTGTAGAAGGGTTAAGGCCTGAAACATCAGTAATATATGTTTGCTTCCTGTGGATGTTGCGAGACTGGCTGAGCTCCTCCAGCATTTTTGTGTGTTTTTACCACAACGACGGCATCTGCAGACTTTTATGTTTCATTTCAGAATTTTTACTGCCTGAGCGTAAACAACCTGGTTTCATACTCAGATCTGTGCTTGACACAGATACAGTGGAAATCACTTAGAATCTCCACAATTAAAGCCAGCAGTAACAGTCACTGAGGCTTCATCAAATGGGGGTGAAATGCCTCTCAGAAATGAATGGTAGAAATCATCCCCTCCCTCAGACCACCTCTTTGTGGCTTCTGCTGGGTTCAGTGTTGAAAAGGGAAAGTGTTGGGCATGGATTTTAACCTTAAATCACATTGCTTCTGATTCCAGGAAACAATGTAGTTTCCTACCTAATCCCTTGCTCGTGGACTAATTCACTGAAATGGTGATGCTGGTCTCATTTGTACATGGTGCTAACCCGTCACGTTTTAACTAAAGCCTGTACTGGCAGATGGCTGTTGGTCTCACGTGTGGCTCCCAATGAATTCAATTATGAGAATCACTCATGGTCCTCTCTATATTTGATAGTTCAATTCAGTGGCTTTTCAATAATTGATACATAGGATAGAGCCGCTCTTTGCCACCCCCCCCCCACCCCCCATTCCGATGAACCATCTCGACCACTAAGGAATACAAAATCAGCTGAATATAATCATGTTTAAAAAATTTTACGTTGACTAAGGCAAGTGACAATAGAGAGGTCACATTCATTCCCTAATCTGGAACACAAAGAGGCACGTTTCAAAGGTTTAGGGCAATATTCATTCAATTTGACTTTCAATGGAACTGCAATAAAATGGACTCACCTGCACTGAATTTCTTTCTTACCACCTCCCCTGCACAAAGTGCTCATTATTCTTGTCTTGTGCCAAAATGCTCAGTTGGGCCATCATGTCTCCTCTTTGAACACAGAACCAATTAATTTCAATGCCTTGCTCTTCCCCATGACACTGCACATTAAACATCAATCATGTGAGGGGGATTCCAGGAAGTGATCCCACTGTGGTTCACAATTCAGTGCATGGCACGGAATAAATTAAATTTGGAAAAATGCTGAGTATAAAATGATCTTTAAATTAGGAGACTTCTTGTAAGCTTCTCGGCCATTATCTATCTCATAACTAATAAACTTTCTGGCCATGATTACATTGCTGACTGCGGGAGTTGGAGGAGTGCAAACTTGCTATCATGTTTATTACATCAGAATTACAGTAAAATCCCTGGTATCCAGCACCTATGGGGATGGGTAGATGCCGAATATCATCTAACCGAGACTCACTCTTACAATGCCTAACTAATAATGAACAGTTTAAAAGACAAAAAATACTGCACTGTCCTTACACTGAACAGATTGCACTTGCATGAATATATAAACCTTAAAATATTTTACTTTATTTTCATTCGCTACATCTGCAGGTTCCTCCCCCTCCACAGAGTCGCCCGAAAGACAAACAATAACATTACAGATAATTAACCACCACCCCCTCCTCCAAGTTCACAGATAAAGCCTCTGATCGGGCGACTCTTATCAATCAGGGATACGGAGATGCTTTAAGAGAGTCACCCCAACAGTGAGCAGCATCAGCCAGTTCTTCATCCTGGGTGACCCCTTTGCTATTTCACACAACTTTATTCAAACAGCTGCAAGGAGGCCCTCCCTCCGCTGGCTGAATATTTGCTCCCATCTTCACCATAGGTTTATTTGTTACTTCAGAGAACATTTACTTTTACAATTTTAAACTTGCGTATTTTACCTGTTATTTTATTCTTATTTATTTTAATTTTTATAATTTATTTTTCTTGATTTTTTTGCAGGTTGCTTGAGGCTGTCAATTGCTTGAATTCTGGATACTAGGGTTTTTACTGTACAGGTCTTTGTTAGCTGTTCTGTGCCATCATCATATGTCCTTCACTCCAAGGAACTAGAACATTGCCACTTCAAACTACTTACATACAGACATAACAGAAATCAGAAAAGAAGTTTGGGAAATTTTGGTGGACTTTAAAATGCTTCACCATATCAACAAAATGACAACTTCAATTCTGGGAGGAGAGAAAAAGGGAAAACACAAAATGCTGGAGAAACTCAGCAGGTCAAACAATGTCCTTTATATAGCAGCAGTCAAAATACAGAACCAATGTTACAGTTAATGCTGGGAAATCATTGGGAGCAAGAAAATTGGGCAACGGGTGATGGAGGTAGAGTTTGGAATTGGTTAAGATGTGTTCAGATGTTAAAATGGCGACTGAGGAGACAGGAATTAAGAAAGTTGGATTCTTTTGTCCGAATTAGCCATTTTTGGGGAAATGAAGGAAATAGCTCAGAAAAAGAGGAAATAAACACCACGTTGTCACTCTCAAAAATCCATTTTTTAAAATTTGATTTAAAACTTTTAAGACCATGTCTCTAAAAGTCTCATCTCTGCATATTATGCAACAGATACAAGTTCAGAAAGCTGTGCAAATGGATGATAATGGGGCTTAGTGGTTGGTGCAACACCATTACAGCACCAGCGATTGGGACCAGGGTTCAAATCCTGTGTGGTCTGTAAAATGTTTGTACATTCTCCCCATGTCTGTGTGGGCTTTCTCCAGGGCCTACAGTTTCCTCCCACCGTTCAAAATGTAGCAGGGGTGTAGGTCAATTGGGTGGCACATGCATGTGGGCTAAAAGGGCCTGTTACTGTGCAGTGTGTCTAAATTTAACTTTAAATTTAAAATTTAAATTTAGAAATGAAAGAAATCAACAATGAGTATCTGGTAAACAGAAAGTCTACACTAGTCATGGTTCCAGTATGAGCTGGTGCAGTTTGTACACACAGACACAGCTGAGGTTGAAGTGCAGATTGACTGTGACATTCTAATGGGGATGGCTTATAACAACATCTTAACACTACATAATGTTTTAGAAGAGCATTACTAAATATGATCTGATGTCAAACCATGCTGAATAATATTAGGAAACAGAGGTAGTATTTAGAGTATATCATGTAGTAGGAGATAGGTTGCAGTGGCATGATCTGTGAAAACACATCAAATTACCTTTGAAGTGCAGTGACTATTACTGGAATGGCAAAAGCAGCGGAAAATATTTATACAGCAGTGAATTAATTCTAAGCACAGATTTCACGTTGAAGTAGGTGGCACGGTTAGTGTAGCGGTTAGAATAACTCTATTACAGCGCCTATGATCAGGTGTTGAAACCAGCACTGTCTGTAAGGAGTTTGTACGTTCATCGTGATTTGTGTGGGTTTTCTCTGGTATTCTCCCACTCTTCCAAAACGTACTGGGTTTGTTGGCAATTGGCCTGCACAGGCCAGAAGGGCCTTCTGCGGTGCTGTATTGTTAAAATTAAAAATTAAAATTTAAGAGGAGAGAATCCAACCATAGGCTATTAAAATGCTAGCACATGACTGCATAAACACAACACACAAGAGCAGGGGAAGAGAAGAAAATAGAGGAGACATTGGAGAGACTGCAGATGGTGAAATCTGGAGCAAAACAACTGCTGTAAGAACTCAATGGGTCAGGCAGGGTCCAACTCAATGGGTCAGGCAGGGTTCAACTCAATAGGTCAAGCAGGGTCCAACTCAATGGGTAAAGCAGGGTCCAACTCAATGGGTCAAGCAGAGTCCAATTCAATGGGTCAAGCAGGGTCCAACTCAATGGATCACGCAGACTCCAACTCAATGGGTCACGCAGAGTTCAACTCAATGGGTCAAACAGGGTCCAACTCAATGGGTCAAGCAGGGTCCAACTCAATGGGTCAGGCAGGGTCCAAATCAATGGGTCAGGCAGAGTCCAACTCAATGGGTCAGGCAGAGTCCAACTCAATGGGTCTAGCAGGGTCTAACCATTCATTGATGCTGCTTGACCTGCTGAGTTCCTCCAGCAAATTATTTTTTGCTCATGAAAGCACAAGAAATAGCTCTGGAGATAGGAAATAATTCTAAAGTAGGGGGACAGGAGGCTGGTTCGCATTCATTGAAATATTCTATTGTCTGGTGCACCATGATAGAGTGGTACACAAAATGAGATATGGTTTTGGGACACATGGCAAGGAATAACAATGGGATATGGGGAACATTGGTAGTATGTTTGAACAATAAAGGACTAATTTTTAGGGGTGGGGAGTTCAGTAAACTGCAGCCTGCAGATGCTGAGCTTTAGGACAATGGTAATTCATGAAATGCTAATTCCACGATCTGTGGAGCTGCTGTTAAATGGAAAAGGTTGAGTGACTCCATAATCAAACTGCAGCTTCTGCCACAGCTGTGAGAGTGATTGAATTTTTAATGAGGGGCCTGAAGTTGAGCATTCCACAGGAACAAGCAGCTCCCCTCTGGGCACAGCAGCCGCTCCTGATTGGTGCTGAACTCTCAGAGAAGACCTGTCGGAAGCAATTTAGATCAGAGAGTGCCCGGTTGATTGGCATGTACTCGGTCGCCACAGATGAAGTTCAGGACCAGCCGCAGGCTACATGGAGCGGGTGGGGGAGCAGGGAGGAAGAGTTCAGACCAAATGAGTCCAAAATTATCCTTCAAACCTTTATGTTCAACTTCCTGCATCAAATCTTGAGACCTGCTACTGAAATCACGCCAACAATTTCACCCACATACCATCTGCAATCTCTGTCTGATGCTACACAATGAAACTTGGAACGGCACAGGGTGCTCATGCTGAGATTCAAGCAGTTAATATTTTTTAACCATCTTTTTTGTGCGTTTATTGTCTTTTCAATTCACTGAATATTTAGTATAGAGTTGTTTATAATTGTTTATTTTCAACCAAGAACCTGTTCATCTGCAGCAAGTAAGAATTTTGACATGTATATACGTGGCAGTGAACATATTATCATTCATTCAGGCCCCAATAAAATCTTATTCTTGGGATTTTTCATTCTACTCAAGGGACTCTCTTTTACTTCTCTTTCTCCTATTGCTAGGGGGCGCTGGGCAATGCTCATGGCGACTCTTTGTTTGCCTTATGGCAGCTAGAAGTTGAAGGAAATCATGTATATTACAGTTTTAATGTATTATGGCATAATAATAAAAGGAACCTTTGAATCTTTTGGTGTTGCTTCTCCCTATCCCAAACCAGCATCGATTATTAACAATTGATCCCCAAATCTATTCCTGAACCTGCAGGCTAATGGATAGCGTAGTAGGGCGACACAGTTAACCCAAACCCGGTTACAGCGCCAGTGACCCAGGTTAGAATCTGGAACAGTCTGCAAGAAGTTTGTACTTCCACCCTGTGTCTTCATTGTGGTTTCCTCCAGTGGCTCAGGTTTCCTCCCACCCTTCAATACGCACAAAGGTTATAGGTCAATTGGATGTAATTGGGTGGCATGGGTGAACTTGTGGGCCAGAAGGGCTGTGTAGTTCGGTACAACAATAACATCATCTACAAACTTGCTGACGATACAGTGGTAGTGGGTTGTATAAAGGAAGAGGATGGAGATTGAAAACTTGGCTGAATGGTGCACCAACAACAACCTTGCACTCAATGTTACCAAAATTAAGGAGTTGATTGTTGACTTCAGGAAGAGAAAACCAGAGGTTTACAATCCAGTGATCATTGGGGGATCAGAAGTGGAGAGGGTGAGCAAATTTAAGCTCTTGGGAGTCACTATCATGAAGAAAGCACCTCTACTTCCTCAGGCATTTGTGAAGGTTTGGTATGACATCAGAAACCCTGGCAAATTTCTACAGATGTGTGGTGGAAAGTGTTCTGACTGGCTTCATCATGGTCTGGTATGGGGATTAAAAAACACCCCTGAGCATAACACCCTCCAAAAGGTAGTGGACACAGCCCAGGGCATCACAGGCAAAACCCTCCGCACTATAGAGTAAATCTACAGGGAACGCTGCTATCAGAGAGCAGCAGCAATCATCAAAGACCCACCCCACCCAGCACATGCTCTGTTCTCGCTGCTACCATCTGGAAAGAGGTACTGGTGCCACAACTTGCTCCCCCTCCACCATCAGACTCCTCAACGACAAACTCAATCAGGGACTCATTAAAGGACTCTCACTTTTGCATTTTATTGATTTTCTTTTTGTTCTCCCTGTATTGCACAGTTGGTTTACATTCGCTATCTGTTTACAGTTCTTTATTTGTTTACATGTTTACATGGTGTACAGTTTACTTTTTGCATTACCAAATAGTGGTAATTCTGCCGTACCCACAAGAAAAAAAGGAATCTCAGGGCTGTATGTGATGTTGTGTCATTTAGTGCATCCACCAATCAATATGGCATCTGACAGATTGAGATGGTTCACTCTGGGATAGCCCCTAACAACAAGCAAATTGCTTCCATTATGTCTCAGCTTGGTGGGGGAAATAGGACTGCTGTATGGTCTCTCCCCATTTTCTCTCTGAAAATGGAGCCCAACATGAGGAGGATGTCAGGAAAATGCAGGGGAACTTGAACAAGTTGGATGAGTGGGTAGATACGTGGAAGATGCAGTTTAATGTGAGGTTATCCACTTTGGTGGCAGGAACAGGAAGGGAGATTGTTATTTAAATGGAGTCAAGTTAGGGAGTGGGGAAGTGCAACATGATCCAGGTGTACTTGTACATCAGTCACTAAAAGCTAGCATGCAGGTTCAACAAGCTGTGAAAAAGGCAAATGGGAATAGACTTTTGGAGAAAATAGGTCCTTCTGCAGTTGTACAGGGCCCTGGTGAGACCACACCTGGAGTATTGTGTCCAGTTCTAGTCTCCTAATTTGAGGAAGGATATTCTTGCTATTGAGGGAGTGCAGCGAAGATTCACAAGGTTAGTTCCCGGGATGACGGGATTGACGTATACCAGAAGGTTGGATAAACTGGGGTTGGATACACTGGAATTTAGAAGGATGAGGGGAGATATTATTAAGATATATAAGGTTATTAAAGGATTGGATAATGATAGAAACTGATTACATGTTCCCGATGTTGGGGGAGACTAGGATTACAGGCCAGAGAGTTGTTGGTTTGTGGAATGGTTTGCCACAGAGGGAGGTAGAGGCGGGTTCTCTGAGTAAGTTCGAGGGAGTTAGATAAGGTTCTTGTGGACAGGGGAATTAAGGATTTTGGGGATAAGGAAGGGACAGGGTACTGATAGTGGAAGATCAGCCATGATCTAAACAGGTGGCGGTGCTGGCTCGATGGGCTGAGTGGCCTACTCCAACATCTATTGTCTATTCAGGGATACACCAGGCTTAGCTAAACCATCCAGATGTGAAATTATAGTTTCTGATCCTCCATTCTTACAAAGAACCAAGAATTGTCTTCAAGGCTGCAAGCCCAGTTCTCAATAAAGTACATAATAAATGTGACTCTCAGTCCAGGAAATCAGTGTCCAATCCAAGTTTACATTGGTTTATTGGTAACTTCAAACAATGTGATAGCTTTCTCTGAACAAGGATAGAGCCCATGGAAAAAAAAAATCAGAATTCAATATTCTTGTAGGACTAATTCTAATTAATTTTATTTTTTTGAAAAACAAATTCAGAATCCTTGCTCTGGCCAAACATTCCCATCTTGGAAGAGACCCAGAAGAGTGGAAACTGACAAAACAAAATTATATTCTCTGCTATTTTCAACATAGAGCTCATAAACCAAGATGTTCGTGCTGTCCGTATTTGGGCTGGTCCCATTTCTCTTCTCTTAATTCTTAGAAGTGTAGGTTTCATTACGCCAAGTTATCATTCAGATGCATTTTACTTTCCTTCCCATAACCACCCCCAGCCCCAGCTTTCCAGGCCATGTTAGTCATCAGGCCCAAAATGACCAAAAAAATCATCAAATTCTACCTTTTGTTACCTGACCAAATGTAAGATATTGTAAAAAGTAATTGTTTTAAAGGCTTCAAGCCGAAAGCCAATATTAGTCAATGGGAAGGAAGGAGCAGAAACCAAACCAATGGAAATTCTGAAAATGATTGGCAGAAGTGTTGAAGTGTCTGGAGAAAACAAAGAGCAGCTCAAACATTACAAAATGCAAACATTAACTCCTATTTAGAAATACACTGCTGAGATTAACCATATGGAAGATCTTTGCTGCAAATCTGTCTCCATAAACATCATCACATGGACCAACCAATCCTCTGAACCCTCTGTGGTATTCTATTTCAAACCTCTGTGCATAAATTAATTCTTCTGTGTCCATATTGGAGTTCTCCTTGTCATGGTATCGTGACCCCAAGCTTTGAAATTCCTTCCTTAGAATTCACTACCTCTCTATTCATTTACAGTAAATTGCTTCTTAATGTCCACCTCTTTCACATGTCTCAACATCTCCTCAATAAAGCACTGCATAATTGAAGTCATCACTGTTCTGGGAGGGCTGTGATTGCTTAAGTTTTTTTGACAACCAACAAAGTCCTCATGGAGTAAAAAGACAATGCGAGAGAAACTCCACAGGTGTTGTGTAATTTCAAAGTACTCATGGCGTTGATGCAAGAACACAAGCTGCATTCAAGGACCAATGTGGGGACATGTCAGCTTCATGCACCTTGTGACCAGATCATCTGATGATTCCAGGTTACAAAGATGATAGAATTATTGCTTTGAGGTGCCCCCTGATTCTGTTGCTTTGGTGATCATGGTGAGACAGCCATCAGCAATGCACAGAGGCCCAACTGCAGCTGGCCACCCAACCCTCAGGCCCAAAATGTCTTTACCTCCTCTGGACGCTGTGAGACTGGCTGGGTTCCTCCAGCATTTCTGTGCATTATTGCTGTCAGGAAGTGTTCAGCAACCATCGTTTAGGTAGGCATCGATTCTCATCAGAGATGGGCAGCCATGTCACCCCTCTGTTTAAACACAGTTTAAGCAGACTCGCCTCATCAATTTAGCTTACCCTGTTCCATCAGCTGTGGAGGGTTGAAGCTGCAATAGCACTGAATCTCTCCCTGTCATTGTGAAGGTAGAAAAGAACAAATGTGCAGCACAATTAAAGCTGCCAATCCATCTAAAGGTACAGGTGAGCTGGTGAGGGCTTGGCAGAATCCTCCCCCAACCTCACCAAATCCCACCCCTCCAATGTCCAGTTTTATAACATAACAATTACAGCACGGAAACAGGCCATTAGGCCCTTCTAGTCCACACTGAACCAAACACCCCTTTCTAGTCCCACCTCCCTGCACAATGCCCATAACCCTCCATCTTCTTCTCATCCATATACCTGTCCAACCTTTTCTTAAATAATACAATTGACTCCGCCGCCACTATTTCTCCCGGAAGCTCATTCCACACGGCTACCACTCTCTGAGTAAAGAAGTTCCCCCTCATGTTACCTCTAAACCTCTGCCCCTTAATTCTTAACTCATGTCCTCTTGTTTTAATCTTTCCTCCTCTTAACGGAAATAGTCTATCCACATCCACTCTGTCTATCCCTTTCATAGTCTTAAATACTTCAATCAAATCCCCTCTCAACCTTCTACACTCCAAAGAATAAAGACCTAATCTGTCCAATCTCTCCCTATACTCTAGATGCTTAAATCCAAGTAACATTCTGGTAAACCTTCTCTGCACTCTCTCTACTCTGTTTATATCCTTCCTATAATTAGGCGACCAGAACTGCACACAGAACTCCAAATTAGGCCGCACCAACGTCTTATACAATCTCAACATCACCTCCAAACTCCTATATTCCATGCAATGATTGATAAAGGCCAGCATACTAAAAGCCTTCTTCACCACCCTATTCACGCGAGTTTCTACCTTCAGGGAACGATGTACCGTTACTCCTAAATCTTTCTGCTCTTCTGTATTCATCAATGCTCTCCCATTTACCACGTATGTCCTATTCTGATTCTTCTTACCAAAATGAAGCACCTCACACTTATCAGCATTAAATTCCATCTGCCATTTTTCAGCCCACTTTTCTAAGCAGCCGAAATCCCTCTGCAATCCTTGAAAACCTTCTTCATTATCCACTATTCCACCTATCTTAGTATCGTCTGCATATTTACTAATCCAATTCACCACCCCATCATCTAGATCATTAATGTATATAACGAACAACAATGGGCCCAATACAGATCCTTGAGGCACACCACTGGTCACCGGCCTCCAACCTGACAGACAATTATCCACTACCACTCTCTGGCCTCTCCCTTTCAGCCAATGTTCAATCCATTTGACTATCTCAAAATTTATACCTAAAGACTGCACCTTCCTAACTAACCTTCCATGTGGAACCTTATCGAAGGCCTTACTGAAGTCCATATAGACAACATCCACTGCGCTACCCTCATCCACATTCCTAGTCACCTCTTCAAAAAATTCAATCAGATTGGTCAAACATGACCTTCCTCCCACAAATCCATGTTGAGTGCTCCTGATCAGACCCTGTCTATCCAGATGTTTAAAAGTACTATCTCTAAGAATTTTCTCCATTAATTTACCTACCACAGACGTCAAACTTACAGGCCGATAGTTGCCAGGCTTCCTCCTTGAACCCTTTTTAAATAACGGTACCACATGCGCAATGCGCCAATCCTCCGGCACTATCCCCATATCTAATGACATTTGGAAAATTACCGCCAGAGCCTCTGTTATTTCCTCCTTCACTTCTCTCAATGTCCTGGGGAAGATCCCCTCTGGTCCCGGAGACTTATCCACCTTTATATTCTTCAAAAGCCTTAAAACTACACCTTTTGTAATCTCTATATTCCCCATATTTACCCAATTTGCTTTTTTTATCTCACATCTCCCAATATCCTTCTCCTTAGTGAATACCGAAGAAAAGAAACTGTTCAATATCTCCCCCATTTCTCTAGGCTCCACACACAGTTTTCCACTCTGATTTTCTAAGGGACCAATTTTGTCTCTAGCTTTCCTCTTACCATTAACATATTTGTAGAACTCTTTTGGATTAGTTTTCACCCTGCTTGCCATAGTTTCCTTGTACCTTCTTTTAGCTTTCCTAATTCCTCTCTTAAGATTCCTCTTACATTCAATGTATCTTTCAAACATCTCCTTAACTCCATGCTTCTTATATCTAATGTACGCCTCCCTTTTTCTTCGAACCAAGTTTCCAATATTCCTTGAAAACCACGGCTCTCTCAAACCTTTTGCCCCTCCTTTTAACCTAACAGGAACATAAAGCTTTTGCACTCTCAAAATCTGATCTTTAAAAGACTTCCATCTCTCTACTACATCCTGCCCATAAAACAAATTGTCCCAATGCACACCCTGCAAGTCCTTTCGCATCTCCTCAAATCTAGCTTTTCCCCAATCAAAAACCTCAACCCTTGGCCCTGACTTCTCTCTTTCCATAATGACATTGAAGCTGATGGCATTATGATCACTGGACCCGAAGTACTCGCCAACACTAACCTCCGTCACTTGACCCATCCCATTTGCCAACAGTAGATCTAACACTGCTCCTTCTCTGGTCGGCACCTCTACATATTGTTGTAAAAAACTATCTTGCACACATTTCACAAACTCTAACCCATCCAGTCCTTTCACAGAATGTGTTTCCCAATCTATATGTGGAAAATTGAAATCTCCCATAATGACAACCCTGTGCTTATCACAAATATCTACTATCTCCCTACAGATTTGCTCCTCTAGGTCTCGGTCCCCTCCGGGTGGTCTATAATACACTCCTACAAGTGTAACCTCTCCTTTCCTACTCCTCAGTTCCACCCAAATAGCCTTCATGGATGTGCCCTCTAATCTATCCTTCCTCGGCACCGCTGTAATATTTTCCCTAACAAGCAATGCAACCCCACCTCCTCTTGCCCCTCCGACTCTATCACACCTAAAGCAACGAAACCCAGGGATATTCAGCTGCCAATCACATCCCTCCTGCAACCATGTCTCACTAATCGCTACCACGTCATACTTCCAAGTATCAATCCACACCTTCAGCTCATCCACCTTTTTTACAATACTCCTGGCATTAAAATATATGAATTTCAGAGATTTCCCAATTTTTAATCCCTGTTTTCCCTCATCTTTAATAACAACATTATTTACTTTTCCTGCCAATTGCCCTTCATCTTCTTCCAGAGCATTTCCCTTCTCTATCACCTGCCCATCCATATTCAAATACTTACTACAAACTTTCTTTGTTTGCATTCTAACCTTCTCCTTACTGCTCTGTACTATTTTGTTCCCTCCCCCCAACCATTCTAGTTTAAAGGATCCTGAGTAGCCCTAGCAAATACCTCTGCCAGGATTCTGGTCCCCCTGGGATTTAAGTGTAACCCGTCCTTATTGTACAGGTCACATCTCCCCCAAAAAAGGTCCCAGTTATCCAGAAACTTAAAACCCTGCCCCTTACTCCACCCCTTCAGCCACGTGTTAATCCTCCACCTCATTCTATTTCTATTCACACTGTCACGTGGCACAGGGAGTAATCCAGAGATTACCCCCTTTGCGGTCCTTCTTTTTAACTCCCTACCTAACTGCCTGTACTCACTTTATAGGACCTCTTCTCTAATTCTCCCTATGTCATTGGTACCTACATGTACCACGACCTCTGGCTCCTGTCCCTCCCACTTTAGGATATCTGGGACACGAGCAGCAACATCTCGGACCCTGGCACCAGGGAGGCAAACCACCATCCGGTTCTCCTTGCTGCGTCCGCAGAATCCCCTATCCGTCCTCTTAACTATGGAGTCTCCTACCACAATTGCCCTCCTCTTCCTTTCCCTCCATTTCTGAGCTACAGAGGCACAGCCACTGTCGCTCCCCCCAACCTTGATGTCCCCCTCAACAGTGCTCAAAGAGGCGTACTTATTGCTGAGGGTTACATTCACAGGGCTCCTCTCTAGCACCTTACTTTTTTTTGTCCCTCTCCTAACAGTTACCCACCTTTCATCCTCCCGTGGCCCTGGCGTGACCACCTGGCTGTAACTCCTGTCTATGACTTCCTCTGTTTCCCTAACCAGCCTGAGGTCATCGAGCTGCAGCTCTAGTTCCCTAACACGGTCCCTGAGAATCTGCAGCTCGACACACCTAGTGCAGATATGGACATCCAGGAGTCTGGAAGACTCCAGGACCTCCCACATCCGGCACCCTGAACAATTTGCCAGCGACTCAACATCTTTCGAGGTGACTTCTGTCAATAAGCTCTTTTTGTAAGAATTGTCATAGGTGTGTCAAATTGCAATTTAGCACTAATCTACATGAAAATATATCCAGTTCACATCCAGGTCCAAATAACTCCAATTATGCCAGGGTTGTTTGACACAGATAGTCACCACCAAGTGCACATCACATAACACTACGGTGTCAACACAATCATGTACAGTTCAAATGTTCTGAAACTGTCATGTCCTCAAGAATGTTGTGGAGATGAAGGTGAGAAGCTGCACTAAAAACAAAGGAAAAGTGGTTTCTCGTGGACTTTCAATAGGCTTCTTGTTTGTCCTCATCAGCCAACTATGAGCCGACAAAATCAGCGGGGAGAACCTTGCGGAGCAGTTGGCCAAATCCACTGAAGAACAAGAATAATCCACATACAAGTTGGCTTCAGTCTCATTTCATATCCACTGCCGATCTAGCCAATGAATCACTTCAACATTGAGCTCCAGCCTATCCCGGTGATGTAAGGAACTCTTGTTTTTTTCTGGCCTGCTCATCACCCATTTATGGAGCATCATATAGAACATTGCCTCATAAGGCATTAACAGTCAGTTTGGAAGAAAAAGGTGAGAACCCTGTGCCTCATTTTTCTTCCACAGCACAAGCTTGTATGCCTCTTTCTCAGTGTCTTCTGGTTAGGGCAGCATAGCGCAACACTGTTACAGTGGCAGCGATCGGGGTTTGAATCCCATGCTGTGTGTAAGGATTTGTACATTCTCCCTGTGTCTGCATGGGTTTTCCCTGGGGCTCTTATTTCCTCCCACTATTAGAAACATGCTGAGATTGTAGGCCAATTGGGGTATGGGCTCGTGGGCTGGGAGGGCCTGTTACCATGCTCTACGTATGTCTAAAAATAACCATACTAAATGCTAACTTTTCATGTGAAAATGCACTTGATCATCTACTCCAAACCATCACTGAACTTCACATTAAATTAATCATCAATGTCCCATTTTGTAATCAATTCCCAATAGGCACCCTCTATCCTCCTTTAGAGTTAGATCCAGATACAGTATCATCATTCAAGGGCCTTGCTGTTCAGCGAGGGTGATCCTGTCTCTCCACCTGTCATGATCTCTGACCCTCTGAAGTATAGTTGTTGCCTCCCCAGTTCTCCTTCAGTGAAGGCTCCATCAGACAGCATGGGATTTGAACCCCGGTGCTGATCGCTGGCACTGTAAAGACGTTGTGCTAACCACTATGTAAACCATGCCACGTGTTTTGTCACAATACTTCTCTTAATCTATTGCATCAAAACTCTGTACCTCATCTTCAACAATCTTCCCATCGGGGCTCAGATGATCTATACAACTGTTCAACCTTTGGCACTGACCAAGGTAACCTCAAGCTCTGTATTCAAGTCACAGCATGTGTCCAAAGGCAGACATTGATGATGAAATTCACCACTGCCTTGTTGCAGGAGAAACTTTTGTCCATTGAGGAAAAGGAAATTAAATGTCAGGACCTTGAATCGGTTTTACAAATATCAGCAATCCCTGGCTTCTTCTTTGCTTCTGTCACCTGGGCAGGCATCACTATTACTGGGAAAATATCACCAAAACCACATCTACAAAATCCCCCTTTCATGGTAGGATAATCACGTCAATGTTAGTGTCCTTCCCCCAGCCCAACCACCCCAGCATCAAATCCTTACTTATGCTCAGGTGATTAAGTCTGGCAGGTCTCGTTGTTCATATGTTCACAGGCATTCTATTCCAGGCTTTGTCACTGGATGAGATTACTAAGTACAAAGAGGAAAGGTTTTACGGATGCATTCCAAAACCTCCTTGTAAAAAAAGGAAGAGGCTCTCCATTGAATCCGGGAATCTCTTCCTCAGAACTCACCAATTACCCTCTTCTCCAACTAATCCTGTCCCAATTAAGGACAACTTTGCAGTTGCCTCATTGCCTTCATCAGCCAACGCAGAACCCACAATGCAGGGTGGAAGCTGATCATCCTTTCTCTGGAGGAAATTCCCAAGAGGAAACACCTCAGATCTTTTTTGTAAAGAATTGGCCTTAAATTCAAGGCTTCTTTTCCAATTTTGGGATATAGTAAAGGGATACCTGGTAAGTATAATTTGGAATGAAAAGCAAGTTCTTTTTCATTAGAAACTCTGACTTACATAAACTACAGTGACAAGCAACACTTGAGAAAATGATTTCCCATTTGTTTCTTAACCACAAAACACCATATGGTTGACAAGTTACCATGAGAAAAAAAATCTCTTTCAAAGCTTCTTTCTAAATTGAAGTATCTTTGACACAAGAAAAGCTCTTGAAACTTATGTGATGCTCCTTTGAGATTTGTACCAAATGAAATTCTCATTTTTTTTGCAATTTATTGAAATCTCAATTCTTGGCCATTTACCTGGAATAATCTGTTGGTTCAAGTAGATTTCTCTTGAAAACCAACTGTGGCCACATCTTAAATAGGTAAAATTCTAAAATTGAATTTTGAAATCCCTTTTTCCATTCTTCCTTCATAATTGTAACTCAATACATCCCTCAAAAAGTGAAAGTAGGAGTTGGCACATTCCAAATGTCGAATATGGGAGATTCAAATCGCCTTTCTTTTGAAAAAGAAAACCTCAAGGTACACCCTCATACAGGCCACTAAATACATTTCAATTGGAGTGCTAAGAATCTCTTGTTCCAAGCCTGGATATAAGCTCAGAAAGCTGAGGGAACTCTGGGGTTGGGCATTGGGTGAGGTCCATTGAAGAATCCAGGAGATCTGCTTTTGATGAAATCACTTTGTTTGAGAATCACTGATGCTGCCAAACATTTTGCAGAACCTTGGATCATCATGACCTTAGAAATTACCGCCTTGAATATTGAGCCCTGGGGCATGAGTCCCCATGAGACCATAGCTGGCACTTACCCTTGATCCACCTGCCCATTTTGTTTAAATGTTCAAGGAATTCATCAGGTAAAAACTCTTAAAATTAAATCTATTTTTAAACCTTTTTTAAACCTTTTTATTGGACTACATCAGTGTGTCTGCTTTGGTAAACACCTGCCTTTTCTCTGTGGGACGAAACTAGAACTTCCTGAAGCCAACACTCTCAATTTCATTCACTATTGATATGATCTGTCCTCAGCCTCATCCAGTCTCAGGCTGAGGCCAAATATAAACTCAAGGAAAAACTCATCATATTCCTCCAGGAGAGCCTTAAACCTAATAGCATGGATATTAGTTAAAACCACAGGAATGCTGGAGGAACTCAGCAGGTCCTGCAGTGACCATAGGAGGTAAAGATATAGAATTAACGTTATATAACATTGTAACATTACCATTCCACTGGTACTTGAAAACAAGGAGGCCAGTGACTACAGTACTAAGATGTTCTGCACAGGAGCTTCAAGAAAGCCGACATGGCCCCATCAACATGGGAGGATCTGGCTCAAGGTGGCTCGCAGTGGAGGGACGCCATCAGCAAAGGTGCGGATACTGCTGAGAACAAGCTCAAAGAGGTATAGAGGAAAGGCACAGGAGGCACCACAATGGAGCTTCTGCCCCTGCTGCCCCTCCAGGACTCACCTGCCAAGTATGTGGCAAGCAGCGCCCGTCAAGGATCAGCCTTTCCAGCCCCTCCAGGATGCACGTGTCAAACCCCACAAACTGACTGGAAGGAACCTTCTCCATCCTAGGGGATGGATGGCCAGAAGAAATAACATTATATAATGTTACGATATTTTTCTCTCTGTATTGCACAAATCTGTTTGTTTACATGTGTACATTGAGTACAGTTTTTTGCATGACCATTATAAGTGGTAATTCTGCCTCGCCCACAGGAAAAAGAATCTCAGGGTTGTATGTGATGTCATGTATATACTCTGACAATAAAACTGAAATCTGAGAGACTCTCCCCAAACATCCTTTGAAGAGAGGAGGAGAACTTCCTCAGGGTAATCATCCTTCAGAGATTTTGCAGTGGAGCGACTAACATGAACATTATTTTTTCTAATATTAGGTGACCCTCACCTCCATTATTTCCATCTCTTCTTTTCCTGTTCCTGTCCATACTTTAATCTCTATTTTTTACTCCATTTCCAATAGTCTCTCCCTGTCTCTCTACCTCTCCCATCTCCAAATTGCTATCACCTCAGCCCCTGCCCAGCTTCTCTCCCCTTTCACATAGAGGTAATATCATTCCCACTTTGTTTTTGTCTCGATAAAGAGTCCTGATCCAAAATGTGACTGAATATTTCTACATGTGCATATTTCCTGGGCTCCCTAAACACGTCATTGCTTGCTCAAGGTTCCATTGTCTCTCAAAATGGTCACTTGCAATGAAATGGCATTGGCACCAGTGGAGCGACCACCATTAAGGCTGGTTCTGGAACTGACGTACGTACGTGACAAGGAAGGAGAAATGACTCTGGACTCCACAGGCAGAGCAATCACAAGTGAATCTGAGAAAAATTCTCTTGGTCTGTTGTATTGCTGAGTTGTATTTTGAAAATACACTTCTAATCATGTTAAAATGACCAGAGAAAATCTCATCAATGCATTGACATGAATATTACGTACAGCAAAACCCCGTTACTGGAATTCAAGCAACCCGCAAATAAAATGGCGGAAAATAAATAGGTAAAAAAATACATAAGTTTAAAATTAGCACACCTCACCATTAGTTCTCCATTCATGCAACACACAGTCTCAAGCAACTGGGAAATTCACTTATCCAGTATCTACCAATCCCCATAGGTGCTGGATACCCGGAATTTTACTGTACTTCACTTATTGACTTGCATGGAAATTTGACCACAGAAAAATCTTGAGGGTTTAAATAAGATGAAGCTGGGTGCTGATAAAAAAATACAACCCCAATGGCAGCAATACCACATTATAGTGGATACAGTGGTCAATGCACCTCAAATAATTATTGAGCCAGACTGTAACTTAATTGGAAGGATTAAGGATAATAAGGATAATAACTTGAGGTTTTAATAATTCTGAGCATTTCATTGTCCTTTAATTGGGGAGAGAGAGTGAGGAAATTGGGTAGAATGAAAACCCCAGTTCCTGATGTGAGAGGTCAGGTTCGCTCCTGACTAAACTCATGCAGCCATTTCCTCTTTCCATTTCATTACTTGGCAAGAGATGTTGCTGTGTTCAGAGCCCAGAGCTGCAGGTGGCTGTTGGTTGACGTGAGAACTTTCCTTCTCACAGCTTCTCAATTTAGGATCAACGCAAGTCATGACTCCAGCTCATTGGTTATTCAGACACCTTCCTTGTAAATATGTCATTTGCTTTAGTCTTATCTTCTGATCACTAACAGAGGACAGAAAGGTGCAATTCTCTTGATAAAGGCATGGAAATATAATCAATTAAAGACAAGAAAAATGGAAAGAGAAGTCAATTGGGACTGGATGACAATAGGCTTGGATTTTTCTATAGAATAAGTACCGATTGGAGGAAGTCCTGCCAAACAGTTGATGGTGCCGCAACATTGAACAGCAATAAGAACTAACATTCTTACAAATGTATTTAATGTTGTCAAGATATTCTCTGTTATTTGTTGCCCATTGCTGTCAAGGGCATAATTCAGTATCTATTCCTAATTGTCCTTGACTTTAATGGCATCCTGGTCATTTCAGAGGACAGTCAGGAGCAAATCACACTGGTCTGGGTCAGGAGTCAAGTTACAGATCAAACCAGCTAAGGATATAAGCTTATACTTAATGAACATCAGTGATTTAGCTGGGTTTTACTTTTTTTGGCAACATGACTGATTCTTGCTTTTTATTCCAGATTTATTTCTACTACAAATATAATTTTTTAATTGCTGTAGTGAGATTCAGCTCAAGCATTGGGATCGTTATCTCAGGCCTGTGAATTATTGAAGTGCCGCTCAACCTGTGGGTGGGTAACAGCCCTCTGGTGCCTCTTCACTGCTGATAAATCCATTGGGAAACCTGCAACAAAACTTTTAAGCTCAACCTCATGAATCCAGCTTTACACTGTCACTATGGCATTTATTCTTTGATAATTATGTTGTTTGCTACAGGGATGAGTGTGAATGAGGCCAGCCTCAGGGCCAGCATATGGACTTGTGCTAAAGAAAGCATGTCCAGGAACAAACTACTTGCAAAATTTATTCCTGTCCCAAAGCTAAGTGATAACACATTGATTCGCTCTTACAGCCCAGAGCTGTTAAACATAGGAAATTCAATCGATTCTTTGACATTTCACCATACAATTTCAATCCTTTCAGTTTCACTTAAGAATCTCCATCAATCCCACCAGGGTTGTAGAGAGTTCTGGGAAGCTGGTCAACCCCACTGCCGCTCCCATTGGAAGCCTGGTACCCCAATCTTCCCAACTCATGTGAAAAGATTTGCAGAGGCTGATGCTTCCCAAATAATTGGCAGATAAAGTCCAACCCAGATTAAAAAGAGATTAATTGTAAGATGCGGGTCTCTGCAGGGTAGAGGAACAAAGACATGGAAGTACCATGTACCAATGACTAAAACCTGTTCTACAGGTTTGCAAGGTCATAAAGAAAACAATTCTAGCACAAGGGTCACATTCCAGGGAACAAGAGGACGGCTCTGTAAATGGAGAGGCAAGGGGTGGAGATTTGGAGGAAAGAAGAAGAGGGATGGGGAAGAGAGGAAGAATGGGAAGTTATGGTAACCAGGTATTGCACCTTGGGAAGGTCACACCTGGAGCTCTGCACTTTGAGGCTGAAGGATGACCTTTTAGACATATAGAAGATTATGAGGTTCTATTTCCCATGGTAAATAAGGTGAGTAGAAGAAAATTTAAAGGGGATCCAATGGGTATGCTTTTCTCACAAAGTGTGGTGATATCAGGAACATGGTAAAATCAGACACGATAATGACTTTTAAGACACATTCAGACAGACACTTAAGCAGGCAGGGCATTGAAGCACATGGTCCTAATGCGGACAAATGGGATTGGTGTGGATGGGCAAAAAGATTAGCATGGACGTAGAGAGATGAAGGGCCCATTTCAGTACTATTTGACAGTGATACAAATACAAATCAGGCAAGAGAATCACTAAGCATTCTCCGTCTGCAATAAAACCCACCTTTAAGTATCCTCTGAGACTTGACGGAAAAGCTTTTTGATGTATTTAGAATTTACAAAGACCTTGTCTAATGATAATGGATTTTAACATTTCGTAACTCCCTTGAGTCCAAGATAGATTACAATGGTATATCTAAAGTTGAATGCTATTTACCCCTTCAGAGAGCCCATAGCCCATAATTCAGTCTTTGTGAATTGTGGTATTTTCAAAATTCCAACTCATTTTGATCTTAATTTAGATGCACTATTATCTAGCACTTCAAATCTAGCATCAGAAATAATAAGGCCGAGGAACAGGAGTGCACATTGTGTGAATATATAAAATATTACCTACATTAAAATTAAAGTTTTATATGTCCATTATTTCATTATTTTGGCTAGAACAAGCGCTTCAGGAAAGTGAAAGGAAAGACGACATTTTACAACACTGTCAATAATGATCAGTTACTGCCATTCAAACCTCAGGGAATAGAAGATCTGAATCTAAAAGTAGGAATGTGCAAATCAATCACTTTTAATGAGTACCATAATGGCAAAAGAATATTGTTTAATTCAGTTACAGAAAATCCAACCGCAATTCTGTCAACAGAAGTAACATTAGTTTTGTACAATAAATATAAACCGAACATGAAGGCTGAAATTTATGCATTTTGGACTAAATATTCTGCAATAAATGTTAATCAACTGCCAGTAAAATCTTCTGTCACTGAAAATGAATTATCAGATGAAACTCTCAGGTCCAGCAACCCATGACCTGACTGGTGCCAGACTACAGCAAAACCAAACCACACAATTTCCCCTGATCATCCTCCTCTGACCAGAGAAATTTTCCTTTGAAGTAGTGACACCACTTGGGTCAAGTAAGAGTTCAGAGGACTGTCTTTAACTTGAAGTTTCCATGAGTTCTAAATGCTGTTGGCTAAGATTGCATTGTTGCATTGGAAGGTTAATGAACTGCAGCTTGGTGTGGAACCAGTACAGAGAATAATACTGTAGATCAGATACAATAAGCTTACAGATGGACAACACAACACAGATGAAAGATTGTACATAATTCTTGAGAAGCTAGAGATCTCTGGGAGTATTTCCCTTTATTGGTTCAGGCACTGGACTATGATGGAACTGCATAGAATAGTTGTTAGACCACAACTACAATTTTGCAGACACACATTACAAGAAGTTCCATTACAATGAGACAGAATATAGAAAGGAGATAGAGGGACTAGCGGCTTGGGGGCAGAGCAACAAGCTCTCCCTTAATGTCAGCAAGGCAAAAGTGTTGACCATGGAACTTAGAGAAGAGGGGTGGAGAGCATTTCCTTGACCACATCAACAATGCTGAGGTGTGAACGTTTAGCGGGTAGGGAGGGGGTTGGGAAGGAGGGAAGGAAGGGGGGGAAGGGGAAAAAAATGACACTGTGTATATTCAAGAGGGAAATGTTTGTGTGTATTTTGGTTAATAATTTTTTTTAAATGCTGAGGTGGAGATAATACATAGCTTCAAGTTCTTCGGTGTAGGCAGCTCCAATGACCTGTAATGGTCCAACCAGGTTAATATAATGGCTAACACATCTATTTCTTCAGAAGCCTGAGAAAATTTAGCATGTCATCCGTGTCCCTCAACAACGTCTACAGATTTACCGTCAAAACCTATAGGAAGCATCACTGCATAATATCGGAATAGTTCTGCCTGAGACAGCAAGAAACTGCAGAGCTCACCAACGCACAGTCCCACCTCCCCTCCATTGATTTCATCTACATGACCCATCGCCAACTGATTAAAGGACTCATCCCACTCAGCCCACGCTCACTTCTCCCTCCTCTTGTTGAAGTGTGAACTCACACACCACCAGTTCAAGGACAATTTCATTCCCATTCCTATCAGATTCCTGAATGAATCTCATACGAGTAAAATAATGTTGGCCTTGCTCTGTTCCAAATGATTTATCTCTCTGTAACTGCACAGCATACTGTTTTTTTAATCATGGTAGTCTGCATGGGTAGACAAGATCTACTGCTTTAAAACCAATCTTTCTTACTGATCCTCAATATACATGACAATAATAAACCTGAACTTGAAGCCTGCAACTACACAAAGGGTACGAGAGATTATGTACAAGGTGTTGTCAGTGCTGGAAAATATAGTGACGAGGAGACTCTTGCAAAGCTGGTGTTGTTTTCTTTGGAACAAGGAAGTCTGAAGGGAGATTTAACTGAAGTGCAGAAAATTTATGAAAGCCCAGTAAAAAAAAAGACCCATTTTCCTTTCCACAGAGGTTAGTAACTAAGGGATGTAGATTTGTTAAAGGTTCCATTATTGTCACAAAGCACTACATTTTGAATGGAACATACATGAAATTCTTTAATTTTTGTCTACTGTAAGGCAGACAGAGAGCCACTTTGACAAGCCCTTCACAGAAACCTACAGCACCTGGTGTTCCCAGACGGTCTCCCCTCCGAGTACTGATCAGGTCTGAGGTCCGCTTAGCTTCCGAGATCAGACAATCTCAGGCATATTCACCTCATCATGGCTATCCCTCGGGTCGAGGATGATGGCTTTTGTCCCGTTGATCCCACAGAGTGAAGATGCCTGTCCATGTATTTGTTTAAAGTGGACTTGATGTTGCACTCCAAGAAGCACACGATACTTCACAAATTAATGAACTAGTTCCAATGGCGTGGAAACTATGATGATTGGAGCGAATGGATTTGTTGCTGCCTTCATCCGCCTTCACATCCGTTGAGTTCAGAGTAACTTCGTCTGCCTATTCCACCGTTGAGGACTTGGTTGGATTGCTCTTTATCAAGAGACCTCACCCGTGAGCTCACTGTTATGGATGGGCCTACCAGGAGCACAGCTCCAGATGGCATCGCTCTCGGGATCATAGGACCACACAAGATGCACCGCCACGATAAGGTGACATTCCACGTATTCAGGCTATTAGGCTTGTTAAAGATTGGAAGGGTTTGTGGAATATTTTTTTCTTTCAGCTAGTCTGTGGCTTTGGAGCTCTGTGAAAAGGTACTGTGGGCAGAAACTTTGGGCACTTCTAAACAGTATTTGATAAGCTAAGTCCAGGACAGAGGGATCTTGAGGTCCAAATCCATACATCCCACATGGTCGCTGCTCAGGTTGATAGAATAGTAAAGCAGGCCTATGGGATGCTGGGCTTCATTAATGGGGGATTGAGTTCAAGAGTAGAGTGGTCATGTTGCAACTCTACACTGAGAAGACTGTTAGAGTATTGTGTTCGGTTCTGGTCACCTCATTATAGGAAGGATGTGGAAGCTATGGAGAGGGTGCAGAGGAGATTGACCAGGATGTTGCCTGGATTGGAAAATATGCCTTTTGAGGCAAGGTTAGCAAAGCTGGGACTTTTCTCTTTGGAGCAAAGGAGGATGAGAGGAGACTTAACAGAGATCTACAAGATTCTAAAAGGCATAGATAAGGTAGAGAGTCAGCAACTTTTTCCTAGGGAGGGAGTAGCAAACACCAGAGGACAACTGTATAAAGAGAAGGGAGGAACATTTAGGGGAGACATCAGGGGTAAGTATTTTTTACACAGTGCTGTGGGTTCCTTGAATGCATTACCAGGAATGATGGTGGAGGCTGGGACATTCGGGACATTTAAGAGACTTCTAACAGGCACATGGATGGAAAAAATAGGTTATGAGGTTGGGAGGGTACCATATTGTTTATGGGGTATGTATATATCCAGGGCTGTCATGTGCTGTTATGTTCTTTGTTAAGCCCCAAAAATGTCAACACCTACACACCAATGAATGAAGAGTTTGAAAGTGGAAATCAATCTGGTCTATTTGTGGGCAAAAAGACATGATGGGTTTAATTGCCTTTTTTCGTGCTGTAAATATCAATGATCCTTGATTGTTTATCACAATCCAAAGTCACTGTTGGAAAGCACAAATGAAGGTTTTCCTGAGCTTTGTTGTAAAATGTGACAACCCATTTGTTCAGGTGCCGCAGCTAATTCAGAAAATTATACAACTAATTTCACTTTAATTAACTACTTTGTGGGTTACACTCATAAATGTCCTCAAAAGCAATTTCAATTCTACCCCCCTCCACCCCGTTTTTTAAAATTAGTTCTGTTCAGTGAAATAAAAATCTGAGATGAGACCTTCTGTTTCTCAGAGATGTAGCAGAAAATAATGAAGGAAACGAAGGTGACGAATAGGTGGGATGGGAGATCGGTCAATGACTGTGGCACCAATCCAAAGTAATTCCAACAACTCATTTATATTGACATTTTCAAATGAATCCCCTGACGAAGTCTGAACCCCCATTAACACCAGTGAGGCCAGACAGGCAATAAAAAGTGCTCTTTTGCATGATGCATTTCTAAGCGAGAGACAAAATTTTAAACGTGCCTTCTCATTATATGTATGCTTGCACTGTGAGGCTAGTGCAAGACACCAAATTTTATGACAATAAATTCTGATTCTGATTCATGAAATGAACTGCCTGATCAACAATGCCTGGCAAGTAAAGGAGACATTTTTTAATCCTTAAAGAGTGATGAGAATGAGGACACTGGGAGCATTGGAAGTTGGGTAAGCAAATATCGGAGGTTACGTTTATGAGAAGGCTGAACAAATACAGGAAAGGAATGAGAACAGAAGGCTTTATTGATAGATTTAAATAAGGAAAAAAACTGACCAAACTTAGAATGCTGTTAGGTCAAATGGCTTTGGTCTCATGACACAATACCAGAGCAGCACAGTTAGCGCCACACTGGTATAGCGCCAGCAATCAGGATCAAATCTAGCACTGTCTGTAAGGATTTTGTACGTCCTCCCCGTGTCTGTGTGGATTTTCCCCAGGGGCTCTGGTTTCCTCCCACCCTTCAAAACGTACCAGGATAGTATGTTAATTGGGTGCAATTGGGAGGGATGGGCTCATGGGCTGAGAGGGTCTGTTACTGTATGTCTAATACCCTGCACTTTGTTTTACTGTAACATTGTGTGTTTATTCTTTCATTGCTCGCTGCACTTTGAGAGGTTGACTTCATTGGATTACACACAAAACAAAGTTTTTTTTAAACTATATCTCAACAGACATGACAATCAACAATTCAATTCTCTGTATGCCACAGGAGGTGGGCAGGGATGAATGAATGCTGTCAGAATGAACAGGTCATGTCTGTCCTCAATCAACTCAGAGAAAAGTGAAATCAAATTGTTGTAAAATCAAAAGGAGAAAGAAGGTAATGGCCAAGAATCAAGATGGGAATTCAACATGGATTGCAGTAGAGAGTTCATTTGGGGTTAGGGAAAGTAATGTTTCACAAAGACCCAAGGCCTTGTTTACCTCTCTCCATTAAATTGACCTCAAAATGGCAAACTGTTTGTGCAAATTATCAGGGTATTATTTGTCCACTCACCCATTGCCAACTCACATTCAACACTAATAAATGAAGAACACGCCACCATCTCAATGTGGGCTTTGGGTTAAGTTGCTTCAATGCACCACTTCCTCAGCCAAGTTGATACCTCGAACATGATGGGAAGTAAAATATAAACTGGAGATTAGAAGCAACGTCACACCCTGAAACAGTGCATTGTGTGGGCATTATCAAACACAAAAGGAAAAAAAACCAATCCAACAGCACTTTACGGAATGTCAGCATGAACACCCCTCAACTGTATTTCCAACAGGGATTAAAGTAAAAACACAAAGCTGGAGAAACTCAGCAAGTCAAACAGTGGACTTTACACACCAAAGGTAAACAAACATAACTCACGTTTTGGGCTCAAGGTCACAAGATATAGGAACAGAAGCAGGCCCTTTGGCCCATCGAGTCAGCTCTGCCATTCTATCATAAGCTAATCCATCCTCCCACTCAGCCCCACTCTCCAGCCTTCTCCCCATAATCCTTGATGCCCTGACTAATCAAATACCTGTCAATCTCTGCCCTAATTACACCCAATGTTTCCACAGACTCACGACCCTTTGGCTAAAGAATTTTTTTCTGTATCTGTTTTAAATTGACACCCTTTTATCCTGAAGTTGTGCTCTCTTGTCCTAGACACCTCCACCATGGGAAACAACCTTACCATGTCTACTTTGTCCAGTCCTTTCAGCCTTCAAATGTCTCGATGATGTCCCTCCTCATCCTTCTCTACTCCAACAGCCACCAATTGTTCCTCATATGGCAACCTTCTCATTCCTGTTAGCATTCTAGTAAATCTTCTCTGAACCTTCTCCAACGCCAGCATGCCCTTTCTGAAACAACGTACCCAAAACTGTACATCACTACTTTAATTCTCCACCACTGTATTTACAGTACAGGTATACCCACTTTACAAAACTAGAGCATTCCTAGGAAACCTTTCATAAGCCAAAATGGCGTAAAGCAAAGACCCATTCACTACTATTGGAGGCTAGTTTTGTAAAAGCAAAAACCCATTCAAATCCTTTCATAAAAGTGATCACAGCTTTGTTTGTAAAAGTGAATTTTTGTAATTTGAGTATTCGTAAAGTGGGGTATACCTATACAGTATTTTTTGTCTTTTAAACTAATTATTCTTAATGCATGTGCATTAGTTAGCCCTTGCAAGAGCAACCAGAAAATACACTTATCCTGCATATACCAATCTCCATAGGTGCCAGATACCAGGGGCTTTACTGCATCAGAAATCAGGTCAAATAATAGAAATCTTTTCACAATGGATTAGTGCCACATTTGGCACTGAAGCTCCAGTCCCTTCAGTAGAGCAAAACGTACAATGCCCACAAACCAGTCTTGTGTCTTATAATGTGAAAGCTATACACTTGGAGCCTTCATGATCTAAAGTTAGATGTTTGCAGAAATAATTTTGCTATTTTCATGCTCAATCACGATCTATTTTCTGCTTTTCTGATGACTTGTGAATCTGTGCTGTTGGTTTACTGCAACATTCATGCATTACATTGTTGAACATCTTGTTAAACTATCAAAGATTGTCACACAGAACAATGATTTAAAACAGCTTCCCTTTATTCTCTGACAGCCGAACTCAAACAGGCTTTGAGGGACAAGTTTTATTTTCTATGTAGCACTTTATTAATATATGATGTGAACACATAGTGACAGACTTATTCACACTCGGAGTGGGTTTGATGGAGGCTGCAAACAGGACAAGCCCAACAGATCTGATATTTAGTCATGGTGGGTTGGTTCCTGAAGGAATAGAGGATGTTTACAGCAATGGTGCATCCAGTTTAGTTGTGAGACATCCCACCCATGAATATCCACGTTCACTCTTTCAGTTTTCTGATTGTTGTGGCTGGACAGTTTGATCTGTATCTTATTAAGTAATGAGCCAGGTTCAAAGGTCTGAATAACAAACTCCCTGCTCCTATTTTGTGTGTCCTCATGAATGAGGAGAGCAGATGTAAATCAGCTTGGTTGTTATTGATTGAATTCCTGTTGGAAATATCAATAAAATGTTTTGCTGCGCTGTCAACTATCCCCGATACAGGTCAGTGCAGAAGGAGTAGCCACTTGGGTGAAGTTCTCAAAGATGTCCAAATACGTGCCTGAGGTGATGTTCCTCAAAATAAATATGCAAACAAATGAGCTGGTGAGCAGTGGGACTGAAGAAATAGGATTAGTGATCGTTTGTATCTGATTTATTGGATCTGAGGTACCATTGATACATTTATTTCTGTCATTCTCCAAGAATGGTCTACTTCAGAGTGAAAATTTTATTTATTTTTACCAGTACAGTGATATCACAGCCCCCTATTCCCAATCCAGTTTACACTGAATGGTTTGGTCACCAGTTTAACAATATGCCCCATGCCATCTTATTATACAGTAACTCAGGTTTATCTTAGAAAAGCTCTCTGTTGGGGCGTCATGTTGAAGTTGTTTAAGACATTGGCGAGGCCAAAATTGGAATATTATGTGCAGTTCTGGGCACCTAATTACAGGAAGGATATCAATTAGATTGAAAGAGTGCAGAGAAGATTTATTTGGATGCTGCTGGGTCTTCAGAAGTTACAGGGAAAGATTAAACAGGTTTGGACTTTATTCCTTGGAGCGAAGAAGAATGAGGGGAGATTTGATCGAGGTTTACAAGATTATGAGAGGTACAGATGGATGCAAATAGGCTTTTTCCACTTAGATTGGGGGAGATAAATATGAGAGGTCAATGTTTTAAGCTGAACGGGAAAGGTTTAGATGAAAATTCTTCACTCAGAGTGGTGGGAGTGTGGAACGAGCTGTCATCTGATGTGGTGAATGCTGGCTTGATCGTGTGTTTTAAGAATAAATTAGATAGGTACATGGATGGGAGAGGTCTGGAGGATTATGGAATTGGAGCAGGTCAGTGGGACTAGCAAGATGATGGTCAGCACAGACTAGAGGGGCCAAATGGGCTTTTTCTATTCTGTAGTGTTCTATGGATCTCTAACCCGGAGACTGCACCCATCACATTTCCCTACCATTATGGGCTTTCATTCAATCCATCCGTCCATCTCTCTACCACTTGATTCGTTCACATTTATTTCCTTTTTTTCTGTCTCATGGCACATTATGGTAATTTAATTTTTACCGCTGCTGTCAGTTTACATTACTAACTACAGCAAGAAGGAGTTCTGGAACATCTTTAACTTGCAATACGACATATACTTTGTTTTTTTTTACATTCATTACCCCTTCACAATCAGAACATGGACCATTCTCATTACACATCAGTGTTTAAATTCTCAACATAGGCTCGGCAGTTTTTGAAGCCATCAGTTCATTCATTTTCATGTTCATTTTTTTTCTAATACAGGTCAACTCCGATTATCCGAAATGATTGGGACTGGGCCGATGTCGGATAAACGTTTTTTTCAAGAACTAGTTTTTTTTTAAAAAACAGTCCAGTAGCAACAGCAAATCACTTGTAACAATGTTTAAGCAACAACAAACAACAAGGGAAGGCTTTTTAAGTATTAAAATAATGTTTAAATCTCACCCAAAAAAATGCTGGCCAATGGCAATCACCGAGACCTCCCCACCAAGGTTCCTGCTCTTACCTGGGAGCCTGAGGTCCGCACTGCCACCAGGAGCCCAAGGTCCCTGGTCAGTTCAGCTCCAAAACAATTACAGATAAATGAGAATTTCTGATTTGTTTTGGATATATTGATTTATTTGAAGTTTAAAGATTTTTTGGATATTGAGGATTTTGGAGAATCCAATCTCAAGTATTCTAGTTGTTCTGCATTTAAAATCCCCCTCCGAGGAATAATTACGTTCAATCTTGTACAATAGGATCACAGTAGAATTAAGTGTGCCGGGAGAAATTCATAGCCAGGTTATTTAGTTTGTACAAATAGGATCTAAACAGATTTATATAGGTGTGAACAAGTTCAGGCTCCATTATAGCTTGAGGCACAATTGGGGCCATTGCCACCCAAAATCCTAGAATTTCAAGGTAATAGGCCCCAACTTCTTCCTGGATAGGAAGCCCGTTCTCCATTCTGCACACCCATTTGATCTGTGCAAAACTGCTCAGCTATAAACGACTATAACCTGAACTTCACAATCTCTCCACACACAAAATGAAAATGCAAACATTTATCTATAAAATCAAAAAGCTTTTTACACAAAACTGCACCTTATCTCCCTCCATTGTTTAATCCTGACATCATTGTTTAAAAGGTGTCTTTTCTTAAGAAATAATTCCAAGATCCTTTCCTCAATCATCCCCCACTTATGCTCTCAAAGAAAGTGCATCACATTAATTGCTCCATGGGACAGGAAATCAATTCTGCCTTTAACTTTGCCAGAAGTTTATCTTGTTAGACCTTTGCCCACCGCCCACAATCCCAACATTTCTATGATTTCAATCACACATAACTAGAATCCTTAATTTCTGTTACTCTTCTATATTGAAGCAGAAGCAAAATTATCTTCTGTCAGTTTAATACAGAGGGCAGGATGAACCGCAAGCTTGTGCCACCACTACAGTGCCATCAATTCCTCACTCTGTCACATTTATTCCGAAAGATCATGTGGGAAGTAGTAGAGCAATAAGCTACCATATTACAGAGAGGCAAGATGCATTGAGATTCATTGGTGGCAATTAAATCTAAATACCAGTGTTCAAACATTGTCAATTAGCATGGCCCTTTTATATCAACCAGTTGAGCCATCCTTACATTTTACACAGTCAAGTGTGAGGGCTGCTTTAAATGTCAAATGTAACATTAGGAGCTGCATGAAGAATTTAAATTCATCAGTGTGGCAGGGTGTCTGTCACCTTAGGTCAGAGACTCCAAAAGGAAAGGGACAGGCACTGTTACAGACATGAAGTAGGTTTCATCAGTGAATCTGTGCCTCAGGACGAGTCAGGACTTCCTGCAACACTGGATTCACCTTTGGTTTGATTTAAGCAGAAGGGTAAAGAATAGCTTTCAATGTACAGTGTGGAGGGTTATGGACTGAGTGCAGATCAGTGGGACTAGGCAGAATAATGGCCAAAGGGCTTGTATCATTCTATGGTTTGAAATAGATACTCCTCGTTTTGTTATAATCCCATCTGATGTTACTGGAGCAGAGGTCTTTGTCCATTCCACCACCCCTGTACCTGTGTGTACTTCCCAGGCTACAAAGAAGCTATGGCAATGAGGAGGAGCAGTGAAGAAAATATACGCAAGTGCTGGAGAAATTCAGCAGGTCCCACAGCATCAATGGGAGGCAAAGATATACAACCACTGTTTTGTGCCTGAGCCCTTCATCAGTGATCTTGTGTATTTACTGCAATTAGCATCTCCAGACTTTCTTCTTTCATGGAACAGTGAAGAGATGGTTTTAAGAAACGTAACCAGGAAGGAGATTGAGATATATGTGTAAGCAATTCTGGAGCATGGATTCCAGGCTTTTGAATGCATGGTCACCAATGGACAAGATAAATAGTGGGAAAATTGGCAAGAGGAGGAGAAAGACATGCAGAAAGTTTCTCATGTCTGAGGAGTTAACAGAAAGAAATGGCATAAAATTGTCAAGAAAGGTGTGAGGGATCAGAATGGAAGGAATTAAGAACAAACCTCAGGCTTGCTTTGAACAATGTGAACCATTTTCCACAAGTTCAAAAAAAGCCACTTTGTAATTGCTAGAAATTGCACCAAAAAAAACGTTCTTATATCTTTTAAATCCTTTCAGATGCAACGAACAATCCCTTTTCATCAAACCACATCTATGACTGAAGTCCAAGATAGGAGCTGTCATCAACTCCCATCTTGTGCAAAGTGAACTTAATGATCTACACTCGAGTAGGTAATGAATTGTGATGCTGTGTGATGACCTTTGTTAAGAAATTTTTTCATTTTGACTGGAATGAAGGCTGGTTCTTCCAGCTTTAATATAAAAAGAAGAAATTGGTTTCCTTAAAAGCTGCACTGGTCATGATGCTTTGCATTCAACTTTCTTCCAACATCTCTTAAGATGAGGTGTCACAGTAGAAAATTAATCTCCTAGGTTGGGGTTTAAGACAATGGAACTGCTTTGTGAGGAGACAAGAAAACTTGTTCTCTGGAAGCAGCTACAAGATTAGGAAGTCAGATGGTGGAGGATGGGGGGGGGGAGGGGGGGAGAATGCTGATGGAGGCTAAGTCAACAGGGAGAATGACTAGAGCAACAATGGGTGTGGTCATTTCAACTAGTGCAAGGGGGAGGGATCAAACTGCTGCTGGAACACAAGGGAGGTGGGGGAATGAAATGTGGCAAGCTTTTTCTATATTCCAGTTTGTTTCCATTTCTTTCTTTGTTTACATTCAGCTCTTTTGTTAATAGAGTTTATTGCACAACCAATAATTAGAAATTTTGCCAAGAAAAAGAATCTCAGGGTTGTATGTGATGTCATATATGTACTCTGAACTTGTGAGAAGATTCTGAGCCTGAGCTTTTACATGTGTGTAGCAGACTGAGTATCAGAGACATGGTAACACAATGGGTAGGGCTACTCGCTTAGCAGAGCATTGAAACAGTAAGATGTTTGAATTCCACCATGGATTTAAATTTATTTTCAATTTAAATTTTAAACTTTTTAGATGTTATTTTTTTTAAATTTTGGACATACAGCAGTTACAGGCCCTTTTGCATTTTGACCGGTGGAAGGAAACTGGAGCACCTCGAGGAAACCCACACAGACATGGGAAGAACATACAAACTCCTTACAGACAGCGCGAGATTCGAACCCAACCTGATCGCTGGCGCTGTAACAGTGTTATGCTAATTAAACTTCAAGTTTAATATTGAATAGTCAAATCAGCTCGTCTGAAGTCACAATAAACCATGAAACAACGAGACACATATGGCTCAATAAGGCTTTTCAGGATGGAAAGGCCGTCCGCTTTGCTGAATTGGCTCAAATGCGAATCCAGACCAACAGATGTGATTGAGTGTTTCTTCAGTTTAGTGATAATTAGGGATGAACAGTAAATGCCAGTGAGAGCCATATCCTGCAAACGAATAAATAAAGTTCTCAGGGTGGAAGCCAAAATGAAGGAAAAATAAGGAATTGTAATGAAGACTGAAATTAATGGAAATATTCTTCTTGTCTAATGAGTTGCTAACCTGCTCTTGTATGGGAGGGTTCTCAATAGTGCAAGATGTCCAGGAGTAACAACTCAACACCACTGGAAGTTTACTACATTGTTACAAATGGAAATTTATTAAGAATCGATAAGGGGTGGCGGCTCACCATGAGGCAGACAAACCGGCCCAGCTTGTAAGCCACGCGGCGGGGCAGCCGGGCAAAATGGTGCCTTCGGGGGTTTCCCGTCCTTCCAGCACGGGGCTCAGAAACCCACGCCCGGGTGACATCAGCGCCCTCCAACGCGGTTCTCAGCCAGGTCTAGGCTGGGAATATAAGTGCACCCCAGCAGCCTGCAATAAACCAGTCTGCTTACTGAGCTCAATCTGTGTGTGCGTGTTATTACAGGAGCATGGAGCTGCCGCTACAAAGGTTCCATTTCTTCAGATATTTCAACAAATATGCAAGATGATTCAATTGTTCCAAAGGAAATGAAAATTCAGTGAATTTGACTTCCAACACAGTGAAAACCTGAATGATAACATGTTAGAAGATCATGTGATTGTATTGTGGAACAGGTTATGCATGGTTATGGACCAATTATTCACCATTGGTTCAATTCTTATAATAATATTTAATTGCTGAGTTAATAGAAACAGCAATTTCAAGAGGACTGTTGTGACCCCTCCTTTCATCAACATCATCTTGAGTGGAAGACAGATTGAAACGTATTTTAGAATTCCATTCCAGATACACAACCATTTGATATAAATAGAAGACGCTGATAAGCACTCTCTTTGCTCTATACCATCTAATCTCTCTCCGAAACTCTGCATCTATTTATTGTACTATGTATGAGATGGCTAATTGGTCTGCTCATGAAACAACCCCATCATTGCACCTTGATACATACGATAATGAACTTGAATTTGAACTTTAAGGGCATAAAATACTTCCCAGTGATTAAAGAATGTCTACATTTAACCTATCTCATTTTTATGTAGATATTGATTCACTATTTGAAATGCAAAATTTTTGAAGCTTCACAGATCCATGTTTTGGGAATACTCAAATTTAGAGAGTTTTTGGAAAGACAATTTCCAAACTTTATCCATGATTTTAAAATCAATATAGAACCTCGTCCTTTAATTACTCTGTTTAGTTTTTCGTGTGAACCAGATAGAGCTCTGTCCACAACTCAGGGAAAAGTTTTAGCTCTCATGGCGCTGATGGCCAGACGAGCAATTTTACTGCAATGGAAAGATGATTCCTCACCTACCGATGGTTACATGAGGTAATGTCTTACACAGGCTTGGAGAAATATTGATACAATATTAAAGATAGAGCATTTCGATTTGTAAAGATGTGAAGCCTAGTCTTTGAATACTATCAAGATTGGAAGAATTAAGAACTCTGAAAAGTCCAGGAGTTTGCTGTTCAATGTCTGGAGATCACTAGCTGATTCCAAACTTCCTTTTGTATAACTAATGGTAACCTTGATTAGTGGGAGGAGGTAGATCAGTTTTAGTTTTATAGGTTTCCTTTTTCTTCATTCATTTTGTCTTTTTTTACCCAAATAATTTGGTAAATGGGTTTGAATTATATATATTATGAATATATTAATTGCTGTTTTTCATATGAATAGGCAACTGGATAATACTGTGATATCATTTTTTTCTGATTTTCTTTACGTGTATATGAAGTTTATACATTAAACTCAATAGAAATACTTTAAAAAGAATAATGCTGTTCTATTAGGATATGATGGAAATTCTCCTTTGCCCTTAACACTTTGACAACAATGATTCAAACAAATTAGTAATAGAATTCTCCATTGAATCATCAGTTGTTCATTTTGTTGGTCTGAATGACTTTTCGAGGATACTTCAGCACAAGGACTGCAAACTTCAATCAAGGATCACCGCTTAATCACAACACTTCATTTAATTCCTGATGTAAATTCTCTCCAGTGCTCCCCAGCAACATTGCAACAATCTGGAATTAGCCAGTGCGGACATTCCATTGTCTTTACTCACCCTTCATTCCAAATTTGGAACGCCGTCCATATTTGTTAATCAGAATGAATAAAACGAGCAGGAGAATGCAGGCAAAAGCTGCAAGTCCAACAGCAATAGAAACCTGTTGGAGAACAAAGTGGAGGATCAGAAATGGTGCTTCGAGACTTCAAAGTACTTTAGTCCCACTATCATTAGGCAATCTCTAATGTGCCTTTGATGAGAAGCAATCTGGTTTCTCTTTATTCCTTTGAAGTAACAGCCATCAAATATTCATGGAGCAAAATCTGATTAAAGCAACATTCTAATTAATCAAGTAGCAAGTTCACTGATATATTGGGCTGGATTGATACTTAACACGGGCAATGGTTCCATAGGGAACTGGTCGTCCTCCGAAGTTCAGTCTTGAAATGCCACGGAAATTGGAATCAAGCCAAGATAGGAAAGTTGGCACCTCTCTCCCACTCTAAAGGCAGTGGCATCTCTGGGTTATACAGACCCAAAGGGACCAGATAGATCTTTCCAAAAATTAGTTTACTCCTTTCAAGTGTCTCTGAATATCAGAAATGTTTAAAAATCATGAAAGAGGACTTAGGCAGCACTCAGTTCATTTTATGGGCCAGAGGTGTGCCCCAACCACCCCCCTACCCCCTACCCCCACAAAAAGGTCGTGTGCTCTGTCTCAGGAAAGGCCAGTGTGCAGTAGGGACACAATCTCAGAAGTTCATGTTGAATTTCTTGGCAAAGCAAACCACATTTGGTCCTGATGTCGGGGGCATCAGTGTGGGGAGAAGGACCACATGGGTTTCTATGCACCCGCACCCCCCCCCCCACCACCGCAAATTTTCCAGTTCCCTGCTACAATTCCAAGTTAGAAGTAGACACCGTGATTGAAGTAAAAACACAAAGCTGGAGAAACTCAGCAGGTAAACAGTGTCCTTCATATAGCAAAAGGTAAAAATACATAACCAATGTTTCAGGCTTGAGCCCTTCATTAAGGTACCTTGACCTACAATTCCAAGTTATGCTGGTTGTTAAATTTTAGCAGGGTGGCAGGAAAACTGATGGGTATGCGAGGGAATAGGTTATATTGAAGTAAGAGGATGCTAGCAACTTATAGGATCACTATGCTGGGAGCTGACATAGGCAGAATATTTTTTATATCGGCAGCTGTGATGGGGCAGGTGGATTTGGTAAGGTAAATTGGATACCTCCTGGCCCAGTATTTCCTCACGGTGTCTGTCTGTGCCCCTCCTGCTTGGTAAACTTAAATAACAGCACCTAATAGCCTGAATATACCTGAGATTGTCTGATCTCAGAAGGTAAGCAGGCTCAGGCCTGGTCAGTACTTGGAGGGGAGACTGCCAAGGAACACCAGGTGCTGTAGGTTTCTGTGAGGGACGCTGGACAAAGTGGCGACTCTCTGCCTGCCTTACGGTAGACAAAAGTGAAAGAATTTCATGTATGTTACATTCTAAATGTAGTGTTCTGTGACAATAATGGAACCTTTACCTTTAACCTGTACCTCAAGGTGGGGAGTACATGTTCAGTGCCTACAATGGTAAATATACTCGATACAGCTCTTAACCCATGGTCTCCACCCAATATGGTAAATATACAACACCTGCACCCCAACATAATGAATAAGCATCATTTGTACTCCTATAAGTTTTGTTATCTTTTCAGCCCTGATTTGTGAGAAAGGATTTTTTTTGTTGACTGAGGCAGGTATAGTTCAATTGGACCAAAGTTCAATTCTCAGTGCAAAACGATGGTTCTGCTCACAGGCACTGAAGTGGAAGATGCCACAATATATGGCAAAGGTGGATTGCAAATGTACTCACTATATGCTAGTCTCTATTTATAGGGAAAGCAAAGATGCATATTCATGACTACACGCAGTTACACATTCAGTAATATCCTATTGTGTCTCAGTGAATGGATTCTTCAATCACTAGTACATGCAGAAACTTTACAACTTTTCCAATTTACAGGGGACATGGGCAGACAGTCAAAGGCATCAGGTTCAACTCTTCAACATAACAGCTAGTTGATGCCAACATTCCTCACTGCCAGCAGTACTTGTGTGATAATTAAAACGATCCCCTCTCTGCATTTGAAGCTGTGATAAATCTGAGCAAGCCAAGAGCTTCCCTTGTTGTCAGCATCGCCGAGCAGGATTACCTCAAAATGTTCGGAACCATTATTTCAAACAAAATTGCTTGCCAATTGGAGCAGGGCATTCATTCTCCCATTGTGCGGTGGAGCTCCCATTGTGAGCCGTGAATAAATATTTTGCTTCTGCAGGTGGAGGTGTTAATCTCACTGTTAAAGTGCCATTACACAATAATGTCTCCCCAACATGGCATTGTTCAATTTCATAATAAAGGCCCTTTGGACATAAAAATAAAAACTATCTGGAATCACAGAGGAGACGAAACAGAACTGCCAGTGGTGATTGTCAATAAATAGTGGGAATTTGGTTTCCTCAGGTTCAACAATGGTTCTGCAGATACGATCCCAATGACGAACAGATATTGAAGCAAAATGAGCACCTTTGGAAGTGCACATAGTGATTTCATTCTTGTCCTTGAGTACAGAAACAATACCTTGAATGGCTCTCTTGGGTAAGGTAGGCAGTGGATCTGGGAGAGGGTTCCTTCCTTAAATTCTCTCATGTCAGTCCACAGGAAGATGTTATGGATTGTCCTCATAAAATGAAGACCGACTTTCTGAGACAAGTGTAGGAGATTTTCTGGGTGAAATAAAATTTGAGGAGGATATTTTCAAACTAATAAAGAGATTAAGCATCTGGGATTGGATAGTAAGGTAACCAATGGGGTGATCACATTGTGGAAGATTCTGTTACTCTTGTGAGTGTACAGATTCTATCACCAATGTGTATATATACAGATGGTCGTGTAGGATGACTGTGATTGGCTGAGAATGTAGCCACACCTACTGGCAGGTCTTCAAGGATTGCTCCTGGCCAGACCAGGTCATTCTGGACTGGTCGACCTACTTGTGATATGCTCCAGTCTTTTCAAAATTTATTTTAGTTAATAAAATTGTAAATGCGCGTCGAAAGAACCAAGAACTTGTTGATCCAAACCAAGGCTTTTATTAACTAAAAGACTGGAGCATATCACAAGTAGGTCGACCAGTCCAGAATGACCTGAGAAGGCACTCAAATGCTGCCTGGGTTTCTTTTCGTACTATGCCCAATGGATTCCACACTATGCGACATCGCTGCTGCAGCGCTGCATGCCATCGACGAGTCCATTCCGTTCCAAGTCGAAAGCTATGTGCCTGACTTTGCACTGGTAGCCACTTTCAACCAGGCCGGCCGGCCGGCCGGTAGCCTTCTTCTCCAGAACCCTCCAAGGTCCTGAGAGCCAACACTCACTCCTCTGTCGAGAAGAAGGCCCAGGCCATAGTCGAGGCAGTACGTCATTGGAGACACTACCTCACTGCAGGCGCTTTACGCTGCTAACCAACCAACGCGCGGTCACCTTCTTGTTTAGCAATACCCAGCGAGGTAAGATCAAGAATGACAAAATCGCCTGGTGGAGAATCGAGCTCTCCACCTTTAATTATGTCATACTGTATCAGCCAGGTAAACTCAACGACCCGCCAGATGTGCTCTCCAAGGGGACTTGCGCCAACATGCAACTGGACAGGCTGCAGAAACTCCACAAGGAGCTCTGTCATCCAGGGGTCACTAGGTTTGCGCACTTTGTCAAATCTTGCAACCTGCCCTACACGGTCGAGGAGATTCGCTCCATGACCCAAGCCTGTCCAGTGTGCGCTGAGTGCAAGCCCCATTTCCTCCGTCCAGAGAACTCCTACATCATCAAAGCCACCAGGACCTTTGAGCGTCTCAGCGTAGACTTCAAGGGGCCCCTACCGTCGACCAACCGTAACACCTACATCCTTACGGCCATCGACGAGTACTCCCGCCTCCCATTCGCTGTGCCCTGCTCGGACGACTGCCTCCTTATAGAGGCCCTGCACAGCATCTTCGCCATCTTCGGGTACCCCAGTTACATCCACAGTGACAAGGGTCCTCGTTTATGAGCGCGGAGCTGCGGTAGTACCTTCTGGAGCGTGGTATTGCTTCAAGCAGAACCACCAGCTATAATCCATGTGGTAATGGGGTAGTCGAAAGAGAGAATGCCACCGTCTGGAAAGCGGTTAAGCTTGCCCTCCGGTCCTAAGGTCACCCCATCTCTCGCTGGCAGGATGTGCTCACTACTACACTCCATCCGCTCCCTCCTATGTTCCGCGACCAATGCCACCCCCCATGAAAGGATGTTCTCTTTCCCGAGGAAATCCAAGTCGGGTACAACCATATTGGCATGTCTCACGGTTCCCGGTCCAGTCCTTTTACGACGCCACATCCGGTACTCTAAGAACAATCCCTTGGTTGACTGAGTGACTCTGCTCCATGCGAACCCGTATTATGCCTACGTTGAGTACCCAGACGGGCAGGAGAACACAGTCTCGGTAAGGGACCTAGCCCAAGCCGGATCAGGCGCAGCAGTGCCTTTCACCCAACCTCCCCCTATTCCTTCTCCCCCAGGTCATGTGCTTAAACAGAGGGACCAGCACCACCTCACTAGCTCAGTCCAGACTGTCAACGCCGTTGGGGAATTGAGCGAAGCTGTAACCACACCCTACAGGCCTGCCGGCGACACGACTCCGGCGACCCCAATCCCGGCGCCACGGCGGTCATGCCGGATGGTCAAGCCCCCTGACTGGTACAGCCCCTAACCTCCATTCACCCTGGGGTCAGTTCTCAAAGAAGGGGTGAATGTGATAGTACAGATTCTATCACCAATGTGTATAGGTACATATGTACAGATGACAAAAGACAAAGGAGGAAAAACCCAACACCCAACCCCAACCAACCAATTTTCCCTTGCAACCGCTGCAACCGTGTCTGCCTGTCCCGCATCGGACTTGTCAGCCACAAACGAGCCTGCAGCTGACGTGGACATTACCCCTCCATTAATCTTCGACCGCGAAGCCAAGTCAAAGTGTAGGATGACTGTGACTGGCTGAGAGTGTAGCCACACCTACTGGCAGGTCTTAAAGGATTGCTCCTAGCCAGACCAGGTCATTCTGGACTGGTCGACCTACTTGTGATACGCTCCAGTCTTTTAGTTAATAAAAGCCTTGGTTTGGATCAATAAGTCCTTGGTTCTTTTGACGCGCATTACAACTCTGTAACAGTGAATTGAGAATCATGTGAAAGTTTTACCAAAGAACAAAAACAATGCAAATGAATGACTATTATCAGGAGTGAAATGTTGGAGACTGACCCAGAAAAGGCACTGAGAAAAATAGAGGGGTGGTCAGCATAGCTTTGTATAAAGAGCAGCAACCAACCCAGCAGTAAAATTACATTTTTCAATGAACAAAAGTCCAGATCGATTGGTTTAATCATGATGGCTGTGGCTAATAATTCAGAATAATAACCCCATCACACCCTGACCTCCCTTCCATTGAATGCGTCCATGTGAGGCCCTGTCTCAAGAAGGCAGCCAATATTATAATGGATCCTATATCCCAGGCCACAACCTTTTCTCACTGCTACCTTTGGGCAGAATATACAAAAGCCTGAAGATCAACACCTCTAGGTTCAAGAACGGTTTCTTTCCAACAGCTACTAGGCTCTCAAGCAGATTGGCAATCGCCTGCATTGAAGGAACTGATGTAGTCATGTGTTAAATTACACATTAATCTGGGGACCTACCATTTATGCCTCATGCTGTTGATGAAGGATGATGGAAGAAGGTGAGTGAGGGGTGAAATGAGGAAAATAATCAACATTTTCCAATGACATTAGTATTAGACATACAGCACGGTACAGGCCATTTCGGCTACGAGTCCATGCCATCCAATTTACACCCCATTAACCTACACCTCCAGTATGTTTCAAACAGTGAGAGGAAACCGGAGCTGCCAGATTAAACCCATGCAGACACAGGGAGAACGTACAAACTCCTTACAGACAGCACGAGTCTCTAACCTTGGTCCAGACCTTACTGCTGGTGTTGTAAAGGTGTTGTGTTAAACTCTATGCCAACCGATCCACCCTTGGAGGCAATTGGATCCATTTAAGGTGAGAGGTAGCAGAGAGTTTAAAAAATGTGAGGGCAAGTTTTTTTTATATATCCACAGAGTGATAGGTGCCTGGGATGGACTGACAGGGATAGAGGTGGAAACAATGCAAGAGTGGTTTTTAAGAGGGTTCTAGATAGGCTCCTAGAACGTTTCCACCAGCGTTGTCTCCGCTCCATCCTCAACATTCATTGGAACGACTTCATCTCCAACATAGAAGTACTCGAGATGGCAGAGGCTGACAGCATCGAATCCATGCTGCTGAAGATCAAACTGCGCTGGGTAGGTCACGTCTCCAGAATGGAGGACCATCACCTTCCCAAGATCATGTTATATGGCGAGCTCTCCACTGGCCACTGAGACAGAGGTGCTCCAAAGAAAAGGTACAAGGACTGCCTAAAGAAAGCTCTTGGTGCCTGCCACATTGACCATCGCCAGTGGGCTGATATCGCCTCCAACCGTGCATCTTGGCACCTCACAGTTCGGCGGGCAGCAACCTCCTTTGAAGAAGACCGCAGAGCCCACCTCACTGACAAAAGACAAAGGAGGAAAAACCCAACACCCAACCCCAACCAACCAATTTTCCCTTGCAACCGCTGCAACCGTGCCTGCCTGTCCCGCATCGGACTTGTCAGCCACAAACGAGCCTGCAGCTGACGTGGATATTACCCCTCCATAAATATTCGTCCGCGAAGCCAAGCCAAAGAAAGAAGATAGGCACATGAACCTACAGGGCATAGAGGGATAGGGATCATGTACAGACAGCAGAATTTTAATTTAATTTGGCATCATGTACAACACAGACATCATGGGCTGAAGCGCCTGTTAATGTGCTGTACTGTTAATAACACAAAAAATAGGAAATTAAATTCTGGCTGCAAAATGTAAGTAATGAGATTGGGGAATAAGAATAACAATGAGACAATAAAGTTAATGGTGTCAGACTACAGACAAAGAATTTTGGAAGTTTGCTGTTTTGTCAAAATTAATACCAACTTTCATTTTACACGGTGACTTCAATGTTGTAAAATTACACAAAGCATTTCACAGGGGATTAAACGGGTAAAATAGTACATCATCTGAAGTGAATCCCACAAATATTGGAAATGGATCATATAAGCCAGGATATGATACTATGATTAAACAAGATCCATGCTTCTATATGTCAGGACTGGGAAAGGTTCAGCAAAGAGGTTAACTGAGTGACACCTGGTGTGTGGCAGCTCAGTTTGCTTACACTGGAGAAGTACGAGAAGAGTTTTTTACTGAGGTAAACAATGCTCACAACTCCAAGTTGCGGATGTGGGAATCTTGAGTGAACAAAGAGTTGCTGGAGGAACTTAGCAGGACAGAAAGCATCAAAAATGTTGATAAAGAGTCGAGAGTTGAAACGCTGAATGACCATTTTTACCCATGAATGGTGTCTGACCTGCTGAGTTCCTCCTGCAATTTTTTTGTTAACAAGAAGTAACAAAATAAATTGATGAAGGTAGGATGATAGATGTGGTGCACATAGATTTTAGTGAGGCATTTGACAAGGTCACCCATGTGAGACTTTTTCAAGTCAAGAGGCATGAGATCCAGGGAACCTTGGTTGTGTGGATTCAGAATCGTCTTGCCTGTAGAAAGCAGAGAGTAGTAGTAGGTGGTAAGTATTCTGCCTGGAGGTTAGTGACTAGTGGAGTTCCACAGAGATCTGATCTGGGACATCTGCTTTTTGTGATTTTTTTATAAATGATCTGAATGAAGAGGTAGAGGGATGGGTCAGTATGATTGCAGATGATACAAAGGTTGGAGGAGTTGTGGATAGTGTTGGTTACCACAGGATATAGACAGGATGCAGAGTTGGGCAAAAAAGTTTGAGTTGGAGGTCAATCCAGAGAACGGTGAGGTGATGCATTTTGGAAGGTCAAATTTGAAAGCAGAGTACATGGCTAATGGTAGTGTGGAAGAAGAGGCACCTTGGGGTCCAAGTCCGTAGATCTCCCAAGGTTGGTAGGGTAGTTAAGAAGGCCTATGGTATGCTGAGTTTCATTGGTCGGGGGATTGAGTTCAGGAGTTGTGCGGTAATCTTGCAATTCTATAAATCTCTTAGAACGTTGTGTTCTTTCCTGGTCACCTCATTATAGGAAGGATGTGGAGGAGATTTACCAGGATGTTGCGTAAATTGGAAAACACGTCTTACGAAGCAAGGTTAGAAAAGCTTGTCTGCCCCCAAAACTCCACAGTATCATCAAGTCATTCCATGACGACATGAGGGCTACTGTTCAGTATGACGGCAGCGTGTCAGAACCCTTCACTATTCGTAGTGGAGTCAAACAAGGATGCACGTCGGCCCCAACATTATTTGGTATCTTCTCTCTGCTATTGAAGCATGCACACAGGACATCAACAGAAGGCTTCTACATGCACACCAGATCTGATGGGTGGCTGTTCAATCCTGTGCGCCTGAGAACAAGTACAAAAGTGCAAAAGATCTTACTACACAATATGCTCTTTGCCAATGATGCTGGTAGAACTTCGCACACCAAGCCCATTTTATATACACACACACACACACACACACACACACACACACACACAGTCTGCACAACATCATGGGTTGAAGGGCCTAGTCTGTGTTGTAATGTAACTCAGATAAATGTTTTATACAGCTAGACAAACAATATTACATGCAGAAATGGGATTAGGTTCAGAGGACAGAAGGTAAAAAACACTTAAATTTATGAGTAAGGTGACAAGTAGATGGAATAGAATAGAATACTCAAGAAGGCAAATTCAAGCTGACAACGTAAAACTTCAGACATACCAAAAGGTGATGTGTTCTATCAGCAGTTTTCAACTTTATTTATTCTGTCATATAAACTATATCTTCTTTGGATTTTAAGAACATTTGGTATAGGGTAGGTGAGATAAAAAGCAGGAATGTGTTAAGGATGAAAGGGGAAAAGTTTACGGGGAACTTCTTCACACAGAGAGTGGTAGGTGTGTGAAACGAGCTGCCAAATGAAGTAGTGAATGCCGGCACAATTTTAACATTGAAGAAGATTTTGGACAGGTACCTACCTGGATGGGACAGGTATGGAGGAGTATGGGCAGGGTACAGGTCAGTGGGACTAGGAAAAAAAATGGTTCGGCACAGAATAGAGGGCTGAGGTGGCCTGTTTTTGTGTTGTAATTGTTTATGTAGTTACATAAATGCTACCAAGGCTAATTTAACAGGAACACATCACAAGGACAGCTAGTAATAATCATTATCAGCTGGAGGGATGGAAGGATACTCAAGACAAGCATTTCCATATTCTATCACTGATCTAATAGACATCCAACCATATTCTTCACAAGTACGCATGGACATGTTCACAGTATTTATGATCCATTCCTACATGCTTTAATAATAAAGTGATGGGCCTCTTGTACATTTTACACTGAGTGTTGATGCAAGGAACTGTAAATGCTGAAAGTTTGGGCAAACAAAGGGAAGCTGAAGGAACTGAAAAAGTGTCCCAACCCGAATCGTCGACTGCCTGACCTGCTGAGTTTCTCCAGCTTCTCACTGTTTGCCCACGTTAATTATTGCTGCTTTATTTAACCAAATTATTTGTTTGCTAGACCTCGGGTTTTCATTCCTGTCGGATGGGAAAGACGCAGGGCATATTATTTTCTTTCAAACAGAGAAAATTCAGCAGTGGGCACAACTAAAGGCATTAAAACTAAAGATCCAATACTCCTTAGCAAAGGGGTCAATACCAGGAGGGTTAGATTTAACAATTAGGAAGAGTTAGTGAAAGTAGCAGGGATCTGACAGTATTGTCTGAGAAACACATTTGAAAAGTACTTGGGTGTGGACTTGATGAACTTATGATGGTCAGAGACTCAGTTAGAAAGTGGAATTAAGCTGGACGGTTGTAGCTCAACTAGCTTAGAATCAATGGGCAGAATGATCTCATTCTGTATCATGAATTTTCTTTGATTCCAAGAGTGTACAAACTCATCAACTCTCTGGCATACATCAGTGAAGCAGTTGTGGTTTAACAACAGTACAGCTTTCGTGTAGGTTTTTTCACTCTACTGAACACCCACAAGGTGCAATGATAAGATTTGAACTCATAACCTCTGTACTACTGCATTTTATATTATGGAGCATGGAGTACTAATACCCAACTATCCCAGAGGTGCAATGGATGTTGTCTTTCTGTGTCCACTCCTCATTTCAACCCACACAGTGAACTGAGTGTCAATCCAAATTCTGTTAATGCTGTCTGTTAGGATGTGCTATGTTCAATTGAAAGGAAACTGTTTTAATTTTGAGGTAATGGCACAAGTATTAAGATTACAGCTGCTTAATGTAGAGATTTAAATAATGAGCAGATGGCAGCCAAGGTAAATGAGGTTTAGCAATGAAGCAGGGGAGATTGGAGGAGGGGTGGGCAGGTGGTGCTTGAAATAACCGAGGCATAACCTGGAAATGCGCAGATAAAAACGTTCTTCAGGTTAGTGATCTGCTCATGGGGGCATTATAGGCAAATTGGCAAGAGAGGACAACTGCAGGCAAAGGTCACAGATGAGATACAAACAATAGAGAGCTGATGTGATACCAACTCAAACATGCAGCAGAGTTGTGACATAAGGGCTTGCCCACATCAGTCCATTCGTCAGAGGTGGCAGAAGGACAAGAGAATGCAGAGCAAAAATCGTTTATTAAAATTAGAATGATATGTCAACCACCCTAATATCTCCTGAAACAAATCTAGTATTGTTAGATTCATAAGCTGTTTCTCCCTGCAGGTCATTTTTGCAAAATTACTGCAGTTTGATAATACAATGGCATATCTTTCCATCTGCACTGGCTCCTTCTGGAAGAGAGATGAAAACTCAATAGCAAGCAGAACCTCAGGGCATAAGATGATAATATCAAAGGATGCCAATCTGTTCACGGAATGGATCTTACTGCTTAGCATTCATTAAAACTGGATTTACTCGGGGGGTGGGGGGGGGGGGGGAGAAATCATTTCAGATCATCAAATTGTATCATTACTTTATTGAAGTTCTCACAACAGTGAGAGTATCCTTTACAAGTTGTAATTACCAAGAGGGCTAAAAAAATTTTACTCAGCCAAAGATGCAAAAAAAATTGCGTAAAACAAATCAGTTCTCTGAAGGATAAAGTTGAAGGTGACCAACGCATATTTACTGACCATCCAAATACAAAGGGCGTGATACCAATGATAGAGTTGGGTTGGCAAAGGAAGTGTGAAACACATAAGGGGAGCAAAAGGAAATATAATTCACTGCAAAAGATAGAGGCAGATGCCAGACAAATTATAAAGGGTGTCAGGTGGGAGGGAGAGATTTAGGGATGTTCTCAGTAGAGTTGTTCATGAAAGGAGAAAAGACTCCCAACTATCATTCAAGAAAATGTATCACAGTATTATGGTTAAGTGTGTACACAATAGCACGATAATGTTAAAGGTCCAGGTGCTCAACAAAAACTCAGATCTCAGTGAGGATTCCAGAGGAGTCCATGGCAGGAATGGGAAAGAGCTCCGACATATCACAAGAAGGTTATAATATCAGCTCCAGCTTCCTTCAAATGCAGAACCTCATAACCCTGAAGATCCACTTGACCTGAATGAGCTCAGGAAAACAGCAGAATATTTGATGAGCTGCACTGAGAGTGAGATTGCACCAAATGGCACATAATTATCCAAAAATACTAAGTTATTTCCAGAGGCCAACTGTGAAGAAATCTGACAAAACTGATCTTCTTCACCCAATGTTCTGATTGGGAATGTTTACCTTGTGGTCAAAATACAGGTGCTCCCAAAATAGAAATCCATGCAATTTGAGGATGAGAACTGGCTAATACAATTATTTAGCTTGTGAAGCATCATTTCAGCATCTCTCTCTCTCTCTCTCCCTTCAAAACCAACCTCCTCAATGCCATCAGACCACATGGATATGTTATTAGCTCCTTGTATTATCTAATAACTTATTTGAAACTTCATATCAAAACAAATGATAAAATCAGAGCTGTTCAAAAAAAGTGTAATTTAATTTGTTTTGCTTGCGTTCTTTGTTCTTTACGGGCTCTGATCCTGAGATTCATTAACAACATGCTCTTTTTTAACCCATCATATTGATCCCTGAGAGATGTAAAGTGATTCTATATCAATACTGTTTCAACAAACATCAACTGGAAGATGCAATCTGATACTTCAAAGTTAACAAAAATAGTAAACAAGATAAATGAGTGACAACATGTTTTGTTAGAATGGATGGCTGCACTTAAACAGATTCTCCTTTGCCCTGCTTCTGAAAACCATTCAAGGAGTTTGATGGTCTTCAGCCCAATGACAGCATTCCAATTTAAATTAAAGAGGTACTCACGCCAAAAGTATCTCCCTCAGGCTTGTGGGTAACACTCATTGGAGGACCTGTTGTCACTTCAAATGATGGAACTGAAAGAAGAGATTGAGGTGTTATCCAGAGTGCCCTGTACATAGAAAAAAAGCTTCAAAAAAAAAGTTCATATGGAGTTTGGAGTGAGGACGATTCGAGCATTGTTTCTGCTAGAGCAGCTCAGTTCCTAACCAGAACCCAAACAACTTCTCTTCAAACCTGAAGGCTGGCCGATGCCCAAGTATGTAATTCACACAGAGATCTGCAGAACAACTGATTATAATTGGAAGTTTTGATAAATTGCTCCAATGGGTGCCAAATCTTTTGTATCCTGAGTGGTGCTCATGTAAAATGCTATTATGTTGAGCCACATGGGGTGGAGCTTTTAAGATGAAGCTCTTCAATGTAATTAGGTAATTCTTGACCACAAAATCAGGTATCCAGACCAAGTGATTTGAATTGACTCATCCTTCATTAATCAAAGAATTGTTTCCCCTTTAACATGTGCAGGACATTTCCAGGGTGTATTCACTCCAGAGTTAGGTCCCCTTTGAATTGTCCCATCCAACACTTCCAAGGCAGATACTAACTGGTTACATGTGAGTGAAAGATCCATCTTTGTTGTTGAGGAAAATACTCCCAAGTCAAGTAGTGCATGGGTCAGATATTGTGCCATACATGAGTTGCCTGTGGATTTGAATTCATTTGTCCAAATGGTGATCTGAGGATTGATGAATGGACAAGAATTTTCCCAGTCTTAATTTGCTTTTTATTGACTCGTTTCTTCCTTGTCGCACAGTGATAGCTGGCTCAGAGACATTACACAACACAAATGATCTTGTGCAAACCTATCGGAAGAGTGTTCTACTGATACAGTGAACTTTACTCTATTCACGTGGCCCTAATTTCCTGGAGACAAATAACTTGTTCCTGGGAGGAATGAAGTGATAACTGGCAACATTACAATCCTCTGAATTACAGGATCAGGTGGAAGCCTGAAGAGGTATTAAAGTTGGAGAATCCATTAACCAGTCTAGTTAATTTTATCCTTTACATCTCCAGTCTTTATTTTCTTGATCATTAGTACTAGTAGTCATTTATTAAAAAGAGCTTGCCTTCACAAACAACCTTTACTAATATGGGTGTAAAACACAGGATTCTGTTGACACTGTGGTTAAGTGAAAAAACACACAAATGCTGGATAAACTCAGCAGGTCAAACAATGCCTTTATGTAGGAAAGGTAAAGATAGAGAACCAACGTTTCGGGCTTGAGCCCTTCATCAAGGTGTGGGGGAACTTGAAAGATGTCACCTGTACCTCCAAACTCATTTACTGCATTCGGTGTACTGTCTGTGGCCTCTACATCGGAGAGACCAGCCGCAGATTAGATCACTTTGCCCAGCATCTCCTCTCCGTCCACAACAAAAGCAACTTCCTGTAGCCAACCATTTCAATTCTGAGTCACACTCTCAAGCTCACAAGTCTGTCCATGGCCTTTCACACGACCCCACCCTGACCACCCACAGATTGGAGGAAACACACCTCATTTTTCATCTGGGCACACTCCAACCCCAGGACATGAACATTGAGTTCACTGCATTTTGTTTGGACATCTCTCATGTTCCCCCATGAAGGACTCAGGCCCGAAACGTTGGTCCTGTATCTTCACCTTTGCTACATACAGGCACCTTTTGACATGCTGAGTTTCTCCAACATTTCTGTTCGTGTTCCCCTTTACAATATTGTTTAATATAAAGCACTACACAAGCAGAAAGTCATTGTGACCCTAATACACAATGCCACTTGATAGACATGAAACCACTTAACAAATATTGGTCTCCCTAAGGTATATTTTGTACGATGACCTTGTGCCTTGGAGGTGAGAGTGACATAGAAAGTATCCTCACTGGACCAAATTTCTTACTGTTGTCAATTTCCTTCAAAGCCCGTGACAGGTACAAACATGGCTCCATGACAGAAAAGTACTCACCATAAAAAGGATTCTCCAGAATTTCTGCAGAGGAAAGAAAAAAAATTGTTAGTGTGAAGGAAACAGACGATAATTCAGTTCCCGAATTGGTGCTGATGGAGTGGTGCAGAAAAGCTGCAACTGATAGAGTCAAATTACTGAAAATTAGAGGACACGTGCAGGACAGGAACAGAGCTGCACTCTTGGAAATGCCATATTTCAGACATTAACCAATTGGCTAAAGATTCTCTCCATGACTGTTCAAAATGGATTCAATTAACTTACACAAAACTTCTGAAAGCAAATTGCAGCTACTCACTTGGATACTACCTTTCAAACCTGTGGCCTCTACTGTCAAGCAAGTCAAGGCCACCAGACACACAGGGACACCTACAACTCGTTTCTCGCCAAGGCTTCTAGTACTATTTTGAATTTGAAAAATCTCTGTCACTGTGGCTAAAACTCACCCACCCAACAGCAGCGAGGGAGGAGTTTCATCTGAAAGGATAACAGCAGTTCAAGAATACAGTTCACCGCCACTTTGCAAAGGATGGACAATAAATGCCGGAACCCCCCCGCCAAAAAAAAAGAATGACAATAAATCTCACTTTGATGATGTCATTTTGACATAATGTCATCAGTGTAATTTGCCACATTCAAACTCTTATCCAATGCAGTGACCTGAATACTTGTAGTCTGCATTCTATGTTGTTTCCTTCTGGAGTTGATGGCTGACTCTTCCCATTTCTGGCGAGAAATAACCTCATGAAAGTAGTAGCAAGGATCTCCCAGCTGGAAGGGTAGCAGGTGAAGCATTGCTTCAATATCTTGGCATTGTCCAAGGTCCAGAAACCCATGGTATCTGACACCTATGGGGATTGGTAGATGCCAGATATGCAAATTTTATGGTTGTTTGAGACTCGCTCTTACAATGCCTAAAAAATACACCACCTTTAAACATAAACAGCTTAAAAGACAAAAGACAAGGCAAAATGTAACTTGAAAAATAAAGTATTGTAGTCCTTAATTATGTAAAGTTCACTTCAATCCGGTAATTCCCATCATTTACAAATTTAAATTTGAACCCTGATCGCTGGTGCTATAGCAGCGTTGCGCTCTAACGGCAACGTTAACTGTGCTGTCATCATAATTAACACCCCCCTAAGTTTACAGATAAAGTCTTAATAATGTTAATAAAGATACTTAATGGGCAGGGATAAGGAGACACTTTAAAAGAATCACCTCAACGGTGAGCGACATCAACCAGCTCTTCAACCTGGGCGACGCCATTGCTGTTTCACACAACTTTATTCAAACAGCTGCTACGAGTAAAGCCCAATCAAGGCCCTCCCTCTGCTGGCTGAATATTTGCTCCCATCTTTACCAAAGGTTACTACGTTACTTCTGAGAACATTTATTTTACAATTTTAAATGTTGTTTACATTTTTATTTATTCTTATAGATTTTAATTTTATTGACTTATTTATTTTCCTCGATTTTTTTTGCCGGTTGCTTGAATTGTGGAAACAAGGGTTTTACTGAATTCACATTTTATTTTACCAACATTCCATTTGCTTGGAAACTATTCTCTGCTCTGGGATCCTTCATTAAAGTACCTCCAGCTAACATTTCAAAACTGCTATCTGGTGTAGTCTGAGTGCATGTCCAGTTCAACTGAAGAATAGTGTTTCTTCATCTTTGGTGGTGACAGTACAATTGAACTGGGGGAATGGGAGAAAAAAAATGCTAAATTGGATCACTTTGTTAAATTTTTTTAGAATATTTTATTTTTGAAAAAATATACACTGTAACATTTTAAGTATACAACATATTAATTTTTTTTCTCAAACATAACAATCCCTCCCTCCCATACATACTGATCTGTTCATTGTCAGAGCTTACATATATTTTAAGTACATGGAGTACAGTTGGGAAAACTACATTTTTATATATATATATATATATATAATCGTTACTTTTATACCTGTTTTTGACCCTTTTCGTTACTGTATCTGGGCCCCATGTGGTCCAGGTACGGCTGACAGACCTTTACCAAAGGGTCATATTTATTCTTTAAGTTATATGTGATTTTTTTTCCAGAGGTAACAGTTGTTCATGTTCGCAGCCCATCATCCTATGAGTAGAGGGAGTCGGACGACCAAGTGATCGTGATACATTTTTTCACTATAGCCAGTGATTTTTTTTATAAATGAGATTTGATATTTGGTCAATTTGTCGCTTAATTCCATGAAATTAGCTTTGTTAATCTTAAAGCAAACCTGTTTTATTCAAAACCAAAATTTGCTGTAAATCTGAAGTAATTAAAAAAAATATTATAAAAGACTTGGCAGGTCAGACAGCCTCCGTGGAGAGGGGAATACTATAGTTTCAGGTTTAAGGTTTTTAATCATCACTCTGTTAGCCCCTCCAGATGTAGATTTTGTCATTATTACGTCTACTATTCTCATCAGTCCATTTGTCATTTAATCTTTCCCCCTCTCTGCCTCTTCACCCTTTATTGTGCATCTGTCTCAAATACTTTCAAGTTCTGATCAAAGTTCATCGTCTGAAATTTACTGATTTACTCTACACAAGCAACCCCTGACTTACTAAATATTTGCAGCATTTTAAAATTTATTTTAATATATTTGTCAAGAATGATCTTACTCTCATAACCTAACATCTCAACAGGATGAATCAATATGCATTTATTCCATTCTCAGATGGTCCAAAGTGATATCTCACAGCTTTGTGGATTTTCTACAATACTTTGGCCTGTCTTGTTACACAAAAGGAACTTAAATAGAGAAAACAAAACATCAATCTTTCTAGAACAGGAACTTGATCACAAAAATAAAAAGTAATTTGGGATTATGTCTGTTTAAAAAAATAGTTTCCTCAAAATCTTCCATGGAGACTTTTTTTCCCCAAGAACTGTACTTGACCGAACACTTATCATTTTCTGTTCCTGTTAAGCAAGCCACATACAGAAGGTAGTGGACATATTCACGGGCACTGATTTCCCATCCATTGAAGACATCTATGTGAGGTGCTGCGTCAAGAAGGCAGCCAACATGGTAAAGGACCCCTATCGCCCTGGTAATGCTCTCTTCTCCCGCTACCTTCAGGCAGAATTCTGACAATTCTACTTTCAAATAATTTTTTTTATTTCCAACAGCTGTCAGGCTCTTGAACCTCCCAGTACTACTTCAAAATCACCAATGGCCTCTGCACCAATGGACACATAGAGCACATTGTTTCCATTAACATCCAACTGAGATTATTGTTTTCTTTTTATTTATCATTATTTAATATCCGTTAATTATACTCAGGGTCACAGAATGTCCGTAGGATTGCCTCCAGCGCTTCCGCAGCCATAGAGTCCAAGAACCCTTCAGCACCTCCTCGCATCCCTGTTTCGATACCTGGCATTGTTCCAGCTGTCCACAGCCCCGGCGCAAGTCTCCTACCAGCAGCCCCCAGCTTCCACGGGTTCCCCACCTCGAGTCACTGGCAGCCTGTCGCATGCACTGGTCCCTCAGCCACAGAGCCCCCTCATTGGTCCGCCATGGTCACCGTCCCTGAGGGTCATCTCCTCTGCTTCTCCCTCTCAGATGGTGCATAATCTTCCCATCCTCTGGTTCCCTGCTCCAGTCCTCCACTTCCCTGGAGTCTGCAGTCAGCTGTCCTGTTCAGGCCAGATGCTGATAGAGCATTCAAAGCGGAGTGGGCATCTTTCAAAAGCTCTATTTTCAATATTCTCATTAAACTCTTATTTTTGTCTCGTATAATCCTTATCAACTTTACTGGCAAGCCCAAGTATTATATTTAAACACTGATGACTAATTAATTGATTGAATTTTTACTTTTTAGCTTTGATTGGTTTTGCAATTATCTCATCCCAAAGATGGTGAAGATTAGAATTTTTAATGACTGTTTTTTAAAACGATACTGCTTGGTGGAAGCCCCTTCTGGCTGATGAAACTCGTGATGCCCAATTACATCCAATGAATCTACCAACCCCATATATTTTGAAGGGTGGGAGGAAACCAGAATCTGTAGAAAACCCATGCAGGTCACAGGGAGAATGTACAAACTCCTTGCAGACAGTGCTGGATTCGAACCCAGTTGCTGGAGCTATATCAGTGTTGTGTTAAAACTATGCCGTCCAAGTTGAAAAAGGTTTGAAACACAGAGGATAAATATCAGAATGGATACATTTCCAAATATTACTGCCATTTCATGGTCCTTGTCAACAACCATGCCTGTTATTTTCATTGGATGATCAGTGAGAGGTTGAAGCCAGCTGCTTCCCTTCCTCGCAATTACCTTGGCCAGATGTAAAGATGTTCTATTACTGGCCTACACCTTGAAATCCAGTGGCAGAGCACAGACTCCGTCCGAATCCCTTGCCCATCAACGAATGTGACTAACAATTCTTTCAGTGAGGAGTGGGGGTGTGCAGGGAGCAGGGAAAGGTCTGCTATGGATACCAATGATATCTAAACACTGTTAATAAAGATATAATCAGTACTTTTTTTTACAAATAACCTACTACTTATCATTTTCCCCAATATCTCCATTTAAATCCACAGATCATCAGATCCTTTGACAGTACTGGCCTGGTGCTGGATCTGTGAGATGAAGTACAAAGCCAAGGAATTCCAGCAACTCGGCTCCATCACTTGCCTCTAAACAAGTCAGGGCTTTCTGTAAGTTGAATTGTTGCATGCCAGTGCTTCCGATTGGAGTCAGCTGAAAAGCCAGCATGAACCGACTGTGTGAAACTTGTGCCATTGTCCTCATTCTTTCAATAAAGCTGTTGGAAACTTTACATCAACAAAGGGAAAGGAAACTTCTTTGAGCACTGATGCATGCAGGTAGAAGTGTAGCAATAGCCCATGGCTGTGTACAGCAGTGGAGAGATGATAAAAACCCTCTGTGTGAACCCTAGACACTGAGTATAAAACGAACAAAGTGCAGGTCAGCCTCCGTGAACAAAACAAGGCCAAGCACTCAGCTTTGCAATGGGCTACTGGAATAAAAGACCACAAACCATGTTTATTTTTCAACTCGGTTTAATCATTCTGCCTTATTACAAATCTGTCTTTCCCCTTATTTTTACGTAGTTCATTGTGATTCCGAATGATCCAAGTCACAGATTTCTGTTCAGGCTCAAGAGGCATTTATCTTTCCTGGAGACAATTCTCTGCTTTTTCTCCAAATGCCAATTACTGCTCATGTAGGAAGAGAGGTTGCGGTGGGTAGGCCTGCACATTCCCTTCATGTTTCAAGGTGGTGTCCCTTGGGATAAGTGCAATGAAGGGAGCACTACACCACAAGATTGCAAGCACCTGACCATAGAACAAAGATCACTTCAGTACAGTATGGGCCCTTCGGCCCACAATATTGTGCTGACCAAGATCAATCTACTCCACAATTCAACCCTATCCCCTATGCTCCATTTTTCTGATAGCTTCTTTATCTAAAAATCACAAAGTACAGGTGTCTGCAGGGCTTTAGTGACTGCGGGATGATTGAAGACGAATCCACGGACGCTCCGTGACCATGAAGGAACTCACGTTTGCTTCTCTTTCTCTATTACTATAGGGGGCAGTAGGCGACACTAATGGAGACTCTTTGTCTGCCTTACGGCAAGCAGAAGGCAATTTCATGCAATACTATTTGTTCTGCTCTATAACATGGCAGTAAAAGAATCTTGAATGATGCAGATAATGAATGTCCCCCTTGAGTTACTTGGAAATCAAACATCATCTTCTAACAACTGCTCATGTAGAAATCAAGTGGTGTTGAACACAATGTCCAGCCTTCTGAATATTGACCTGGTAATAATTGAGGGATACCACATTTATACAGTATGTACTAAATGGAAACCCTTCCATCTAGCCCAAGAGTTCTCATCAGTGATTCTCACCGGAGTTTATGTCCCTACGGATGCCAATTAAGATAATAAGAAAATAAAGAAATAGGAGCAGGAGTCGGCCATCCGGCCCATCAAGCCTGCTCCGCCATTCAATGAGATCACAGCTGATCCAATGATTGGCTCATCTCCACCTACCTGCCTTTTCCCCAGATCCCTTAATTCCCCAACTTTTTTTTTAATCCACCCAACCTTGTGCTACATATATTTTTTACTGAGGTCGTCTCCACTGCTTCAATAGGTAGCGAATTCCAGATTCACCAACCTGTGGGAAAAGCAGTTCCTTCTCATCTCCATCCTAAATCTACTCCCCTGGATCTTGAGGCTATGGTCCCTAGGTCTAGTCTCCTCTACTAATGGGAACAACTTACCCACCTCTATCTTAACTACTTTTCATTATCAATTACAAATAGACAGTTGTGGAGCTGCACGATGTCAGAGATGGCCCACACTGACATACTTTAACCAGTGACTTTAACCAGGACGGTGTCAAGAAAACCCTGCCCACCTACCACCAGCATGAAATTTGCTATACCAGAGACCCCAGCACGCTCGATCACTGCTACACCCAGGTAAGGAACATTCAATTTTTTAATTTAAACATACAGCACGGTTACAGGGCCTTTCGGCCCATGAGTCCGTGCTGTCCAATTACACCCCAATAACTTACGACCCTGGTACGTTTTGAATGGTGGGAGGAAACCAGAGCCCCCAGTGAAAACTCAAGCAGACAAGGGGAAAACGTACAAACTCCTTACAGACAGTGCAGGATTCAAACTCGGGACACTGGGCCTGTAGCAGCCTCGTGATAACAGCCACACTAACCATGCCACCCCATTCTTTCCTGAGATCACTTGGCTGTGATGCTTCTGCCTTTATACAGACAGAGCCTAAAAAGAGAGGCAAAAAGATGGACACAAGAACGGTTATAGGACTGCCTCGAGTCAATGGATTGGGCGGGCGGTGTTCAAGAACTAGCTTAGAATCTGAAACTTTACACCAGGGCTGTCACAGGCTTTATCAAAAACAGCTGTACCCGAGTGTCTCACCAGCAAATCATTCAAAGTTTTCCCCAAACAGAAGCCCTGAATGAACAATTAAATCTGGAACCTGCTGAGAGTCAGATCTGTAGATCCAGATCACTAGGAAGCCAAGCGAAGTGCAGTTTTTGGACAAAAATGTATACAATGAAGGGGAGAGATAGCTGGGGCAGCTGCTATGATCTTTGAGGATGAGAGGAGACTTAATAGAGGTCTGCAAGATTCTGAGAGGCATTGATAGGGTGGACAGGCAGCACCTGTTTCGCAGGGTAGGATCAGCAAACACCAGAGGACGCATGTACAAAGTGAAGGAAGGGAAATTTAGGAAGACATCAGGGGTAGTTTTTATTTCACACAAAGAGTTGTGGAGGCCTGGAATGCCTTGCCAGAGATGGTGGTGGAGGCTGAAACATGGGGGCATTGAAGAGACTCTAAGACAGAGACATGGGTGAAAATAAAATAGAGTTAGTGAGGGTTTAATAGTTTTTTAAGGAAATATATGGATCAGCACAGTATTGAGGGACAAAGGGCCTATTTTGTGCTGTAGTGTTCTATGACATCCAACAGCTGTGGCAGGGCCTAAATTACATAATCTGCTAGAAAACAGCAAAACTTCACTCAGACAAACTCAATGCGTTTGACAAAATTTGACCGCAAGAACACCACACATCCCCATGTCCCCTGATGATCCTCTCCTGCCCGTGTCAGAGGATGACGTGTGGGCTGTCTTCAGGAGAGCGAATAGGAGGAAAGAATCCAGTTCAGATGGAGTGCTCTTGAACACCTAGACATCAGGATGCTCTATCAACTACTCTTCTTCTTCTTTCTTTCTTCTTCTTCTTCTTTGGCTTGGCTTCGCGGATGAAGATTTATGGAGGGGGTAAAAGTCCACGTCAGCTGCAGGCTCGTTTGTGGCTGACAAGTCTGATGCGGGACAGGCAGACACGGTTGCAGCGGTTGCAGGGGAAAATTGGTTGGATGGGGTTGGGTGTTGGGTTTTTCCTCCTTTGTCTTTTGACAGTGAGGAGGGCTCTGCGGTCTTCTTCAAAGGAGGTTGCTGCCAGCCAAACTGTGAGGCGCCAAGATGCACGGTTTGAGGCGATATCAGCCCACTGGCGGTGGTCAATGTGGCAGGCACCAAGAGATTTCTTTAGGCAGTCCTTGTACCTTTTCTTTGGTGCACCTCTGTCACGGTGGCCAGTGGAGAGCTCGCCATATAACACGATCTTGGGAAGGGGATGGTCCTCCATTCTGGAGACGTGACCCACGCTGCTGGATCTTCAGCTGCGTGGACTCGATGCTGTCGACCTCTGCCATCTCGAGTACTTCGACGTTAGGGATGAAAGCGCTCCAATGAATGTTGAGGATGGAGTGGAGACAACTACAGTTCAGTAATAAACAACATTATCCTCTCAAAACTGATTAGCAAACTCCAAGACCTGGGACCCAATTGTTGGATCCTGGATTACAATCCAGTGATTATCGGGGATCAAAGGTGGAGAGGGTGATACATTTAAGTTCTTGGGAGTCACTATCTCAGAGACCCAACACACCAATGCCATAGTGAAGAAATCATATCAGTGCCTCTACTTCCTCAGGAGTTTGCAGAGGTTTAGTTTGCCACCGGAAATCCTAGTAAATTTCTACAAATATGTGGTGGAAAATGTGCTGACTGGCTGCATCATAGACTGGTTTGAGGACATCAATACCTCTGAGTGTAAATCCCTGCAAAAGGTAGTGGACACAGCCCAAGACATTACAGGAAACACCCTCCCCATTATCGAGAACATCCGCAGGGAACGCTGCCGTTGAAGCAGCAGCAATCATCAAGGATCCACACCACCCAGCACACACTCTGTTCTCGCTGCTACCATCAGGAAAGAGGTATCGGTGCCACATGACTCGCACCACCAGGTTCAGGAACAGCTGCTATCCCTCCACCATCAGACTCCTCAATGACAAACTCAATCAGGGACTCATTTAAGAACTGTTACTTTTCCATTTTATTGATATTTTTTCTCTGTATTGCACATTGTGTAGTGTTTTTTTTTGCACCTTCAACAGTGGTATTTCTGCCTGGCCCACAAGAAAAAGAACCTCAGGGTTGTATGATATGTCATGTATGTAGTCTGACAATAAATCTGAACTTTTAGAAATTTTTTTGAACATTTGTAGAGCTTTTAAATGAGGTGAAGCAACTAATCTGATTTAATACTTACATGCGCTAAACATCACCAGATAGTAGTAATAACTGATGACTGTTCATGCACTGTTTTAATTTCATGATTAGTTTTCATTAAAGTAAAAAAAAGTTTGCCTTTAATTAATGTTTTCAAGAAGCCCCAAAGCTCTTTGCAACAAATGGAATACTGCTAATCCAATCACAAAATGAAAAATGACTTTTACAAATATGGCTTTGGTTTTCTTTTCATTTTGATTATGGTTGGAGCTTCAAAATAAAAAGTATTCAAAGCAGATATCGCTTTACATAAAGATGTCTTTCCTTTTAATATAGTCATTTCCATTTCTTTATTTTACTTTCTCCATCCAATTTGACAACTTTCTAACTGACCTGGGTCCAGCCTTTGTGCATCTCCACAATAATTGGTTATAATCAATATCAACAGGTCCCCTGATCAAAGCACTGGGGCTTTTACTTGGAGGAAGAGTTTGTAAAAAATCTAGAAGCAAAGGTCCAGTTAGTAAATGGTATTGTCGACTCTCCACCATCCAGCACAAGAATGCACAATCCTTCCTGACAGAAAATGATAAAATTGCTATTTTGATGCAATAAATACATGTGTGACCAATTCTCATCTCAGGAGCTTTGTGAAAATTACTGTCATTTGATTGATATTCATTTTATACAAGCCAAAATATCCTCTAAGTATTGGGGCAAATTAGATCCATTATGTTCACATCTTGCTTGAAGTCCTGAACCTGTGACCCTGGTTTGAAGCTGTTTGATGAATGTACCCAATGAATCTTAGAGTTCAGCTTGTATCCACGTGTCGTAATTTCCCATTGTCCCAGCGCCCACTCGGCAACATTGGCTCATGAACACACATTCTGTAGATTTAAATTTCCTGGCTGTGATTGGAATTTCCTCCACGATGCAACCTCTATCCACTATACCCTCCTGCCTGCACTAAACACCACCCTCTTCACCCAGTTTCACCTCCAGCTCTAACGCTTTAATCTTTTCCAGCCCTGCAATCATCACGGATCCCATTGCATCACACTTGACAATATTCATTCATTGTGAGTGTAAAACAATTTGACAGTGCTGTTATCAGCTGGTCTCTGGCACGTTGCAAATATCCGAGTTTTGCAATACGAATCCAGAGGGCTCCTCTGAACAAAGAATCATATGGTCTTGTTGTACAAGAAAAGAAAATCCCCATTGTGGTACAAGGCCCATATGGTCAAAATTCTGACTTTCGAGATTTCTCATCTAGCTTTTGCTACACTCCGCTCCTTTCATGATATTTACTTAAAGTTTCACTCATTCCCGTCAGACGAAAGATCAAAAACATGAATCATTAACATGGGTCAGTGCCATCTTGTGCTCGAAGAAATTAAAATCTCACTGCAGCATCTCTGTGGTCCACTGAATAGATCAAAATTGGACAATTGGGAATTCTTCATGTTTCATTATTATTGCTGGTATAATTCTGGTTCCTTCTTTAATTATCTCCTCCACTGGCATTTAGCATATCTAATTTTTTTCTTCAAATGTCTATCAAGGATGACCATCAAGGACCTGGCGGTGGGGTTCATTTATGGACTACCATCAAGGACCTGGCGGTGGGGTTCATTTATGGACTACCATCAAGGACCTGGCGGTGGGGTTCATTTATGGACTACCATCAAGGACCTGGCGGTGGGGTTCATTTATGGACTACCATCAAGGACCTGGCGGTGGGGTTCATTTATGGACTACCATCAAGGACCTGGCGGTGGGGTTCATTTATGGACTACCATCAAGGACCTGGCGGTGGGGTTCATTTATGGACTACCATCATAAGATTTAGTGTTGTTCTGGAATTCTGACACTGTGTTGTCCCTCACCAAGGAAGGACACAAATTATGCAAAATGGTCGGAACCGGGCCCAAGTCGAATAAACTGTTTTTTTTTGGAGAACGGGACATTTTTTTTAAAAACAGCACAGTAACAACAGCAAATCACTTGTAACAGTGTTTCTTTCTTCTTTGGTTTGGCTTCGCGGACGAAGATTTATGGAGGGGTACGTCCACGTCTGCTGCAGGCTCGTTGGTGACTGAAAATTCCAATGTTTAAAAAACAACAAGGGAAGGGTTTTTAAGCATTAAAATAATGTTTAATTAAAAGTCACTGTATATGTGTGAAAAAGAAAAAGTGTATATCATGGCTAACGTGATTTATGGTGTGAAAAATAAAAAATTAAAAAAAAAAAATAATGTTTAATTCTCACCAATAAAATGCTGGCCAATGGCGATCACCAACACCTACCTCCCCATGGAGGGTGCTTCTCCTGCCCGGGAGCGGAGGTCACCACTGCCACCAGAAGCCCGACGACTCTGGTAAGTTCGGCTCCAAAAAATTTCAGATAAATGAGGATTTCTGATTTGTTTTGGATATCTTCATTTATCAGAAATAGAATCTGATTTTAGATAATCGGAGATGTTCTGTAATTGATTCAGCTTGATTGGAGGAAGGGGCTCACATTTTTAAAAACTTTTTTCTTTGCTTTTTATTGTTATGTTTTATTTTATTATTTAGAATGTTCTTTGGATTCTTTAATTATGACGATATTTGTAATATTTTTTCTAATTTTGTTGTACCATTCAATTGTCTGTAGTTAAAATATCCCTGACCACTGCCAGTGGGCTGATATCGCCTCAAACCGTGCATCTTGGCGCCTCACAGTTCGGCGGGCAGCAACCTCCTTTGAAGAAGACCGCAGACCCCACCTCACTGACAAAAGACAAAGGAGGAAAAACCCAACACCCAACCCCAACCAACCAATTTTCCCTTGCAACCGTGTCTGCCTGTCCCACATCGGACTTGTCAGCCACAAACGAGCCTGCAGCTGACGTGGACATTACCCCTCCATAAATCTTCGTCCATGAAGCCAAGCCAAAGAAGAGTTAAAATATCAATAAAAATATTTTAAAAGATATTTGACATTTGCAAGAATATTCTGAAGAGGTTCCTCTCACAGAATGTGCAGGGTTGTTTAATGTGCAAATATTTAATGGATCGATCATTTTTGATCTTCATTTGACACTGAATAGATTATTCTTGCCAAGAACTGAATAATGATGAAGTGTCTCTCACCCTCAATGCCCCTGATTCTGGTTTATTGCTGTATATGCAACATTAATGTTTGAAAATTCAAGGTTTTTTTTTTACATTAATGTATATGAGATGATGAGAGGCATAGGCAAAGTGGACAGCCAGCACCTTTTCCCTGTGACGACTATAATACATCCCTTTAAGGTTAATGGAGAAAAGTCTCGTGGAGATGGCAGAGGTAATGTTTTTACAGAGAGTATTGGGTGTCTGGAGTGCACTGCCAGGGGTGGAGAGCAAGGATGGTACAAGATGGACATTTAAAAGACTTTTAGACAGGCACGTGAATGTCAGAAAAATAGAGCTATGGGTGTGAGGGAGCAAAGGAGTAGATTGTTGAGGAGTAGGTTTACAGCGTGGGCTAAAGGGCCTGTACTGGGATGTTCTATGTTTGCTGTTCCTCAGGTTTCTAAATCAGCACAAAATAAATCATTCTGATGCTGGAACCATTTTCAGTGATTCAATTCTGCCCTTTTCTGGAATGGAATCTTTTCAACAATATTCTGTAATTCCTTTCACATACTGTCCCATTTCACATTCTTGTCAAGTTCCACTCCATGCTCAGCAATTTGTTCTCCGTGAACTCTAAAACTTCTTTCGGCAGTTTTGCAGTTTAGAAAACTATGCAACTAAAGGCCCAGCTTGAAAGAGAAATAACTGCTAGATCCTATTCCCTCAGGTATTGTTCAGTTCCTCAAATTTCTTGCCACCCTTTAGGCTTCCAAGAGGCAGCACAGGAACAACTAACTGGTAGGTTTCTTCCCTTCCACCTTCAATGTTGTTTGTTAATTGGCTCAATTTCATCTCAGTTTTCAAACTACCCCCCTAAACTCACATTCCACCTGAAGTAATCCTTATGCCATCAGTGCTCTGTGATTAATAGGGATTGCTTAAGGTGGTATAGCATTGGAAGAAAAAGGTTTGAAAACAACTGTTGTAATGTATGCACAGTTTCATAACTCCAAAGGAAATAGGCCATTGACAAATTTTCTCAAGCAAAATATTTCAGTAATAATTAGCTCTAGAGCAGTGATCCTCAACCTTTCCACTCACATCCCACCTTAAGCAATCCCTTACTAATCACAGAGGTAATCCTGTCCTTACATTTATCACTGGTCAGCCTGGTTGGCACAACACTTAGTGCCAGTGACCTGGGTTTGAATCCAGCACTGTGTATACATTTTTGTACATTCTCCCCGTGTCTGCGTGAGTTTCCTTCGGGGACTCCAGTTGCCTCCCACCGTTCAAATTGTACCTGGGTTACGGGTCAACTGAGTGGCACGGGCTCATGGGCCAAAAGGGCCTGTTACCATGCAGCATATCTAAATTTAAAAATTAAAAACTTTCCCCCACCCACTTCTACCTGTCATTCCACTTTTTCGCACCTTCTGTTAGATGCCCCATCCCTTCTGGGCACCTCCCCAATTTTCTTTTCCCCTTTATACAAGCCCTTCATTTTTTTTTTAAACCTAACCTTAGTCTTGATAAAGGCTTCAACTGACCATTTCTGCCCATTGATACTGTCTGAATTGTTGAGCTCCACCAGCACTTCCCAGTCTGCTGTAATATCTATGTTCATCTCTGTTTTGGACCTTCCCCTTCATGGTTGTTTTAAGATCCCTGCTGTTAAGACATTGTCATGGAATAACTGTCTCTTAAACTGCATTCCTTATTCAACAGTGTGAAGCAGCTACAAAGATGTGCTCCACACAAAGGACAAAGTAATGATGAACTGAATTCTCATTCTTTGCAGACCAATGCCATATGCCTACATTACACTCAACAGTGATCCATTTTGAATGGAGATCGTTGAACTGAATGGTAGTCCTTTGATTCCTGTGACTTGAGCCTGAGGAAGAAGGTATCATCTTACTGCTCTCATTGTTTTCAGTCAGTCACAGCCTGCACATCTCAATGACATGGTCCACAGAATTTCCTGTTTCACTGTATATCTCAATCTGCCTGCTGCACTGATGGAATTCCCACATGCTGAGTCATTTCATGACTAAAGCAATCTGAAGGTTTTTCCAAATGAGAACGCATGGGTTTAGGCTGAATATTTATATTTTTTAACTAATGCCTCACAGAATTAATTTTGAAGTGCATCGTCTTGAAATGGGCTAAGGTTACAATCCTGTGACAATGAAATTACTGATTTTTTTTCCACCTGGGTTCTGATTGCAGACTGCAAATTTGTAACCCCTCTCCCCTCTCCCCTCTCCCCTCTCCCCTCTCCCCTCTCCCCTCTCCCCTCTCCCCTCTCCCTTCATATAAACAGCACAGTAGCAACAGTAAATCACTTGTAACAGTGTTTAAACAACAACAAACAAGGGAAGGCTTTTTAAGCATGTTCAATTCTCAAACAAAATGCTGGTCGCCACCAGTCACCGAGATCTCCCAACTACCTCTGCCAATCCCCAACGGGTCTCCATTGCTGCCGCTGATTCCCGGGGAAGCTTCCTGGGCCAGTGGAACATTCACTGGCAGTCGGTGGGCTCCGGTCTTCCCAGTCACCAGAGCACCCAGTGCCTAAATCCTCCCCGAGGCCTACCACTCATGCACCCCAGGGAGTCCAGAGTGCGTGTACGGTACTAGGCCGAGGGCAGGTGTGAGAGATGGGAAAATTGACCTAAAATTATGAACATGGAAGAAACTAAAGTTCATCAGTAAAATGGCTGAAACCAGTTCAAACAGGATAAGTTTGGGGCTTAGGATGCAGGAAAGCAGAGTCAGCACGATTAACATAAGAATCTTCTATCCTTTGTGACAAGACCATAGGACTAAGATAAGGAATGGTAAGGTACAATAGAATGTAGGAAGTTGAGGTAGTCTGGATCAGATAAGGGTCTCCTAGCCCTGGACAGAAGTACCAAGTCATACATTTCTAATTAGCTAACCATACACAGATTTATACATATGAAATTAGCCAACCCTAGATAGAATGAGTCAACTCTGCATATTAAGAGACTGTATCCCAGAGAATCAGGAAGGTGTGAATAAGGACAATGACATGATGGGGCACCCACAGGATACCCCCTGGTCCTCCAAGTGTACTGAAACTGCACGTAGGCAGGAAGAATTACCTATGCCAAACCCATCCAGGGGGCAGAAGAATGTAAGGGGGAGGGCATTCTGATACTGAAATTGACTGTATAAAAGTTGGGTGAGCCCCAGTATGTGTGTGTATTCCCAGGGTAAGGGGAAGCACCCAACTTTGCATTGTTGTAGTAATAAATGTTCTTTGTTCTCAATTTTTGTCTCGAGCAATTTCTTTAAAGGTACTTTAATTCCTAACAAATGGGGGCTCGTCCGGGATCACACTCCCTCCACTGACAGAGTACCCCGACGACGAGAGTAGGTGCACCCCGGCTGATTCAGCTGGACTCACGGGCGACGGGTGGCTGGTCAGTGGAAGAAGCGAGTGATATCCGAGAAGAGGCATTGAGAACAAACGGCGGAAGGACGCGCGCTAGAGCAGTACTGCCAGAACTCGGTAAGAGTATTTTACTTGTTCCTAAGTATGGGAATAGCGGGCAGTAGAGATGAGAGTCCTGACACAGGACGTGACCACCAGATAGCTACGTACAGCCCGCTTGGGATGATGTTATCTGAGTGAGGCACAGGAAAGACCCGCGGTAAAGACAAACTGACGACGGTCAGGTATTGTTGTAATGAATGGGTGGGATACCCGGTTAAAGGGAGCTCCGTGTACTGGCCAAAATTCGGATCCGAGGATGAATGGATGTGTGAAGCTTTGAACTTATGGCTCTATCAAAACCAGCCAGACAATGTTGAGAGCAGGGAATATGCAGCCTGCTGGCTCAAGGGATCCATTGAACAGCTGGTTTTGAATGAGAAAGAATCCAGGGATAAGAGAGAGGAGGAACCTCTTGTCCCTGAATCACAGGGTTGGGATGTGTTACATTCCCTCCCTCCACCCTATGTTCCTCCTATGCCGGCTCCTATCTTTCCTTCCCCTCCTATGACCTACCCTTCTGCACCTTCCCCACCTCCCCCACCACTAGAGAAGAGAGAAGAGAGCAGGAGTGGTATGATAACTTGCTCACAAAGCACTCGATTACCACCTCTGTTGGCAGGAGAGAGAGGTAACTTTAATTCAGAACAGCGTGAGACTCTTCAGGAAGAAAGGGCAGAACCCTTTGATTCATTTCCCAGGGAGCAGGAACCCAGACCTAATAAGCTAGAAACCAATTGGATGAGACCACTGTGGGAAGTTCCCATGGGAGAGGGTCTCGGTTTCGTAAATGTGCCCCTGACCAGTACTGAAGTGTGTAACTTTAAGAAAGAACTGACCTCCCTGATATAAGATCCCCGGGGATGTGCTGAACAGTTAGACCAATTTTTGGGACCAAATATATATACAATATGGGGGTCTCGACATAGAATCCCCAGCAGGGGAACAATTGGTACTAACAGGTTTTGTTACCAACTCAGCCCCAGACATTAAGAGAAAATTACAAAAGACAGAAAATTGGCATGAGCAGGGAATAACCCAGCTTCTACAGATCACACAAAAAGCATTTGTCCAGACATCTGAGGATAAGCAGAAAGCAAAGGCTAACATTTTGATGCAAGCAGTTAAAGTAATAGTAGATGAGTAACATGGAAAAGGCAGGGACTGTGTGCCAGCTCCTGAATGTTGGGAGAGTAGAGACCAGAGATAATTTCATAAATCACGACTTCCCACTTCAGTCACTGACCAATATTGATTAAAATTCATGCTAAAATTTAAATGTCATAAAGGATCATTTTTCAATACTGAAGAATTAGCGAATTTAACTACCAGTTAATTCCAATTTATGAAATAAATTGTATTCAAATGTGATTTTGCACAGGGACTACCTGAGAATAGTGATGTTATAACATTTGCAGGGAGAAATGTTTGCGCAAATAGGGTGAGTTCTATACATCTTAACTTTAAGTGTATGTGAGATAAAGAAAGGATCTGATGTGTAAAGTGGCTGGATCAGCCAGTTGAAGGGGGAGTGTGCATGTCCCTTTAAGTGCACTGTGGCACTTGAAATTGAGGCTTCAGGCTCTTGTCTTGCAGTTAGAGGTATGGAGCCCTATCAACACATTTAATACATTTCTTCTACACATTCAGCAGTCAAGGTCCGTGAGTTTAAAGATCACCCACCTCTGGAGAATAAAGATACCTCTGGGGATTCCTATGGGGATTCCTATAAGTTTAATCATTCATTTCTCTGGTGCATTTTCCTCCGGAGTGAAATTAATGCCTCAGCACAATTTCTCTGTATTGCCGCTGTTATTTAATTCATGATAACTTTCCCCCATTCATCAGGTTTATATTTAAATCCGGTAGTGCGGAAGTTACATTGTAAATAATCACGGAGGTAAATCCTGCGCAACTGGATTCAGCTTAATGGAGAAATAAACCTGCGAACTGGTCTATGGTGGTGTGTGAGTACTGCAATAGGTGGAATATGATTTAAATTGGTGGCATAGTTCAGAACAATTGGGTGCATAAGAATAATAATATCATTAAGAACTCACAGATCTTGTACCAGATGCTATTCAGTACATCTTGACTTAAGGACTGGAGAAATTGGCATGTTAGAATGAGATTGGCATGGTACCAATATTTCTTGATTCAATAATGACTCCACAAGCTCCAGGATTCATGCAGCAGAACTTTTAAGTGGAATATAATAGAAACTAGCCTGTACTTAAATTATTGTGTGTGCAATCTTCATAAGAACATCTTTTAACTTTTTTTTGGTGCCTGTTTTACAGACTGTTTTAAATAAGGCCAGCTCCTGTGAGCTGTGGCACAAGGCATTTTACTTAAGGCAGAACTAAAGGTTGAATATGTTTTAAGTTCTCTTGCAGGGGCTCTTGTGCTGCAATGTCTGTTATGTACTCACTCTAACAAATTGGAGGGTTGTGCCCCATACAGACAAGCAGCTCCAACTGCATTTTAATAAGGTCTAACATATTCAAAACCCATGCAAATATGGTTTGTGTTTCATTTTACAATTTTTACACTAACACAAAGGAAAGTCAGATTGTTACAAAGTGCCGTAATTTAACATTTTTTTTCGTTTCTTTAATGGTTTATTCAGTTATTGTTGTATTTTACTTGTCTTTTGATTATTCAGTTATTGTTGTATTTTATTGCAGTTTTCAATGAGCTTTACATTTATTGTGTTTTATTCAGTTCTTATTGTATTTTATTGCAGTTTTCAATGAGCTTTACATTTATTGTGTTTTATTCAGTTCTTATTGTATTTTATTGCAGTTTTCAATGAGCTTTACATTTATTGTGTTTTATTCAGTTCTTATTGTATTTTATTGCAGTTTTCAATGAGCTTTACATTTATTGTGTTTTATTCAGTTCTTATTGTATTTTATTGCAGTTTTCAATGAGCTTTACATTTATTGTGCTTTATTCAGTTCTTATTGTATTTTAATGCTGTTTTTAATGAGCTTTACATGTATTGTTCATTGTTGTTTACTAATTTCTTTGGAATATTGTTCGTTAATGTTTTAAGCCCCCCTGGAATAGGGGCAGCAGAGGTTACAATTCAGCTCCTTTAGAATGTAGACAGGGCATAGATTTAATGTATAATCATAATGGGATATAAGGGATCCCAATACGGACCAGGGGAATTAAACAGCTTTAGTGGAGTACATCTAATTTGTATCATAGCCTACACAGGTATTAAAGACAGGAGTTTTGAAGCGATAGCACAAAGGACATGGTGGGACAAAGACAGACAGAATGGTAGTCAGCATTGTACATGTAACAGAGAGAGAGTTAATACATATGCTAATGTACACAGACAGGCTGCAACTCACAAGTTCAATGATATATATGCTAATGTTAGCAGACAAGCTGCAACACACAGTTAAATCACAAGAAACAATCCCCCCCCTGCTTGGTCACTTTTCATCACCCCATGAAAGGGAGCACCAGTTTCCAACAACGTGAGCTGCTTGACACTTTAATATCAGGCTCCAAACAGCCTTCGGAGATCGGTGGCCCTAGGGTTCGGGGCTGAAGAGGACATCAGATACGAGCCACAATCAAACGGAACCGCCTGACTACTGCTACTCGTTCGCTGCTGAAGGCAGCGCTTCTCATAGACTGCTACTCGTTCGCTGCTGAAGGCAGCGCTTCTCATAGACTGCTACTCGTTCGCTGCTGAAGGCAGCGCCTCTCACAGACTTCGTCGGGACAACACTTACAAAGGTCGTGTGCTTCAGACACTGCTTCAATATTTCAACGTATGGGATGGACTAGACTCTTTACTGAGAACTGGAGCCTGATACTCCAAACCCTAATAAGCAGCTGGACTCACTCCCCTGACCTTCATGGTGCTCCCCTACCTAAAGACTTTACACAGACATTACAATTCGGTTATTGACCAGCTGGGTAAAACTACACCTTACACTTGAAAGATCAGTGTTACTGATCTAAAAGAAAAGTGAGGAGAGGGGGGGGGGGGGAATCAGTCACACTGACACTAGTAACCAAAGATCAGTAACACTGATCATGGTGAAAGATCAGTATTACTGATCTAAAAGAAAAGTGAGGATTGTGAGAGATGGGAAAATTGACCTAAAATTATGAACATGGAAGAAACTAAAGTTCATCAGTAAAATGGCTGAAACCAGTTCAAACAGGATAAGTTTGGGGCTTAGGATGCAGGAAAGCAGAGTCAGCACGATTAACATAAGAATCTTCTATCCTTTGTGACAAGACCATAGGACTAAGATAAGGAATGGTAAGGTACAATAGAATGTAGGAAGTTGAGGTAGTCTGGATCAGATAAGGGTCTCCTAGCCCTGGACAGAAGTACCAAGTCATACATTTCTAATTAGCTAACCATACACAGATTTATACATATGAAATTAGCCAACCCTAGATAGAATGAGTCAACTCTGCATATTAAGAGACTGTAGCCCAGAGAATCAGGAAGGTGTGAATAAGGACAATGACATGATGGGGCACCCACAGGATACCCCCTGGTCCTCCAAGTGTACTGAAACTGCACGTAGGCAGGAAGAATTACCTATGCCAAACCCATCCAGGGGGCAGAAGAATGTAAGGGGGAGGGCATTCTGATACTGAAATTGACTGTATAAAAGTTGGGTGAGCCCCAGTGTAGGTGTGTATTCCCAGGGTAAGGGGAAGCACCCAACTTTGCATTGTTGTAGTAATAAATGTTCTTTGTTCTCAATTTTTGTCTCGAGCAATTTCTTTAAAGGTACTTTAATTCCTAACACAGGGTTCAGAGTTAGCGTCCAATGTGCCGTGGAGGGAGGGAAGGAACAGGAGGGAAGGAGAAGGGAGGGGATGCCACTGAGCCCAAGGTCCCACTCCTGCACAGGAGGCCACTCTCTTTGATGACATCGGGACAAGGAATTCTTCCAACCGCTTGCAGCTGGGAGTCCGTGGAGCACAGTTTGAGAGGGAGAGTTGGAGAGAAAAGCCAATAGGAGAAGGTAAAGATAAAGGAAAGAGAGGGGAGGGAGCTACCTGAAACTAGGACATTTCAACCTGCAAGGTCAGTTCGGCTCCAAAAATATTTTGATTAACTGGTTGGTTTCTGATATCCTCATTTATCCACAATTTAAAAAAAATTATGGATAAATGAGGATTTTGGAGAATCGGAGTTGTACTGCATTCTCTCAGTCCAGTCTGCAGCTGAGGAGCTCTGACTGCAGATCAATACCCCAGTTAATTGAAGTAAATACAAAAGAAATACTTGCTCAGGCCCAAAATGTTGGGTACATCTAACTTCTATGGGCACTTCAGGACCTGCTGAGTTCCTCCAGCGTTTTTGTGCATTTACTACAATCACAGACTTTCTTGATGGAGAGGGTTCCGAGAAGATTTACTAGAATGATACCAGGAATGAAAGGGTGAGCACTTTGAGGAACAATGGTCAGCTCTTGGTCTTTACTTGTGGGTGTGCAGAAGGATGAGAGGGGTCCTCAGAGGTATTTTGAATGTTGAAAGGCCTGGACAAAGTAGATGGGACAAGGTCATTTCCCATGTAGGGGAGTCTAGGACAAGAGGGCACAGGGCATCAATTTAAAACAGTGACATGGAAAAATGTCTTTAGTCAGAGTCTGTGGTGGAATTGAGGTTGTTGGGTATATTTAAAGTAGAATACTTGATTAATTTAAGATTAATTATCAGGCCCTTTCAGCCCACGAGCCCATGCTGCCGAATTCCAGCCAACTGACCTACAATCCCTGGAACATTTTTTTTTTTAATGGTGGGAGGAAACTGGAGCCATCTGGGGAAAACCCATGCAGACATGGGGAGAATGTACAAATTCCTGACAGGCTGTAGAATTCAAACCCCAGTCCCAATCGCTGGTGCTATAAACACTAAAACCGTGCTGCCCCAAGGCATCAAGGGTTACGGGGAGAAAGCTGAGGAGTGGGGTTCAGTGGGTGGATGGATCAGCTCATGCTTAGAATCACAGGGTAGACTCGATGGGCCAGCGGCCCTACCTCTGCTCCTTTTTCTCATGAACTTGTTTCACACCATTTGTTGGAATCCAAGTTCTTGTTTTGGACAGTGTGCTTTCCTTTGTTCCTCTGCAATTCTCAGCTCACTCAGCATTGCTTTCTGCAGTCCACACATTATGTTGTCTTGTATCTTCATTGCCAGTGTGTAGCCTGGGCTCTGCCTGCAGCTTGAAGCTGAGAAACTTAAAGGGCCACTGGAGAAAGCGATGCTGTGGTGAGCTCCTGCTCTCTGAATTTATGGGCTGATTCAGCAATCAAGTGCAAGAACAGCCAGTCACAAAACACCAATGCTTCTTATTGTGAACACGTGAAAGTTACTGTCAGCATTTCAGCTGGCACAAAATGCTCGACATAGTGTAGTTCTACTTCGCTCTGCTCCTCATCCACAGTGCTTACCAGTCGGTGTACATGAAAGCATAAATCTATCAATGCCCCTTTCTGCCTTGTTCAAGATTCAATATTATTTTTTTGTCATGTAATAAAACAGAAAATGTGATAGCTGAAATTTTCTTCGGTCTACCGTAAGGCAAAGATTCGCTATAAGCAAAAATTGCCCAGCACCCCTTAGAGCCAGAGAAAATAAAGTAACTGAGCATCCATAGCTTCACTTCCCGCACATTCATAGCCACCCAGCCTCCAGTCCGAACCATCGGTAACCTGAGCTCCAGATGCACTACTCTGACACGATCAGGCAGTCTCAGTGCTCTCGGCAACGTCTTACATCTCCGTTCCAATACCTGGTACCTCCACAGCTGTCTGGAGCCAGTCTCCAGCAATCCACAGCCTGGCGTGTGTCCTTTGACTGTGGTCTATCTAGGTTCTTCACCTCAGGCTATCAACAGTCCGCCTCTGGCATGTGTTCCAGCCTCATAGCCTCTCACTGGTCTGCCATCGTGGTCACTGCTTTGTGGGTCATCTCCTCTGCTTCTCATTCTCAAACTGGGGATGGTTTCCCCAGTTTCTGGTGTCCTGCACCAGACCTTCACTTCCCGAGTCTGCAACCCCTTGTGGCCACTGCCGATCATAGGTGCCACCTTCTTGGGCCCAGAAACTGCAGTCGTGGGATTTTAAAATAAACCACTCTCGTCTTCCTTAACAGGCTGTTCCTATCCACACCGAGACTCATTCCATTCATCCTCATTTTAACTTCCAATTTGTCTCAAGTATCAACATTATCTACCCACTTCTAAAATGATCCCAGTAACCCACAGAATGCTACAGCACAGAAAAAAGGCCATTCAGCCCTTCTAGTCTGTGCTGACCACCATTTCCCTCGTCCCACTGACCTGCTCCCATTCCATAACCCTCCAGTCCTCTCTCATCCATGTATCTATCCAATTTATTCTTAAAATACACGATCGAGCCTGCATTCACCACATCAGGTGGCAGCTTATTCCACACTCCCACCACTCTGAGTGAAGAACTTCCCCCAATGTCCCCCTAAACCTCTCCCCTTTCAGCTTAAAACTATGACCTCTTATATTTATCTCCAATCTAAGTGGAAAAGGCCTCAAAATCTTGTAAACCTCTTGTCAAATTTGCCCTTATTCTTCTTTGCTCCAAGGAATAAAGTCCTAACCTGTTTAATCTCCCTGCAACTCAACTCCCGAAGTCCCGTCAACATTTAGTAAATCTTCTCTGCACTTTCGATCTTATTGATATCCTTCCTGTAGTTGGGCACCCAGAAGTGCACACAATATTCCAAATATAGCCTCACCAAAATCTTAAACAACTTCAACATGACATCCCAGCTTCTGTACTCGATACTCTGATTTATAAAGGCAAAGATGGCAAAAGCTTTCTTTACAACCCTGTCCACTTGCGATACCACCTTCAGGGAATAATGTACCTGTATCCCCAGATCTCTCTGCTCCTCCACACTCCTCAGTGCCCTGTCATTTACTCTGCATGTCCTACCTTGTTTTGCCTATTAATTGTAGTGTTCTTGATCCTCTCTCCTGTTCCTCAAGTATCCTTTACCCTCTATCCCACCTTCCCTTTCTGTCACTATTTCTACATTGTAACGTGAAGCACAATACTCGTTGATCAATTCCAACACAGCCTTTTCTTTCATAATTTAAAACGGTTTAAAGCTAAAAAGCATTTCCAAGTTTGCCCAGAAATGAAGAAAGCAACATTTGCTGACTGTTCCCAGCACTTTCAATGAATATTTCCACATCAGCTCTTCTACAATTTGTGTTAGATTCGGAGTAACAATACCACTTAGCTCACCATCTGCACAAGTTTAGAATGCCACCAAAAAAAGATGAATATCCAGAGGGCATTCTTTAGCTTTTGATATCGTGTGGCAAGGAGCAGCAGCCTGTAAGGAGTTTGTACATTCTCCCCATGTCTGTGTGGGTTTCCTCCCATCGTTCCAAAAAATGGACCAGGTTTTTAAGATCAATTGGGTGTAATTGGGCAGCACAGACTAGTGGGCCGAAAAGGCCTGTTACCCTGATCTAGGTCTAAAAATGTAATTTAAAAAATTAATTGAGTGAAATGGAGGTGTGGGATTTGGGGAGCCACGATGAGGGAACAGGTGCAGAAAGTGTAAAACAAAGATACCAAATTAAATTTCTCCATCACTTTCTGCAGAAAACTACAAACTTGGGAAGCCCCTTTGTAATTGGTTCCAGGTTCATTTACCCACTCACTAACCCATTGCCAAATGCAGCATTTTCATAACAATGCACCACAAGCTGCGATTCCCCACTAAATGTTTCTGGAAAAATATCACTCTCCTTTTGGTAACTTTCCAGGAGCCATCAAAAGAACATTTTGTGAAACTCAGCTATTATTGTCATGTTCCAGAACATGAATTAATTCTAATAATCTGGAGAATTGCAATTACCACAACTTTCTAATCTTTTTCACCCCATAATTTCCTCCATCATCCTTGGGCTGAGATATTTCTGGGCCAGGATTGGAAAGGAGCAGCACATCCTAGGCCAGGATTGCAGCTGAAAATAGCTCAATATCTCATGGCCCAAAGTCCCAACAGGCAATTACAGGACGTCAAAACAATGAAGATTTAGCTTCACTGAGTAAACATGAAATATGACAGACATTCTCAAACACATGTATGACACGCCTTTTATATGCGACTTATCCAACATATAAATTCATCAAGTTCAAAACATAAATATGTAGGAGATAAAGGACAAGATAATTAAATGCTCTTAGTCTGGAAATAAATTCAAAAGGAGCATAAAACGAGTAATTTCTAAGGTAGGGACATGTTCAGCCCAACATTGTGGGCTGAAAGGCGTGTATTATGCTCTGCTTTCTATGCTTCATGTTTTTATGTTCTAAAGCTCAGAGGTGTGTCCTCTGCTATCCTGACACAAAAATGGTGATGGACAATTAAACAGCTAATGAGGATGCTTCCAAGAACATACTCATCCTGAGAATGGCAAAGCCCAGCAGGCATCAGCCAAGGCAAGGCTGAAGCAGCTGCAACTATAATTCAGCCAGAAAGTAATGAACTGGATGATCGAGGACTGGTTACACGAAGTCCCCATCATCGGCACAACAGGCTGTCTTTAGGCAATTCCAGAAAGTATAAATGGCTGGATCCAAAAACGTCCTGTCCTAACTGAAGGCCTACCTCCAGGAGCAGCTGAACCTCAAGCCACAATAATCCAGTGCATTGTGACATCAGCTCAAAAAGTGGAAGATTGTCCATGAATCCCCAGTGCAAAAAGGAGGAAACTCTCATCCAGCCAATTACCATCCAATCGGTCTTCTTTCAATCTTCAGCAAGTTGCTGTCAACCATCTTTACAAGTGTCACTTGCTCAGTTTGGAATTTGCAAGGGCACTCTGCTCAGACCTTTTTATTGCCTTGATGTATGAATTCCTGAGTGGAGTGAAGAAGACTGTTTAGGACATCAAGGAAGTATCTGAATCAGTGTAGCAACAAGGAACTCTGGTACAAATGAAGTCAATGGGGATCAAATTTGGTATGACATGGTTAGCACAACACTGTTATAGCGCCAGTGACCTGGGTTTGAATCCAGCACCTCGTGTAAGGAGTTTGTATTTTCTCAGTGTTTGCATGTTTCCTCCCACCCTCCAAAAGGAACAGGGATTGTAGGTTAATTACATTATATGGGAGTCATGGGCCAGAAGGGCCTGTTTGGGTTCTGTCTAAATTAATTTAAATTGGAGCCAGACATTGTGACCTTGCACACACAATAAAATTGGTTCTGGCTACTGGAAAACAATCATCTTTGATCCAGGAAATTGCACAATCACATGATGTCCCAAAGCCTCTTTTGCCAAATTATAATAAAGGAGAACATTGCAACCAATTTTCTACCAACTGACAATATTAACTCTGCCTCTCTCTCCAAGGAGACTGCTTGACCTGCTGAGTAGACCCAATATTTTTTTTATTGTCATTTGAAAGCAGTTGCAATCGGTTTCAGAAATGTCTGCAGAGGACATAAGGCAGGTAAGTTTCATGCAGGCAGAGCAATTCTCCCATCCTCAGAGGACAAACATGGGAAGCAGAGAGAACAGAAGGATGTTTTTTTTGTATAAAAAACTCTTCTGCCTGATATTTTTCATTCTTTAGATGTTTTCTCTTACTGAAAAGCGAAGCAGAAAAATACAAGAAAACTGGGAAAACAAATTTCAGGATAATTGCTAGGGAACCATCCTGTTAGTTAAGCCTGTGTTGGGAGATGTGCATGGACAAAATAGCAAGCTACCTCATGCTCCAAAAACAGAGATACAATGAACCTAAAGCAGATTTATTGTTGTGGCCAGTGTCACTCACATTGTTGATGCAGATGCCTTCAAACTATTTTGGAGTTTCAGATGTATTTCCATCCAAATACTGTATTGTTTTTGTGTAACTGGACACTATAGTTCTTAATCGCAGAAAGAATTTCAGGGTTGTGCGCGATGTCTTGTATGCTCTCGGACAATAAATTTGAACTTTGAATGGTGGACTTGATCAGAGGCCAGTTTGAAAAATCTAGATAAAAGTTCTGCACCAAATTTAAGGACTATTTTGGTCTGGTGCGGCGCAGCCAAGTCACTTTATTCATTGATACAGCGTGCACAGAATGCAGGAAACACTGAGATTTACAGCTTGGGTCTGGTACTTTGCTCCTGGCTGCAGTCTGGCTGGCATCAACCCACTGGAGTGACAGTGGAAAACATGCCTGAAGTTTGAACTCCAGCAGCTTCAAGAACAAGTACACTTTTGGTTGATAAAGTTCACCACAAATGTATTTGTGTTGCTTGCCAAAGATGTAAATGGACATTACATTTGTCTGAAAGGAAATTAAACTCAGAAAGACCTTAATTTTCAAGCATTCAGCAAGATTAAGCAGACCAACCATGAAGCAAGGAAATAAAACTATGCCACCATGTGATATTCAGAGTAATTAATTTCAAACATAGTCCAGGCAATTACACATTCAGTTTGGCATAATTGTACAAGTGTACCTTTACCTGGAGGTATGCAATTAGGATACGTCTACATTATAGACCTGGGGCACAGACACATTGTTTATACCTGGGATAACTGCACGCCACACTGAGTTTTAGGCCATGCATTCCCACCACATATTCTTACCTCTGAAACATCACTTGACCCTGCATCTGTGTCAGTTCACACCCGCTCCTGAAACTTTGCCCATCCTTTTACACTTTCTAGCTTTAACAGTTGAAAGAACAATTTAAAAAGCAAGAGAAAATTATAATGCTAAAATCTGAAATAAAACCACAAAAAACCTTTGAGGTAATCATCAGGTTGGCCAGCATCTGGCCTTCTATTTAAACAAGATGTGCTGACATTGGAGAGCGTTCACCAGGATGATTCTGGGAATGAAAGGGTTATCATAGGAGGAGTGCTTGACAGCTCTTGGCCTGTATTCATTGGAATTTAGGAGAATGAGGGGATCTCACTGAAATATTTCACATGTTGAAAGGCATGAACATATTAGATGCAAAAAGGTTGTTTCCCATGCTGGGATAGTCTAGGACAAAAGGGCCCAACTTCAGGATTGGAGGGCATCTCCTCAGAACAGAGGGATGAAGGAATTTATTTCACTGGAGGGCAGTGAATCTGTGGAATTTGTTGCCACAGGTGGTTGTGGAGGCCAGGTCATTAGTGTATTTAAGACAGATTGATAGTTTCTTGATTAGCCAGGTCAAGAAAGGTTACGGGGAGAAGGCCGGGTAGTAGAGTTGAATGGTAAAATCAATCAGCTCCTGATTAAATGGTGAGGCAGACTTTATAGGCTGAATAGTCTATTTCAGATATTGTCTAATGGTCAATTAGTCATGAATTAGGCATGTAAACTCTTGAGGACCACGGATAATGTGGATGGTCGTCATCTTTTTTCCCCACCAGATATTCCAGAGCTGGAGGGCTTCTGTTTAAGGTGAGATGGGAGAGATTTTAAAAAAGACCTGTTTCCACATTATAGAGGGCAGTCCGTGTTTGGAACGATTGGCCAAAGCAGGTAGGATTATGACACTGAAGAGACATTTGGACAGAGCAATGGATCAGAAGTGTTTAGAAGGACATAGATCAAATGCAGGCAAAATGGACTCACCTAGAATTCTCAGCATGGACAATTATGGCCCATTCTGTGTTGTATAGCTCAATGGCTCTAATTGTTTTGATGTAGGATCATTGACTGACAACATTAACTCTGCCTCCCTCTCCAAAGAAACTGCTTGACCTGCTGAGTAGATCCAATATTTTTATTTTCATTTGAAAGCAGTTGCAACCTGACATCATTACTGCATCTTCAGTAAAATTTGTCAACATCCAGAACTCCATGTTTCGCCCTGTTTACTCTTCTTCCCTGTGATTGCTGCATTCAACACAATATTAATACATAGGTGAGACAGACAATACACCATGTTTCTATCATATATGTAGGGCAACACAAAATCTATCTGAGATTAATGTGTACACTTTACCGATCTATATTTGCATTACTCACTTTTGGTAGATAAGTACTTCAATACCTCTAACAGTTCCAAGAAAGATTTATGAAAGAGCAAAAATAATTTACTCAAAAATAACTAAAATCGCCTGCTGCTTTTCTTAATGGTCTCTGCTTGGTGAATAAACGAGTCATTAATTAACTCAGATCCCTGAACCCTTCTCCATTAACAATGGCGTGAAGCAAGGCTGTGTTCTCGCACCAACCCTCTTTTCAATCTTCTTCAGCATGATGCTGAACCAAGCCATGAAAGACCCCAACAATGAAGACGCTGTTTACATCCGGTACCGCACGGATGGCAGTCTCTTCAATCTGAGGCGCCTGCAAGGTCACACCAAGACACAAGAGAAACTTGTCCGTGAACTACTCTTTGCAGATGATGCCGCTTTAGTTGCCCATTCAGAGCCAGCTCTTCAGCGCTTGACGTCCTGCTTTGCAGAAACTGCCAAAATGTTTGGCCTGGAAGTCAGCCTGAAGAAAACTGAGGTCCTCCATCAGCCAGCTCCCCACCATGACTACCAGCCCCCCCACATCTCCATCGGGCACACAAAACGGTCAACCAGTTTACCTATCTCGGCTGCACCATTTCATCAGATGCAAGGATCGACAATGAGATAGACAACAGACTCGCCAAGGCAAATAGCGCCTTTGGAAGACTACACAAAAGAGTCTGGAAAAACAACCAACTGAAAAACCTCACAAAGATAAGCGTATACAGAGCTGTTGTCATACCCACACTCCTGTTCGGCTCCGAATCATGGGTCCTCTACCGGCATCACCTACGGCTCCTAGAACGCTTCCACCAGCGTTGTCTCCGCTCCATCCTCAACATCCATTGGAGCGCTTACACCCCTAACGTTGAAGTACTCGAGATGGCAGAGGTCGACAGCATCGAGTCCACGCTGCTGAAGATCCAGCTGCGCTGGATGGGTCACATCTCCAGAATGGAGGACCATCGCCTTCCCAAGATCGTGTTATATGGCGAGCTCTCCACTGGCCACCGTGACAGAGGTGCACCAAAGAAAAGGTACAAGGACTGCCTAAAGAAATCTCTTGGTGCCTGCCACATTGACCACCGCCAGTGGGCTGATAACGCCTCAAACCGTGCATCTTGGCGCCTCACAGTTTGGCGGGCAGCAACCTCCTTTGAAGAAGACCGCACAGCCCACCTCACTGACAAAAGGCAAAGGAGGAAAAACCCAACACCCAACCCCAACCAACCAATTTTCCCTTGCAACCGCTGCAATCGTGTCTGCCTGTCCCGCATCGGATTTGTCAGCCACAAACGAGCCTGCAGCTGACGTGGACTTTTTACCCCCTCCATAAATCTTCGTCCGCGAAGCCAAGCCAAAGAAAGAGAATTAACTCAGATCTACAATGCAATAATAAATTTTTTCTAGCTTTTTTCTCAATGCTTGTGGAAGAATATCATCCTGACATAATTAACTTTGCTGCAGTCTCCAACTTACCTACCATGTTTCTAATAATTTTCTAAACATCCTTAAATGTACAACATTGAAATGCATTTAAAAATGGAACTTTTGGTCAAATGTACAAATCAAGATTCGGCAAACCCACTGGACAAGTCAAGCACTCTGATCGATACAAGCTACTCAACAAACTGCTTGAACCCCAGTCACGAGTTGAGAGTCCCTCTAAGCAGAGCTAATAACATACACAGAAGCCTGTGGCTTAATGCATTGCACCCTGTCAATTGTGTTAATGAAGTTCAGTGGCACAGCCTGGTAATGATAGTCGAGGCATTCAGATAATCCCCAAATACTCTCCACCAAATATTGAGGAATTCCCTTTATAATCTCATACAATTTTGACAATCTCATTAGTGTCAGTTTGGATAATTGTTCATGGCATGGGGGAAATTGATTTGAATTATCTTGCCTCTAGAAATGAAAGGACTTTCACATTTAAATTATTATCAACACTACTGTGTGCTTAATTTGCAATTTCTACAAGAGTAGAAATAAATAGATCATAACACTGTGCTGTGGTCCGTACCTACTTCCAAACCATTTCTCTTTGGTGGACCCAGGGATCGCTATAACCCTTGCTGAGACACACAAACCCTTAACAGTTTAATTATTTTCCTGTAAAGAACACAACCCTGAAGGAAAAGAAGAGCAACATGATAATGGCGGAGTAGTGCAGAGCTTGCCCTGCTGGTCTCCGTGGGGAGTTCATCTGGCTCAATGCTGGACCGCGAGCAGTTCAGCCTGCAGCTGCAAGTTAGGAGGGTGTCGCAGGCCAGCTCCCACTCAGTCTGATGTCACTTTGTAGGAAGTGGCCAGAGCACCATTTGCTCCCTTTTCATAATTGCCCGTGAGCAGGAGGTTGAGATGCAGCACAAATCTAACTGTTCAATCTTGCATCTGATGGGCTTCTGGAGGACCTGTTATGTATCTGATGTTATGATGCTTTGTGCTTCCCTGCTGAGTCTCAAAACATCAATCCTCACTGCAGAGCAAAATTCAACAAGTTCAAATTTATTATACATGACATCACATACAACCCTCAGATTCTTGTTCCTGTGGGCGAGGCAGAATTACCACTTATCGGCAGTGGAAAAAACTGCACAACATACACGTGCAAACAAATAAAGAAATGTAAACAAACTGACTGTGTAATACAGAGAGAGTTGAGGAGTCTGATGGTGGAGGGGGAGCAGCTGTTCCTAAACCTGGTGGTATGAGTCTTGTGGCACCGATAACACTTTCCTGATAGCAGCAGCGAGAAAAGTGTGTGTACTGGATGGTGTGGATCCTTGATGATTGCTGCCTCTCTCCGACAGCAGAGATTCTTATAGATGTTATCAATGGTGGGGAGGGTTTTGCCTGAGCTGTGTCCACTACCTTTTGCAGGACTTTACACTCAGGGGTATTGGTATCCCCATTCCAGACTGCGATACATAGCCAGTCAGTAAGGAGCACATCTATGGCAGCACTCTTTGTTGTAGAGTCTGACTCTTCAGAGAGGGAAAAGACATTTCCGTCCAGGTTGCCCAATGTGGTGCCACAATCCACTACTCCCACTGTGATGAAGTGGTGGTCTTGTTGCTGTGTGGCAACATGTGGAATGATCTAGTGAGGCAACATGCAGAGGCTGCTTGTGAGTTCTGAGGGACATGAACCAAGTTTGCAATGACTCAGCATTGTGAGGCATCGTTCTGAGGTGCAAACAGACTAGCATGGAGAATGCAAACCATTGCTGGAAACAGCCACACCAGCACCATAGACCAATCCTCAGGTCTATCTGATGTGATGGAAGTTGCTGGCTCCCCTTCACTTGTTTGGCTGCACAGTTTTCCCCAACCCATAGAAGGTTCAGCAGTTACAAGCTTAGCAGGTTCCGAGCACAGCAGGGGGAAGTGCAGAGCCCATGCCAGGTTCCGAGCACAGCAGGGGGAAGTGCAGAGCCCATGCCAGGTTCCGAGCACAGCAGGGGGAAGTGCAGAGCCCATGCCAGGTTCCGAGCACAGCAGGGGGAAGTGCAGAGCCCATGCCAGGTTCCGAGCACAGCAGGGGGAAGTGCAGAGCCCATGCCAGGTTCCGAGCACAGCAGGGGGAAGTGCAGAGCCCATGCCAGGTTCCGAGCACAGCAGGGGGAAGTGCAGAGCCCATGCCAGGTTCCGAGCACAGCAGGGGGAAGTGCAGAGCCCATGCCAGGTTCCGAGCACAGCAGGGGGAAGTGCAGAGCCCATGCCAGGTTCCGAGCACAGCAGGGGGAAGTGCAGAGCCCATGCCAGGTTCCGAGCACAGCAGGGGGAAGTGCAGAGCCCATGCCAGGTTCCGAGCACAGCAGGGGGAAGTGCAGAGCCCATGCCAGGTTCCGAGCACAGCAGGGGGAAGTGCAGAGCCCATGCCAGGTTCCGAGCACAGCAGGGGGAAGTGCAGAGCCCATGCCAGGTTCCGAGCACAGCAGGGGGAAGTGCAGAGCCCATGCCAGGTTCCGAGCACAGCAGGGGGAAGTGCAGAGCCCATGCCAGGTTCCGAGCACAGCAGGGGGAAGTGCAGAGCCCATGCCAGGTTCCGAGCACAGCAGGGGGAAGTGCAGAGCCCATGCCAGGTTCCGAGCACAGCAGGGGGAAGTGCAGAGCCCATGCCAGGTTCCGAGCACAGCAGGGGGAAGTGCAGAGCCCATGCCAGGTTCCGAGCACAGCAGGGGGAAGTGCAGAGCCCATGCCAGGTTCCGAGCACAGCAGGGGGAAGTGCAGAGCCCATGCCAGGTTCCGAGCACAGCAGGGGGAAGTGCAGAGCCCATGCCAGGTTCCGAGCACAGCAGGGGGAAGTGCAGAGCCCATGCCAGGTTCCGAGCACAGCAGGGGGAAGTGCAGAGCCCATGCCAGGTTCCGAGCACAGCAGGGGGAAGTGCAGAGCCCATGCCAGGTTCCGAGCACAGCAGGGGGAAGTGCAGAGCCCATGCCAGGTTCCGAGCACAGCAGGGGGAAGTGCAGAGCCCATGCCAGGTTGTTGACAACAGTGCTGGTGTCTCCACATATACAGGAAGATCCATGTACAAGTGTGAGGTGTTACATTTTGGAAAGGCAAATCTAAATAGGTCATATGCATTAAACGGTAGGCTATTGAGATGTGCAGAGCAACAAAGGGATTTAGGAGTTGTGGTAAATAGTACCCTCAAGGCTGATACTCAGGTAGATGGTGTGGTGAAGAGGGCATTTGGAATGTTGGCCTTCATAAATCGGAGTATTGAATGCAAGAGTAGGGAGGTTATGATGAAATTGTACAAGGCATTGGTGAGGCCAAATTTGGAGTACTGTGTACAGTTTTGGTCACCAAATTATAGGAAAGATATAAACAAACTAGAGAGAGTGCAGAGAAAGTTCATGAGAATGTTGACAGGATTTCAAGGTTTGAGTTCCAGGGAAAGGTTGTGCAGACTGGGTCTTTTTTCTCCGGATCGTAGAAGATTGAGGGGGGAACTTGATAGAGGTGTTTAAGATTTTAAAAGGGACAGACAGAGTAAATGTGGATAGGCTTTTTCAATTAAGAGTGGGGGAGATTCAAACTAGAGGGCATGGTTTAAGATTGAAGGGGGAAAAATTATAAGGGGAACAGGAGGGGAAATTTCTTTACGCAAAGGGTGGTAGGGATGTGGAATGAGCTTCCGGAAGACGTGGTTGAGGCGGGATCATTGGTTACATTTATGGAAAGACTGGATCGTTACATGGATAGGAGGGGACTAGAGGGGTATGGACCAGGTGCTGGTCAGTGGGACTAGGAGGGTGGGGATTTGTTACGGCATGGACTAGTAGGGCCGAACTGGCCTGTTCTGTGCTGTAAGTGGTTATATGGTTATCTGCAATTCAAGCAACCGGCAAAAAATAAAAATAAAAATCACAGAATAAATAAGTAAAAAAAATAGGAAAGTTTAAAATTGGTGCACCCAGCTGTTAGTTCACAAATCACACAACATGCAATGTCGAGCAACTGGAAAATCCGCCAGTCCCCATAGGTGCTGGATATCGGTGTTTTACTGATGACCCCAGTTACTACAGTTAACACTTAATAGTGATGACAATCATTCCTCAAAGTCGTCAATTCTCAAGTTCACTTGAATCCTTCGTCTCATGTATCATTATACTTATCTACATGACGATAAACTCTTATTCATCCAGCATAATAGAGAAAATAGTGTAGTCACATACCAGGAAATGGAACTCCGAGGAAGTGTGCGTAGACTGTCTCAGCGTCGGTGCCAAAGTCATTTTCAGCCACAAGTGTGTAGTTCCCGTTGTTATAGTGGGTGGGTTTATCAAAGAGCAGGCACCCATGAAGCCAGTCCCTTGCCTCCTCGTACACCTTGGTTTTGATGTAGTCCGTCTCATTCAGCTTGCGGCCCCGGTGCATCCAGCGAATCGTGGGCAGAGGGTTTCCATAGACCGTAAACTGAATGCAGTGCATGTGTCGCTGTTCAGGTTCTATCAGCTCCACGATATCAGGAGCATCTGGTAAAAGTTTGAGGAGGAAAGAAAAAAAATGGACTCATTATTGTTCAGAAATTCTCCATTTAACATTTCTGATATCATCTCTGCTCTTTCTCCACCATAATAGATGTCAGATCTGGTTACTGCTGAGATCACTTCCAGCAGAAATGCTCTGCTAGGAACATCATTGCTTGTTAAAGGCATCTTGAATCATGCAGGAGACCATTCACCCCCTTTGGCCTGTGCTGGCACTTTCAAGGATCAATTCAGCCTGATACTTACTCTTTCTACACACCCTTGCAAAGCTCATCTCTTCGGACCCAAACCTACCTCATCTAGAGCCAACCATTCACACAGAAGAGTCACCAATCTCATTTCATCTTCAATATTGAATGTCACAACTCCACCATGGCTCTCCAGAAAAAACATTGCTGTCAGTACCATACTTACAGTAGACATGCAAGAGCACCGAGGCATTCGACATCCCCACCACATTCTCTGCGATGCACGTCAGCAGTTTCCCATTATCCTCTGGATTGATGTTAAATAGGGTTAGGTTTACAGCTGAGACTGTGGTCAGGTTATTGTTGGTCTAGCAGAAAGAGAGAGAGAAGAGAGAGAGAGAAGAATTCCTGACTGACCTTACAAAGCAAACAGTGAAAGGCCTGAAAATTGAAGCAATTAGTGGGGTAATTAATGAACAACAGGACCAGAGATAAGATGCCTAGGGTGGAGTTTCTACATTCTTCAGTAACTTCCTCCAATGCAAATTAAAATTCATGTGGTTGTTGCACAGTGCAGGAGTCACTTGTTTCACTTGACTCTGCGATTTTCATGATCACAAATTCTGCTCGAGAAGACTCAAGTTTATATCTCAAGGTCTCCACAAACATACGACTTTGCCCAGCTGCCCCAGCCCTGAAGAGGTGACAATGTCCTTTCCTGATCTGATGCCATTCTTTATAGTGTAGCCAGTCACTTGAAGCCCTCTATGATTTCAAATCTGATTAGACTGTTTTTCATTTACGAATTCACACAATCCTCTATCCTTTACACCCATTAGGAAAGTAATCCTTTGACTTTGCACAGGACCATCATGTTGATTTCAGATACAGGAAGGATAAATGACTGTCAGTGATTACAGCACTTGAGGCCCTGCCTGATTTTGCCATAGAATTTGTGTCAGAGATTAACCTTCTTCATGACCGTTATGCTTCTTGCTAACTAGTGGTAATGAGGTCTTTGACGAAGCTTCTTAAGGACCCCGAATGACATAGCTTGTCCCACCACTCAGAGTAGTTCCCCCTCATGTTTGCCATAAACTTTTCCCCTTTTACTCTTAACCCATGTCCTCTGGTTTGAATCTCAACCACACAATGAAAAAACCCCATCTACATTCACTGTCTATCCCCCCCCCCCCCATACTTTAACTATCAAATCTCCCCTCATTCTTCTGTGCCCCAGGGAATAAAGTCCTAACCTGTTTAACCTTTCTCTAACTCAGTCCCTGAAGTCCAGGCAACAGCCTAGTAAACTTTCTATGCACTCTCCATCTTACTGATAGCCTTCCTGTAGTTAGGCAACTAAAACTGCACACAGTACTCCAAAATTGGTCTCACCAATGTCTTAAACAACTTCAACACCCATCCCAATTCCTGTACTCAATACTTTAATTTATGAAGGCCAATATGCCAAAACCTTTCTTTACAACCCTATCCACATGACAGATCCCTCGGTTCTATCACACTCCTCAGTGCCCAACCATTTACCAAGTACGTCCTTCAAAAATGCAACATCTCACACCTGTCTGCATTAAATTCCATCTGCCATTTTTCAGCCTACTTTAGCAGTTGGTCCACATCCCTCTGCAAGCTTTGAAAATCTTTGCAAATTTACTAATCCAATTTACCACATTGTTATCTAGATCAGTGATCTGGATGATAAACAACAATAGTCCCAGCACCGATCCCGGAGGCACACCACTAGTCACAGGCCTCCAATCTGAGAAGCAATCATCCACCACTACTCTCTGGTTTCTCCTGTTCAGCCATTGTCAAATCCATTTCACTACTTCACCATGAACACTTGGCATTTGAACTTTCCTGACTAAACTCCCATGTGGGACCTTGCAAAGATAACATCTGCCGCCTTTTCTTCATCCACTTACCTGGTAATCTCCTTGAAAAACTAAGATTGGCTAAACAGGATCTACCACGCATAAAGTCATGTTGATTATCCCTAATCATTCCTTGGCTATCCCAATAATTGTATATCCCATCTCTTAGAACACTTTACAATAACTTACCTACTACTGACATCAGGTTCACTGGCCTGTAGTTTCCAGGGTAAATTTTGGAGCCTTTTTTTAAGCAACGGAACAACATGAGCCAACCTCATGTAACCAAGGGCATTTAAAATATTTCTGCACTCGCCTCCCTCAAGATGCTTTAAGACAGCAAGCACCTCCTCCTCTTTAATCTGTACAGGTTCCATGACCTCACTGCTTGATTTCCTTACTTGTCGCGATTCTGTGGCCTTTCCCTGAGTGAACATTAATGAAAATATTCCCCCATCTCATTTGGCTCCATACAAAGCCAACCACCCTGATCTTCAAAGTGACCAATTTTGTCCCTTGCTATCCATTTGCTCTTAATATACCTGTAAAAACTCTTAGGATTTTCCTTCACATTGTCTGCCAAAGCAACCTCATGTCTTCTTTTAGCCTTCCTGATTTATTTTTTGAGATTTTTCTTACATTTTTTATACTCCTCAAGTATCTCATTTTCTGCATGCTGCCTGTACCTGTTATACATCTTTCTCTCCAAAACAGATCCCCTATATCCCTTGAAAACCAAGGTTCCCTATGCCTACTAATTTTGCCTTTGATCCTGACAGGAAAATACAAACTCTACACTCTCAAAATTTCACCTTTGAAGGTCTTCCATTTACCTCGCACATCCTTGCCAGAAAACAACTTTTCCTAATCCAAGCATTCCTCAAATTAAGCCTTTCTCTAATTTAGAATCTCAACCCAAGGCCAAGGCCTATCCTTCTCCATAATCGACTTGAAACTAATGGCAAAATGTTCCCCTACCCACATCTCTGTTACCTGTCCTATTCCCCAACAGGAGATCCAGTAGTGCACCCTCTCTAGGTCATATGGTTTAGAAAACTTTCTTGAACACATTTGATAAACTTCAAGCCATCCAGCCCTTTTACAATATGGGAGTCCTGTCAATATGTGAAAAGTTAAAATCTCCTATGATCACAACATTATGTTTCCTGCAGCTGTCTGCTATCTCTCTGCAGATTTTCTCATCCAATTCTCATCGACTATAGGACAGTTTATAATAGGAGTATTATCATACCTTGTACCTCAGCTCTACCCATATAGCCTCAGGAGATGAGCCCTCTGGCCTGTGAGATTTTCCCTGATGAGCAATACCACTCCTCCCCTTTCATCCCCCCAGTTCTATCACATCTAAAGCAATGGAAGCCTGGAACAATGAGCTCCCAATCCTGCCCCTCCTGTAGCCAAGTTTCACTAATGGCCATGATGTTATAATTCCACATGCTAATCCACAGTCTAAGCTTGTCTGAATTTCCTACAATACTCCTTGCTTTGAAATAGATGCACCTGAGAGTACTTCCCCCACATTCAACCCATTGATCATCTTTTCCCTCCTCCTCTCTTCCATCTGCTCTGGCCTCCTGGTTCCTCTCCCGCTGCCAATCTAGTTTAAACCCACTGGAGCAGCACTAGAAAACCTTTTCAGTAAGATACGAGTTCCCCCTGCTGCTCAGATGCAAACTACCCCTTCGGAGCAGGTCCCACCTTCCCTGGAAGAGCCCAATGATCTAGAAACCTGAATCCCTCCCTACTGCACTGTCTTTAGCCACGTGTTAAGCTACATTATCCTCCTATTTCTAACCTCACCCACATGTGGCACAGGCAGCAATCCCAAGATCACAATCCTCGATGTGTTACTCCAGATGATAAAGATACACTCATTTCAAATTACTGTAATGTAAATACTGAAAATACTTAGCAAGTCAAACAGCATCTGTGAAGAGAGAAGTGGAGTTAACATTTCAGGTTGATGATCTCTCATCAAATGTAAACCAATTTATCTGTATATTATGCAAATTATAAGCAGGAACCTTAAGGATAAAGGATCCAAGAGAATAAAACAAAAATCATGGGAAGACTCGCATGCTGAGTATTTTTAGCAGATTCTTTTTTTTAATTCAGGACCTGGAATACTTTATGGTTAGAAGGATTGAGTTTGTACTTGAGAAATTTATATTTACACAATTCCTTTCACAAACACAAGCCATTCAAATATGCTTTTACCTAATGAAGCACTTTTGACAAATATTCTTTGTTGCAGGGAACGATGTGGTAGTCAGTTTTCACATAGACAGCTCAAGGAAGAATAATGCGACTGTGACCAAATTAACGTGCAGTTCCAATGATTTTGATTGATAGATAAATATTGGCTAGAACACAAAGAACTTTATGGTTTATCTCTGAATTAATGCCATTGATATATATTTTTAAAAAATTAGATATACAGCATGGTAACAGGCCCTTTCGGCCCATGAGCCAGAGCTTCCCAATTACCAAATTGATGTACAACCCCCATACATTTTGGAGAGTGGGAGGAAACCCAAGCCCCCAGGGGAAACCCACGCAGACACTGGGAGAATGTACAAACTCTTTACAGACTATGTGCAACTTGAACCGGTCCCGATCCCTGGTGCTGCAACAGCAATGATCTAACCACTACGCTAAATGTGCCACCCAATTTTTCTTTCGAGTCTCCACTGAAAGATGACACAACAGAAAGTGCAGATAAGGTCCTTTAATGATGCTCCTCTTGAGTGAACAATGAAAGGCAACATCCAGTCATGAACATCAGGCTGTCCTGGGGGTGGCCTGTAATAGCAGAAATTCAATTGAGTTTTTAAAGGAGTTTTTGGTACAGTAAAAACCCTGGTATCTGACACCCATGGGGATTGGTAGATGCCGGATAAGTGTACTTTCTGGTTGCTTGAGACTTGTTTTAACAATGCCTAACAAACTTATCCCGTCACATGTTCCACTGATTTCTGCTCACCAGACATACTGTGATGAATCTTGAATCTGCTAAGCCAGCCACTTGAAAAAGAACACTGTGCCTGAATATTCATCTTCTCAAGGAACTCCTTTCCTTTTACTTGCAACGTGGGTTCTGATATGCAAAGACCTTTCCAAACTAAGCCTTTCAAAAAGAGCTTAGTCCAATAAGTCCACCTTGAGGGTATGAAGCGTGTGACGTCGCACAACACTTATTATCGTTATCGGACCACGTACAACTGCTAATTTTCTGAGACTGGGCCTTAATGTCGTACATGGGTGATGAGCCAATGTTAAATTCCTACAGAAGCACTATTTCATCTGTTTCCACATCTCCACCTTCTGCTAAAGGGTTTAGCACTATTTGTTTACACCTGTTTGGATGTTTTTTTTTCAGCGTGGCAATGGCCCAAAAATAACATCCTGTAAAATGAAATCGGTTTCTGGTGGTCACAAGGAAAGACCTGATTGCAGGTGTTCTCTGGCGTGCGAGTGGAACGGCAAGGCACACCTACTTTAAACTTAACAGTAGACATTTTTATCTATTATTTTATTCTTATTTACTTTAATATTTTTGCTGGTTGCTTGAGGCTGCCAGTTACTTGAATTCAAGATACCAGGGGCTTGAATGTATTTGACAAGGGATTGGTGTTAATTGTTTGCACTGTCTGTGTGGCATCGTTTTTCCCCATCACAGTGAAGGACAGAATTACCCTCCTGCGGATTCATTCAATGCTCCACCATGAGACTTGGCCAACGCACTGATCATTGGTTCCATCGTGACACTCGTGCTGAGGGTCAATGAAGACCACATAGTGCCCCTTCCAACTCTCAGTGCTTCTCCTGCATTCAGAAGCATTGATTTTCCAGCACTTTATAGCTCAAGTAGGACCTGATGATTTTTGAAATGTATGAAAACTGTGTCGTCCCGTCCCCTCGGCAACACCCAGTACCCCCCGCCTGAAAACTCCTGTGCTATCTGATGATCTAACCCACCAGTGGAAAAGGACAATATTAAAGATGGTCTGGGAAATCAATTGGGAGATAAAAATTCTACAAGTAAATAATGTCATGAATAGTCTATGGCTCAGGGAATTACTCACCTGTCCTCCACCCACTGACAGTATTTGTTGTTAGATGATGGATAACAAAGTGAGGAAAAAAAAACTTCAAAATGCATATGGAGGTAAGCTGGTCTTGTGTTCAGAGAAGGTGGATAGGAAATGAGGAAGCACACTTGATTAATGAGACTATTTGTTTGGATTCAGTAGTGTGATGGGTTTTGTCTGCTCGAAGTGTTTGTAAATAATCACAAATAAAACAAAATCCCAATTATAAAGTATGTAAATTATTTATCTCACATACACATTTATATACACACACATGCGTTACATGTATGTTAACATGGCATGTAATCGCCACACTATCAGTCCCCACATGGATCCCACTGCCCAGCACTCTCCTGACCACCCACTGTACCTGTTCAGCATTCTTTAATCCTAAGTGAGAGAGATGCAGTGAAGGACACAATGCCAAGATATCATCTGACATTCATATGCAGCCATGAGCACTCATGGATGTACGACCAAGCATAATTTTAATTTTTACATACATTTTTCCTTATTTTTAAATTGTATTTTTGTAGTTCTATGTAGGGGGGGTGTGTGTGCAATTAGGTTGATAGAAATGTATATGTGCTAATTGAGTTAATTAATATGGAGTGTCCTTTTATTCAAAGGACATTCATTAGTGCGTAATCTAAAAATAAAAATCAGGATCAGATCTCAGTGGTCGGGCAAAGTTGCATCCAAGGAGATGTTCACAGTATTGTGTCAAGAGCAATAGGCCTTTCACACATTAGAACCTGTGCTGGGATATGATACAGAGTTATGAGAGAACCACGGGTGCTCAATGCTGCCAGGGAAGGAAGCCCTGCACACCCACGTATTGGGGGGGGGGGGGGGGTGAATATCCATCCTCATGGGGTTCTGTGCACTTTCTTGCCTTCTTGAGAACCAGCTCCACATATTGGTCAGCTTCCTTTTATCTGCACTGCCTAGTTATGGTGTTACTAACCATAATGTTCATGCAACACCCTTAGAGCTATGAACTTTGAACTATGTTCAAATCCAGTTTTGTCTGTAACAAGTTTGTACATTCTCACTGTAACACGCATGGGTTTTTCATTTTCGTTCCATCCTCCAAAAGGGTTACGGGTTAAATGTGTGTAATTGTGTAGCACGGGTTATTTCTACCATGCTGTAAACTTAAAACTAAATAACCAGGGCCTTGTTTTGGTGAAAAATCTTGTAGTCTTTCTCACAGATATCTGTAAACTGGTCAGAGAACAATTACAAATCTCATTGCTCTGGGACTAGATTCATATATATCAGATCAGGTAAGGACATGCATTTTATCTGAAAAGGTTTACAAAATTCCATTTGTTGACCACACTTAGTATTGTGTTCAATTCAGGTCACCTCATTACAGGAAGGATGTGGAAGCTATGGAGGGGAGGCAGAGGAGATTGACCAGGATGTTGCCTGGATTATGAGGCAAGATTAGCAGAGCTGGGAGTTCTCTCTTTGGAGTGAATGAGGAGGACAGGTGACTTAATAGATGTCGACAAGATTATGAGAGGCACAAGATAGACAGCCCATGCCTCTTTCCCAGGGCAGGAATAGCAAACATCAGAGGACATCTGTACAAAGGGAGGAAGGATTAGGGGAGACATCAGGGTAGGTTTTAATAACACAGTTGTGGAGGCCTGGAATGCCTTACCAGGGGTGGTGGTGTAGACTGGAACAATAGGGCATTTAAGAGATTCTTAGAGAGTTAGATCTTTTTCTTTGGCTTGGCTTCGCGGACGAAGATTTATGGAGGGGGTAAAAAGACCACGTCAGCTGCAGACTCGTTTGTGGCTGACAAGTCCGATGCGGGACAGGCAGACACGGTTGCAGCGGTTGCAGGGGAAAATTGGTTGGTTGGGGTTGGGTGTTGGGTTTTTCCTCCTTTGCCTTTTGTCAGTGAGGTGGGCTCTGCGGTCTTCTTCAAAGGAGGTTGCTGCCCGCCAAACTGTGAGGCGCCAAGATGCACGGTTTGAGGCGATATCAGCCCACTGGCGGTGGTCAATGTGGCAGGCACCAAGAGATTTCTTTAGGCAGTCCTTGTACCTTTTCTTTGGTGCACCTCTGTCACGGTGGCCAGTGGAGAGCTCGCCATATAACACGATCTTGGGAAGGCGATGGTCCTCCATTCTGGAGACGTGACCCATCCAGCGCAGCTGGATCTTCAGCAGCGTGGACTCGATGCTGTCGACCTCTGCCATCTCGAGTACTTCGATGTTAGGGATGTAAGCGCTCCAATGGATGTTGAGGATGGAGCGGAGACAACGCTGGTGGAAGCGTTCTAGGAGCCGTAGGTGGTGCCGGTAGAGGACCCATGATTCGGAGCCGAACAGGAGTGTGGGTATGACAACGGCTCTGTATACGCTTATCTTTGTGAGGTTTTTCAGTTGGTTGTTTTTCCAGACTCTTTTGTGTAGTCTTCCAAAGGCGCTATTTGCCTTGGCGAGTCTGTTGTCTATCTCATTGTCGATCCTTGCATCTGATGAAATGGTGCAGCCGAGATAGGTAAACTGGTTGACCGTTTTGAGTTTTGTGTGCCCGATGGAGATGTGGGGGGGCTGGTAATCATGGTGGGGAGCTGGCTGATGGAGGACCTCAGTTTTCTTCAGGCTGACTTCCAGGCCAAACATTTTGGCAGTTTCCGCAAAGCAGGACGTCAAGCGCTGAAGAGCTGGCTCTGAATGGGCAACTAAAGCGGCATCGTCTGCAAAGAGTAGTTCACGGACAAGTTTCTCTTGTGTCTTGGTGTGACCTTGCAACAAGGTCGGGTCAGATACAGCAATGAGCTCTCTGAACCCTTCTCCATTAACAATGGCGTGAAGCAAGGCCGTGTTCTGGCACCAACCCTCTTTTCAATCTTCTTCAGCATGATGCTGAACCAAGCCATGAAAGACCCCAACAATGAAGACGCTGTTTACATCCGGTACCGCACGGATGGCAGTCTCTTCAATCTGAGGCGCCTGCAAGCTCACACCAAGACACAAGAGAAACTTGTCCGTGAACTACTCTTTGCAGACGATGCCGCTTTAGTTGCCCATTCAGAGAGTTAGATAGATGGAAGAAAAATAGAGGATTATGAGGTATATAGAACAATACAGCACAGTCCAGGCCCTTCAGCCCTCAATGTTGTGCCAACCCATATAGTCTTTCCTAAAAAAGTAATAAACTCTCCCTACCCTGTAACCCTCTATTTTTCTTTCATTCACGTGTCTGTCCAGAAGATTTCAGGTTTTTTGTTTTTTTTTAAAATATAAAAGGTATATATAGATCACAACATCATGGATTGAAGGGCCTGTACTGTGTTGTAATATTCTATGTATGTCTGCTCAGTTAGTTACTGATACCAATATGGGAGGGTTAAAAATTCCCCCCCCCCCCCAGAAGATCACAGTTCCTAGTTTCTGAATACCAGCCCATTATTTTAACTGCCACATCCCCACTGCCTACCATTTGCTCATTGTAATGATACCAAGTGGTTATACATCTTTCTCTCCAAAACAGATCCCCTCTATCCCTTGAAAACCAAGGTTCCCTATGCCTACAGGGCCAGCGACCTGGGTTTGAATCCAGTGCTGTCCAATTTCCTCCCACCCTCCAAAAACAAGGGGTTTAAATCAGTTAATTGGTGCATTTGGGCAGTACAGGCTCATGGGTTGGAATGACCTGGAACTGTGCTGTATCTCTAATACAATAAAAAGACAATGATGCTTAGGAGCAGAAATAGGCCATTCAGCCCATTGAATTTTCCTCACCAAAAAACTTTCACCTACAATAAATGTTGTACCTCATCTCCAGCACTGGCCTTGCCCCAACTGCCTCCTTACTCAGTATTCCCTGATCTGCTCACCTTCTCACGTCTTGAGAACAACCCGTTTGAAAATCATTGAACAATTTTTTCTTACTGAGGCTAATAGTTAAAATGCTGGTGATTTCTTTTGTCAAAAGTAGAAAAATGTGAATGTGCACTTGGGGTCAGGCTCCAAGGAATAAAACATGTCCCTCCGCTCCGCTAAAGAAGGACTCATTATACAGACTCTCAAGTTGGTTTCCAGGATGCCTATAATCATTAATAACCCGCTTCTTCTGGGTTTAAAATGTTATTCTTTCATGTACAACTGAAAGCTGCTAGTGACAGAAAGTACTCGTGATTAAAGTAGCAGCCACTTGTGACCTTTGTCACTCATCATCCATCTTCACTAAAGGTAAAGCAGCTGACCGAGAAGGCTCGCGAGCTGTAGTTATCTGCTTTCAGAATGAACACAAGACAAAAATCAGGATCTGTCATGGTGTGATTTACTTCAGAGCTGGATGAATCATAGAGTCATGGAATATAGGTGCGGGACGAGGACATTCCCCTCGAAGAGCTTGCACCACCATTCATTAAGATCGTGGGTGATCTTCTGACCTCCATACCCTAATCTTGCCTTCTTTCATTGATCCTTTTAGTATGTTAAGGCTGTTAAAGGATACTGATCACTTCCTGTGAGAGCAAGATCTGATTTAGTGGGGCCTTAATGTCCAATCAGGCCTTGCATGAAAAACAACAGACTGTCCTGGGAGTAGCCAATGTTGCGGAATTTCAACCAAGAGCTTCCAGGAAGGTGCAACTGACTCAGTTTTCACATTGATCTCCAAGCAATTCTGGGACCAAACCACTCCTAGGATAGTCTAAGCTCAGCAACTGTAACCTCATCAGCAACTGTAACCAACCCCAAATCCAGTTTGGCTTTGTCCCTCCTCCCTCTCTCCCCCCCCCCCCCCACCCCCAGAGTCTCTCACAATACCTGTCCCTCTCGCAGATTTTTCTTGTCAGAATGTGCCGTGCACAGTTGGAAACCCTTTGAGCTTGGTAGTGACTGAAACCTGCAGCAGCAGGAACAAAATTGTCCTTCATGCTCCATGCAATAATCATAGTTCACTCATTAGGGAATTCTGGAACTTCAAGTAAAGAGAATTTCTCCCTTATAAACAAAATCCAATGGCATAAACAGCCTAATTAGTTCCTATAATTAGCTATACACATTTGTAAACTCCGTGTACATGAATTGTGGAACATTAAATACTGCCCTTTCTATATGGAGACAGCATACAATCTGCATATTTCTTTTGTAAAATGTACCCTAAATCGTCACCAAAAATATTCATTTAACAACATTTGCACATTCGCATTACAAGTCTGCAAAAGGTGAGGTCAGTTGTCTGGTGTCCTGGTTTCAATCCTGCTTTTTAAAGGAGAATTGGCTTGCCTGCAGAAAGCAGAGGGTAGTAGTAGATGGATCATATACTGCCTGAAGTTCCAGAGGGAACAGTTCTGGGACCCAACTTTGTCATTTTTATAATCAACCTGGATGAAGTAGAGGGATGGGTAAGTATTGTGGATAAGGCAGAAGGTTGTTGTAGGTAACAAAAGGATGCAGAATCAGATGGAAAGGGGCAGACAGAGTTCAATCAGGGTAAATGTGCACTGATGCAGTTTAGAAGGTCAAACGAAGTTTAATGGCAGGATTCTTTACAGTGTGCAAGAACAGAGGGAAATTGGGGTCCAAATCCATACTTCTCCCAAGGTTTCTGCTCAGGTAGATAGGGTAGTTAAATACGTTTATGGTATTCATTAATTGATCTGATTTCAAGAGTCATGAGGTAATGTTGCTGCTCTATAAAACTCTGGCTGGACCACACTTGGAATATTGTGTTCAGGTCTGGTCACTTCATTGCAGGAAGGGCGTGCAAGTTATGGAGAGGATGCAGAGGAGATTTAGAGGATGTTATCTGAATCATAGAATGTGTCTGATGAGGGAAAGTCAACAGAGTGATGGCTTTTCTCTGAAAGGAAGAAGGATGAGGGGTGACTTAGTTCTACAAGATTATGAGAGGCATAGACAGGACAGGGTTGAAAGCAGCAAACACTAGAGAACATCTGTACAAAGTAAGGAGAGGAATGTTTAGGGGAGACATTCAGGCTTACCTTTTATTTATATAAACACAGTCACTAGTGGGTGCATTGCCAGGGGTGGTGGTAGAGGCTGGTACAATAGAGACATTTAAATGGATACTAGAAAGTGTTCAGCATAGACTAGAAGGGCCAAGTTGGCCTTTTTCTGTGCTGTCATTGTAATATGGTTACAAGAAAAATAAAAGTTATGGGTGTGAGGTAAGAAAGAAAGACAATTTGTTGAGTATCTGTTGTCACAAAGGGCTTGCACTGAGCTGTAATATTCTATGATACAGGGGTGCCAAACTGGTCAAGATGGTAGAACTACTGCCTTGCAACTCCAACATCCAATGTTCAATCCTGTCCTCTGTTGCTGTGTGATGCTTTCCCATACTTCCTCTGAATGGATTGAAAGGTGCAAATGTAAATGGGTGCTTGGTCGTCAAAGTGGACTTGACGGTAGACTCAGCAAACCCCCGGAGACAAAGAGAGGGTGGAAACAGGCCCCTCAGCCCATCAAGTCCACAATGACCATTGGGCATCCATTTACACCAATCCTATACATGCAATTTTATCCCTTCCACATTTCCATCACCTCCCACTCATCCATACACCAGGTGTAATTTACAGCAAGCAAATACTGAACCAACTGAAATCTTTGAAATGTGGAAGGAAATTAGAAGACATAGAATTACCCACACGGTCATATAAGAATACAAGAAATAGGAGCAGGAGTCGGCCATCCAGACCATCAACCTTGTTTTACCATTCAATGAGATCATGGCTGATCAGATGAATGGCTCATCTCCACCTATCTGGCTTTTCCCTAAATCCTTTAATTCCCCTACTAGGTAAAAATCTACTAATCTTGTCTTATATTTACTGAGGTCGCTCCTCTGGGCAGTGATTTCTACAGATTTACCACCTTCTGGGAAAAGCAGTTCCTCCTCATCTCCATCCCAAATCTACTCTCCTGGATCTTGAGGTTATGTCCCCTAGTTCTGGTCTCCCCACAACTTTCTCACCTCTATCCTCTCTATAGATTTCATAATTTTTATGTTTAATATAGACATATTTTTATATCATTTTAATTTACAAGGAGAACATGCAAAGTTCACACAGAGAGCAACTGAAGTCAGAATTGATCCGAGATCACTGAAGTGTGATACAAAGTTTGTACAATCTAAGCCACAGTCTCGTCTATGATCAGTAAGTGAAATCAAAACTGCAGAATTAGGATAGGCAGCACTGGAGGTGATGAGAAACAAGATTAACATTTTAAGACAAATTACGTTTCAGTTGTAGGAAAGGTGGACAGTAGATGGATAGGACAAGAGGAATATCACTGTTAATGCCAAGCCAGTGCTTACACAAGTTTCCCTCTATCTCTCCCCCCCCCCCCACCCTCTCTGCAATTTAAAACAAACTAATTTCTTTCCTCTTCCAGTTTAAAACCTGAAACACTAACTGTGCTGCTCAACTCTTCGATTGAACCTTGCTTCATTGTGAATGGCTCCTTGGTCACAGACCTAGAAGGTGCCAATGAATTCTGCACACACCTCAAGGTCAGTAACCTTTGCTTAAGTTTGCCCAGTAGTCCAATATATTAACTTTCCTGCCTCCGATTCTGAGCTAACAATGCATTGCAGAAGCTGCCACTTAGCACAAGGGATGAGAGATGGTGCCATGTAGCTGAAATGTTAACTAGGAACTGCATCTGCTCCTTCAGGAAAGGCAAGTGAACCTAAAGCAAGTTTTCAAAGGCAAGCAGGGATGTCTTCTGTGGTAGTTACCCCTTAACCAGTGAGGCTGAATAAGTCGAGTCTGCATCCTTTGGAATTCAGAAGAATGAAGGGTGATCTTGTGAAGAGAGTTAGACAAGTCAACCCATAGAAAGCTGCTGGTCCATACAACATTCCCGGTAAAGGGCTCAGGGATGTGCGGCTCAGCTGGGAGATGTTCTCACCAACTTCTTTAACATCTCCCTGAGAAGCGCTGTGGTCCCAACATGCCCAAGAAGTCATTTCTTTCCTGCCTCAATGATTACCATCCTGTCACATTCAAGTCTGTCGTCATGAAGTACTCCAGGAGGCTCATCATGGGGCACATCAAGCATCTGGTGCTCCCATCAGGGAAACCCTTGCAGATCGCATACAGATCCAATCACTCTACAGACAATCTCATTGCCACTGCCCTCCCTCTAGCACTCACCCACCTGGAAAATAAGGATTCATATGTTCATATTGACCAGCTTGACATTCAACATGATCATACCAATACCTGATAGGGAAGTTGAACCTGCTAGGACTAAACACCTCCCTCTACAATTGGATTCTTGACTTCCTGACGTGGAGATATCAGGCAGTCCAGATCAGTAACAGCACCTCCAAGACCATTACACTGAACACATTTCCCCCCGCCCATCCCGCCCCCCACAAGGATGAGTGTTGAATCCATTATTGTTCTCTCTGCTGACCCATGACTGCAGTGGGTCTGATCAGTAAGAACGATGCGTCAGCATTCAGAGAGGAGATGCAGTCACTAATGGACCAGTGCAGAGCCTGTATCTGAACGTTAATTAAACAAGAGACTGTTGTTGACCAGGAGGGCCAAGGGGACCACACTCTACTGACCATTGATGGCTCAACCACTGAAGTCATCAAGAGTATCAAGTTCCTTGGAGTGCCCTTGGCAGAGAATCTCACCTGGTCCCTTAACACTAGCTCCATAGCCAAGAAAGTCCAGCAACGCCTCTACTTCCTGCGAAGGCTGAGGAAAGTTAATCTCCCACCCTCACTATGTTCTACAGAGGATGTATTAAGAGCATCCAATGCAACTGAATCACCACTTGGGAGCTGTAACACCTTGGACCACAAGACTCTCCAGAGGGTAGTTAAGTCAGTGGAAAGTATCATTTGGGGCTCTCTTCTTACCATGAGGGACATGCAGGCAAAAGGCAATAAACATTGTGAAGGATTCCACACACCCCTCATGTAAACTGTTCTCTCTCATGTCCAGATTGGGTAACAGTCTCTTTCTTTCCTCCCCCTCCCCACCACCACCAAACCATCAGGCTCCTGAATTCCCAGAACATTGGATAGGGAACTATGGACTGTTACTATACAAGTTTTAATATTTCAATGTGTTTAACTTCTATTCTAACTTGTATTTATGTGAATATGCTCTGTGGACCTGGAGAAAAACCATCTTGTCTTTACCAAGCAAGCATGGTATGTACGCTAAAAAGATGACAACTCAATTGTAATGGAAGATTCTCAAGTAAGAAAATTGAAGATATAGGTGTGAGGTGGGGTTAGTATAACATCATGGGCTGAAGGGTTGGTACTGTGGTGCCAACAGCCAGGGAACACTGGTTCGTTGGGTTGTACTTGTTCAATCAGATGACAATAAACTTGACTTAATGTTCTAAGTGGGCATGGCAGAATACATGTTAAAATGATTTTATCTGTGAGAGAATCTTGATCTACATCTACAGGTTTAAGGGGCCAATCATTTAAAACCACATACAGAAATTTCTCTCGGAGAGTGATGAACCGTTAATAATATTTTGTCACAGGAAGTTGTGGAGATGAGCTCATTAGAAGCATTTATGGTGGAAGGCAGGTAAATATTAGAAAGGTGTAGGGATTGAGGACCTGGCACCATGATGACATTGAATGGCAGGGCAGGGTTGAGTGACAAATCTGATTGCTATTTCCTGATGGGTACATCTGTTGTTTGTTGACCTTCACTATGTATAAATTAGAAATTGGTCTCAAAGAGTGTACAACTTTCATAAGTTACTCATAGGCTATGCAATAGCTTGCAAGGAAGTGCAACATACATGAAACATTATTTACCACTGTGTTTGACTACAGCTAGGCCTTAATCTGATGTAATCTGAAATCTATATCCATATACTTCTGCTGACAGACATTGAGTGGCGATAAGGTGCAGGAAGGGCAATTCTTGTCTTTCACCTGACATTCGGGCTAGTTGAGGAGAGCTGACTAACTAATTCAGCATCAGCTGCAGGCAGATCCCGAGTCCCTCTCCTTTCGAGCCCTAAATAACACACTCTGATGCTGAGTTACATAGTAAAGCATTGGGGAGCTTTCAATTCCACTTTAATAAAAGTCACAGCAGAAGGTCGGCACAAACTGCAAAATGAACATCGATACCAAACAGTTAGCAAAATGGCTAGTGGAATTATTGGACACCAGGCTCATGAATATCCGATATCTCCATCTCCAACAACAATTAGTCACAGGCTGCAAATTTATTTCAGCTTCGCATCATAAAATTGCCCCAATTTTAATTCATTCATGTTTTAAAAGGTCAAGTAATGAACATTACAATCAAGGAGAAAGGGAGAAAATGATTAGTGAGGACATCAGAATTCATCTTAATCCTTCTTCCTGCTCTCCTGCTGTTTGCCCCAATTGACAGATAATGTAATCTCTGGTCTTTGTATTGGCTGTAAATATCTTGCCTCTTGCTAGTTTTTTGTCTGCGAGCTCGTCAGTCCAGAGGTTCCCCCCAAACCTGTTGGATTAATTTTAATGAACGAAAATGCACTCACTTATTAAATGCCATACCAAGCAAATTGATTAATGTTTTGCAAACCTTTTCTTGCTTTATCACTTTCCAGTGAATTATTCTCTCAGTAAATTACTTCAATCCACAGGGGCCAACATTAAGCAGCCAACATGCATACAGTAAAATTGCACTAAGATCAGTTAACATGATTCTTCCAGAGTTGGCCACAGTTGAAAACTGTTGTGTTGCATGGATAAACATCATTCAGCCCATTTAATTTGTGGCAGTAAAAGATGTACATTAAAACATCAGTATCCAGAAGCTATAGGGATTGGTAGATGCCAGATAAGTGAATTTTCCAGTTGCTTGAGATTGCATGTTGCTTGGTTTGGAGAATTTACCGCTTGCAGGTAGGACAATTTTAAACTTGCGTCTTTTTTACCTTTTCATTTTCTGCCTTTTTTGCCAGTTGCTGGAATTCCAGATAACAGGGATATTTCTGCATTTTGTTTTGTGAAGATGGAATTGTGTAAACCTGATAATTTGTTGGGGTAGTTCAAGTGCATGCCATGAAATAGGAGGGTGATGAAGATCCTTAGAATACACTTGGATGGTGTTGGACTAAAACAACATTACATGTTCCAAACATTTGGTCAAACTCCACCAGCAATTGTCTGTCAATACTGTACTTTCACTGTCACATACATTTCATTGTAAATGCATCCCATGATGAAACCTGCATTAAGGTCAAAACTATTTCATTTCTCACTGGTCCCAATTATCTTTGATAAGAAGAGTCTTGGCATCCCATACAGTAATGGCTCCATCAGTGTGATACAGTTGCTAAAGAGAAATGGATCAGAGGTCAATCTACAGGATCACAAGGGTGGCAGAGAGCATCACTGGAGTCTCCCTCCCCCTACATCAATATGATCTACTGGGATCATTGCCTGAAGAGGGATGCAACACCACTGAGGACCCCTTCCACCCCACACACAGCATCTTCCAGCTGTTCCCTTTGCTGAGAGATACAGGAGGATCAGAGCAGCTTCTTAACCATAACCTTCTACAGCACAGAAATAGGCCAGTTCATCCCTACTAGTCCATGCCAAACATCTCCTACCTGATCCCACTGACCCACATTCGGCCCATAGCCCTCCATACCTCTCCCATCCATGTACCTATCCAACTTTTCCTTGAATATCAACATCGATCTCTCTTCTACCACCTCTGCTGGAAGTTCAATCCATACCCTCCACCACCCTCTGTGTGAAAAAATTTCCCCTTGTATTTCCCCTAAACCTTTCCCCTTTCACTCTCAATCCACACCCTCATTTGAATCTCCTCCACTCTCAATGGGGGAAAAAAAGCCTGTCCACATTGACTACCTGTCTCCCTTGTAATTTTGACTACCTCTACCAAATCACCCCTCAACCTTCTACACTCCAGGGAATAAAGTCCCAGTCTGCTCAACCTTTCCCTGCAACTCAAACCCTGAAAACATTCTCATAAACCTCTGCACTGTCTCAATACTGTTTATATCTTTTCTGTAATTCGGCAACCAAAACTGCACAATATTCCAAATTTGGCCTCACCTATGCCTTATAAATTTTCAACATAATATCCCAACTCCTGTGTTCTATACTCTGATTTATGAAAGCCAACATACGAAATTCCTTCTTCAACACCCTATCCACGAGATTCAACTTTCAGAGAATTATGTACTCCTAAATCCTTTTGTTCTTCGACACTCCTCAATTATCTACCATTTAATGTGTATGACCTATTTTGATTAGTCCTACCAAAATGTAGCATCTCACATTTATCAGCATTAAACTCCATCTGCCATCTTTCAGCCCACTCTTCTAACTGTCCTATATCACCCTACAAATTTTGATAATCTTCCTCACTATTCACAACACCGCCAACCTTTGTACATCTACAAATCCAATTGGCTACCCCATTATCTAGATTGTTAATATATACGACAAACAGCAGTGGAACTAGTACCCATCCCTGAGGCACTCCTCTAGTCACCGGCCTCCAATCTAACAACAATTTTCCAACACTACTCTCTGGCATCTCCCATACAGGTACAACCTTGCTGAATCAATTTCACTACTTAATCATAAATACCTAATGCTTCCACCTTCCTTACTAACCTCTTATGGGAAACCTTGTCAAAAGCCTTACTAAAGTCCAAATAGACAGCATCCACCCCCTTTCCCTCCTCAACCTTTTTAGTAACCTCCTCAAAAAACACTACTAGTTAAGCATGACCTACTCCATACAAAACCATGCTGACTACTCCACATCAATCCCAGTCTTTCCAAATAGCTGTATATAGCATCTCTAAGAACACTTTCTATTAATTTACCCACCATCAACATCAGATTTAGAGGCCTATAATTACCAGGTTTACTTTTGGATCCTTTTTTGAACAGTGGAACAACATGACCCACCCTCCACTTTCCCTGTGGCCAGTGACATTTTAAATATTTTAGTCAACAACCCCACTATTTGTTCACTAACTTCCCTCAGGGTCCCAAGGAATATTTTGTCAGGACTTGGAGATTTATCCACCTTGATTTTAAAAAAATAGCCAACACTAACTCCTCATTAATTCTTATATTATCCATGAGCTCCCTACCATATTTCTTCACTCATCTGGTTCAATATTTTTTTCCTTCGTGAATACTGAAGAAAAAAAGTTTAAAACTTCTCCCATCTCCTCTGACTTCTCATGGAGCCTACTCCCTTGATCTTCAAGGGGTCCAATTTTATTCCTCACTGTTCTTTTACTTTTAATGTACCGAAAGAAACCCTTTGGATTCATTTTTACTTTTCCTGCCAAAGCAGTTTCATAGCTCCTTTTAGCCGTTCTAATTACTTGATTAAAAAAATTCCTGAAGCAGATCACCTGCTGTTTATAACTGTTGTACACATCCCTCTTCCTCCGAGCCAAGTTCCCAATATCTTTCAAAAACCAAGGCTCCCTACAGTTTCTACTCTTTCCTTTAATCCTCACAGGGACAGACCGACTCTGTGCTCTCAGAACTTCTCCTTTGAATAACCTCCATTTATTAGCTACATTCTTCCCTGAAAATCTTATCCCAATCCACACCCTCCAAATCTTCTCTCATCCCTTCAAAATTTGCTTTCTTCCAATCAATAATCTTAACCTTTAGCCCACCTCTATTCTTTTCCATTACTAACCTAAAAATAGTATTGTGATCACATTTGTCACCTGACCTATCTGTTCTCTAATAGGAGATCCAATACTGACCCCTCTGGAGTCTGTCTATGAAAACTTTCCTGAACACACAAACTCTACCCCATCCAGCCCTTTTACTGTATGGGCATCCCAGTTAATGTTTGAAAAGTTGAAATCTCCCATAACTACCACATATGCAATCTCCTTACAATTCCCTCAGCCCATTTGGTGGTCTATAATACACTCCCATTAATGCATTCATGCCTCTGCCATTCCTCATTTCTACCCAAATAGCCTCACTGGATGATCCCACCAAACCATTCTCCAACACCACTGCTGTAATGTTCTCTCTAATAAGCAAAGCAACTCCTCCACCTGGTTCTATCAAGCATAAAACAACAGAATCCTGGAATATTTAACTGCCAAACATGCCATTCCTGTAACAAAGTTTCACTGATGGCCACAACATCGTATTTCCACGTGGCCATCCATGCCTTAAGCTCATATTCCTTGCATTAAAATATGCACTTGAGAGACTCTCCTCCACATACACTCCTTTTGCCACCAATCACCTTTACCTTCTTCCCTTCAATTTTGTATTCTGTTCCCTCCAGTCCTTCTAATCTAGGTGTTCTTCCTCTGTACTGTTATTCCGATTCTCTTCCCCCCCACCCCCCCTTCCAAACTACTCTATACACTCAACATCTGTAGCAAACCTGCCTGCCAGGATATTGGTCCCCTCCAGTTCAGGTGCAGCCCGTCCCTCTTGCACAAGTCAGACCTTCCGCAGAAGAGATCCCAACGATTCAGAAATCTGAACCCCTGTTCCAGCTCCTGAGCCATGATTCATCCTCCACAACTTCCTATTCCTACCCTCACTAGGATGTGGCATAGGCAGCAATCCCAAGATTGCCATCCTCAAGGTCCTGCTTTACAACTTCTTCCCCAACTCTATGTAATCCCTCTTCAGGATCTCATTTCCACTTCTAACTAGGTCATTGGTCCCTACATGGATCACAATTTCTGGATACTCCCCCTCCCCCTCCAGAATGGTGTGGACTCTATCAGAGTCTGGCACCTGGGAGGCAACATATCAACCAGGAGCCTCAATCTCATCCAGCAAACATCCTAACTGCTCCCCTAACCAGCAAGTCTCCAAATACAAGAGCCCTACTCTTTTTTTCTCCCTTCCCTTCTGAGCCAAGGATCCAGCCCCTGTGCCAGAGAGCTAAACTCTATGGGGTCCCCTGTAGATCACCCCCCCCCACCCGAGAGCCAACCTCCATGGGGTCCTCTGTAGATCATTCCCCCCCCCCCCCATCATGCCAGAGAGCTAACCTCCATGGGGTCCTCTGTAGATCATTTCCCACCAACAACAGTATCTAAAGCAGATTACTTGTTGTTGAGGGAACAGCTGTCCTGCCTATCACCTCCCTTTCCTCACAGTCACCCATTTCCCTGACTGCCCCCCTATCTTATCTATCACTGCCTCCTTTATGATCCACAGTTCATCCAGCTGCAACTTCAACTCCCTAGCACAGGCTTCCATGAGTTGTGACTGGATGTACCTTTTACTGTCCCTGACCTCCCACATCCTGCAATCAGAGCACTCAACACCTGCTCTTCAATTTAAATTAATTAAATATAAACTTTAAAAAAAGAGACTGTACTAATCCTTACCTCACTGGGAGCTCTTCCTCAGCCTCTGCTCACTGAAACCCCTTGAGCATAAAGTCTCAAGGCCCCCACTCACCCTCCTTTTATTGGCCCTCTGACCAATTAACTTAATTACCCAATTACTGTCTCTCACAAATCAACTCCCAGCTGTCTCTCCCACAAAGCTCTTGCTCCTCCCACTCATCCCTCTACATGTCTGAATAGTTTAAACCACAGCGACTCACAATTCCTGCAGCAATCCTCTTGGTACCTCACCAACTGAAGCAAGATAAGCTCTCCAGCCCTTTGTAAACCTGCCACCCGACTGACATCACTTGCCTGCACACTAGGCCCCCTCCCGACTTTAGTCCCTTACACTTCTAGGTAAATACATGGCCAATGAGAATACTGAACGGTCAAAGGAACTGCTCACTCTAATGACCTGAGACTCATTTTTACAAAATATATATATTTATTTATTGATTGATTAATGTATTTGTATAGATCAATACAATCTAGATGTGTGTCTGTGTGTTTTGCACCGAGGACCTAAGAACACTGTTTCGTTGGGTTATTCTTGTACAATCAGATGACAATAGACTTGACTTGAATATTGTTTATCAATGTTTGCTCAACTTTACAGTAGTGACTACAAAGACTTTTACCAATGATGGCCCCACAGGCAAAACCCCCATTCAAAAGTAGCAACAAAATACATCCTCAGCGTCATCCAAAACGCCATCACAGTAGCATCTCCTGGCAGCAGGTTCCTTGACAGCATTATTGCCTCCAGCAATCAATGACAAAGGTAAAGCAACCCTCTTTGCTGTCATGTCATTATTATTCAACTGCACATCCTTTGCATCAACAGCTTTCCTTGACAACAGGATTCCTTGATAACAAATGACCCTTGATAACAACAGTATCCTTCAGCAAGAGTCATCTAAGATGTTAAACCACCCTTGCCCTTCTTCTTGTCGTCTTCCCCTAGCTCTCTTTCTCACTCTCTCCCTTTCTCGTTCTCTCTCTCTCTTTTCCCTCTTCCATCTTGGCTCCTTTCATGGAGCCAAAATTAAATCTCACCTTTCCTCTTATCCTATCCTTTTGTTGGTCTGAACTCCTCCCCCTCCCATTCTTCCCACTTTCTCTCTCCAGTCTTCACCCTTTATTCAGATTCCTTCCTGTTTATTGCTTATACCTTGAAGAAAGGCTCAGGCCTGAAACATTGATAATATATCTTTACCTCCTATGGATGCTGCGAGACTGGCTAAGTTCCTCCAGGATTTCTGTGAGTTTATAACCTCAGGCAATCATTCCTCAAAGCTTATTACAGGCCGTGATAAAAGCCATTGATAATGACATCATTTGTTGATATTGCAGCCCACATCCACAAAAATAGCTGCTCCTTTTTCCTCCCAACCATTGCAATCTGCATACCTCATTTTCTGTAAACAATTGGGAACTCAGCTCATAATAAATCTTAATCTATTTCTGGAAAATAATAGCACCACCCAGTATCAGGTCTGCTGGTAAGTGAGAGCAACAAAGAACAGTCAGCATTAATCTTCCTCCCTCAACCACCTCCCCTCTTCTTGGCCCCTACAACACCCTCACTGTTGTACCCTTCCTCCCATATGAACCTGAGTCTCAACATAGACAAGACGAAGGAGATGATCGTGAACTTCAGGAGGACCAGGAACGACCCTCCACTGCACATCAGCAACTCTGTAGAGAGTGGACAGTTCTTTGGAGTTCCCTTAACTAGTGACCGATCGTGGACACTCAACATATCCTTACATGTCAGGAGGGCATGACAGCGACTACACTTCCTGAGAAGACTGAAACGGGAAAGACTACCAGCCACCAACCATTATGTCGTCCTTCTACAGGAGCTCTACTGAGAGTGTCCTGGCCGGCTACATCACAGTTGCTGCAGAGAAATGGATTGGCGATCAAGCACAGGATCATAAGGAGTGTCAGAGAGAATGACTGGGTTGTGTTTGTGCATCAGATGACAATAGACTTGACATGACTTGATATTCACCTATGACCTTGTGCCTGTGGATCTGTGCTTCCCCTCCCCCACCATTTCACTCAGGCACCTGAAGACATATTGATGAAGGGCTCAGGCCCGAAAAATCAGTTGTGCATCTTTATCTTGAACACATAAAGTATGCGGAGTTGACCTGCTGAGATTCTCAGGCATTGTCTTTTTACTACTAACACAGCGTCGACAGCATCATCCATACTCCCTCTTAAAGCTTTGAACATTTTAGATTTTAGTGAACTCTTTGGAGCCTGGAGAAGATGGTTGAAAAATGTAGACTTGATGTGATCTCTCACATACTACCCTGTCAAGGTTCTAATAACATACCAGTTGACATGTTTCATCAACCACAACTGGACTGATGGACACTGCACCTCCTTTCCTGCCACCAGGTCACCAGGGCCGACTGCAGGAAAACATTGAATTGCCAATCACAAGATCACAACCAGTGGATTCAGAGTGGCCTCAGGGACAACTCAGAGGAGAAAATAGAAACACCAAGATTTTCTTGGTCGTACTGATACAGTTCTTTGGACAGAGAACCTCCTTAAATAGGACATGACAGGATTCAATCTTCACATTACTGGAACTCACATGGACACTGCACACAACAGAGGGAATGCTATCAGGCCTCAAAGACAATAGTTATTCACAAACTCATCCTGTCTTTCATTTTTCCATTCAATTTCTGTTAAACCCCTCCCCTGAGTCTCTCTCTTTCCCTGGGCCTGCCTTCTTTCCTCCACCACCCAACCCCCTTTCCTTTTCTATCAGAGAGCTGCCCTCTTCCCATCACTTCTCAGCTTTTTTTCCCTCTTTTGTCCTCCAACTGTATCCTCCTGACTTCTTACCTGTTGGCCTGTACTCCACGTCCTGACCCTCTCTCCCTCCTCCCCTCATCTCACCTGTTGGCCAGTACTCCACATCCTGCCCCTCCCTCCCTCCCTCCTCCCCTCACCTTACCTGTTGGCCTGTACTCCATGCCCTGCCCCTCCCTCCCTCACCTTACCTGTTGGCCTGCACTCCACACCCTGCCCTTTCCTCCCTTCTCCCCTCACCTTACCTGTTGGCCTGTACTCCACGTCCTGCTCTTCCCTCCATCTTCCCCTCACCTTACCTGTTGGCCTGTACTCCACGTCCTGCCCCTACCTCCCTCCTCCACTCACCTTTTGGCCTGTACACCACGCCCTGCTCCTCCCTCAATCACCTTACCTGTTGGCTTAAGCTCCACAACCTGCCCCTTCCACCTTCCCTCCTCCCCTCCCCTTACCTGTTGGCCTGTACTCCACACCCTGCCCCTCCCTCCTTCACCTTACCTATTGGCCTAAACTCCACGACGTACCCCTTCTACCCTCCCTCCTCCCCTCCCCTTACCTGTTGGCCTATACTCCACGCCCTGCCCCTCCCTCCCTCACCTTACCTGTTGGCCTGTACTCCACTCCCTACCCCTCCTTCCTTCTCCCCTCACCTTACCTGTTGGCCTGTACTCCACTCCCTGCCCCTCCCTCCCTCCTCCCCTTACTTTACCTGCTGGCCTGTAGTCCACACCCTGCCCCTCCCTCCCTCACCTTTTTAATTCAGATGCCTGTCCGTTTTTTGGCTCATACCTTGATGAAGAGCTCAGACCTTAAACATTGGTCACCCTTTACATCCTATAGATGCTGTGTGATCCGCTGAATTTCTCCAGCATATTTGTGATAATTGCATTCGACCCAGCATCTGCTTTCTTGTTTAACTTTTTATTTGTCAATTTTTCTTCCAGGAGAATAATTTCCGACACACCTTTCTGAGTACAAAATAATTTTTTGATGCATATTTCAAGTGGGACAAACAATCTGAGCGGTGGGTTGTGATAGTACAGATTCTATCACCAACAGATGGTCGTGTAGGATGACTGTGATTGGCTGAGAGTGTAGCACCACCTACTGGCAGGTCTTAAAGGATTGCTCCTAGCCAGACCAGGTCATTCTGGACTGGTCAACTTACTCGTGGTAGGCTCCAGTCTTTTAGTTAATAAAATTGTAATGCGCGTCGAAAGAACCAAGGACTTGTTGATCCAAACCAAGGCTTTTATTAACTAAAAGACTGGAGCCTATCACAAGAAGGTCGACCAGTCCAGAATGACCTGGTCTGGCTAGGAGCAATCCTTTAAGACCTGCCAGTAGGTGTGGCTACACTCTCAGCCAATCACAGTCATCCTACACGACCATCTGTACATACACACATTGGTGATAGAATCTGTACTATCACTGGGTCAACGTGCATGCGCAAACCTCTGAGGAAGTGGGTCTTGGCTGCAAGTCTCATTCTCGAGACATGATCATAAAAGCTAAGCTGATAATCTAGTATGGCATCAAGAAATTAATATATTATTAAATCTGCTCCAATTCAGATGAACCTCAACCCAAAGCACCCACCATCCCTTGCCTCTCAGGTAAAAGAATCGAAACCAATTCAAGAATGATTTAATTGGGAGATACAGCATGGTAACAGTCCCTTCCAGCCCATGTGCCTGCCCTGCCCAAATACATTCATATGACCTACTAACCCCATATGTCTTTGGAAAGTGGGAGAACATGAAAGTGAATCCCACAGAGATATGAGGAGAATGTTCAGACAGTGCTGGATTTGAATTTGAGTAGCTGATGCACTGAGCTAACCACTGCACTACACTAACGATCACACAAGCTCTTCCTTTGTTCATTATTACCTTCTTCCTGAAACATCAATAAAACAGTTTATCTGATCCAGTCTGAAGGGAGCTGGCCAAATTGGTCACTCTGCCTCCATTCTCTTCTCCCATTTGTCTTAAGTGCTACACTGAAAGGCATCATCAACTCTAAATCTATCCCTCTCTTACCTGGTGGATGCCAACAGAGTGTACGTGAGTGACGTTCCAATCCACGTCAGGGAGTGGTGAGCCTGATCCATTACAAGTCACCACAGCATCTTCTCCGGCCTTCACCGACAGATTATTGTGACTCACGCTGATTTCTGGCAACTCTACACAGAAAAGAAGGAACAGGGAAAACAAAATCACAATCACACTTGGCAAAGTGTCTTGCTATCAAACTCAATCCGCTGATATCTGGAGGAAGAATAAAACGTAAATCCATTTACATGGAAGTTTAGACAAGGAGATTTAATGGTGTGGGTGGGTTGAGGGAGGTGGTATTAATTAATGGGAAGGAGAAAGATGATGAGGCAGGGATTTCAGGTCTCTGGCAGCTGAAATCATGATCACCAATAATGAAACAATTAAATTCAGAGGATGCTGAAGGAGATGGAGATTGAAGGAATTCAGGCACCTTGAAGGGTGCGTGGGCTAGAGGAGATTATAGATGTGGGGCAGGGATATATCACAGAAGGATTTGACACCAAGGATGAAAGATTTAAAATGAAGACATTGAACAAAAGAAAATTAATACTGAAGGTGAGACCGATAAATACAATGTCCTCCTTAACTGTATCAGAAATCCGTACCTGGAGCAGGTGCTGCTGGAGGATGAACAGGCAGGATAGTCCCATGTAATATTCCAAATTATTAACCTTGTGGCAGTGGATGACTAGCAAAAGAACTGAACACGAACAAATGGGATAAGCTGGAGGGCATATGTCCAAGGATGTCAATCGTGAATGAGATAATGTGGGTCCCAGAAAGCTGGAAACAGCAAAATGGTTTATGTATGAAAAAGTTGATTGAATGGTACAGAAGGATGAGAGGGGGACCTCATAGAGGCATTATGAATGCTGAAAGGACTGGACGGTCCAGACGTGCAAGGCTGTTTCCTATGGTAGGGGAGTCGAGGACAAGAGGGTACAACTTCAGGATGAAATGGTGTCAATTTGAAAAGTTTCTTTAGCTGGAGGGTCATGAGTCTGTGGAACTTGTTGCCACAGGCAACTGTGGAAGCTAGGTCATTATTTAAGGAAGAGATTGACAGGTATTTGATTAGTCAGGGGCATAAAGGATTATGGGGAGAAGGCTGGGGAATGGGGCTGAGTGGGAGGATGGATCAGCTGATGATAGAATGGCGGGGCAGACTCGTTGGGCCACGGGCGTTCTTCTGCTCCTTGATCTTGTGAAATAGAAGGAGGCTTGAGCAACCTCAGTGACAAATCAAAGAATGGGGCCAATTTAGATAAAAGTCTGCAAAACCATAAAATTAATAAAAATATGGAAAATCCTGGCCTGTAATTCACCACCAACCAATGGAGCTAAACACCCTAACCCTGATAGTGACAGCCCATCATACTTTGCCCCTGTAATGCTCTCCATTTGCTTTAACTGAAGGAATCTCACAGGCAGAAGACAATTCACTGATGGATCTATAGCTCATATTTTGTGCCTAATGATCTTGGGTGATTTTTTTGGCAGAAAGAGACCAATCAACAGTGTCCTTCTGGAAATTGTGATGTCAATGGCCAGGGATTGGTTTCTAGACAAAAAGCACACGATAAATGATCATAGTCCGGTTGCTATGGGCCAATGCTTAGCCCTAGATTTTAACAATTTATATCAATGATTTGGCCAAGGATCATAATATCAGGTTGGCTGGTGATAATGGATTAGGTGGATTTGTGAGCACGAACAAAAGCATAAAGAGGCTTCAAGGGGTTACAGACCTGCTGAATGAGTGGGGCAGGAACAGAGTGTCACAATATAATGTGGAAAAATGTGAGATTAACCATATTGGTGCATAACAGAAAACCAAGGTATTTGTTAAATGGCGAGAGATTAGTTTGTGTTGATGTTCGAGGCCAGTGCACAAGCCCCTGAGGGTCAATGCTAAGAAGGCAAATGATATTTGCCATCATCCACAAGGTATCGGAACTGGGATTCAAGAGGTGCTGAGGGTAAGAAGGGCTCCCACAGGGCGTCAGGCGCTTGAAGGCTTCTTGATCATGTTGGAGGTTTGGAACTGGAGCTCAGGTTGTCTCTGGATCGAACAGCATCGAACAGCGGGGCTGAGGGGGAGAAGGAGGCGAATCCACCAACACTCAGTGTCCCTTCTGCTTCTCTTTCTCCTATTGTTAGGGGCACCAGGCAATGCTTAAAGAGGCTCTTTGTTTACCTTACGGCAAACAATACAGTATTTTTATGTATTATTATGTGACAATAAAAGAAGTCTTGAACCTTGATATTTCAAGATAATCCAAATACACGAGTAAAATCCAACTTCGAGGATATTTGGTTTAGCCTCCATCTTGTTCATGATTAGTGCATCAGTCATGACTTTTACAATATTTCAAGTCATTTGGATTTTACCACTCAGAATTTAGTTTCACCACTTGCCCAATAAATAAAAGTCATTTGATGTTTCATGTTTCACAAAATGACTTCGAGTTTCTTTGCTGAGGAACACCTACCGCACTGTGTGACATTCATGTGGGAGAGGAGGATGTTGGCCCCCTCTGTTCGACAGTAGAGCTGCTGTTGCTCCAATTGTGCTTCACCTGCCTCCTGCCACAACTGGATCCAGCGAATATCACAGCTGCAGTTGAACAGGTTCCTCACCAAAATCCTGCAGGAGAAGCAAGTTTGGGTCAGATTAATCCACAGGATAAATCACACTGGAATATGTCTATTCTTCCCTATTCTGTCTTCCAATGGGGCCCAACAAATCTGCAAGGAGGATTAGCGGGAAGAAAATTTAAAGTTTAAACTTAGACATACAGCACAGTAAAGGTTCCATTATTGTCATGGAATACTACATTTAGAATGTAACATGAAATTCTTTAACTTTTGTCTCGCCACTTTGTCCAGCGCCCCTCAAAGAAACCTACAGCACCTGGTGTTCCCAGGTGGTCTCCCCTCCAAATACTGACCAGGCCTGAGCTTGATTAGCTTCTGAGATCAGACATTCTCAGGCATATTCAGGCTCCTTTGACCCATGAGCCCGTGCTACCCAATCAACTTACAACCCCCAGTATGTTTCAAACGGTGGGAGGAAACCAGATCCCCCAGAAGAAATCCACACAGATACAAGGAGAACATACAAACTCCTTGCGACAGTGTGGGATTCGAACCCTGGTCCCGACTGCTGAAGCTGTAGCAGCTTTGCGCTAACCGCTATGCCAACTGTGCCACCCAAAATTTCTCCATATTTCACTAACCAGAAATGGGTGGTGAGGACAGAAACTGACATCACATAAAAAAATGGATGAACAAATGATATGATATGGCTTCAATGTCCAGCAACCCAGATCTGAAAAATGGGAGCTAGCATGATCAAAATGGGCCAAATGAGCTCCTTCTGCACAGTGAATTCCTGTTATTCTCAAAGAGGGTTATCAGAGCAACTTTCTCTATATCACAGTTACTGCCAGTCTGACTGCCACTCTCATTCTTCCTCAGTGGCTCACAGCCTTTGAACTACGAAGGTTCCACAATGGGCTGGAGAAAAGTTGAACCCATAGACTTCAGGCATTTCTGTGATCTTTGTTGCTCTCAAATCACACAGCAACATCGATGGAAACACGCAGAGCTGTAATTCCCTGCACAAGGATGCCATAGGTGTTCTCTGGTTAGGAAAAGGTTAGGTGGTATGTGAGTGGAAAAAAAAGGTTGAAAAGCACTGATCTGGGAGAAGTAGTTTCTCCTCATCTCTGTATAAAATGGAGGCCGTACCCATATAACCATATAACCATATAACCGTTTACAGCATGGAAACAGGCCATGTCGGCCCTTCAAGTCCATACCGGTTCACTTGAAGAACTCCACTAGCTCCTCCGCAAACTCCTGAGGAAGAAGAGGCTTTCTTCACGAAGCCATTGGTGTGTTGGTTCCAGGAAAGATCTTCCGAGATAGTGACTCCCAAGAACCTTTGCTCATCCTCTCCACCTCTCTCTAAAGTTGCTTTTTTTTTGACACTGCCTCATGTAGATGTCCTTGATCGAGTGAAGTCTGGTGCCTGTGATGCCCCTTAGTTCTTGCCTCATCTGTCCTTGGGAACAACTTTCCTGCTTCTGTTTGTAAGGTAAAACATCATGAGATGGGAATGTGTAGGGAGTTACCCTGTACAAGGCTGTAACAAGAAGGGGAGGTGTCCTTGTACTCCTGTTAGGTAAAACATCATGAGATGGGAATGTACGGGGCAGTAACAAGATGTGAATGCATCCTTGTACTTACAAGATAAGAGAGACATTGATGGATTGAGAGGCAGGAAGCTAGCAGGGAAAGGATAGCAACAGTTTTAGTCATTGGACAAGTAAAGATATGATGATGTTCTAAGCACATATCCAAGGGTATAAAAAATCACCATTTTGCTGATAACGGCAGAATGCATTCTCCGACTAACATGTTTAGTCGCAAGTGTTACAATCCGGTAATAAAGAACAAAGAACCCTGATTTCGACTCAGCCTGGTGTTTGTCTCACTCATTCATGAACAAAGCAGACCTAACATGTTCCATTCATAGTTTTACAACTCTTGGAGATCTCCCCTCATTCATCCAATCTACAATGAGTATTGTACCAGAATGACCATTCTCTCCATGTAATCTAACCCCATCATTTCAAACCACATCAGAATTTATTGTTATGAACAAGTCAACATTCATATAAAACACCTTACAAAAATCAATAAAAATAGTGGACGAAAAGTCAAAGTAAGGTAATGTCTTTGGTTCATTCATTATTCAGGAATCTGATGACAGTGGGGGAACAAGTTGTCCTTGTGCCGCTGAATGCTCATCTTTAGACTCGTACCTTTTTCCTGATGGCAGGACAGTGAAGGTGGGGGTCTTTGAGGATAGAGGCTGCTCATGTAGATGTCCTTGATGGAGTGGTCTGGTCCCTGTGATGTTGCAGACCAAATTAACAACCCTCTGCAGATTTTTATTGTCCTAAGTGTTGGCACTTCTGTACCAGACAGTGATGCAACAAGCCAGAATTCTCTCCATGGTACATATGTATAAGTTTTCAATAACATACAGAATCTCCTCAAACATTTCACGAGGTTTAGCTGCTGGCAAGCCTTCTTCGTGATTGCATCAACATGGAGGCTCCAGGACAGACCCTCAGTCTGAACTGTAGTCTATGAAGAGCAGCCATATGTATGAGTTGCTCTTTTTGAGGTGATCCATAGCTGAGTGGAGAACCAGTGATATTGCATCTGCTGAGGAGCGATTGTGGTGAAAGGCAAATTACAGTGGGTCCAGACCTTTGCTTAGGTCCGTGTTAATTCTGGCCATGACCAGCCTCTCAAAGCATTTCACCACAGTAGAAGTTAGTGCTACTGTGTGATAGTCATTGAGGCAGCTCACGATACTCTTCTTGGGCACTGGGATGATTGATGTCCTTTTGAAGCAGCTGGGAACCTCTGACTGCAGCAATGAGAGGTTGAAAATGTCCGCGAACACTCCAGCTAGTTGGTTGGCACAGATTTTCAGCTCCCTGCCAAATACAGCGTCAGAGCCTGATGCCTTGCGAGGGGTCACCCTCTTGAATGATGTTCTGAGGTTGTCCTCAGAGAGAGATATCACAGGGTCCTCAGCCTTTGCAGTGATTCTCATTGGTACTGTTGTGAATGTAAACTTGGTGAACTTTCTCTGCCAGTATCTTTCTAAGGCCAGTATATTACCTCAGAAGTCATAAAGAAGACATCTGTTCCAATTACAAACTGTACTGGACCTTTATTAGACAAAGAATGCAAATTTCCTGTCAATCCCACTCCCCCTCTTATATCACAGCAATCAATATGACCCAGGAGTTCCTTCCAGGTTCCTGGAATACCTCCCACATTCTAAAGATGTGCAGGTTGCAAGGTTAATTGGTCATTGTAGATTGGCCAAGTGTTTCAGGTAAGTGGTAGAATTTGGGAAGAGTTGATAAGAATGTGAGAAAATAAAAATGGGATGAGTATTGGGCCAGTGTAAGTGAAAGGATGGACTCGGGCCAAAGGGTTAACTTTTTTGCTATCTCTCTCTCTCTCTCTCTGATGAATACTTTCTGCCATGAGACCACAGGAGTTCTGACTACGACACTTTCTCATAGCTTCCAACTGCTTAACACCAATTTACTGGATATTTTCACCACTTTAGAATGATAAAAAAGAGTGAAATTAATAGATCAACATCACTGGAATGAGTAATTAAAGAGCCAGGGTTTGGTACCAGTGTTAGGAAGAGAAAGCCAGAACATGTAGCAGAGAATAGGACATTTATGCCATGGACACAAATTGTACTTACAGCTGGGAGAGTTGAAGAGTCCTGAAGGGCTGCCAAGACAAGCTAGTGAGCCGATTGCCCGAGAGGTTACTGCAATTCAAGAGGAAAGGAAATTCATTGTTAATTACTTGCAGTCAATTGTGTTTGATGGACTAATGTCAGAAACCCAAATCTTTCCAGAGGCACTGAATAAGCACGCAGTCTTTCATTAAATTAACATTTTGACCATTCAGATGAACCTCGCTTTGTTCAAATGGTTCCTTGAAGTTGTCTTCTTCGTCAAGAAGAAGACCAAAATTATTCCACACTGTCCATCCTGAAAAGCTGCTCAGATATCTACAAACAGAGGGTACTAGAACATTTTTTAAACTCTGTTTCTATAAATCAGATGCTGTGGGATTGGAAGCCACGAGGACAGCCGGGAGTGAAGAACCCTGCCCATAAAGTTGTTCCCTTGTTGAAATATGTTGAAGGGCGGTACATTTAGCATAATGATTAGTACAACGCTGTTGCAGCACCAGTGACCGGGGTTTGAATCCCACGCTTTCTTTAAGGAGTTTGTATGTTCTCCACATGTCTGACTGGGTTTTCCTCAGGGGCTCCGGTTTCCTCCCACCCTTTAAAATGTACCAGAGTTTATAGGGTGTGATTGGGCATCACGAGCCGAAAGGGTCTGTTAGCACGCAGTATGTCTAAATTTAAATTTATATAGCAGGAGATCAAAGACCAGACACCCAACAATCACGATGAGATCACTGTTTTAAATCGTAGCATTTTGGTGCCAAAGATGGGAGAATCTTGTGTGTCCTGTGTGCAACTGTATTCAGGGTGCATTCAGCTTGATGACTCAACACATTGCAATGAAGTAAGATTCCCCCAACCAACAGAAACCAGACATATTTTTACATTACAAATAACTGGAAATATTTATTTTCATTTATTATTTGAACTTCTTTTCATATTATTATGTGTTGTGCATTTTTGGTACCTGGGAAGCTACAGCAATTAAGACATTCATTGCATCTGTAAATTGTACTCATGTATCTGGTCAATAAACTTACATTTAAACTTGAAACTTAACTTGATCTGCCAATGAAGCCTGATTCTTCTGGGAGTGTGTGGGGGATCTTTGTCCTGCTCCACATGGAGCTCAACTAGTCAATGTATTTTACGATCTCTATAAAGTGCCAACTACAGCATATGTGCAAAGGCCAATCAATATCTGAGGGGAACTCCTAATAAGTGACTTTGCAATTGATTAGACTGAGTTGGAGTCCGTTGTCGGAACTTTCACCTTTCTCTGTTGCCAGGCCCGTGAAGTATTCTGCAGATCAGATAGGATGCTACTCTGTTTGTACAGTCTGTGTTGCTGTGTTATTGCTTTGAGGGGTCTGCTTTCATGATGATATGTTCAGGAAAGGTCACTTCATACAGATACAGGATCAAAAGTGATTGACGCAGCAAAATAGTGCACTTTAAGGAATAGCTGGTGTGATTGTATAGATCTATCACCAATGTACATAGTGTATATAGTTACTGTATCTAGACTGTGCTTACAGCGATTGGCTGAGAGCTAAGCCACGCCTATTGTCTGGGCTTTAAAGGGTTGTGTCCCTAGCCAGGTCGGATCATTCCGGACTGGTCGGCCACCTGTGAAGAGCTCCTGTCTTTTGCTAATAAAAGCCTTGGTTTGGATCAACAAGTCTTTGATTCTTTCGATGAGCTCTATAGCTGGCAACTCCTCAGTAGCAAATGGTTTCTGCTTTATATATATTTATATATAACCAGTTGTTTCCCTTGCATTATGAGAATCATTTGTCAGGAGGCGCAACAGCAACTGCATTTTCTGAGAAGACTGAAGAGGGCAAGGCTACCGGCCACCATTATGTCGACCTTCTATAGAAAGCATCCTGGCTGGCTGCATCACAGAGATGTGTCTCTGCATCACATGGTTGTGCAGAGAAATGCATCAGAGGTCAATCCACAAGACCATAAAAGTAGCAGAGAGGATCACTGAAATTTCCCTTCCCTCACTGACGCGATCAGCAAGGATCGTTGTCTGAAGAGGGAGCGTAACATCACTGAGGATGCCTTCCACCCCATGCACAGCATCTTTCCCATTGGGAAGAGATCCAGGAGGGTCAGAGCCAGCACCACCAGACTGAGAAACAGCTTCTTCCCATGGGCAGTGAGAATACCAAACGACCAAAGGAACTGCTCACACTAACCCTCTGAGATTCTCATGTTCATGAAACAATATTTATTTATTTGTGTACATGAATACTTGTTCTGCATATGCATTGTTTGTCTGTATGTGTGTTATGTCTGGTTGTGTGTCTCCATGTTTTACACTGAGGAACGGAGAACGCTGTTTCGTGCAATCAGATGACAATGAACATGACTTGACTTGAGATCACATACAGTATATTGTACATGTTACTGCTGTTCCTAGCAATTCCAGCAGAAATTGTGATCTTAGCTCTGGGCTCCCACAGAAATGGTCTCCAACAAAGGCCATTCAATTGGATTGTGCAGCTTAATAATCACAAATAATATTTTTATTCAAAATGAATTAAAAACTATTTGCTTTTACAGAAACATTCTTTAGAAGCTGGATGATTGTCGGTTCATAAATTCACAACCTGATCTCTTCCACTGACCCTCATCTTGAGCTACAGCCCTCTCCAACTGTCTACCAAATTGCCCAACCATAAGAAACCTTCACTGTTTGTCCTCAGTACTACACTCACCGCTATAACCACAAAGCATACAGGCCTCTTTTGTTCCATATTAGGTTACTAATCCCTCCTGAGCGCCAAAGGCCAGCAGTCCATGATACTACAGAATGAACTCTCTGGCCATAGATTATGACATTGTAACAAATGAACAAAAGAAAAGGGATCTGGAGTAGGCCTTCCATCCCATAAGCCTACTCTAACATTCATGGCTAATACCTGCTTGTTGGCCACATCCAAAAATCTAACTATTTCTGTTGCTAAGTAATTGGAATTCACTCTTTTGTAGTGTGCCCAACTTGAATAATGTAAAACTGATGTCCTGACAAAATAATCAGTTCAGCACATATCTGAAATGATAAACAATGGGATTTAAGGATCTTTTCCCTGCTCATTGCCACTTGAAAATCTCTCCTTATAGCAGGAACACGAGTGGCAGAAAGGCTGCTGTAGAGAGGCAGGGTAACACAGCTCTGGCCAAAATGCCTCTGTGTCCAAGAGGCCCGAGCTACTGTGAGCTTTGAGCCACCAATGAACTTCTTAGCACTGGATGCATATCACAAGTGACAATTATAATAGACAGCAAGTTTGCATTGATCACTGAAAACCAAGGGTAGGGTGTGCTGTGAGTAAGACGTCAATGGAAACCCTTTCATTTGGAGCTCATTCAGTACTGACCGACTGCATCATGGTCTGGTATGGGGACATTAATACACCTGAGCATAAATGCTAGCACTGCCCAAGACATCACAGGCGCCATCGAGAACATCTACAGGGAACGCAATCATCAAGGATCCACATCACCCAGCACATGCTCTGTTCTTGACGTATGGTTGCCACAAGACTTCACCACCAGGTTCAGGAACAGCTGCTACCCTGCCACCATCAGACTCCTCGACAACAAACTCGATCAGAGACTCATTTAAGTATACTTACTTTTACACTTTATTGATTTTCTTTCCTCTCTGTATTGCACAGTCAGTTTATTGACATTTCTTCATTTGTTTACATGTGTACATGGCACCACCAATAAGTGGTAATTCTGCCTCACCCACAGGAAAAGGAATCTCAGGACTGTACGTGATGTCATGCATGTATTCTGACAATAAATCTGAAATCATTCCTGAACTTTAGGTTCTTCTTGTGAGTTAACAATGATTATCGTAGAGTTGCCGTTGAAGGTCCAATTTACGCTGGGAGTGCAGGAAACATTAATTGTAAGATAATTAACATTACTATGTCTCATGTGGCCACTCTCTAAACCATTTGTACTTTTGTGTGCAGTTCTGGTCACGACATTACAGGAGGATGTTGATACAGTACATAAGAGGTTCACCAGTACGTGGCCTAGATTAGAAAGCATTAACTTTAAAGACCTGGTTCTGTTATTCTTGCCTCGTAGGACATATTCTCCAACCAAGGCAACATCCTGGTAATGTTTGTATTGTTTTCTTTGAAGCACAAGAGGGGTTGACCTGATGGCAGTATATAAAATTAACTGGAAGTCAAAGAACACGGAGCAGTTCAATACAGTACAGGCCCATCGGAGCAGTACAGTACAGTACAGGCCTGTCAGAGCAGTACAGTACAGGCCCATCGGAGCAGTACAGTACAGGCCCATCGGAGCAGTACAGTTCAGTACAGGCCCATCGGAGCAGTACAGGCCCATCGGAGCAGTACAGGCCCATCAGAGCAGTATAGGCCCATCGGAGCAGTACAGGCCCATTGGAGCAGTACAGTACAGTACAGTACAGGCCCATCGGAGCTTTACAGTACAGTACAATAGGAGCAGTACAGGCCCATCGGCTCATCATGTTGCGCTGATCCATATATATTGTGTACCTATCAAAAAAACCCTACCTCATAACCCTCTATTTTTCTTTCATCCATGTGCCTAAGAGTCTCAAACATCCCTATTGCTCCAGCCTCCATCACCACCCCTGGCAAAATGCACTCCAGGCCCCCACAACTCTCTATGTAAAAAACATACCCCTGATGTCTCCCCTAAACTTTCCTCCCTTCACTTTGTTCAGATGTCCTCTGGTGTTTGCAAGTCCCGCCCCAGGAATCTTGTAGACCTCTATGAAGTCACCTCTCATCCTCTTTTGCTTCAAAATGGAAAGCCCCAGGCCTGCTAAGCTTGCCTCTTAAGACATATTTTCCAATCTAGGCAACATCCTAGAAACTGAGCACAACATTCTATGTGCAGATTTATAGATAAAGCCATATATACAACTCAGGAATTCCACTGCTTTTAATGGTTTACCATTGAGAAGTACTCCTTTCTATCCATTTGAGATTCACAGTCCAGGTAATAACATAATTTCCATTGATTAGGTGAGAGTGGGAAAGATTATATGGGAAAAGCGGTATCCCTGACATCTCCCCTCCTCTTTACTCCCCTTACCTTGTACGATGTCGTCTAGTGTTTGCTTTTCTCACCCCAGGAGAAAAGTTCCGGCTGTCCACACTATCTTTGCCGCTCATAATCTTGTAGATCTCTATTAAGTCACATCTAATCCTTCCTCGCTCTAAAAAGAAAGACCTGGTTCTGTTATTCTTGCCTCGTAGGACATATTCTCCAACCAAGGCAACATCCTGGTAAGACTCCTCTACACTCTCTCCACGGCTTCCACATGCTTCCTGTAATGAGGCAACTAGAACTCAACATGATATTCCAAGTGTGGTCTAAAGAGACTTTGACAGAGCTGCAACATTATCTCATGACTCTTGAACTCAATTCCCCCGACTAATGAAGGCCAGCACGATAACAATGAGAGATGTATGGATTTGACCACATGGTCCCTCTGCTCTTCTACACTGTGAAGAATCCTGGCATTAACTATGTACTTCTGGTTTGTCCTTCCAAAATGCATAACTTCACATTTATCCGGATGAACTCCATCTGCCACTTTCCAACCAACTCTGCATCCTATCTACATCCTGTTTTAACCTATGACAACTTCTACACTATCCACAACACCTCCAACCTTTGTGTCAACTGCAAACTTACTGACCTATCCCTCTATTTCTTCATTCAAGTAATTTATAAAAATCACAAGGAACAGGGGTTGCTGAATGGATCCCTGCAGAACTCCACTAGTCATTGACCTCCAGACAGAATACGTTCAATATGCTACTACCCTCTGCTTTCTACTGGCAAGCCAGTTCTGAATCCACATAGCCAAGGTTCCATGGATCCCTTGCCCCATGATTTTCTGAATGAGTCTCCCTTGTCAAATGCCTTACTACAATTCATATACATCACATCTACCACCTACCTTCATCAAAAAAACTCAGTTAGGCTCACAAAACTGTGCTATCCCTGAGAAGATTATATTTCTCTAAGTACAGTAATAGCTCTGGTATCTGGCACTTATGGGGATTGGTAGATGCCGGATGTTTATTTTCCGGTTGCTTGTGACTTACTCTTACAATGCCCAACTAATACACCTGCATGAAGAATAAAGAGTTTAAAAGACAAAAATACTAGACTGTACTAACACTGAACAAACTTCACTTGCATGAACAAATAAACCTCAAAGCATTTTACTTTATTTTCAGTCACATTCTTTGAAAACATTTAACCGTCTCTGCAACCGCAGGTTCCTTCCCTCCATGGAGTTGCCCAAAAGACAAACTATAACATTACAGATAAATAACCCCCCATCCCCCAAGTTTACAGATAAAACCTCTGACCAGGGTGAATCTTACTAAGCAGAGGTAAGAAGACACTTTAAGAGAGTTACCCCAACAGTGAGTGGCATCAACCAGCTCTTCATCCTTGCCGTTTCACACAACTTTATTCAAACAGCTGCTACAAGCAAAAACCAGCCAAGGCCCTCCCTTCACTGGCTGAATAGTTGCTCCCATTTTAACCAAAGGTTTATTTGCAGCAAGTAAGAATTCCAATGCACATGTGCCTTGTACTTACGAGTATGACAATAAACCCTTTTATTTTGAATGTTCATCACATGCTCTGGCACTAAGATAACATGTCTATATAATCCCTTGCCTGTAACTGCCCTGGTACAGTGACTACAGGTTGTGGAAGACAATACATCTTCAGTATGCAGAACCCAGATTACAATTATTCCTGAATTACTACGTTCCTCACAGTTTCAGATATTAAGCCATCACTAATGCTCGATAATTATGTGTCACATTGCCAGCCTGCACGATTGTACAAAATAAATCCCTTCTATGGAGTTGAGGATTAAATGGTAATTTTCTAAATGATTTCAGTTTATGCCAGAATCCCAGGCAGGTGTGAAATGTGAGTGGCTGAGTAAACACGAGGTGATAAGAATACCAGAAGGGTCAGTAGCAGATCGGGGTGGGGGGAAGACGACAGTGTGTTTCAAGACTGCCCATTTATCAACCTGGCGCAGTTGCACAGACAGATGGATGTGAGGCTCCTCTCCCCTCTGATGACAATGACTGCAATCCTTTCATCTCCAGCAACTGGGCAGGAGTCCAACTGAGACAGATGCAGTGATAGTCTCCTCTCTCTGTGGAGAGATCACACTGGCTTCAGGGATCTTGGCAGCAATCCAGTACATTCAGAGGATGAAACATTCTTCCCTCTGACATCTGGGGAGGGAGCCAGGGGAAAACGAGTTTGCTTTGTGTCAGGTGAGGTCCGAGGGACAGACACACCACAAAAAAACAGCTTTAACAGAATGATGATCCTGAACCAATTGAGTAATCAGTTAGACGGAAGTGACTGGTACTGAATGGCAATTGTCCCAGTTTAGTCTTGAGTTAAAGTATAAAGAATTTTATTGGGTAACAGCTCACTGTAGGCTACAGCCAGCCTGGCACAAGCTGATCAAGGCAGTGTCACAGAGTGACTGTGGATAGATGGGCATCTCTTGCACAGGGAGGCACACAGATCATTTCAGCCCTATTCACAATACAGGAAACAACAGTAAAGTTTAAAATTCAAAAATTCAGATTTATTGTCAAAGAACATACATGACATCACATACAACCCTGAGTTCTTTTTCCTGCAGGCCAGGCTGGCGGTGCGAGTCTTGTGGCACCGATATCTCTTTCCTGATGGCAGCAGCAAGAACAGCGTGTGTGCTGGGTGGGGTGGATCCTCGATGATTGCTGCTGCTCTCCAACGGCAACGTTCCCTGTGGATGTTCTTGATGGTGGAAAGAGTTTTGCTTGTGATGTCCTGGGCTGTGTCCACTACTTTATGCAGGGTTTTCTGCTGAGGGATATTGTTATCCCCTTACCAGACCATGATGGATGCACAGATAGACAGCAATGGAAGCAGACAGACACAGATAGGACACGCACTCACACACCCCCACACACACACCCACCTACAGACACACACACATCCCCACACAAACACCCATACCCAACCACATCCACACACAAACACACACACCTACCTACCCACACACACATACCCCCAACCACAGACACACACCCACATCCACACCCATACCCACAAACTATATATCCATGCAGAATGTACACAAGTTATATGCACTGACAGGTGGAAAGTCACATACCCTTCACTTCCAATCTCCTGGGGGAACAACTGCCTGAGTAGCACCAATGGGAGAAATAGAATTGTCAAACGTTTGGGCCAGAGCCCTGCATCAATGAGTTTTGATGAAGGGATCTTGCCCAAAACATTGTCAATTCTTTAACCCCCCAAAAAAAATGTATTCACAATAGAATATTTGCAAATAGAAAACTGAAGCCTCCCTGGCCCCTTAGTTTCATGTTCATGCATTTCCATCACTGAACATTGTTACTTGAATTTTCCATTTAGCACCATTGCCACCACTTTGGCACCTTGTCGTTACTCCCCCCCCCCCCCCTCCGTTTGAGAGCTTCCCCTCAGTCTCAGCCCCTCAATGCTTGCCAATGGAAGGACTCTTAATGGTGGTCCTTCCCCACAGCACCCTACCTTTCCCAAAATTAGACTTTATTCACAATAAATTATTCACAAAAAGGAAAACCCTGGTCCACATCCCTCTGCACCCATGGTGTCATGTCCGTACATTCCCATCAGTGTAGATCCCCTGTCTATTTCCACCATTTCCACCACTGTGGCACCTTGTTCCTACTCCCCCCTCTTTTGTGTGATGGGCTTTCCCTCCGTCTCAGCCCCTCAATGCCAGTGGTGGAAAGACTCTAGACCAGCTATTCTCACTTTTATTTTGGCTATGGCATTAATAGGACACTGTTCAAAGTTTTTGGGGCCCCTTCCCTGTGAAGCAGTCAGGTTTAATTTGTTTATTCCATACTTCTCTCCTACCAACTACATACAAAATATAAAATATATTTTATGATTTCAGTCCATGCCCCCCTTAAAAGTCCTGTGATCCCCAGGGGCTGTCCGGACTCCATTGAGAATGTCTGGTCGAGATGGTGACTTGCTGTGTTCCTCCAGTAGATTCATTGTTACTCTGGATTTGAGCATCTGCAGACTCTTGTGTGTCTACACTATACACATATCTGTTCCTAAAAACACACCTGCATACCAGGATGTGTACAAAAAATACATTTCAAGCTACATTTTAAACGTGCTCAAACACATAGAGTATGCACAGACATGATTCATTCCCATTAGCCAACACACACATTCACGGTTCATACAAACCACCTGCAGACTGTAATGAGTAAGATTCTTTATTAATTCCATATTTGTAAGCATTTGCCTTTTGGGAGAATGTATGTATTACACAGCCTTATAGGTGTTTTTATCTTGACTTGGATGTTTCCTTTAAATAAGGGTATAAATTGGTCATATTTAGGACTTCAATCAGTCCTGTAATGAACTCATCCTTTAAGGAACACCATTCTTATCAACATTGGAGTCTTCCTTCCAGCTGTCTCTGCTATGCCATGTGGATTTTTTACACGTTTGATTCCTTAACTTGAGAGATCAAACTAGATTTGGCGAATATTCAAAAACAATAAAATTTTCCTGGGACCCTGCAGGAGACATAAATTCTCAGGAGGCCCATTACACCTAAATTTCCAAAGCTGACAAGTTAAATCTTTGCCCAGTCCTTGCAAAATCTGTGATGATTGAGGATGCTGAGATGTGGATTTGCTGCCCAGTGCAGAACAGTCCCCAAAGAGTGTAAACCAGACAGTACAAAGTGCATGAAAGCCCCTGGGCTCATATGATCGACACTACATCACAATCCAAGAAGGAGTGTGCAAAATTCATAGAAATAACACCAGAGATCAAACTGAAACCAGATCACTAGAACGCTGAGACACTAGCATGACCTGCTGCTACCTCACTCCTGGTGCACAGACTTAGCAATGAAACAATGCTCCTCACATCAAGTTTTCTAATTTAGTCTTTTATTGGCACAATCATTCTGCTTTTCACTGCATGGGAATTCTATGACATTTAAGTTCACTGCTTAATTGGAATGGTAAGTAATGGTGAGGAGTTATATGGACTGAAAAGGTCCCATGATAAAGTAGCTGGCTCTGATTGGATGGATCTGAATAAGTATGAGGTGATGCATTTTAGAAGGTCAAACCTGAAGGGGGAGAACAGGGTTAATGATGGGATACTCATCAGTGTGGAAGAACAGAGGGACCTTGGGTGCTGCAGCTCTATAAATCTCTGGTGAGGTCACACTTAAAATATTATGTTTAGTCCTAATCTCCTCAGTATAGGAAAGATGTGGCCAATAGGTTTTTTGTGAAGAACATTAATTGGTTTTCGACATTGATGCTAAATAATTTTAAAACTTAATTTTATTTAGACATACTGGATAGTAACAGGCCCTTCCAGCCCACGAGCCCAATTACACCCAAATGACTTACAATCCTGGTATGCTTTTGAACATGGGGAGGAAAGCCACGCAGACACAAGGAGAACGTACCAACTTCATAGAAACGGTGCGGGATCCGAACCCCAGTCACAGGTGCTTTAACAGCATGGCACTAATGGCTATGCTAACTGTGTCACGCTAAATAAATGCAAGTTGATGTTGTGAGAAAGGTCTGGGCTAGCCAGCTTTTTTCTCCAAATGATCTGAGCAGTTTCTGCTGACCCCAATGGATTCATACTGCAGAGAGGAACAGAGATTTCAAAATCCTTCATTGTGCTGAAGGTGATTGGGGAAAATCTGGTGTTTCCCACTGACATTACCAGGACTCCTCTGTGGGAGGAGGATGCCATTCTGTCAGGACCATGTCAACACTTTGTACCTTCAAATTCACAGAAAGCGACACAAAGGCATTGTACTTTCAGATCAAATGTTCATAAGTACAAACGATCTTGTCACTTTCAGAAGGCTGACAGGAGCTCTCTGTCAGTCCCTGCTCTGTACAACTCTTACTACCTTGCTATCCTTCGCTATTCTTCGTCTGCCTCCTGATCCAGGATCCCAGCCAGCCCTCCATTTGTAGGATCTTAAATAAGGTAATATGATGAAAAAATAAATGTTGTATAGAAATGCCAAAGCTCAGACCCTTTATCTGTGGTTTTGGCTTTCTTACTTGAACTACAATTAAACCCATAGTATCTGGAATATAAGCAACCGGCACCCTCATGTAACCAGCAAAAAAAAATCAAGGAAAATAAATAAAAATAAAATAATAGGTTAAAAAATGTGTAAGTTTAAAATGGTGAAGTAACACAGAAACCTTTGGTGAAGATGGGAGCAAATATTCAGCCAGCGGAGGGAGGGCCCTCAGCGGAGGGAGGGCTCAGAGCAACTGTTTGAATAAAGTTGTGTGAAACAGCGATGGGGTCGCCCAGGGTGAAGAGCTGGTTGATGCCGCTCGCCATTGGGGTGACTCTCTTAAAGTGTCTCCTTATCCCTGCTTAGTAATATTTGCCCCAGTCAGAGGCTTTATTTGTAAACTTGAGGGGGAGGGTGGTTAATTATCTGTAATTTTATTGTTCATCTTTTGGGCGGCTCCGTGGAGGAGAGGAACCTGCAGCTACAGCGATGGTTAAATGTTTTCAAAGAATGTGACTGAAAATAAGGTAAAATGCTTTAAGGTTGATATATTCATAACAGTGAAGTTTGTCCAGTGTAAGTACAGTGTAGTATTTTTGTCTTTTGTATTTTAAACTGTTTATTCTTAATGCAGGTGTATTAGTTAGGCATTGTAAGCCTCAAGCAACCGGAAAATATACTTTCAGGCATCTACCAATCCCTATAGGTGCTGGATACCAGGGGTTTTACTCTATGTATCTGCCTGTTTCTCTTCCTTGGTAACACTCAGTATTATGTTCACCTTCTTTCAAACCAAGCTATGCGCTCTCTCTGTCCATATTTTTTTCTTTTAAGTCCTCAAAGTCTCCCCCTCTCTCCTTTCCTCTATTTCTGTGTCTCCCTCATTGTCCCTCTCCCTCTTAGTGTTTCACCAGCTAGTGCTCTGTTTGACTCTTCCTATATTTGTCTTCCTCTCTCTCTCACTCATCTTTTACTTTACCCCACTCATGTATTCTGCTTTGTAGGAAATGGAAGCACAAGATTCCCTTTGGTTCCTCTTTGCCATTAGCTTCATGAATGATATTTCAAACTTGCACTACCTTCCTTCATGAACCTCATAACCCATGGTTCTATTAATATCTAGAATCTATCAATCTCTTTTTTTGAACATGCTAAGCAACTGAGTCTTCAACCCCCTTGCATGGAGAATTCTGCAGATTCACCATCCTCTGGATGAATCAATTTCTTTTCATTTCTCTGACAGAATGGTTCTCGGCATTCCAGCCAAGGGAAGCTTTATCCCTGCTTCTATCCTAACAATTTCCATAAGAATTTTACATTCCAATGAGATCAGATCAATTACACAAGCAGAACCCAACAAAACAGCACTTGGGGCAAAACACGCAGACAGACAACCAGACACAACGCACACACAGACAAACAATGAATATGTATGTGGGATAAGTATTCATGGATACAGAAAAATAGATAAATATTGTTTCATAAATATGAGGGTCTCAGCTGGTCAGTGTGAACAATTCCTTTGGTCGTTCAGCATTCCCACTGCCCGTGGGAAGAAGCTGTTCCTCAGCCTGGTGGTGCCGGCTGTGATCCTCCTGGATCTCTTCCCCGATTGGAGCAGCTGAAAGATGCTGTGTGCAGGGTGGACGGGGTCCTCAATGATTTTGTGTGCCCTCTTCAGACAATGATCCCAGTAGATCACGTCAATAGTGGGGGTGGGGGGGGGGGGTGTGGTGGGTGCGGAGGGGAGGATCCTCTCTGCTACTCTTATGGTTCTGTGGATTAACCTCCAATCTATTTCTCGGACCCGGTCCGGGCAGTATGGACCGACCTAGGAGGGGAGGCAGGCCCCTCCAGCCCGGGTAAGAAACCTGCATAGGAGAAGGCCACTCCGATATAAAACCTACGACCCAAGGACCTCACTGCCACGTCCCAGCTTGCTTGGCCACGGCACACGAACCATGGGTGTAAAGGGTGGGGCCAGTACTGCGCGCACTGCACTCCACCTAAAAGCTCCTTTGCGCAGGCCCGAGGACAGGTCCACGTCCTCCCCCTCCACGTCCTTCCCCTCCACGTCCTCCCCCTCCACGTCCTCCCCCTCCACGTCCTCCCCCTCCACGTCCTCCCCCTCCACGAAAAATGCAATCGTGTCTGCCTGTCCCGCATCGGACTTGTCAGCCACAAACGAGCCTGCAGCTGACGTGGACTTTTTACCCCCTCCATAAATCTTCGTCCTCGAAGCCAAGCCAAAGATTTTTCTACAGCAACCATACCCTCACTGTGATGCAGCCGGCCAGGATGGCTGATATAATGGTGGCTGGCAGCCTTGCCCACTTCAGTCTTCTCAGGAAGTGCAGTCGGTGATGCTCCTTCCTGACAAGTGAGGAGACATTGTTTGTCCATGATAGTAGTTAAGTGAACTCCAAGGAACTTGGTGCTCTCCACTCTCTCCACTGCAGAGTTGTTGATGTGTAATGGAGGGTGGTCGTTCCTGGTCCTATTGAAGTCCACAATCGTGTCTCATTCTTCTAATCTCTATGGAGTATAAATATGGTCTGTTTAATTTCACTTTATACAGCAGAAATTGCACCTTTTCCGATTTCTCCCTCTCATCTTTGCTCATTCACTATCTATTTCCAATAGGCTCTGTTTTTGCACTTCAAATTGGCAATCATGTTGTGTTCTGTCAATTGGGATCTTGATTTGCTATCAGTGCCAGATAATGAGAAGGACATTCTCAATTAGAATGTCAATTACGAGTGTCTGTTCCAATGGGACTGCTATCTGTCAGGATAAGAAGTCTGTGTTAAAAGATGCTCTTCGTACTCTTAGCAACACAGTTGCACCACTGCTTCCCAGAGAAACAAGTCCTTCAAGGAAGCACAAAATAAAAGAATTGCACATTCACAGGTTCAACTCTGGACATAGCCTTGAGTTCACCCCAATTTTTCCACTTTCCTCCAATGTTTTGAATGCCTTCTTCCGCCTCAAAAGCCTGAAGGCCCTTCTCCTTGGTTCTATGAACCAGGGGTCACTCTGAGCCCATCAATGCCAGAATGGAAGGTAGCACTAAGACTGGAGTCTGAAACCTGACCCCAATTATAGGCTTTCCACCCTACTGCATGGGTGAAATGAGAGCAAACTAGCTGGAGCAAGACATTTTTCCTGTCTCTTCCTAGCCTTCCCCCAATCTTTCTTACATTTGTTTGCATCTGTCTATGTTGATTACATCAAATTCATTGACAGAGATTTGTTTGTATTTAGTAAACTGCCATTCCATTGGTTCTACAGTCTTAGGGGAGGCCAAGGGAGATGCATCTACCTTCATTGATGGAATGATGGTGGAGATGATTAATACCTTCAAGTTCCTGGCAGTCCATATAGCAGAGAAGCCACTGAGGCAACCATGAAGATGGCATGCTAATGCTTCTACTTTCCAACAACTCTGAGGAGATTTGGCACATTGAATTCTATATCAAGCTTCTTTAGGTTTACTGTGAAAAATATGCTGAATGGTTTGGAACCTCAAGTGCACAGAACACTTGCTGTCCATTAAAAGCATCTGCACGAGACACAGCCTCAGGAAGGTCCCCATCATCTGGTCGTGATCTCTTCTCACTACTACCTTCAGGCAGGAAGTACAGACACCCCAAGACCAGAACCTCAATGCTCAATAACAGGTTTTTATTCCAACACCTATCAGCTCTTAAACTTTCCTATATTACCCTAAACATAACTTCTCTGGGACCACCAAAAGATCAGTGCGCACTAACTACAAACATGAATAGTTTAAAACCCTGGAGGTCTCTTCTCTTTCTCTTTGGCTTGGCTTCGCGGACGAAGATTTATGGAGGGGTAATGTCCACGTCATCTGCAGGCTCGTTTGTGGCTGACAAGTCCGATGTGGGGCAGGCAGACATGGTTGTAGCGGTTGCAAGGGAAAATTGGTTGGTTGGGGTTGGGTGTTGGGTTTTTCCTTCTTTGTCAGTGAGGTGGGCTCTGCGGTCTTCCAAGGAGGTTGCTGCCCGCCGAACTGTGAGATGCCAAGATGCACGGTTTGAGGCGATATCAGCCAACTGGCAGGCACCAAGAGATTTCTTTAGGCAGTCCTTGAATTCAAGCAACTGGCCAAAACAAAAATCACAAGAAATAAACAGGTAAAAAAAAATGGCGGTTTAAAATTGGCACAACCTCGTTGTTAGTTCACCAATTACTCAACATGCAATTTCAAGCAACCTGAAAATTCACTCAAACCGGCATCTACCAATCCCTATAGGTACAGGACACCAGAGGTTTTACTGTATTTATTTTAGCTATCTTTCAATATTTATTTGCTCTTTTTCTGTCTTAGTAAATTGTTGCAATTTGATTTATGCTATTTTTGGTGTATCTTATGTACCTATGCATATGTCCACAAGGACAGCATGGTTAACATAGCGGTTAGCGGAATGCTTTACAACACCAGTGACCTGGGTTCGAATCCAGCGCTCTCTATAAGGAATTTGTATGTTCTTCCCATGTCAGTGTGGATTAACACTGAGTGCTCTAATTTCCTCCCATGTTCCAAAGGTGTACCGGGGTTGTAGGTTAATTGGGTGTATTTGGGCGTCACTGGCTTGTGGGCCAGAAGGCCCTGTAACTGTGCTGTCTGTTTACATTTTTAAAATTTAAATTAAAATTAAATTCACATCATCATCTAAATTAGTAACATTATTCCTGAGGGACTCTCATTTTGTTGAGACGTGTTGGTCTGTATTTCCTGATCTGAACAGTTGATCAGCTTAATTGATTTCTTACTGCTATACCTTACCTTCTGTTAAACACCCTCTAATCTTACTCCTGACATCCCTTACTCCCCTTCCTGCTCTTAGACAAACTGGAGCATCATTCTGAATTCAATAGATGGTTTGGAGGTGCAGTCCTTCAGAGGAGCCATTAAATTAAGTCTTGCATCCTCTCAAGGGGACATAAAAGATCCTGAGTCCACTCTTTCAAAGAATAATTGGGTCAGGCAACATAATTGGGTCAGGCAACATATTCATTTCCACATTATCGGAATATTTGAACATCATAATGCAGCTGCTGTGTTTCTTACGATGTGACTGAAACAACATTGCAAAATTAACAGATTGGTAGTAAAATGCTTTTGGAGATCCTGACCAGTACTTGAAAGATAACCCTCCTTTCCTCTGATATTAAAATATCAAAGGATAATAATACATTTATTATTTTCTCTCTTTCTGACAATTTCCAAATGTTCAAATTCATAGAAAATTATCCTTTAGCTGTGAGCAGTAAGTCTCAGGACATGAAAATGAAAATATATTTATGTGAAATCTAAATCAAAGACAGAATATCCTGGAGATACTCATCTGGTCAAGTTGCATCTGTGGGAAGTGAAACCGAGTTAATATTTTAGGTCAGAGGTCCTTTGTCATGAAAGTACAGGTTGATCACAAAACGCACAACTGGGAGTTTCACACAGAAAGGTCAGAGGCATCCCTGACGGGGAATAGGAATGGGACTGGGACGGGGACGGGGACGGGGACAGGGACGGGGAATGCGAGAGGAGCGAACAGTGACAACTAATGCTGATCATAGCCAGAAGAAGAACCTTTCACGACCATCATTCAGGAAGAATCCAAACTCTTGAAAGGTTGAAAGTTTCTTTTTAATGTCACGGAATAATACATTACAAATGTAATCTTCATGGTATTCTTCAACTTTTGTCTGCCGTTAGGCAAGCAAGATTCAAGATAAAGATTAAAATTCCTTTATTGTCTTGTGATAGTACAGAACATGTAATATTACACAAAAATGCCGTCTTCCTGTCGTAAGACAAACAAAGGGTTGCCATTAGCGTTACCTGCTGCCCCTTACAGTAAGAGAGAAAAAGAAGCAGAGTCCCTTTAATAACAATGAGTGTCTGAGGATTTGCCTCCAGCGTTCCCGCAGCCTCTGCAGCCGCACAGACACCATTCAATTCATTGGCCACCTGACCTTCAAATCCAAACTTCCAACACGATCAGGAAGTATTCCGCACCCAAAGCCCTTTGAGAGCCTTTCTTCCACTCAGCACCCTTTCAAATCCTGGCTCCGATGCCTGGTTCCCATGAGGCGATCTCCAGCATGTGGCAGACTGTGTGGGTCCTTGCAATCACGTCACAGGTAGCCAGTAGCCTGTGTGGGTCCCTCAGCCACTGAACTCCCATGGTAACTGACCTCCAGGATTTTCTCCTACTTTTCTCCTTCTCAATCAGGAGTATTCCCCCATTTTTTTAAGACATAATGCATGGTGACAGACACTTTTGTTCTATGAGCCTGTGCTCCTCAATTACCCCTAATTGACCCTGGTATGTTTTGGACAGCAGGAGGAAACTAGCCCCCGGGAAAAACCTACATAGACACGGGGAGAATGTCCAAGCCCCTTACAGATAGTGCCGGACTCGTACCCCAGTCACAATTGCTGGTGTTGTAACAGTACTGCGTTAACCGCTACACTAACTGTGAGCCCTTCTGACACCTTGTGCTGGACCACTGCTCACAGGCATGGAACTACATCCAAAAGACAATCACTGTTCCAGAAAAGATTTACACAGAAAATATGAAAACAGCAATGTGGTGACAGAATGAAATTGAGGTACAACCTCACTCTCCTCCAAATACTATATTTGGTCCTGGTAAAAACCACATTCAAACCAGTTCAATTCATCAATGGGACTGAAGTTTAGAACTGGAATGTAACTGAGCTCCAATGTACATTTAATGAATGTGACTAAGAATTTCTAGCACACAGTCTGTCTGTTTTAACACAGTCTGTGTTTTTGAAGAAGTAATTTTACTCAATATATTATGAAATACCTGATGTTCCTCCAAACATTGTTGCTCCCTCAGGTTCTTCACAATCATCTGGGGTAACTGTCAAGCTTCAGTTTAATGATTCATCTGAACAACAACAGAATGTCCTGGGGTATAGTGCCTAAATTTCTGGACTGGGATTTGGACTCACAACTCAAGGCAAAAAATGCAAAGCCACTGTTCCAAACCCTTGATGAAAGTGACAGAGGCAAACTCATGGGACACAATGGCTGACACTTCAGAACAGGGAAGAATAAGTTAGAACAGTACAGTAAAGGAACAGACCTTCAGTCTGTGCTGAACCAGATGTCAAATAATACTGGATCTCTTCTAACTGTAATGGAAATGTAATATTACACGACAGTGCTTTTCATCCACCATAACCCAGACAAAGGTTCACCATTAGCATTGCACGGCTCCCCTTGCAATCATGCAGAATCCCCCCGAGTCACCGAGTGTCCTTGGATTCCCCTTCAGCACTTCCACAGCCTCTTCAGCCACATAAGACTCCAATTCAGTTCAAACTATGGGCAATCCAAGCCCAGATCTGACACAATCAGGAATCGTCATGTGAGTGTATAGAAACCTCAGACAATGTTACTATCATGTCTGCTTCCAGCACTACTCCTGAGGCACCTACCACTCTCCAAACATCAGAGGGCATTTAAATTTTTTAATTTAAATTTAGACATACAGCATGTTAACAGGCCGTTTTGGCCCACAAGTTCATGCCACTCAATTTACACCCAATTAACCTACAACCCCCGGTATGTTTCAAACAGTGGGAGGGAGAATATCGAAACTCCTTACAGACAGCGTGGGATTTGAACCCCAGTCCCAATCGCTGATGTTGTAAAGGTGTTGCACTAACTGTTATGCCAAAAATGCCACCCGTCTATACAAAATGAAGGAAGTTTAGGGAAGGCATCAGGGGTAAGGTTTTAACACAGAGATTTGTGGCTACCTGGAATGCCTTGCCAGGGGTGAGAGTAGAGGTTGGAACAATAGGGGCATTTCAGAGACTCTGAGACAGACTTGGATGAAAGAAAAATAGAGGGTTACAGGGTAGGGAGGGTTTAGTTTTTTTGTAGCAATATATAGGTCAGCACAACATCAAGGACCGAAGGGATTGTACTGCAATGTTCGACGTTCTATACATATGCCCATAAATTCATTATCATTACATCTAAGGGTTCAAGCCTGAGGAACCATCAGAAAGAAGGAAGAAGAAAATGAGAAAAAGTGAGTGATACGTTCCAACCAATGATTTCTAACAAAAGTTACCAATGGAGCTATTGATGTTTAATTCAATTTAATTGTCAGTGGGGTATCTTTCGAGCATTTCAAAAGCGTATGAACATGGTGAGAAGGCAAGTGATTTCATCCTATACATTTGAAATAAGCTGCTGGGCATAATTACCTCTGCCCGTTTTGAAAACTTCCACGACTTCTAAATGGTTGAGAGTCAATGCAATACAAAGAATCAAATCTGCCTTGGAATGAGCGATGAAGCAGGCTTGTCTATTATTAAAGGCATACTTTAATTCTGGAATAACTTTTCCATGTCTCTGGAGCAATAGTGAGCTGAGCAACATTTAAATCAAACCTTTCATTGTTTCTCATTCGTTTTTGCACCAGGTGTTTCTAGTTAACTGGTGAATGGACAGCACTTGTCCATCCCTTTCCTACGGCCCCCAACTGTGGCTTCTCACACTGAAACCAGCCGCCCCATCTTCTGATCCATGTAGGAGGTTGGGTGGGGGTTGTGCACCAAGGTCATAAGTATGAGCGTGAGATGGCTAATGAGAAGACCCTGGCTGGTTGTTGTTCTTGAATCTTTTTTAGAAGCCTTGTATTGAAATAACTGACTGCTATTAAACAGGATAAAAGGAGAGTAATAGGACCAACCTGTACTGATAGTAACCACACCAGCAGTATGAGTATAAGACAGCTTTAATAAACTAATATGGACACTAAGAGGTCTCGTCTCTCTGCAAGATGAACCTGGAAGGCTAGACTGTAGATCTGGTCTGCTTTATAGACAAGGTCACCGCGAGGACCCCTGGTGACCTAGTGGTGGAATTACATCTCACCACACAACTTACTTCAAAGAAAATCTCCAACCACTCAAAAATTCAAAGCATTTCAAAATTAATTAAAATCGAGTCAAGACAATCTTCAGTCTTAAGGACTGCTTCTATTGAAACTGTCCTTGTCCATTGAATCTTGCTGTAAAAGGACAGCATCTCAGTTAATGAGTAGGATCATGACACTTAATCCCAGATATATTGCCCAGGTCTTGGTGAGAATGGTGCTAAGAAGCTGACCTCCTGTTCAGAGTTTACCCAAGATGTGTCCAGTTGGGATAGTAACCACGAGTTCCCATCTGTGGTAACTGAAAGCGCTCTAAAACATGCAGTTTGGGTTATTAACACATGCACCCACAATACAGTGAGGTTTATACATTGTTCTGACACAAAAGGACTGCTTACACGATTACAAAGTCACTTTTTTGCACGCGGATAACCCTGAACAATATGCCCTCTTCAACCCTCATCCTTCTCCACAACTTAAAATACATTTGACTTGAATTGTTTATTGTCATGCTATACCAAGGTATAGCAAAAGGCCTTGTTTTGTGTGCTGTCCAGGCAAGTCAATCCACAGATAAGTACAGCAGGTAGAGCAACAATAAAACAAAAGGGCAAGGTGCAGTGCAGCATACAGCAAATCAAAATGTGTAAGGTACAATGTTAAAAGACCAAGTTCAGGGTAGAGAGAAAAATACGCTTCAGCAGTGCGGATCCATCATCCTTTACCAACAAGAGTCTGATGACATTGGGCATCGAAGAATTTGCATCCTGAACACTTTTGGATTTTGAGTTGCTGATCACAAAAATCACCTTAAAATTTTCCCATCACGTACCCTTTTTAGATATAACCTATTTTTGTGATTTCCTGTCAAATTTTAAGTCTACTTCAAGCCGACAAAACCATGAAGGGCAACATGTCATTGAAAATCCATTTTATGCGTTCACACTTGGACATCTTCCCTGCTGATCTTGGAGCATGGTGAAAGGTTCCATCGGGACCTTGCGACCATGGAGAAGCAGTATCAAGGCAACTGGATTCCATCAATGCTGGCCGACTATTGTTGGACACTGATACGAGAGGCATCAGCAGCGGAGTACAAACGGATATTAACGGGAAAACATTTTTAGATCACTGAACTAATCTTTTGAAAAAAAATGTTGCCCAGTGTAATAGCTGGGAAGAAACTCCCCTTGAATCTGAAGGTATGTGTTTTCAAAATCATATATATTCTGCTTGACAGAAGTGGGGAGGAGAGAAGGGTGACCAGGGGTGAGAGGGGTCCTTTCCTATATTGGCAGCTTTCCAGAGACCTAATTGCTAATTTTGATAAAAAGTAATTGACCAGAAACACTCATTGTATTTTTTCTCTCCCTGCTGCCTGATTCTTTAGCAGGTATAGACATTTCTTTTGGTGCCAAACTAGTCTTGTTACCTTAGATATTTAAGTGTATTCAGAGTCCTCCACTTTAATGGTCAGATAGACATGAGGGACAGCTTTCCAGTAGCCATCACCTCGAGTCTCTATTCTTCTATCTGTTGTTATTAACACATTGGTAAACATCGTCTGTGTTGATGGAAGGGAGGAAAGAAGGAAGAGGAGGAGAAAGGGAAAGGAGAATGAGGAAGAAAGAGAAGTAGAAGGAGAGCTGGAAGAAAGAAAGGAGGTAGAGAGGGGAAGAAAGGTAGAAAAGGACAATAAGATCTGCTATTGCTACTCTCATTAACTATCAAAGTTCTGTGCCATTCTAAGGCAAATAATTTTCCAGCCTCCGCTGTGTGCTTCCATATTCACCTCTCTGGAAATGAGCATCCTTCTAGCATCAAGCAAGCTGGAGGGTTTATTTGCATTTGGAGCCCTCTATTCTTTGATCATGCTGTAAGAAAATACTATTGGCTTTTGTATCTCAAGAGATTCAATAAACAGGCAACAATACAAACATCATAAAAAGTCTGATTGTCACTTGCAAGGTGTTCAAGCACTTTGTGCATTTATTAACAGAGGTCACTACACGAGGAAGTTAGGAAACTGAAAACCAACCTTCACTATTAATGACAATTGGGATCAAAGTGCAATTGCAGACAAACAGATCAGGTCCAGCACTCAGACAAAATGACTGTTTCTATATTTCTTCTCGAAACAGGAGGCTAAATCATTTGATCCAACAAATTAAATCAACTTTTGATTCCTGGTTGGATTGGATCTCAATCCTGTCAAGGCACATCTTTCCAATTTTTGTCTCACTGTACTACTGATATTTAAGAGGTGTCTGTCACGTTAAAGGTTATTTTTCATGTTGTAATATTTTATCCTCTTATCAAGTGTTGGCACAGGATGTTGCGATAAGAAATGGAGGAACATGTACCTTTACTGACAACCCTGCTCAAAGTGTTTCAGTTGTGAACAGACATACATTCTGTTGAACATAATGGGAAAGAAGAAATTGTAATGAACTTTGAATCAATGATCCACCCCACCCAGCACATGCTCTGTTCTCGCTGCTGCCATCAGGAAAGAGGTGTAGGTGCCACAAGACTCACTCCACCAGGTTCAGGAACAGCTGCTCCCCTACCATCAGACTCCTCAACCAGAAACTCAATCAGGGACTCATTTAAGGACTCTTACTTTTGCACTTTATTAATTTTATTTCTCAGTTTGTTTACAGTTCTTTATTTGTTTATATGTATATATTGCATATAGTTTTTTTACCACTACCAATAAGTGGTCATTCTGCCTCCTGGAGATCCTTCCTAAATGTACCATTCAAAGCCCTAATGCTAAGTTGTAGAGTTAGACCATGCTTTCTGGCCTCAGTCTGTCCAATCAAAGATAATATCTTCTCCCAGGATCCCTTAGTGTATAGCAAAGTTCAACTACATCACCTCTTTAACAATGCTTGAAAATATAACAATGGCAGTAAACAAAAAACAATGCTGGAGAAATTCAGCAGGTCAAACAGTGTCCTTTATGTAGAAAACATGAAGATACATAACCAATGTTTCAGTACTGAGCCCTTTATCAAGGTATGAGCAAAATGTAGGCAGGCGCCCAAACAAAATGGTGGGGGAGGGAGGGGCAGGGGGAGGAGCACAGTCTCACAGACAGGGGGCAACAAGTGGGTAAGGGAGGTAGGGCACACCAGCAAAAGGGGGGAGGGGGTATAACTGTAAATGGAAAGGGAAGGGGGAGGTGAGCTGGAGGTAAGAAGACAGAGGGATGGGGAAGAGAGTGAGAATGGGGAGTGGGCTAGCAGAAACCAGAGAAGTCGATGTTAATGCCATCTGGGTGAACAGTGCCGAGGCGGAAAATTTACAGGTGGTCTTGGTTTCACAGTATCCGTGTGCTGACTTTATATATAATTTATCTTTTCCCTTCCTTATACATTATCTTTTTTCTCTCTTCTTATGTATTGTGGGCTTAATGCACCTAAGAGACTGCAGCAAGGAAGACTTTCATGAAGAGAACCATAGAACACGACAGTACAGAAAAACACAGGCCATTCGGCTCTTCTAATCTGTGCCAATCATTGTTCAGCTAGTCCCAATAAACTGCTCCCTTCCCATAACCCTCCGACCACTCCCATCCATGTATCTATCCAATTTATTCTTAAAAGCTCAAGATCAAGTCTGCATTCATCACATCAGATGGCAGCTCATTCCATACTCTCACCACTCTATGAGTGAAGAAGTTCTTCCTTGTGTTCCCTTAAACCTTTCCCCTTTCAATTTAAAGCCATGTTCTTTCATATTTATCTCTCCTAATCTTAGAGTAAAGAGTCTATTCGCATTTACTCTGCCGATACCCCAATAATTTTGTAAACCTAGTTAGTCCCCCTGCAGTTCAGATGCAAACCGTCCTGTCGGAACAGGTCCCACCTACCCTGGAAAAAAACCCAATTATCCAGAAACATGAAGCCCTCCCTCCTGCAGCACCTCTTTAGCTATGTGTTTAGCTGCATTATCTTCCCATTTCTAACATCACTAGCACGTGGCATGGGTAGCAATCCTGAGATTTCAACCCTGGAGGTCCTGTGCAACTTTGCACCTAATTCCCTAAACTCTCCGAGCAGGACCTCTTCACCCTTCCTTCCCATGACATTTAGCTGCTCACCCTCCCTCCTTAGAATTTGAGTAACTCAGTCCGAGGTATCTCGGACCCCAGGGAGGCAACAGACCAACTGAGATACTTGATCTCTCCCACAGAACCTCCTATTTCTCTCCCTAACTATTGAATCCCCTATCACTCTCCTCTCCTCCCTCCTTCCCTTCTGAGCTGAAGGTCCAGTCTCGGTGCCAGAGACGTGACCACAACAACTTGTCTCTGGTAGGTCGTCCCCACCAACAGTATCCAAAGCGATATACTTATTGTTGATGGGAATAACCACAGGGGTGCTCTGCTCCTTCTGCCTCTGCCCCTTGCCTCCCCTGACAGTCACCCAGCTGCCTACCTCCTGGGTCTTTGGGATGAATGCCTTCCTAAACTCCTCTCTATCACTGCCTCTCAAATGATCCGAAGTTCATCCAGCTGCAGCTCCAGTTCCCTAACTCAGTTTATTAGAAGCTGTGTATATTATTTATGTGTATGACAATAAACCATTCTTTCATAATCTCTTCTTTTATTCAATATTTCATGTCCATGGGCCATTCTGAAGAAACTAAATGCTACACATGTCAAGACTAATATATTTTTATAGCAGCTTGTGAATTATGAGGCAAACAAGAGACAAAGCAGCCAGGAGTTACAAAGCCTGGAGATCCTCAAAATGAATAGGTGTAAAAGAGTCCTTAAGGAAGTGAAGGGAAAAGAAAGTGAAACAAGATAAAGCTCAGAGGACTACCGACTTGCACCCACCAGGTTCAGGACCATCTGCTCCCCTTCCACCATCAGACTTCTCAGCGAAAAACTCAATCAGGGGTTCGTTTAAGGACTCTGACTAGTGCACTTTGTTGATTTTTTTCTCTCTCAGTATTGCATAGTCAGTTTGTTTACATTCATTATCTGTTTACAGTTCTTTATTTGCTTACATGTGTATGTTGTGTACAGTTATGTTTTGCACTACCATTAAGAGGTAATTCTGCCTCATCTGCAGGGAAAAGAATCTCTAGAATGTGTGATGTCATGTATCTACTCGAACAATAAATCTGAAATATAGAAAAAAAATCTAGTTGCACATGAATCCTAAAATCTGTTGTCAATGTTATATGTGATTATTTATGCCCTTTCACTTGTAATTAAGAGATTAATACAGTTCCTGTGTCATTTACTCATTCAATTTGATCATTATCAAAGTAGACGATAGAAATGAAACCCTCAGGGCCAGTAACAACAAATGTCGAGCACAATTGCTCTGCAATCATGATCTCATGCCAATTTTTGGAACATGCTCTCCTCTATCATTTCTGTGCTAAACTAGACAGAATTTATTTTGATCTCTCTTTCCAATTTCTGGCTTCATATTCTGTAACTGTGAGAATCATCTTGAAGCTAATGTCATTATATTTAGTGACCATGTGGCCAGCAATTGCCTTGCTAATGTTCCTTGCACTTTTCTCCTTGGAGCCACGAAGGATGAGGGGTGACCCAATAGAGGTGTATGAGATGATGAGAGGCATGGACCATGTAGATGGCCAGAGGATTTTTCCTCGAGCTGAAATGGCTACCACAAGGGGACATAGTCATAAGGTGTCTGGGAGTAAGTATAGGAGAGATGTAAGAGGTCGGTGGTCACACAGAGAGTGGTGGATTCATGGAATGCATTACCAGCAATGATAGTGGAAACAGGTACGATAGGATATTTTAAGAGAATAGAGTGTGATGTAGTAGGGAATTTCTAGGCAGTTGTGACAGTAGGTTATTGGGCCACAGTGTTATCGATGTTCTATGTTCTACATCTTTGCCGAATTATCAGTCAACACATCATGTATCTGAAATCCAATCCATCACCACTGCCCATATGATGAAGTGATACCTATTTTTTGTTTGACTGAACTCAAAAACTTACTCTCATAGAATCCATTCTTTCAGATTCATGTTGGCAAGATGTAAAATAAACTATTAATAAAAATCAAGCAAAAAAAAAAGTAGTCCATGAGTTTAATGAGTTTTAGTTGACCAGAGCAAACCAGATCATATGGAGTACTGAGACTAAATCACTGATTTTAGTTCAGGGCAAGACTTGTGTTTGGAAAGTGTGGAGATATGTGCAAGTGCTGGTAAAACATTTTCAAGACCTGTCAGGGACATTTCAGTTCTCAACCCACAGTGATGTTCTTTCCCAGTCAAAACATTCCATGCTCCAACAAGCCCTTGAATAAATAACGGTGTCTACTTCTTTTTCAATCACTTTAAATTGAATGTTTTTCATCTCCGATACCATAGACAAATAACGCACCCTTTTTATCTTCACTTTGTCATAATTTCGAAACTAGGAACTGAGTCTCATCTAAATCTCGTGGAAGGGTCCTGCTTAAATTTTGAATCTAAATTTAAATTTTGACATACAGCAAAGTAACAGGCCCTTCGGCCCACGAGCTCGTGCCCTCCAATTAACCTGCAATCTCCGGTACATTTTGAAACATGGGAGGAAACCGGAACCCCCCCCCCCCCAGGAAAACCTACACAGGTTTGGGGAGAACATACAAACTCTTTACAGACGGCATAGGATTCGACCCCAGTCCCGATCAGCAGGGCTGCACTAACTCTTTATGCTAACCGCACTGCCCATGGTTTTATCCCGAAACACTGGCGATTCATTTACTCCCACTGATGCTGGTCAATCCAGAGTTGCTCCAGCAGATTGTTTCGCTTAACCCAAAGAATTAATATCTATTTTTTAAATTTAAATGATCTCACTTTCAATATTCAGGGAGGGATCACACATAGCAACCTGTGGAGAGTGTTCTAGTAAATTGGACAGACCACCGTCGGCTGCACATTGTGTGATGGCCAGACTGTTCCACATGAGCAACAGGAACCACCTGGTGACAGCAGAACAATGTTAAAGGTGCTCAATATGCTAATATACAAATAAAGGCAAAATTCCCCATTTACTGGCTTCAATGAAAAGAACAATCTGAAATTTATACAACTCACATAAACAGCAGGCCTTTCTTTCGGAGCTTCATTCAGAGTATTAGCTTGATTTTATTTCCAACTCTGTTGGAGACCACATTCCACCAGCATTTGCCGTTTCTGTTTCACTTGGTGTGAATCATTTACTATCCAGCTGTGCACCAGGGACCAACTAATTCTCATTTTTCATAAAAGTCACCGACAGCGTGATTATCAACTCAACCACCATTTAAGCACAATTCGATGCTTTGTTTCTAAACAGTTTCAAACGCTGGTACAATTCATCCCCCATGTCCAATCATCAGCTTCATCCTTGCTGCTCACACTTATCATCGGGGCATCCAGAATGTGCAGCCAACGCTCAGCTCGTTGCACATGGGGAAAGAAGACGGAGTGAAGGCTCCTCAGAGGTCCGAGATACCTCGGACTGAGTTCCCCAAATTCTAAGGAGGGAGGGTGAGCAGCTAAATGTCATGGGAAGGAAGGGTGAAGAGGTCCTGCTCGGAGAGTTTAGGGATACATTTACACATCATTCAGTAAAATGATCCATTCTATCCTTGTGCACACATCATGGGTGAGAGATAAAATGAATAATCCTTCAATTCCTGTTACATCTCTGACAATATTTACAGTTTGGATCAGAATGTCCACAGAAATGACAAGCTTGTATGCACAGAGCCAGGGTCAAACATTCAACTGTCTGCTAAATTAAGGAAATAAAAATGCTGGAGGAACTCAGCTGGTCTTTCAGAGTCCATAAAAGACAAAGATATATGGATGCTGGAAGACCAGCTGAGTTCCACCAGCATTTTGGTGTGTTTTTACTACAATCTCAGTGTCTGCAGACTTTGGTGTTTCGCTAATTGTGGAAAATATATATCAAGTGTCAAATATGCATCTCTCAATCCCCAATATCCACTCAGCAGATCCTGAGTGTAAGATGAATCCTCTATGGAAGAGGAAGTCTTGAAGTAGAGGTGATCTTAAAGAGGAATACAGGATCTATCATTAAAACTTCAATAGATAAATAGCATTGTAGGTCCGTTATGGGTAAGTTCTTCTTCACATATAAAAAAATTCATGAATAGAACATGCCCTCGAGTGAGGTAGGAGAGGTGAAAATGAGGATGTATTTAAGGGCCATTTGGAGCCCCGTGGATCATTTTGAATTATTTTGGGATTATTGGTGCAATCACTTAAATACAATCTATGGTTAATTGGGTTGTTTTATGAAGATAACAAGAGCTCTCCTGATACTGTGATGGGTGGGAAGGTAAGATCAAGTTTCATATCATGGTCCTGTTCCCATACCCAATGCCTACACACCCAATGCTCATTCTCAGGATTGTCCACCTTAAAAAGTATATTTAATCTTACAAATTTCATCTGAATTTTAATCCCAAATTCCATCGATCTTGCATTGGTACATTGGAGCCTGAACCCAAGTAAATGGGAAATTTGTCCCATGAGAAGAACCACAGCAACTCTGCCTAATATCTCAAGCCCTTCTGCACTGTGAAGGCAATTTAAAATATGTCAACCTTATTCATGTTAGTTTTATTTTGTTCTCCTATTGTTTCTCTTTTAATCTCTGGACTTCCACCTTAATTTATTCCTTCTCTAATTTTTAGGGTGATCTAAACTTTTCACTTTCTTGACATTTGCACACTGATTGCTTCATCAATGGATCGATGGAGTCAAGCAAGATTTGTGACATGGTGCATTAACAAACTGTATAGAAAATCAACTCACTGCAGTGATCACCCAATCATGTGTTTTCACAACTGGACAAGGACCCAAAGTTTGAGAGAGTGCTCTTTGATTAAGTAGTTAAATTTGATTACATCATCTTAATTAATATCTTTGCGCAATTGTGCAGGTCTTTGGCAGCTTGACTATTGTAAAATATGTGTTTTCATTAAATACTTAATCTCTATAAAGTCCACAGAAGAGCCTGCTGGCAGATACTCATGCAATGCAAGGGACTCAAACAGGATATGATGATTTATACCAGGGCTCTTTCTTTACAAGCTGCCTCCAGAACTTCCTATACATTTTGTTATTGATCAAAAAGTAGTTAATCACATGACCCAATGGGTGACTGCCTTAAAGTAATAATTATTGTTCCAAAGCAATGTTACATGTGGTAAAAATGTCTGCCAAATGAGTCATGGATAACAGAATGGAAGAAATGGACCAAGTACATAGAACTGGTCTTTTCATTGTAATTTCATTTCACGGATGATTCTTCATCTCTGTTGATCGATGGATTGTTAGGATTGAACATAAGCAGGTCTTACTGCAATGCTTGTAATCCTGCACAATGAAAAGAGCACTTAGTTTACCCTCCAGAAGCCACAAACTCCACTTAACTCCCTAACTCAATTTTTGAATAGATTGATAACCAATTTATTTTCAGTTTATACTGAACATTTGTGGGTGCTTTGGAAGTCTTCCCATTAAGAATCAACTCCTCAAACTCATATCAAATGGTGCATTAGCCAGCAGAGAGGGAAGAGTTTCATCCTATCAACCTGAAATGATTTAAATATAAGAAGTGAGGAAGGTAGCCAGGAGCCACAAGATGTTGCAGATACTGGAATTGACAGCAAGACACAAATTGTTGCAGGAACTGAGTGGGTCAGGCAACAGCTTTGGAGCCAAGTACAGGGGAGTCAGGGTAAAGCAGTGAGGGGAAGGGGTGAAGTAGGAGCTCACAAGAGGGCAGGCAGATCTGGATGGGAGATGAGGCCAGATGGAGGAGAGAAGCATGGAGGTCGCATGTGATAAGTGGAGTCAATAAAGGGTTTCAGATTAGAGAATCTGAAAAGAAAAGAAGATGATGAGTGAAACCAGGGAAATGGGTGGGTGGGGGTGGGGGGAGATGTTAGCAGATGAGAACAGTCAGGGGAAGGGATAGGGAATCTACTGGGTTGAATGTGTGGGTGATTGGCAGATGAAACCAGCTGCAGGAGGGGATAGAAACTGGGACTGGGGAAGGCAGAAAGAAGGGTATGTGTGAGGGATTTATACTGGTTATCTCTCCTTTACACTCTCAGGGTCTCTACCAAAACATAGCTCATGTTATGATATGTTATAACTCACTTGTGACTAGAAAGGCGGAGATTCTCCGCTTTTACATCTCTTCACACCTTCATGAAAGCTCTGAGGGTGGATTCAGCAGGTGAACTCCAATCCGCCTGGAGGGGGTACATTCAGAGGGGGAGCAACTTGCTCCACCCCCTCCATAAAGGCAATGCTGCTGAAAGCAGCTGCAAAGGGTGGGTTGATGATGTCATAATTATGTCATCAGCCTGCGACCCAGGAGCGCAAATTTTAAAGCGCTCAGTGTGTTCAGATACTTATTACTCACTTCATTACTCTGTTCACATGAGTTATGACCAAAGTTTGTTGTTCTTGTGGGTGGGAGAGGATGTCTATATTAATTTTTCCCTTGCCAGCATGTATGGATGATGTCACGATAATGCGTAGTGCTACTGCACCACTCTCCCCACCTCCCTCGGCCCCAGAAAACGGCTCCCGATGCTGCTCGATGAAGGCAACGCGGGATCTGCCTTATAGGCCTTTGCCATAAAAAGGTAAATGCACCTTTTTATCATTGTGCCAGTTTAAAGGCCCATTGTCACCAAAAATTACAAATGGTGTGCACCATTTAATCTGGAGAGCACAGGTTACACATTCTATCATGTAGCGAATAACTTTAAACTAAAACCTGATCTCTTTGCACTCGTGATGGCTCCCAGTGGCAGGTAGTGCCTACCTACCTAACCGTCATTGAGTGGGAAACGTGAGCCACAGGTCCAAGCAACGTTCCTTCATTGAATATAGAGGAAAAACAGAGTTTTTGACCCTTTGATGCTGCGTGAGGTTTCTCCCACACTTGAGTTCTGGTCTATTCGTCAGTCGCAGTCAATAGAGTTAGACAGCACAGAAATGACCTCTTCAACCCTCCATGTCCTTGGCAATCTTCTTGACCATCCACATTGATCATATTTGTCTGGGTTAGGTCCAACTCTTTCTCTTTCTTGCCTATTTAAATGCCTATCTAAGTGACTCTTACGTACAATGACTGGATCTATTTCCACCATCTCCTCTGGCACAAATTCCAGATATCAACCACCCTTCATGTAAAAAACTTTCCCATCAAATTCCCTTGCAAATTTCTACCTCTCATTTTAAATCTGTCGTCTTGAGTATGATTTGGGGGAAAAAAGATTCTGATTATCTCCCTTCTCCATATATAACTTTATATACCTTTATCAGGTTAGCCTTCAGTCTCCTTTGATCCAGGGAAAACACACCCAACTTCTCCAATCTTTCCCCATATTTAATGACCTCCAAACCAGGCTACATCCTGCTGAGTCTGTCTGCACTTTCTCCAGTGCAACAACCTTCTTCCTGTCATGCAGAAACTAGAATTATATACAAGATTCTAAATGCATACTAATCAGTGTTTGGTAAAGTTGCAACATAATGGCACAAGCTCTATTTCATGCCCTGATCTATGAAGGCAAACACATCTCATGTCTTCTTCTACCTGACTTTCCTACCTGTGCTGCCACTTTCAGGAAACCATGGACTTGAACCATCTAGTCAAGGACCATCTATTCATCGCATTTCTTAGTTCGCCACCATTTTTTGTGTGAGTCCTACTCCTAACTCATTTCCCAAAACACATCACCTCGCATTTGTCAAAATTTAAATTCCACTTGCCAGGAGTCCACTCAACTTTCCTTCGGATCTGTATCCTTATTCAACCTTCATGGTTAACCACCATATCACCAACTTATTAATCATACATTTCCAAGTTGTTACAATATGTCACAAGCAACAACCAATCCCTGAAAAGCACCACCACTCATTGGTTTTCATTCAGAAAGTCACTCATCCACCACTAACCCTCTGACAATTATGGATCCTATTCGCCATGTCACCCTGGATCCCATGTGCAGTAACCTTCTTGATTAGCCATTTGAAATGCCTTTCAAAAGTTCGTAAAACATCTCCCATTCTGCCTTCATAAACCTTAGTTCAAAAAAATAAATTAAATTAGTTGGTAATCTTTCTCCAGAAAAACAAGCCATGTTGATTTTTTTAACACTTTTTGACATATGTGTCCAGAAATCCTAACCCTTATGATTTTCTCCAATAATTATCCTGTCACTGACATCAGGACCACCAGCCTGTGATTACCTGGTTTATATCTGCTACCCTTCATCAGTAAAGGAACAAAATCGCTATCACCTTCCGGGAACTCAAATGTTCCCAGCTATCTCCTTGCGTACTTCCCACAGCAAACTAAGGCAGGTATCAGCAGACTCTAAGGATCCCATCTAGACTTGTATAAGTCATTACATCGAACACCTCCAACTTCTTAATAATGTTCCAGATTATCTATGGTCTCCTTCCTGGTAAATACAGGTGAGAACATTTATTTAGGGCCTCACTCATAAATGTGTGGACACATGCATTATTGGTAAGGTCTGAACTGAAGTTCTGAGTGGCCCCACTCTTCCCCTAGTTACCTTCCAGCTCTTGATATATTTGCAGACATTTTGAGACTCTCCTTTAATCTTAGTTCATTATCAACTTCTTCAGGTTGGCTGTTCCGGAACCACTTTAACACTTTTGGAATTGTGGTTGCTGTTCCCAAAGTGTTCCCTAACTATTTCAACCACCTGCCTCGATTTGTTTATCGAGGTCAAGGACTACACCATTTATCAGAGGGATTTCTACATATTGTCTCAAAAAGTTTTCTTGACTGAACTTAACACATTTCATCCCACCTAAGACCTTGCATTAAAGTGATCCTAGTCAATACTTAGAAAGTTAAAATCCCTCCATCACAATAATCCTATTGCTTTGGTGCCTTGGTCAAACTTGGTTACCTTTCATTTCCTGTAATTCTTGCTGATACAGGTGGTTCTCAACTTATGACCTACGGCAGTTACATCCACCCACACATAAAACCAAATTAAAAAAAAAAATCTGTACATATGTTGAGATTCTTCATTAAAGGTTCATTTGTTGAAAATCTTTTTTGAAAAATTGCTTTAATACCTCATTAAGACATGCAAATCCATCTTATGACCAATTTGAGTTATGACCAATCCTTCGGTCCCAATTAAGGTTGCCTGGCTTACAACATCTAGAGTTCAGAGAAAGATTAAGGAAACTGGGACTTTATTCATTGGAATGTAGATGGTTGAGAGGAGATTTGATAGAGGTATTTAAAATTATGAAGGGAATCGATAGACTAGAAGTGAGTAGACTCTATCCCCTGAGGGCAGGGGAAGTTGGAACAAGAGGGCATAAGTTAAGAGGGTAAGGGGGCAAAACTTAAGGGGAAATGTTAGAGGATGGTTATTCACTCAGAGTGGTGGCAGAATGGAATGATCTTCCAGAGGACATAGTTACGGCAGGTTCCTTTCTGTCATTTATGAGAAGGTTGGATGTGTTCATGGATATGAGGGGGTTGGAGGGTTATGGGCGGAGAGTGGGAGGGGGAACTAGTGAAGTTGTTCAAGTGAACAAACGCGGACTCGAAGGGCCGATATGGCCTGTTTCCGTGCTGTAAACTGTTATATGGTTATATATGGTTAAGTTGAGGACTCCCTGTATTACATGTTCTACAGCATATACCATGCAAAGAGATCATCTCACATTTATTCCTAAATTCTACCCATATACTGTAGTCTCATTGGACGATCCCTGCAAAATATGCTCTCAACATGTTCTGTGATGTTCTCCCTAATTGGAAATGAGATTCCCTTTCCTTTTTTTTAATCCCTTCTCTCAAGCTTGAAACTTCTATACCTTGAAACATTAGGCTTCCAGTCCTTCATCCATACTTTCATGAATCCAATAATATTGTCATAATTCAAAGTACTGATTCATACTCTAATCTCATCTTTGTTTGTATTCACCAAATTCTTTGTATTAAAGTATTTAGTTTTATATATTCTGAGATACAGTGAAAAACTTTGTCTTGTGCACTACCCAGGCAAGTCAACCCACACTCAAGCACAATAGATTGTGCAAAGTAAAGCAAAAATGCAGATTACAACATTATAGCGAAAACATTTTGTAAAAATCAGGCCAAGGCCAATGTCAGGGATGAAAATATCCAGTTGAGCCTGCCAGTTCTCTGAAGCTGTGCAATTTACCTCTCTCTGCTCTTCCCAAAGAACAATTTAATCTCTACAGTTTTCTCCCATCTATTCCTGAAAGATCCAAGTGTCTAAAGCCCCCTCTTGCACTTGCTCTTTAGCCATTTCTCCCCTCCTCCTACTTCTACTCTCACCAGCAAGTACACAGGGAATAATCTACCAATGACAATCCTATCATTTCCTGCTGTGTCTATTAATCTGTTTAAACCTGGATTTATGAATTACAATACCAATATTCAGGTATATTTGTATCAAACAATGAGAAGTTCAAGGAACTCAGTGAGCACATTGGTAGAAAGGGTTAGGCAACGTTTTGGGTCAGGATCCTTGAACATTACATAAATAAGAAGGAAAAGAAGTTGGAGAGTAAGAGGTGATAGGATATAGGGCAAAAGATGGGAGAGGTGGAGACAGATGAGGAAGGGGAGAGTTAGAGAGAAAAGTAAGAAATCGGAGTTGACAAAGAAGAGCTGGAACAGTTAGAGATGGGGGTTGAATTTTTTTATTATTAAAATTCAGAAATACAGCACGGTATAGACCCTTCAGGTTAAAAAATAATCAACATTCATTAAGGGAAAAATATGACATGTTCTCCTTCAAGTTTATATTTGGTCTCACTCATCGAGGCAGTGGATGAGATAATGGACAGACATGGTGTGAGAATTCTGAGGCGACTGGTTGTTGCAGCCTAGATCCGTAGACAGATCGCTGGTCCATGTTTACTCTCATCAATGTGCATTCCCAGATCTTGCACAAAATGGACCTGTCACCTCCTGCAGCTCCATTCCAAGGCTTCCCTATTTCTATCCGACATCAAAGCAAATTATATTATGACTCAGTAACATTTACAACCAACATTCAGCACAGGAATCAATCAACTGAATGCCTTCCCTTTGAAACTCTGGCTAAATTAGTGCTTATTAATGTAATCCAAAGTTTTTGAATCAATAATGATTACATTTCTGTGCTGTGTATGGCAAATAGTGTATGTGATATGTCAAACAATGAAGATGAAATCCGATTTCTTTCTAAACAAGCATATCTAAATAAATGAAAGGCTGCAGACTGTAAACTCAAATCCAACCTACCTTCGTCTCTCAGTCTGGCACAAATGTTAACCGATTAGCTTCATAGCTGATGACTGTGAATGCCAGACATGGCCATCTCCGGCTGACTCCAAGTTTGCCGTGGACTGCCAACAGATCTTGACGAGATAATGAACCTTCCTATCACACTGGTAGACATACGGGACATGTGGGTACATCTTTGCAACAATTTAAGCATTTCTTTAGATTGTGGCTTATTCCTTGATCTGCGAGTGCAAACTCAATGAGACCTCTACAAATCCTGAAGGAATGGCAGCTGATGATACATCATCCATGACTTCATCTCCTGGAGTGGACATTCTTCAATACTGAATGAAATAGTCCCAGGACGTTTGCTCAGGAAGGTAATGTAAGTGACAAATTGACAGTTGAAATACCTTGGGTTTATTGTTTTTTGCTGATTAAAAATGTCTAAGTCCTAACTTGTCTTAAACAAACCACTGTGCTTATTATAGAGCAGGCCCTGACTTTACCTTTGTGTAAATGCATGTTAGATGCTTAGCCAGTACTTATTCTGTGCTTTGGCAGTCCCTAGGAATCCGAGATGACTTGCTTCCATTCTCGTTCTATGGGTTCTGAAGTGATTGACAGGGCCAAATTGGGATGTCCAAACTCCACCATGCATGGAGCAAGAATTGCCTATGAGTGAGGCAGGTGGATTCTTTGGGATGTCATCATTTATCAGAAGAATATAAACAAGTCCTTATCAAGGGGTCAGTGGTGGAGAGGGTCAAGAACTTCAAATTCCTGTGTGTCAATGTCTCTGAAGATTTGTCCTGGGGCCTCCATGTCGATGCAATCATGAAGAAGGCTCGCCAGCAACTATAGGGATGAGAGGATTTAGTATTTCACCAAATACTCTCAAAAACTTCTACAGGTGTACCGTGGAGAGCATTCTGGCTGCATGAATCACTGTCTTACATAGAGGTACTAATATTCAGGACTGGAAAGAAATTCAGAGGGTTGTTAACTTGGCCTGTGACATCACAGGCACCAGACTTCACTCCATTGAGGACATCGACATGAGGCGGTGTCTGAAGAATGCAGCCTCTATCCTCAAAGACCCCCACCACCCAGGTCATGCCCTCTTCACTCTGCTACCATCAGGAAGAAGATACAGGAGCCTGAAGATAAGAACCCAGTGGCACAAAGACAGTTTCTTCCCCGCTGCCATCAGATTCCTGCCTTACTTTTTGTGCACTATTTTTATTTTTTATAGTAATGTTGTAAGATGGTTATAATGTGAACGTTTGCTCTATGAAAAGCTGCCGCAAAACACTGAATTTCATGACTTGTTCATGACAATAGATTCCGATTTGGATTCATAAGTACCTGTTTTTTTGCTGAATTGCTTGATATGAAATAGACACCATGAGAGGAGCGATGGGACCCTGAGATGAAGCATTAAATATTTCGGACTGAAGGATCAGTATTGTAATGGTGTTAAAATTATTGAGATCCCAGTCACTGTGATACGGCCCCCCATTGCACATTTGCACTCAGTTCTCCACAAGTGTTTGTGGAATAGCAGGAGACATGAATGGCAGAGGGACAGAAGGCATGGTGCTCAGTTCCAGGGTAGTCATGTTGAGAAAGGAAAGGGTTAATAGCTAGTGATAGTGTAGCTAGGTTTTGCAGCATTCTAGTAAGGCGGGCATGGCAATTCAAAAGGACCAATTAGCACGACGATTAACTATAGGAATTTACTTTAAACCAATCATCAAGCAAGTCTGATGAGAGGCTGCCAATCTTCTGTAGCAATGGAACTTGTACATAGTAGCAATTGCATTGGGTAAGAATGTATTGTGTGAACGTTTGATTGGGCCAAATGTAACTCCGTCCATGTCTCCGTGCAAGACAAAGGAAAGAGCTGTGAAACGCGAAGTCAGTTTTCTCTGCCAGCTTTCACAGAGAAAGCATCTCTGTGAGACTCTGTGCAGGTAACTCACAATTCTGCAGAATAAAAGAGTTTGACCAGACAAAAGTTTTGGTATCATCATTTCATGTGATCCACTGAAAGAACTGGAATCCACAATGTCAAAGGAGAAAATTGGCATGGGTGTTATTCCCTACCATGCTCTTTGACAAGGAGGCACGTTGAAGAGCCAAACTTTTAACCAGATCTTTCAGTCAAAGCCTGAAAGGATCTCAGATCACAGACAAGCAACCACACTAACAGAGAGTAGAGTAAAACCCCTGTTTGGCCAGAATTCAAGGAATCAGTAAAACAATCATGGTTAAAAAGACGAAAGTTTAATATGGGTGTGCCTCACCACTAGTTCGCCCATTCACACAACATGCAAACTCAAGCACCTACCAATCCCCATAGAGTGCCAGTTACCAGGGATTTTAGTTAGATGCAAGATCAGAGAAAAACTCAACGATAGAGACATTTATTTTGGACTGTTGGGGGATTCTGTTTAAGTTACTCTGCACAGTAGCTCCTCAAATATGAAGTGCACAAAGTGTGATTGTGACTGAGAAAGTAAATAAATGAGAGATCTGAGACTACTGTTAAACAAAAGGTTTTTCAGAAAAATAAATGTCAGCCAAAATTGAGTTCCAGAAATTCTTTTCCACTGAGAACAAGTTGAAGTGTTTCGGTTACAAAGCATTAATCAAATGTGACGTGACTTTCAGTTCGGAGGTGGGAAAGAATGATTTATACCAAAGGACTTAAAAACCTGTTGGAAAAGATGCAAAATATTGGATAGAAAGTCATTTGTTGACTGGAATGTGATTCTGTCTCATCTGAAAGGAACTGGGACAACAAAAGGAGAAACATAAATCATCATTAAAGGGAAGTGATCAATTTCATGTGGTACTTCTTAAAAATAGAACAAAAAAACTGCAGAAACCATGGGAAATTAATGATGTTTTGGAGATAATCATCTGGAAAATATTTGGATTGAATTATTTTTCTTAAGATTGTGAATACATGATGATCACTGGACCTTGCAAAAATTAGCATTCTGGGTGAGAAGGTTGTATCTTGGAAAATCAATTAAATCTGAAGTTGAAGAATTTTGCTCACTAGTCAGGTTGCTTTGACATTTATCAGGAAATTTGTCTTTTAATTTCTCACGAGAATTTCCTTGATGTAAATCCCCCTGAACAAAGTCAACATTCATGCAGAACCTGAATTTATCTGCAGTGAAAATTTCAATCTTTTGGGTCTGAAAAAAAATAATCATTCTTAATTACTCACAGAGCAACCAGATTTTAATCCCCCATGAAACCAAAATATTTTAAAGGTCCACACTCAAACATCATTCTTTGTCATCGGTGAGGTGCGTGACTTTCTAGGATATCAAATATAACCTTGTATGAGTGCCGTGACTGCGTAACCATTGAAGTTAGCAGTTTCAAAGTGTCAGGATCTTTCCAGGCTGCTGCTGCTTGATGCGGTTCTTTGCTGCAAGGGTCATTGAAACCCATCTTCCAGAAGAGGAGACCATCTAGTTTCCCTTCAGCCAAGAGGATAATGTAACAGGAGAACAGGAGAAATAAAAATTTGTACTGACAAACTTTCTTTCACAACCTCATTTTGATCAAAGTTCAAGTTCAAAGTTTATATTTATTGTCAAAGTACATACATGATTATCACATACGACCCTGAGATTTTTTTTACTGCAGGGGGAGTCAGAATTACCACATATTGGTAGGGCAAAAAACTGTACTCAAGAAGGTGCATACACATGTAAAGAAATAAAGAAATGTGAACAACATGACTGTGCAATACAGAGAGGAAAAAAAATCAATAGAATGCAAAAGTCAGAGTCCCTGATTGAGTTTGTCATTGAGGAGTCTGATGGTGAAAGGATCGCAGATGTCCCTGAACCTGGTGGTGCGAGTCTTGTGGCACCTCTACCTCTTTCCTGATGGCAGCAGCGGGAACAGAGCGTGTGCCGGGTGGTGTGGTCTTGCAATGCAAAAATTCCCAACCAAGTCACACACAAGAAGATCCTAAAAACAACGATGAAATACCATGCAATAATCTGAGTCTGAGATGTTGATTAAAAGATTAGACCCAGGATTCACCATCCACACAGCACCCAGTCCTCTACTTTTGGGCAATGCCTTACAGATACTAGAAAATTGGGCTGATCTGAAAAAAATATATTTTATGTCATTTCCATAGTACTGCTCTTGTACAAGAATTCTTATTCAAAATTTTTTGAAAAACATCTCTACTGTAATCACCATAGCCAACTTTCATGTGTGAATCCAATTTTGATTTTCTTGAGATAGATTGTAGCTATGGCAACAGCTCCAGTTGTGTTATTATCATGTTTATCTCTCCTGCTCAACCACAAAGACCTTTTCAAGAGTCACACACCTGTATGCATTAACTCATTTTGGGTCAAAGTGAGTCAAATGGACATCTGGCTCAACTGGAAGCAGTCTCCATTTTCTCCTTTATCTGTCCAAATGGGATTGACTTCTAACCTGGAGAAGGAGGATTGGAGTATAACAATGAGGACAAGATGTGTCTCTACACAAAGCCTTCATCTGGCCCCCATTTGCAGTATTTGAAACCAGGAGATATAAAAGCAATATAATGCTTGAAAGTGAAATAGCATTTTTAACTGCAGCATCAAGTAATCAAGCAAATGGTAGGAGCTTGGTCTTTTGAAGATAGCATATTAGTGCATGGAGAAATAATGAATGTAACACAGTTGAAGAAATCAACCCACAAACCATCATGATGGAGCAAAGGCTGAAACTCACAGACTAACTTAAGGCTTAAAGCATCTTATATCTAACAAGGATCCAGATCCAGGCCAGGATTCCGAGATGTACAAACTGCAAATGGCATAGGTGGAGATTCAAATGGAATCAAGGAGACCACAGACCAGGCAGAACACGTTGAGAGAGACATATCTATGGAGATCCTAATCAAGACCTATTTGACCACAGACCCTTTATCCTTGGACATTTCAGTTTCATATTTTGAAGTTAACATCTGGCCCTTCAATTTGCAGTAGGATCTATATAGAACACATCACACAGTGAAACAAGCCATGATGCCTTGTGTCCACTGCACCAGTACCCAGTAGTCCCGATCACCCAGCATCAAGGAATGATGCAATGCTCTACATCACAGCTTGCATTCTGAACAATTGACCTGCGGGGAAATATTAATGCAGAGAATCATGTTAGGTTCCCCACAAAGCAATAGAATGGTGTATAAAGGATTTTAAAGTAAAAGACACTAATTACATTGGATCAAATATGCTTGAAATGCAATACACGTGAAATAGACTAGACTAACCATAAATGGGTTATATCTGAAATCTGTCCCCATTTGCCACTGTCATAATTGCAACAACCAATCATGTTGTTTAGATCAATAATGCAATTTTGGGGATTGCAACCATGGATGAAGCTAATTAGAACTGTTGGCCACAAATGAACCTCTTAAAAAGCAAATAAAAGTCAGAATATTAGAGAGCAGGTCCACTCTGTCCACAACTGGGTTTGGGGATAATTCAAGGCACTTTGTTCACTTCTTAGGAGCTAAACCATTTATTTCATGGTCAATGGTAAAAAAAGTAGAATCAGAATCAAGGACAAATCATGAAATTCAGTGTTTTGCAGTAGCCTCATAACTGCAAACATTCACATTATAACCACCTTATTACTATAAAAAATAAAATAATAGAGCACGAAAAGCAAGGCCGTGTCTTTGGTTCACTGATTATTCAGGAATCTGATGGCAGTGGGGGAGAACCTGTCCTTGTACCGCTGAGTGCTTGTCTTTAGGCTCTTGTACCTTTTTCCCCCGATGGTAACAGAGTGAAGAGGGCATGACCTGGGTGGTGGGGATCTTTGAGGATGGAGGCTGCTTTTTTAAGACACCGCTTCATGTCAATGTCCTCAATGGAGTGAAGTCTGGTGCCTGTGATGCTGCAGGCTGAGTTAATCACCCTCTGGAGCTTATTCTTGTCCTGAGAGTTGGTGCCTCCATGCCAGGCAATGATGCAACCAGCCAGATTGCTCTCCATGGTAGAAGTTTATGTGAGCATTGCTGCCATAGAAGAATTTGCAATGGTGAACAAAAAAAATCAACATTACACCCAGAAAAATCTAAGGCTGCGTTAATAGGAAAAGACAATATACTCAGGCTCAGAGTAGAGCGAAACTGGTAACAGAGATAAAAGCACAAGCTCGTGATTGGAACCAGAAAGTCTCATAAAGAAGAAGATGTAGGAGAGGTGTCACCTGAGGATTATGGGGAAGATTAACAACCAAAACAATTCAGGCGGGTGTCACATTATGTGAAGTTCTTGCAAAGGAGATTGGCAGCTCGCAAGAAGAAATTGTCACCCTTTGAGAATGAAAGAAGGTAGACACTATTTTCAAAGTAACAATGAAATTGGGCCCTGACAATAAAGCAATGGGCAAATGTTTCCATGTATGTGGCATCTTAAATCTTATAAAATCTCAACAGAGGCAAAACCAGGCGACAGACATTATGGGATGAGAACAAGGAACACATTGGTCAAAAAGTACATTGTACATTCTGTACCATGCAAGAGGGGTAGCAACATAGAGTGGGGTTGGCAAATGTCATAGAAACAAGGGAATGTAGAGGATGCCAGATCTCAGTTTCATTCCTTAACAGAACCAGCAGTCGATGTTTTTCTCAACACAGTAGATTGGAGACTGTGGACTGATGCATAGGATGACAAAATTATGAGTTCAGGGAAATTAAAAGGCCAACAAAGAACAAATCCAGTTGCAACATTCAATTCATTAGGCATTTTTGCTGTAAGTTAATGAATACAACTATAATCAGGAAATGTTTTCAATCATATATGCTTGGTAGTAGGGACTCATAAAATTCATGGCCCAGAACAGTTGATGTGCATTCTGGAATTTACTGCCTTATCTACTTCTACCAACCATCATTTCAGGTCAGAACGTGAGCAGATGATTCAAGTTTTTCATCAATTTCTGATCACCAATCACCCAGCACACTCTCTGTTCTCGCTGCTACCATCAGGAAAGAGGTATCGGTGCCACAAGACTCACACGACCAGGTTCAGGAACAGCTGCTCCCCCTCCACCATCAGACTCCTCAAGGCCAAACTCAATCAGGGACTCATTGAAGAATTCTCACTTGTGCACTTTATTGATTTTTTCACTCTGTATTGCAGTTTGTTTACATTTCTTTATTAGTTTACAGGTGTTCGGCGAGAACAGCTTTTTTGCACTACCAATAAGTGGTAATTCTGCCACGCCCACAAGAGAAAGAATCTCAGGGTTGCATGGGATGCCATGTTTGCAATCTGACAATGAATCTGACAGCGGAATCTGATCTTCCTGCTTAATTGGCAAAGTGGATCTCTCTCTGGCCTTTTAATGATTTCACCAGGTGCTGAGTCTCCAACCATTCTTTTCTGAGCTCAGCTCTCTCTTCCACTGATCCAGACCTGCCAAGATGGTTAGCACACTCAAATTGCTGAATGCCACAAGGTGTAAAACACAAAAGTCTGTGGGCACCATGATTTAAGTAAAAACACAGCAGGTCAAACTGTGTGCTTTATATCGTAAAGATAAAATACTTTGCTCTATAATGCTGAGTTTCTCCAGCATTTTGTTTTTACTAGAATGCCACAAGGTCCCTGACTGAGAGAGTCTGGCGAAGTCTGGGACTCAATGAAGAGTGGGAGACAGCAAAAGATCTAAAACAACCTCTGTTTGCTTCATAAACAGAGTATGTCAAACTGATTATTTAATTGCTAAATATTGTCCAAAAGAACTAACTGAAATTGCAATTGTATCAGGGAATAATATAAAACATAAAATAGCCTGAAAATTTTCTGTTACCTTTGATGGCAACATATTCAATCTCATTGAATCATATACAATCTGATTCAATCATAACATTCCATGACAAACTCCTGAAATGCTATGCTGACTCTATGTAATTTCCTGTGTCTGCTACAAGTTTGTTTAGAAAGAGGCAGTAGAGATTCAAGTTGCTGAATGGATCACAAAAATATTAACTGAGAGCTTGCTTGGAAATGTGTGAATATTTTCAAGGTTTTGCCTGAGATTGCTTCCGAGCACACGATACTAATTTGAAGACTGGCCCAGAATCAAATTACTAGAAGTACTCCCAATCATACAAATGTTCCATTTTACTTTCATTGCAATCACAACTTGTCACTGCAATTGTTTATCAAGATTTTGAAGATCACTGGGGTCAGATTCAGATTTTAAACTTTATCCTGGAACTTGAAAATCCCAGAATCAGAATGGCCACTCCCTGAATTCTCCCTATGTGATGTTGTTTACATGCACTGATTTGAATTTTCCTTCTTCGTGCCAGTGGAATCCCCTATGTTCCTCCACTATGCTCAAGATTCCAGCCTCTACAGCTTTTGTGTTGCTCAAATAAAGGCCAAAGTTGGTCTACATTAAAAAAAACATTAATAAAATGTTAAAACCATCTGCTTCCACATGATTTGATCTTTAAAGTCTGAAGGTGTGTCTCAAATGTCTTCTTTTAAGGTATGAAATTGCACCAAAACAACTCGCTTCTGTGTCGACTTCCCTTGAAAGTGTAAGGGATGCTATCAGCCATTTTTATGACCTCCAGGAGTGTTAGAGCCGGTTGCTTGAGGCTGTTGGTTGCTTGAATTCTGGATAACAGGGGTTTTAACTGTATTAACTACACTGATGTGCTTCAAGTGCCTTCCCAACCAGGAATAATAGGTCAAAGGGTTGGAGGCAATGAGAAACAAACATGAGAAGCATCGCAACACACTGTTGGTACTGAGGTTATAAACCCAACCAAGACCGTGGTGATATATGAAGGCAGGAAAATAGTGGTCAAACTCAGACTTGTTCATACCTGGCAGACCCACTCCAACTCTGCTGTCTATTTTGGGAATCAGTTGAAAGAAAAGGAGAAGAGAAAGGAGGAAATGCTCTCTGTTTAGCTCATTACAATTGTGAACTTGTTTGCCTATTGAATCTCATTTCTGCTATTATGTAACTAAGCGGTTGTAATTGGTAAATAAATTTACCAGCAATGTTCACCTTGGGGAAATACACAGACTCTAATAATCTAATTTATATTCTAACATCAGGAAGAATCTCTCAAGAGAATTGTATCAATGTTTGAAAAGGAAAATTTTGCAGTCATAGTGAAGGATCAGGTGAGCATGAGAGGTGGGATAGTTCCTTCTGAGAGACAGCACAGCTATGAAGGACTGAACGTTATCCTCATTACTTCCACATTATTTTTGATTCTCTGAACTTCACTGCTTTGCAAGATTTTCAGTGGTGCTGATTGGAGTAAGAGAGGTCAGGTGACCTGAGGAGTGTCAACAGTTTGGATTTTAAAAGGGACGACACAGCATGGAGATGCTGATTGAAGAGATAAGTTGGGTATCACGACAGAAGTGAGGAGCTGTGTCAGAGTGGTAAAGCTTTGGCTCAGCAAGCTTCAGTGAGAGCAGGTAACTGCAGGTAGCAGTTGAAGTAAGAAAGGACCACTCTATTCAAGAAGCAAAAAGATTCAGCAGGTAAGCACAGGTACAGAAAGATTTTAGATATCACATATTTTGTTCCTTCAGTCATAAACAGTGAGAATGGCAGCCATGGCAGGGGAAAGTTCCTCTTGCAGAATGTGGGTTGTCAGGGAAGCCAACAGTATCTCTGATGACTTCATCTGTGCATTTTGGAAGGACATACCAAGAAACTACATACAGGGTGAATGGTAGGGCCCTGAGGAGTGCAGTAGAACAGAGGGACCTGGAAATACAGATACAAAATTCCTTGAAAGTGGTGTCACAGGTGGATAGGGTTGTAAAGAGAGCTTTTGGCATCTTGGCCTTCATAAATCAAAGTATTGAGTACAGGAGTACCATGTTATGGTAAAATTGTGTAGGATATTGGTGAGGCCAAATTTGGGGTTTTGGCACCTAACTACAGAAAAGATATCAATAAGATAGAAAGAGTGCAGAGAAGATTTACTAGGATGTTGCCTGGACTTCAGCAATTGAGTTACAGGGAAAAGTTAAACAGCTTTGGACTTTATTCCCTGAAGCATAGAAGAATAAGGGGGGATTTGATAGATGTATTTAAAATTATGAGGGAGACAGACAGAGTAAATACAGATAGGCTTTTCCCACTGAGGGTAGATAAGATACAAACCAAAGGGCATGGGTCAAGAGTGAAAGGGGAAAAGTTTAGGGGGAACATGAGGGGGATCTTCTTCATACAGTGAGTGGTGGGGGTTTGGAACAAGTGGCCAGCTGAGGTGGTGAGTGCGGGTTAAATTTTTAGAAATATTTGGAGAGGTACATGGATGGGAGGGGTATGGAGGGCTGCGGGCTGGGTGCAGGTCAGTGAGACTAGGCAAAAATAAAAACAGTTCAGCACAAACTAGGAGGGCCAAAGGGGACAGTTTCTGTGCTGTAGCTCTATGCTCCGATATAGAGATATATATATAGATGTGTGCTGCTTAACATCCATTCGGGCAATGACCATCTACATATGCGCCTATGGCCTCTTAAGGTTATAATAGAGATTAGTCATCCTGATCAGAGAATGGGTCGCAGCGGATGTAACCAGACATACACATCAACTTCCCCACTCAACATGTGTAGCTCTTGTCTTTTGTACACAAAGGTATTATATTGTACTTTCTAACTATCTGGATATATTCAGGGACATATTCTGGTAACAACACTGCACATATTCTTGAAGAAGCCAACACCTCTCCAAGAAGAGCCTCAGCTAGGTTCTTCAGGCATTACAGAGTGATTGTTCATCAATGAAGCTTATTTGACCTGAAACCCTTCCAGTGGAACATTATGAGGAAGTGGAGAACTACGATGTTGATGGATCTTGATTCTCTTTGTTAAGTTGTGTGAGATATCGGCTAATAAAGTATTTCTATAAAAGTTTAAAAAATGAAGAAAGTTAAAGTTTAATTTATCACAAGTTCATTATCCCATATCGCTTTGTTAAGTATATACATTAATATGGTGTTGGCACAACGTCCACATTGCATAATGCCCAGTTTCACAGAGCGTATTGTAGACATTAGGTGGCACATACCTGTAATGGGCTACGGGCAGAGGTTTATTTCATTTGGTGTTTGGTGGCTTTTTAAATATCTAGCTTTCAGAAGCAGTGCCTTTTTTTTTAAGACATTCAGCACAGTAACAGGCCAATTTGACTTGATGAGTCCATGCTGCCCAACTTGCACCCTATTAACTTACACCCCAGTACGTTTTTTTTGAAGGGTGGGAGGAAACCAGAGCCCCCAGAGAAAACCCACACAGACATGGGGAGTACGTACAGACAGAGCGGAATTCAAACCCCGGTCTGGCCGTGATCGCCGGCGCTGTCAAGGTGTGGTACTAACCACTACGCCAACTGTGGTGCCCATCTGGAGTGCAAGCTGAGGTTGTTGTTAGCAGCACCTGTTGAGTTTGTGCAGAGTGCAGTGCTCTGGAGGCTTAACAAATACTGGTCTTGTTCGGCTATCCCATCACTGATTGCCCTTTCAAGGAACCAAGAGGGCAAAGTTTTGCTTGGGCTTTATAACTGCACACCTACTAAAGCACCTGGGTGGCAAGTGAAATAATATTGGAATTCCAAGGTTTGTGTGTGGAGCCATAGGTCGCTGCAGCAGACTGTCATTTAGCCCCTGATCTCAGGAACACTGCTGTCTCCTCCAGCAGTCCCCCCCCTCCTCCTCCTGATGATCATTACCCAAGGAAGCGGATGTTCTTATTGAATTCCATCTGTTTCATGTTCAGTTGATGTTGCACGAGTGTGATTGAGCAGTGTAATTACAAAATACAGGATAATTAAAGTGATATTGTCTACAGGAAGAAGTGTTTGCCAAACTTGCTGGCATATGTTTACAAACACGTGATACAGTGTGGACTAAATCAGAAATTGTTTGAATATAACCATTGCATGGCTTGGATTCATTCTATCCCCGACCAAACAGAGGGGATTTGTCAAACATGTAAATACTAAATACTCTTTGCACCGGGGAAATCCTACAGTTGTATTTTTTTTTCAGGTTGTTAAATTGCAAGAAGCTTCAACTATTCATGCTAAGTCACATCAAATAGTTGAGGAGTACTTGTTTATTCTTAGTGCCCATGGGCTACCAGACTCATCACCACCCAGCCCTCATCCACATCTCAAACTCTGCTAAAGGGTAGAGGGAATGGAGGAAGAGCCCTTGAAGGGCGATGACTAAATCAGGCCTGTTCTGTTGCACACACAGAGCCTTGGGATTAATGCACCACAGAAACGAGCTCCAATGGATCTTTGCTCATAACCTACATGTCACGCACAGAACGTTCATCATTGCCTTTCCTGATACTGAAGAGCTCCAAAATCAGCAAACCATGACTTCAGGCTATTGAAAATTGTGTTATAACCAAAGTAGCAGAGCAGTCACTGCCCCCAGTGGTGCCAACCACCAGATGATTAATACTTAGTTTTGTTGATTGAAAGATAAATTTAAGCTGGTTCTAGGTACTTAACTTCCTCCCTCTGAAATATAGCCTTCTGAGTGACCTTGGTTTAACGTCACCCTAAAGACAGTACAAGGGTTTATCAGAAAATCAAAACAGTAGAGGAGATGGATTCGGCCAGAGATTTTAACACAGCGTGGACTTTAACACCCTCAGAGTGAAGAGTATGAACTATTTATTCGGTTGCCAAGTAATTCCGTTGCAATAGCCTATTATTGTTTTGCAGGGTGAATTACTTATAAATTAAGTTTTATTTTCCCGTTATGAGTCTCAGTGACAATTATTTTGGAGCATTTTGCATCAATCTCTAGCACAAGAAATGAAGTAATTCCTCATGTAGCACAAGTTCAATTCCTCATCTCTGTTCAAATGGGGAATCCTTTTAGTCTGAGGCAATGTCCTCTGGCCCTGGACTCTCCCACCACCAGAAACAACTCCTCCACATCCTCTCTATCCAGCCCATTTTCTGGAACTCCAGCGAGTACAGGTCAGTCATCAAAACCTGTCATCTCTGGGATCATTCTCGTAAACCTTCCTTTGGAGAGGCAAAGGGGACAGGGTGGGGAACACGGAAGAGGTCAAAAATGGAGGAACATGGAAATTTTGGACAGTGCAAAAGATTGGACAGATAGACATAAAGGGTAAGCTGATCCTTGGATTAAACTCACTGGACTTTAGAAAGGGGGGGGTCTTTTAGAAACATATAAAATTATGAAGGGAATAGATAAGATTGAGGGAGGGAGGTTGTGATATGTGGGCGGCAAGGTTGGAGCAATGGCTTTACAGCGCCAGCAATCGGGACCGTGGTTTGTATCCTGTGCTGTCTGTAAGGAGTTGGAACATTCTCCTCATGTCTGCATGGGTTTTCCGGAAGGGCTCCGGTTCTTCCCACTGTTCAAAATGTACCAGGGATGTTGGTTAATTGGGTGTAAATTGGGCACCATGGACACGTGGGCTGAAATGGCCTGTTATCATGATGTATGTTTAAATTTTTTTTAGAAATTCAAGATTTGGTGAGTAGATCTAAGACAGATGAGGAGGAAATGCTTCCGCCAGAGAGCAGTGAATCTGTGGAAATCTCTACCCAATGAAGCAGTAGAGGCTGCCTCATTAAATGCATTTAAAATAGATACTGTAATTAAATTTTTGATTAATATCAGAATTAGGGGCTATGCGATCCAGGTGGGTAAGTGCAGTCGAGTCTTGGGCCAAATCAGCTCTGACTTCAGTAAATGGCAGAGCAGACGAAGGGTTCTGGCCCAAATGTTGACAATTTCCTTTCTCCCCCTGATTTTGTGTGACCCGCTGCTTCCCAGCAGCTTGATGCTCCAGATTTCCGGAGAAACACATCCCTGCATCAGCCTGTAAACCCACTGCATCAAGAAAATTATTTCTCGTTCTTCTCAATCTGGGGCATCATAGGCCCAAGCTGCTTATTCTCTCATTATATATGAACTTGCCATCCCAGGAATCAATGCAGTAAACTTCAACTTTCATCTGCAATTGTGTGTGATTGATTCCGTGAAGTAGAGTGTGTCATTTGGAGGCCCTTTGACTTGTCTGGCTATCTCCAAGCACTTTATTTTGAGTGGAATAGAAAATTAAAATACGAGAGGTAGTCTTCTGAGGTGAACACCTGATGTAATGGTTATGGTACTGGCATAATTAATATAAAGGGTTGAAATAATGATCTGGAGATATGGATTCAAAGTCATCACAGTAGCTGAGAAGCTTGTATTAAACGAAATAAAATAACCTGGAATGCATCATTACCCTGCACACAGCATCTTTCAGCTGCTCCTGTCGGGGAAGAGATACAGGAGGATCAGAGCCAGAACCACCAGGCTGAGGAACTGCTTCTTCCTACAGATAGTGAGATTGCTGAACGACCAAAAGAAATACTAACACTAACCATCCGAGACTCTCACATTCATGAAAACATTTATTTATTTATTTGGATGATTGAAATACTTGTCCTGCATATATATTGTTTGTTTGTCTGTATGTGTGTGATGTCTGGTTATTTTTTTTACACCAAGGACCGGAGAACGCTGTTTTGTCGGGTTGTACTTGTACAGTCAGGTGACAATAAACTTGACTTGATCATTTGTGTCAGTGAATATGAAACATCAAGATTGTTGTCAAAATCCAACTGGTTTCTGAATTCGTGAAATAAAAGCTGTCACCCTTGCCCAGTTTGGCCTGTATGTGCGCACAACAGGTTGGAATGTGATTGAGGTGAAACACAAAAGTCTGCCGATGCTGTGACTGTAACAAAAACTCAGTAAATGCTGGAGGAGCTCAGCCGGTGTCGCAGCGTCCATAGGAGGTAAAGATATATTATTAATGTTTCAGTCTGAGCCCTCCTTCAAGGTATGAGTTGATTGTGATTGAATCATAACTGTTTTCTGGAACGGCTCAACACATGATTTGGTTCAAAGACATTTTGGAAGAAAAGAGCAAACATGAATGGTACTGATGTGTTGTAAACTTGTACTGGTTTGATAGCACAATCGATGAACTGACTGCAAAATATAACATAATTCTTTTATGCAGTTTGGCAAATACTAGAGCACATCGGATGCCCCCCAAAGTTCCTCAACATGATTATCCAACTGCACGAAAACCAACAAGGTCGGGTCAGATACAGCAATGAGCTCTCTGAACCCTTCTCCATTAAAAATGGCGTGAAGCAAGGCTGTGTTCTCGCACCAACCCTCTTTTCAATCTTCTTCAGCATGATTCTGAACCAAGCCATGAAAGACCTCAACAATGAAGACGCTGTTTACATCCGGTACCGCACGGATGGCAGTCTCTTCAATCTGAGGCGCCTGCAAGCTCACACCAAGACACAAGAGAAACTTGTCCGTGAACTACTCTTTGCAGACGATGCCGCTTTAGTTGCCCATTCAGAGCCAGTTCTTCAGCGCTTGACATCCTGTTTTGCAGAAACTGCCAAAATGTTTGGCCTGGAAGTCAGCCTGAAGAAAACTGAGGTCCTCCATCAGCCAGCTCCCCACCATGACTACCAGCCCCCCCACATCTCCATCGGGCACACAAAACTCAAAACGGTCAACCAGTTTACCTATCTCGGCTGCACCATTTCATCAGATGCAAGGATCGACAACGAGATAGACAACAGACTCGCCAAGGCAAATAGCGGCTTTGGAAGACTACACAAAAGAGTCTGGAAAAGCAACCAACTGAAAAACCTCACAAAGATTAGCGTATACAGAGCCGTTGTCATACCCACACTCCTGTTTGCTTCGAATCATGGATCCTCTACTGGCATCACCTACGGCTCCTAGAACGCTTCCACCAGCGTTGTCTCCGCTCCATCCTCAACATTCATTGGAGCGCTTTCATCCCTAACGTCGAAGTACTCGAGATGGCAGAGGTCGACAGCATCGAGTCCACGCTGCTGAAGATCCAGCTGCGCTGGGTGGGTCACGTCTCCAGAATGGAGGACCATCGCCTTCCCAAGATCGTGTTATATTGCGAGCTCTCCACTGGCCACCGTGACAGAGGTGCACCAAAGAAAAGGTACAAGGACTGCCTAAAGAAATCTCTTGGTGCCTGCCACATTGACCACCGCCAGTGGGCTGAAATCGCCTCAAACCGTGCATCTTGGCGCCTCACAGTTTGGCGGGCAGCAACCTCCTTTGAAGAAGACCGCAGAGCCCACCTCACTGACAAAAGGCAAAGGAGGAAAAACCCAACACCCAACCCCAACCAACCAATTTTCCCCTGCAACCGCTGCAACCGTGTCTGCCTGTCCCGCATCGGACTTGTCAGCCACAAACGAGCCTGCAGCTGACGTGGACATTTACCCCCTCCATAAATCTTCGTCCGCGAAGCCAAGCCAAAGAATATCTTGGAAATAAAAAATGGGTTTGACAATAAATTTTGACCTAATTAGTCATACCTTTATTCCATAAAAGAATAAAAACAATGTGGAGGCAGAAAAAAAATCAAAATGCTTCATCTAGCCTCTAGCCTACTTAATGAGCTTAATACACTTTACAGGTAACTTCACTGCACACCTAACTTGTGTTGAGTTACAAATTGATTGCCGCATTTTAGTTGGAGCTGTGCAGTACATCCAAGCCAAAGATCTATCTGATTTGGGGCTGTTTGATGTCAGCTCTGGAGCTCTGACAAGAGGATAGAATTTATATTCTCATCTCCGATGATAACACATGTCATTCAAAGCTTCACAGATGCAACAATAGAAGCCAATTTTGCCATTTTACTGGAGTCATTTTTAAAAAATTTAGACTTACAGCGCGGTAACAGGCCAATTTGAGTCAGTGCCACCCAATTTACACCCCATTAACCTAAACGTTTTGAATGGTGGAAGGAAACTGGAGCCCCCGGAGAAAACCCATGCAGACACAGGGAAAACATACAAACTCCTTACAGACAGTGTGGGATTTGACCCCGGTCCAAACCAATAGCTGGTGCTGTAAAGGCGTTGCACTAACCGCTAAGCCAACCATGCTGCCCATTGGAACACAAGCCCACACAATAAACCATAAATCAAAGATAGCAATGTGAGCAGATGAAAAGTGAGAAAGGTCAAATGTTAGGAATATAGGTTAGTAACTGTGGAAATACATCTTTAGACACAAAAATACAATAGCACATTCAGTTGTACTGAGATAGCACTGCGAGATTTTCAAGGTGAGGATAATGTAACAGAGAATGGAATATAGAAATTTAAAAACCTCCCATGTTGGGCCCATGATGAATTAGGAAGAGGTTATGCTCTTGCTACAACAATAAATATACATCCAGTTAGATGTTATGTAACAAATTGAGATTCTTGGAACCCCACAGTCATATTTGACAGGAATCTTCACAATGTCCATTCTATTCCATTTCTGTATTTCCACTTTCACTCTTTCTCCACCTTTCCACACAACCAGCATTCTCCTTCCACCAATCATCCTCCACTCATTCTGTTGCTTCTGCGATGCCATTTCCTGCCTCAATTTCTCCTCCCCACCCATTTCAGCATTCTAAAGAGACCATTCCCTCTGGGATGCCTGGTTTCATATCTCCACCTCCGGTATTACTTCTTCCCCTTCCCATAGCCCATTCCTGCAGGAGATGCATCAGCTGCCCTCTTGGACAGGAGGCTAAAGGCGAGCTCTCAGAGGCACAGGGACTGATTCTCCCACACTGCCATCAGATTCCTGAATAATCAATGACCAAAGACACTGCCTTACTTTTTGTGCATAATTATTTTTACTTTTTTATAGTGATGCTGTAAGATGGTTATGACTGTTGCCCCGTGACGCTGCTGCAAAACATCAAACTTCATGACTTGTTCATGACAATAAATTCGGATTTTCTTCCATCCCATTGAGGTGCACAAACATTCTTCCAGGATGAAGCAGGAATTTGTACTACACTTGCTCAAGATATGGGCCTCTGAACATTGTTCACTGCCTTGGACACATTGTGACCCGTGACTTTTATTTGTTGTCCCATTCCATCGTTGGTTGCCCTTCATCCCTTGATGCCATACACTTTCCTGATCATACTCAATGCGAACTTCAGCTACCTGGCACCTCATCTGCTGACCAACCTCTGGATACAACATCAAGTTTGACAATTTAACATAGTCAACATTTGCATCATTTTTATCCCAGAGAACTGGAACTCAAAGCACAATTATATTTCTCCTATTCCTGTTTGTTTCTTGTCTCTTTACCACCCTCTTCCTCCAACCACCATCATTCCTTCAATCTTTTCTGCCTTTCACCATTGCAATCCTTCCCTTTTATTCTCTTCCCCATCCCCATGCCTAAAAAGTTGTATCTCTCTCATCTTTTGAAGTCTGATGAAAACTCATTCACCCAAAACACCAGCTCAGTTTTTCTCACTACTCATCCTTTTAAATTAGGTACATCAAAATTTACACATCTCTTTAAAAATAATAGTCTTTTCTCCTCTTGTGCCTCTCCAGGAATGAGGATGATTTGTCCGACTACAGTGATAACAACAGTGAAACCTTCCTGCATGTGATTTCAATGAGTGGGAGTAAGCTTTTCTTTGGCTTGGCTTCGCGGATGAAGATTTATGGAGGGGTAAATGTCCATGTCAGCTGCAGGCTCGTTTGTGGCAAACAAGTCCGATGCGGGACAGGAAGACACGGTTGCAGCGGTTGCGGGGGAAAATTGGTTGGTTGGGGTTGGGTGTTGGGCCTTTCCTCCTTTGTCTTTTGTCAGTGAGGTGGGCTCTGCGGTCTTCTTCAAAGGAGGTTGCTGCCCGCCAAACTGTGAGGCGCCAAGATGCACGGTTTGAGGCGATATCAGCCCACTGGCGGTGGTCAATGTGGCAGGCACCAAGAGATTTCTTTAGGCAGTCCTTGTACCTTTTCTTTGGTGCACCTCCGTCACGGTGGCCAGTGGAGAGCTCGCCATATAACACGATCTTGGGAAGGCGATGGTCCTCCATTCTGGAGACGAGACCTACCCAGCTCAGTTGGATCTTCAGCAGCGTGGATTCGATGCCGTCGGCCTCTGCCATCTCAAGTACTTCGATGTTGGTGATGAAGTCGCTCCAATGAATGTTGAGGATGGAGCGGAGACAACGCTGGTGGAAGCGTTCTAGGAGCCGTAGGTGATGCCAGTAGAGGACCCATGATTCGAAGCCAAACAGGAGTGTGGGTATGACAACGGCTCTGTATACGCTAATCTTTGTGAGGTTTTTCAGTTGGTAGCTTTTCCAGACTCTTTTGTGTAGTCTTCCAAAGCCGCTATTTGCCTTGGCGAGTCTGTTGTCTATCTCGTTGTCGATCCTTGCATCCGATGAAATTGTGCAGCCGAGGTAGGTAAACTGGTTGACTGTTTTGAGTTTTGTGTGCCTGATGGAGATGTGGGGGGGCTGGTAGTCATGGTGGGGAGCTGGCTGATGGAGGACCTCAGTTTTCTTCAGGCTGACTTCCAGGCCAAACATTTTGGCAGTTTCCGCAAAACAGGACGTCAAGCGCTGAAGAGCTGGCTCTGAATGGGCAACTAAAGTGGCATCGTCTGCAAAGAGTAGTTCACGGACAAGTTGCTCTTGTAAGCTTTTACATAAACACTATCTCACAGAATGAACAAGGCAAGGTCTTGCTCCAAAAGTAAGAAAGTCCAAGAGGAAGGGATGACGCTCAGCTCTGATAGATGAATTTAGGACACATGTACAGATACAGAACATGTATAAATTATAAAACTGAGGATTCACAGTGAAGGAACAAGACATTGTAAATTATGCTTCCTTTATGAAGTCTTGCGGCATATTGGTTTATCCACTCACGCTCATCTCCAAGTTAGTGCTCGAACTCTTTCTGCTCACCATCCATCACATTATTTAATTCATAAGCTTTGTGATGCCCCTCAGAGGGGCTACACCTAAAACTGGAAAAGTAGATAGAAGAACCTTTGGGTGCAGGCAAAAAAAACCCCACTGGCTACGGAGGCAGAGACTGTGACGGAGAATTGAAAAACTGAGTGAGGCATAATTCTGAATTTTAATGAGATGCTCTGCCTTGCATCAATAAAGTCTTGCCTCCTAAAACAATAGGGAGGGCCTTAAATAAACATGGCCAACATCATAAAATATTCAAGGACAGCAACAGGTCACAAATAGCAGACGAGCTCAGATGTGCTCACTACCCCAGCATTAATTATTTTTTGCCATGGTATTCAGTAATTATTTGTAATTATTATAATTAGTTTGTCAAATGAGCAGCTGAATTTCACACATTTTAATGCATTGCTGGATGTGGTCTTTTCTGGTCATGTAATTTCTGATGCAGTTCTGACAGCTAGGGTCATTCGAAGCAAATCACCAACATTAATTAGCAGCCCTGCTTGTGAGAACTAAGGAAAAAGAAAAGGCTTGCATTTCTCATACCCTCTACTCATCCCTTTTATTGGAATGTCCCCAAAGTACAGGTACTTTTCCAAAGCAGTGTGACGCACAGTAAATAACTTGAGAGGCTGAGACTGATCTACAGGGACCTCGTCCTGTGCTGTGACCCAGGCTTCTGGGGAAGGCTCAAGGTGTGAGAGGCTTTATACAAGGTCAAAAGAGAAAGGGGCCACACGTACAGTCATAGGATGGAGCGGAATCAGGAATATCGCACAGTCACTGTTGAGATTTACAAAATGGAGCAGTCAGTTAGTCTCCAGCCCAAATACATTTGGCAACGTTCTGTTTAGTGAGCCAAAAACAAGTTGCTAGAAGAGTCAGCAGGACAGGAGGATTTGTAAAGGGACACTTTGGCAAGTCTGGATGAGGAGAGAGGAGACAACCAGTGAAGAGAGGAGAGGAAGAGAGATTCAACGGGGGTGGACTGAGGAGGCTTTAGGATGACATAAAACAGGAGGCAGGCCAGGGAGAGGGATAGGGAGTTGGGGGACAGAGGCAGGTGAGAAATTGTGGCAGACAAACAAAGAGAGAAAACAGGTAATGCAGGTGATAATGGAAAATAACATGAGAGAAGAGTGGGTAGATGGAGGTCGGAGGAAGATGAAAATGGGGAATGGGATCTGGAGTGGGATTTATGGGAAAAGGGGCAGGATGAGGATAGGATGGGGACAAAGGTGGTAAGGGTAATTTGAATCTAGAAAATTCAATGCTTATACCAGTATATGAGTTGCAGACCACCCAGTGGAACTCGAGTTGTTCACATGATCACAAAATAAAGGAACAGAAGCAGGTCATTCGGCCCATCGAGTTTGCTCTGCCACTCCACCATCAGCTAAACCATTTTCCCATCTAGTTCCAATGTGCCATCTCTTTCCCATATCCCTTGTTACCTGACTAATTAGATACCTATCAATCTCCTCTTTAAACTCCCCCAATGATCAGGCCTTCACAGCGGTATGTGGCAACGAATTCCATTAATCCACGACCCTCTGGCTAAAGAAAATTCTCCTCATCTCAGTTTTAATGGCTACCTTCTAATTCTAAGACAGTGCCCTCTTGTCCTGGACTCACCCACCAAGGAAAACAACTTATTCATATCTACTCTGTCTAATCCTTTCAAAATGTTTCTATGAGATTCCCCTCTCATTCTTCTATTCTCCAATGAATACAGTCCAAGAGCTGATAAACGCTCCTCATATGTTAACCCTTGCCTTCCAGAAATCCTTCTTATAAACATGTTCCTCATCTTTGTGTCGACCCTCACCCCAGTAGTCAGGTCAGCATGGGAATGGGAAAGGCAGATGAAAGGTCCGACAACTGAGAACGTATGGTGGTTGTAGGAAAACAGCGCAGGAGCTCTGCAAATCAACTTCTTTCATCTTATGGATGCAGATAAGGCTATATTGGGATCACTAAATCCTATGAACGTTTTCCGGTCAGTGATCAGGATCTTCTGTATTCACCAGGGTGAGTAACATAACAGACTCTCAAATGCTTCATGTTGATTGTTTAAAGTTAATGACACATTTTAAGAGATTGTGTTGGATTGATAGTTTAATGAATGTTACTTCTCCGTAGATTGTCACCTTGTCGCAGTGAGAAGAAGCTTGTGGGGTCCTGTGGTCCTGAGAGCGATGCTCCTGGTAGGGTCACCCTCGGCGGTGAGCTCGAGTTTGAGGTCTCTGATAAAGAACAATCCAATCAAGTCCTCAACGATGGAACAGGTGGATGAAATTACTCTGAACTCAATGGCTGTGAAGGTGGACGAAGGCTGCAACAAATCCATCAGCTCCAATCGCCATTGGAACAAATTGGTTGACTTGTGAAGTGTCGTGTGCTTCTTGAGGTACAACATCAAGTCCACGTTAAACAAATACACGGACAGGAGTCTTCGCTCAGTGGAAAATGGAATGAAGACCATCATCCTTGACCTCGAGGGATAGCCAAGATTGACCGAATGACTGTTAAGAAAGATTGTATTCACTGCGTACTAAGTATGATTTTTATGGAAATTTAATAAAAACATCCATCTGACCTCGCCAAGAAATTGTTCCAAATTCTTTTGGCGTTGAAAAATTGTCAATGCTCATCAAATGCAGTTTAATGAAAATCAATGTTGGTCCTTTTAAAAAAAAGTGCAGTTTCATGGGAGTTGGGAATAGTGCAATGTCGCTGTTATGTGAGTAAGTAAAAATGGCCAGTGTACAGATTGATGAGCTTGTAATTCCCACCAGAAATACAACTCAGGGCATTACAGTCCAGAGACATCATGAGGGGACAAAATGAAAATTCACCTGGAAAATGAAATGGCTGCTTTTAATGTTAAACCATCCATCAACATGTATCAGTTTATTCTGATTTTCAGTAGCATATTTTGGAAACTTTGAGCTAAGCCATCTGCTGGTAATTTAATTTAGACAAACAACATGGCAACTGGCCATTTCAGCACCGTGCCACCAAATTTACACCCCATTAACCTACAACCCTCCTGGTATGTTTCAAATGGTGGGAGGAAACCGGAGCCCCTGGGGAAAACCCATACAGACACAGGGAGGACCTACAAACTCCTTACAGACTGTGAAGGATTCGAACCCTAATCCTGATTGCTGGTGCTGTAAAGGCGTTGTGCTAACCGCTATTCCCCTTTTCAGTAATGCATTCCCTCAATGTGCAGAAGGACAGGAGGGGTCGGGGTGGGGGAGGAGCAGACTGAGAAGTGAATATGATACCACTGAGAGCTCCAGTTGGAAATATATCCACAGTAAAACCCCCTAGTATCTGGCACCTATGGGCATTGGTGGATGCCGGATAAGTGTATTTTCTGCTTGCTTTAGACTTACTCTTTCAATGCCTAACTAATACACCTGCATTAAGAATAAACAGTTTAAAGTACTAAAATACTGCACTGTACTTACACTGAACAAACTTCACTTGCTTGGATATATAAACCTTAAAGCATTTTACTTTATTTCCAGTCACATTCTTTGAAATCGTTTAACTATCGCTGTATCTGCAGGTTCCTCCCCCTCCATGGAGCCACCCGAAAGATGAACAATAACATTATGGATAATTGACACTCCCCTCTCCCAAGTTTACAGATAAAGCCTTTGAGTGGGGAAACTCTTACTAAACAGGGATAAGGAGACATTTTAAGAGTCACCCCAGCTCTTCATCCTGGGCGACCCCATCGCTGTTTCACACAACTTTATTCAAACAGCTGCTACGAGCAAAGCCCGACCAAGGCCCTCCCTCTGCTGGCTGAATATTTGCTCCCACCTTCACCAAAGGTTTCTGTGTTACTTCACACAACATTTACTTTTACAATTTTAAGCTTACATATTTTACTTATGATTTTATTCTTATTTATTTTAATTTTTAAATTTATTTTCCTTGATTTTTGCTGCTTGCTTGAATTCCTGATACCAGGGATTTTACTATAGTGAAGATGAGAATTAAAGTTGCCTGACTGCTAATGTTATTTTATAACCTCTTGGTTGTAATTCTTCAGTTATTAACAAACAGCTTGAATAAATCTGGAACTTAATCCATTCAAACTCTTCTAAATACTCCCAAGTCTACCAATGGATAAAAATATACATATTTGGATCTTCAGATGAATCGACCATGTACTATTCTTTGGCTTGGCTTCGCAGACGAAGATTTATGGAGGGGGTAAAAGTCCACGTCAGCTGCAGGCTCGTTTGTGGCTGACCAGACTGATGCGGGACAGGCAGACACGGTTGCAGCGGCTGCAGGGGAAAATTGGTTGGTTGGGGTTGGGTGTTGGGTTTTTCCTCCTTTGCCTTTTGTCAGTGAGGTGGGCTCTGCGGTCTTCTTCAAAGGAGGTTGCTGCCCTCCAAATTGTGAGGCGCCAAGATGCACGGTTTGAGGCGATATCAGCCCACTGGCGGTGGTCAATGTGGCAGGCACCAAGAGATTTCTTTAGGCAGTCCTTGTACCTTTTCTTTGGTGCACCTCTGTCACGGTGGCCAGTGGAGAGCTCGCCATATAACACGATCTTGGGAAGGCGATGGTCCTCCATTCTGGAGACGTGACCCACCCAGCGCAGCTGGATCTTCAGCAGCGTGGTCTCGATGCTGTCGACCTCTGCCATCTCGAGTACTTCGACGTTAGGGATGAAAGCGCTCCAATGGATGTTGAGGATGGAGCGGAGACAACGCTGGTGGAAGCGTTCTAGGAGCCGTAGGTGATGCCGGTAGAGGACCCATGATTCGGAGCCAAACAGAGAATTTTATATGCAATGTTCAAAAACTAGCATGTCACACTTACTGAACCACTTTGTCTTTTCAGTGTCTCAATTTTTTTTATTTAAATGTAACAAGCATTTTTGGCCCACGAGCCCGTACCGACCAATTACCTCCAATTGACTTACAACCCCCATATGTTTTTGAATGGTGGGAGAAAACTGGAGCCCCCGGGGAAACCCACACAGACACCAGGAGAACACACAAACTCCTTACAGACAGAGCCAGATTTGATCCTGGTCACCGACACTGCAACAGTGTCGTACTAACCGCAATGCTCGTCGTACCACCCAACTATCCTAACTGTGCTGCCCTTGATCCTCCCACTAACCCCCCCTCACCAAAAAACACTTCCAAATTTGGCAGATTTGAATAATGTGGAGGAGTTAACTCTTAAAATCTCAAACTGAGCTCATTTTGAATCTGCCATGTTTGGCCTTTATTGATGGGGAAAGTGGGCACCCACTTTCAGAAAGAAAGTGCTTTCCAGCACTGCATGTTGGACAGAGGAAAATTATTTACTTAGTTCCAGGACAGGAAGTCAAAAAGTTCATTCTTCACAATCAGGAAATCTCAACCCAATCCAGATATGGAACTGCCATAATGAACAATTTTCTTTTGGATATTTGCACACAGCTCCTCACCCTTTATCATTCTTGTAATAATAACACTTGTTGAACAGCATGCACTGCCATACATAGTCAGGGTCATGGATGACCAGGCACAGTCATTCAAAGCTGTTTCAATTTGTTCATCACTTGTTGTCCACTGCATCAGCCACAACACGTTAATACTTCCTCTGCCATTGTACAACCTGATATTACATCCTTACACTGTTGTTCCACATAAGAAAATGATTGATTTTTCAATTAGAAACACTACCGGAAGACATGTGCGGCCACGCTTCCTGAACATGTTCTTTTGTGGCTTGTAATTACACTGACGGGGGCCCTTAGGAGTGAAGGGCATCTCAGTCACTTTGCAATTAAACAAAAATACTTCTTCAAGGCCTGACAACTGTAAGATTCACAACATGATGTGAGGCGTTTTGTGCACAGCAGATTTGTGGTTATTTTTCAATTAAATCATCTCGCCTTCACTTGCAAGAATTTAGTTTCCTGTTGTTGCTGACATCCTATTTGAAGAATCACATTCAGAGGAACTGATACAGGATGTAAAAGCTGTGACTCTCAACTTCTTGTCTGAAGCAGGTCCAGCCTCTGTTAACGGGGTTGCCATGACGGTTTATTCCAAGTTCTAAATTATGTGGAATATTCACAGAAGTGCCAACCTGCAACTCTGTGAAGTAGTGGAAAGCAAAGGTGCAGGTTTGATGCTATTCTATGTCTTGCTACCGAAAATAATGCAGTTTAACAATGGCCATGAAATGGTGGCTGATGTAACACCAATCCTTGATGAAGGCAGGTACCGTACCAGCCCCAAAACATGTCCAAGATTCGAGCTATCCAATGGGTGAACTAGTACTGCTCTATCTTTGCTGGGATGGTTAATACACACAATCCAAATGATGTTGCACAATGTCAGATGGGGGAAGTGATATGACAGTCAATCAGGAAAATGTCTTGCACTGACATTGCAAAATCCCTGGTTCTGAAACTACTAGAAAATGCACTTGTGTTGTCTGATAGAGTCAACCTCCTGGTGATTATATTATGAAGGTTAAATAATTAGAGGGTTCTTCACAAATTGCCATGCACTACTTTGGAAAACCCAATGGAACATGTAAGTATGTTTGATGTAATTTATAGGTTGTGTGTGCACTACCAAGTGCATGGCATTTTTTGAAGAATCCCTAAATTAGTTATTATGCTTTATATTTATTATCTCTATTTTCTGTTTCCTGCTGTTTTGTGGTTATTTTAATTTATATGAACCCCACCATGACTACCAGCCCCCCCACATCTCCATTGGGCACACAAAACTCAAAACAGTCAACCAGTTTACCTATCTCAGCTGCACCATTTCATCAGATGCAAGGATCGACAACGAGATAGACAACAGACTCGCCAAGGCAAATAGCACCTTTGGAAGACTACACAAAAGAGTCTGGAAAAATAACCAACTGAAAAACCTCACAAAGATTAGCGTATACAGAGCCGTTGTCATACCCACACTCCTGTTCGGCTCCAAATCATGGGTCCTCTACCGGCATCACCTACAGCTCCTAGAACGCTTCCACCAGCGTTGTCTCCGCTCCATCCTCAACATTCATTGGAGCGACTTCATCACCAACATCGAAGTACTCGAGATGGCAGAGGCCGACAGCATCGAATCCACACTGCTGAAGATCCAACTGCGCTGGGTAGGTCACGTCTCTAGAATGGAGGACCATCGCCTTCCCAAGATCATGTTATATGACGAGCTCTCCACTGGCCACCGAGACAGAGGTGCACCAAAGAAGAGGTACAAGGATTGCCTAAAGAAATCTCTTGGTGCCTGCCACATTGACCATCGCCAGGGGGCTGATATCGCCTCAAACTGTGCATCTTGGCGCCTCACAGTTCAGCGGGCAGCAAACTCCTTTGAAGAAGACCGCAGAGCCCACCTCACTGACAAAAGACAAAGGAGGAAAAACCCAACACCCAACCAACCAAATTTCCCTTGCAACCGCTGCAACCGTGTCTGCCTGTCCCGCATCGGACTTGTCAGCCACAAACGAGCCTGCAGCTGACATGGACATTTACCCCTCCATAAATCTTCATCCGCGAAGCCAAGCCAAATGTAAGGTACTATTGTTTGTGGTGTATCATATACTCACGCGCTGCCCAACTGAGACCACTCGCAATTTGGAGGAGCAATACCTCATCTTCTGTCTGGGCACTCTCCAACCAGATGGTATTAACATCAACTTCTCCAGTTTCTGTTAAACCACCCCTTCCCCCCTGCTTCTTCCCTCATTGCCTTTCCCAAAGCTCTGCTTCTCTCTTCCCTTTTCTCTCTGTCCCTTTTAAGTTGTTATTTATTTAGACATATAGCATGGTCCACATTTCAGCTCACGAACCTGTACCACCCATTTACACCCAATAAACCTACAACCCCAGTGTAGAGCTCATCGAAAGAACCAAAGACTTGTTGATCCAAACCAAGGCTTTTATTAGCAAAAGACAGGAGCTCTTCACAGGTGGCCGAGCAGTCCGGAATGATCCGACCTGGCTAGGGACACAACCCTTTAAGGCTCAGACAATAGGCGTGGCTTAGCTCTCAGCCAGTCGCTGTAAGCACAGTCTAGATACAGTAACTATATACACTATGTACATTGGTGATAGATCTGTACTATCACACCCAGGTAAGTAGGTTTGAACACCAGGACGAAACCAAAGCTCCCAGAAGAAACCCACGCAGACACGGGGACAGACAGTGCTGGAATCGAACACCGGTCCTGATTGTGGAGCTGTAACAGCGTTGTGCTAACCATGTTGCACAGAGCCAAAATTAATCCCCTGTAGTCCTCTCCTCATATCCAATTAACACCTTCTGTCTGTTGGTCTGGACTCCTCCCCCTCCCATTCTTCCGTCTTCTCTCCTTGTTTTTATTGAGACACCTGCCTGCTTTTTGCTTACACCTTGAGGAAAGGTTCAGGCCCGAAATGTCAGCAATATATCTTTATCTCCTATGGACACTGCAAGACCAGCTGAGTTCTTCCAGCTTTTCTGTGTGTTTTTATTATTATCTTATGTACCTGTATGCCTGCAGCATGTAAGACTCTTGTCTATCTGTACATTATACCTATGTAGAGGTCATAAACTCTCATGCATATATCAATATGTACCATCTATAACGGAGTTCTCTGAAGATTGAGAGCAAATACACCCTACACTGGTGATGAAGCACAATGACCGATGAATAACTGACAACAATATGATCAGATCAGAATTTATTGTCACGAACAAGTCACGGCATTACTACAAAAAAAATTAGTGTAGAAAAAGTAAAGCAGTGTCTTTGATTCATTGATTATTTGGGAATCTGATGGCAGCGGGGAAGAAGCTGTCCTTGAGCCATTGAGTGCTTGTCTTTAAGCTCCTTACCTTTTTGCCAATGGTAGCAGAGTGAAGAGGGCATGGCCTGGGTGGTGGTGGGATCTTTGAGGATAGAGACTGTTTTTTTTTAAGATGGAGTGAAGTCTGGTGCCTGTGATGTCACAGGCCGAGTTAACAATCCTCTGGAGTTTATTCTTGTCCTGAGAGTTGGCACCTCCATACCAGGCAGTGATACAACCAGCCAGAATCCTGATCAAGGAGATTGAATGATTTTGTGATTCTAAGAAGCTCAGTGATACAGGGAAGTCTGAGGTGCAATCTCAAGCATAAAGGAAAAACACCTGCAGAATTTGTTGCATCAAAAGACAACCATGCCAAATGAAAGAAGCACAAAAAGCCACACCAGCTGCACTGAATTCTCAATAGTTCTATCAAAGAGCAGGTGCCTTTTATTTGTACATCAATGAACGGGTATGATGGTTGGGCTAAATAACGTGATTGAAATGGACAGTGATGGTGAAAATATATGCTAAAAATCCTGCTTGGAAAAATAAGTTTGGATACCTAAGTCATATTGGCAAATTTACTTGGACAATTGACATCCCATTTCACAAAGCTATAGAAAAGCAGCAATAGAACTTTTACAACCAAGCACTTTTGGAAATGTAGAATGTTGTAAGATTGCAATTCAGGCAGGTCCTGTTTGACAAATTTATTGAAGTTCTGTGAGGATAATAATGAGGGGAGCACATAAAAGATATTCAGAAGATAGGAAGCATGGAGTTGGAGGGGATGTATTAGCATGGATAGAGGATTGGTTAACCAATAGAAAGCAGAGAGTTGAGGTACAGGGTGTTTTTCTGGTTGGCAATCGGTGGTGAGTGGGGTACTGCAGGGGTCGCAACTGTTCACGATATACATAAACGATCTTGAAGAGGGGACTGAGTGTAGTGTATCTAAGTTTTCTGGCACTAAGTGAGTGGAAAAGCAAATTGTACAGAAGAAAAGGAGAGTTTGCAGAGAGATAAAGATAGGTGAAATGAGTGGGCAAGTGTTTGGCAAATGGAGTACAATGTTGATAAATGCTAGGTTATCCACTTTAGCAGAAAAAATTGAAAGATCAGAGTATTATTTATATAGCAAGTGATTGTAGCATGTTCCCATGCAGAAGGACTTGGAGAAACGTGCATAAATTGCAAAAGGTTGGTTTTCAGATGCATCAGGCTATCAAGAAGGCCAACGAAATTTTGGCCTTCATTGTTTGAAGGATGAATTTAAGAGCAGGGAGATTATGATTCAACTGTACAAGGTACAGGTGGAGCAACATCTAGAGCACTGTGTGCAGTTCTGGTCTCCTTACTTGAGCAAGGATGTACCTGGAGGCAGTGCAGAGAAGGTTCACTAGGTTGATTCCAGAGATGAGGGGATTAGCTTATGAGAAAAGATTGAGTCACTTGGGACTGTACTCGCTGGAATTTAGAAGAATGAGAGGGAATCTTATAGAAACATATAAAAAAGTTAAAGTTAGGTAAGTTGTTTCCATTGGTGAGGGAAATGAGAACTAGGGGACATAGCCTCAAGATTCAGGGGAGTATATTTAGGACATAGGTGAAGAGGAACTGCTTTTCCTAGAGGGTGGTGAATCTATGGAATTTGCTGTCCATTGAAGCAGTGGAGGTGACCTCAGTTAATATATTTAAATTTAGACATACAGTACGGTACAGGCTGTTTTGCCCCACGAACTCATGGTGGCCAATTACACCCAATTGACTTACAACCCCCAGTTCACTTTGAACAGTGGGAGGAAATCAGAGCCCCTGGGAAAACTCATGCAGGCATGGGGAGAATGTACAAACTCCTTACAGACAGTGTGGGGATCGAACCCTAGTGCAATCCCTGGCACTGTAGCTGTGCTGCCCAAGGTTGGATAGATTTTCATATAGAAGGGAATTGAGAGATATGGGCAAAAGGCAGGTCGGTGGGGATGAGCCAATCACCAGATCAGCCATGATCTCATTGAATGGCAGAGGAGGCTCGATGGGCCAAATGGCCAACCCCTGCTCCTATTTCTTATGTTCTTATAATTAGAGGTCTGGAGAGAAAATTAGCTGCGTCATTGCAGCTTCGGTGCACAATGATTTTTATTGCATGAGATAAAGTTTTCATGTCAGGATTAACATATCCAGTCCAAGATACCAAAGGCATTTGATCCAACATTTGAACAGACAAGCAAGATACTAAGTCTATGGAAGTAAACTCTAAAATTGTGATTGAATTTGAGCAGTCACAAAACGTTGGTGTGGAGTGCGATTCAGAAAAACCTTATGAGAGCTCTGGGTCATGTGAATGTCAGCAGCATGGAAAGTGCTGCCTTTGCAGTGTGAATCATTTAGCACAGAGGTGTCAGTTCAGGTGAGGAAAGTGCTTTAATTGTCAAAGACAAGGACACAGCCTTTCTACTCAGATTAAGAAGAGGTTGGCAAGTCCAAGAGTGACAGCTGGGCAGTAGTCCCAATAGAAAGTAGACAATTACAGATGAAAATTACAGAAAGTAATTTTACTATATATAGAGCAACAGGAAGAGTATGTTTTATTCCTTCTTCTTTGGCTTGGCTTCGCGGATGAAGATTTATGGAGGGGTATGTCCACGTCTGCTGCAGGCTCGTTGGTGACTGACAAGTCCGATGCAGGACAGGCAGGCACGGTTGCAGGGGTTGCAAGGGAAAATTGGTTGGTTGGGGTTGGGCGTTTCCTCCTTTGTCTTTTGTTAGTGAGGTGGGCTCTGCGGTCTTTTTCAAAGGAGGTTGCTGCCTGCTGAAGTGAGGCGCCAAGATGCATGGTTGGAGGCGATATCAGCCCACTGGCGGTGGTCAATGTGGCAGGCACCAAGAGATTTCTTTAAGCAGTCTTTGTTTTATTAATAGAGTAATTAACCCCTGTTGTCTGGAATTCAAGCAACTGGCAGCCTCATGCTACCGACAAAAAAAAGGAGAAAATAAATACTTGGTAGGTAAAAATATGGAAGTTTAAAATTTGTGTACCTCACTTTTAGATTACCAATCCATGCAACACACAACCTCAAGCAACTGGAAAATTAACTTATCCGGCATCTATCAATACCCATAGGTGCTAGATACCAGGGATTTTACTGTATATACACCGAAAATGCTGATGAATGAAACAGTGACTTCAAATTAAAGGTTAGAGATTGGGACAGAGTTAAGAGTGAAAGGGGAAAAGTTTAGGCGGAATATGAGAGGGAACCTAAGGTGGGAGAAAACCAGAGCCCCAGGAAAAACCCATGCAGACATAGAGAGAACATACAAACTCCTTACAGACAGCATGGAGTTCGAACCTGGTCCAGTCCCAATCACTGGCGCTGTAAAGGTTTTGTGCTAACTGCTAGGCCGATCGTACTGCCATTCTGCCTCACCCACAGGATAAAAAAATCTCAGGATTGTATGTGATGTCATGTATGTATTCTGACAATAAGTCTGAACTTTAAGTATTCAGCTTGGCTTGTCTGTGTCCAATTTAATGTGGACAAAGAAAGCCATACTTGATAATTAACACCTGCATGGAATGTCCTCTTATCCAATGTGATCATATGTGGTAAAACCATTAAAAGTATTTCAGGCCACAGTGGACAAAAAACTGCCAAAGCCCCCAAATTCTTTGTAGAATCAAGATAACATCCAAACTGTAATTACTATGGAGAAGGATATCCACTGTTGTGGACTTTTCTGGTATTACAATCTCCCTGGCATTGAAAGTCTTCTTTGGCTTGGCTTCGCGGACGAAGATTTATGGAGGGGGTAAAAAGTCCACGTCAGCTGCAGGCTCGTTTGTGGCTGACAAGTCCGATGCGGGACAGGCAGACACGATTGCAGCGGTTGCAAGGGAAAATTGGTTGGTTGGGGTTGGGTGTTGGGTTTTTCCTCCTTTGCCTTTTGTCAGTGAGGTGGGCTCTGCGGTCTTCTTCAAAGGAGGTTGCTGCCCGCCAAACTGTGAGGCGCCAAGATGCACGGTTTGAGGCGTTATCAGCCCACTGGCGGTGGTCAATGTGGCAGGCACCAAGAGATTTCTTTAGGCAGTCCTTGTACCTTTTCTTTGGTGCACCTCTGTCACGGTGGCCAGTGGAGAGCTCGCCATATAACACGATCTTGGGAAGGCGATGGTCCTCCATTCTGGAGACGTGACCCATCCAGCGCAGCTGGATCTTCAGCAGCGTGGACTCAATGCTGTCGACCTCTGCCATCTCGAGTACTTCGACGTTAGGGGTGTAAGCGCTCCAATGGATGTTGAGGATAGAGCGGAGACAACGCTGGTGGAAGCGTTCTAGGAGCCGTAGGTGGTGCCGGTAGAGGACCCATGATTCGGAGCCGAACAGGAGTGTGGGTATGACAACGGCTCTGTATACGCTTATCTTTGTGAGGTTTTTCAGTTGGTTGTTTTTCCAGACTCTTTTGTGTAGTCTTCCAAAGGCGCTATTTGCCTTGGCGAGTCTGTTGTCTATCTCATTGTCTGTTGTCTATCTCATTGAAAGTACAGAATTGTTAATTCCCGATGTTATCATCTTGAGAAAGTGTTCAGAAGACTTCAGTAACCCATAATAAAGCTTTAAAATACATATATCAGTTAAAGGGGAATTAAAAGACTTTATCAAACCCAATAAAATCCCCAGAGCATCATGGAGTACTATTTTTTTTTAAAGGTTTACAGTTCTTAGGATTGCCTTGTAAGGCTTGGTACAAGATTCAGAGACTTGCATAGACCATTTGATCTCTGCAAATAATACCTGGGAGAGTCAAGAAGAAGTCTGCAATCAAAGATATTCCTGAACTTAATCCCACTAAGTTTCAAGAAGAGACAAGTGGTAATGCTTCTGAAGAAAATCAAGGTGAGATTTCATTCGGCCCAGAGATGGATAATACATTATCTACGATTCTGCAAGTTGATTACAAGTAGCAGTGAAAATCACTGAGAGTTTGAAAGTCTGTGATTTGGATAAATCTGTAAAATTAGCAAGTTGATTACAAGTAGGAAAGCAATGTTACTCCTACAAGTTATTATCGATTTCCAATTATACCTTCTCTCTATCATTTTCTATTTGGCATATCTCTTTAAGGTAAATTTGCAAGTAACTAATTTTAAAGTAAAAATTCCAAAAATTCTTCAGACCTTCTTCCCAATTCAGACCTTGGGAATATAAGGCCATGAGATCTTCAGCCCATCAAATCTGCCCGCCATTCAATCATGAGCTGATCCATTTTCCCACTCAGCCCCACTGGCAGGCATTCTCAGTCTCATAATGTTCCTCAATAAATATAAAAATCTATTTCATGTTGAGTTTCCCTCTTCCGAATACTTTTTAATTTAAGATGTCAATCTTGGTGCCTCAGTGACTGGTTAAACTTGGATAATCAATTCTCAAGACCTGTGCTCCAGTTTTGGGCTACATGTTTATTTTATTAGCTCTGCTGGTGTGATATGCTCAGAAATATTAAGAACCAGACCAAAAGTGAACATAGGACATTTTTAGCTGTATCAGTAGCTCATCCAGTATGTTAAACGAGCCATCTGTTGTTCATACAGATACTATATATATAGGTGCAAGGTGACAAGACAATTTCTTGTCCTGAGACGTGGTCACATTGAAGCTGAATCTTTTTGTTAAGACTGCCTGGAGGAAGAAGGGAATATCTACAGTTCGATATCCCATCCATATGAATGAAACATCATTTGTTTAATACACTAGATGCAGTTATGAATTATAAATCAGATACTATTGGATTTACATTGGGTAAATTCAAGTTGATGTACCCCTTTGAGACAACCATTGTGCTGTTTACATTCTATTCACTGGGGTTCTATGACAGATTCAACTCGGTAATAGCATTTTGGGGCTCAGAAGATTTCAATTGAAATATGATGCATCAAACAACTAATTTTTGCATATGACATAAAAATAGACCCATCCCTGCCCCACTCCCATCCTCTCAGATTTGATGCAAAAGATTTCATTCCTCAACCAATGTCAGTACAACAAATGATCCAACTGTCACTGCACTCCAGTTGTTAGAGCCTTTGCTCTGCAGAACTTCACTGCTTAACAGTGCCAATTGGATGATCTGTTGTCCCGGTTGGGGGTGTGGGTGGTTCTCTTTTTACATCTTATCTCAAAGGATAATGTATATCCAAAATAAAATCACAAAACACTAGAAATCGTCAGTCAGCATTTGTGGAGAGAAACAGATATAACATTTCACATTAAGTTATCGAGAATTTGGGAAAAATGTCGATAAGGGAAAGGAGAGTATCTCTGATAACACTGGAGAACAAAGATTTTGCATCCTGAACACCTTTGGGTGTATTTTATGGATTTTAGGCTGTTAATCATGAAAATCACCTTAAAACTTGCCCATCACATAGTTTTTTTAGATATAACCAATTCTTGAGATATCCTGTCATATTTTAAGTCTACTTCAAGGATATAAACCATGTATGCTTGAAGGAGACTTAAAATGTCATTGAAAATTAATTTTCTGCATTCATACTTGGACGTCTTCCTGGCTGATCTTGGTGCAGTCAGTGATGAACTCGGTGAAAGGTTTCACCAGGACATTGCGACCATGGAAAAGCAGTATCAAGGCGACTGAAATCCATCAATACTGGGCGACTATTGTTGGACATTGAAACGAGAGGCATCAGATGCTGAGTACAAACGAAAATCAGTTGAACTGACACAATGTGTCGGTATCATAATGTGATTAAATTTGCCAATTTCAATAAAAAGTTCATTTAATGTTTCTCCAAATTCCTATGTGATACAGCAAATTTGAAACTATCTTTGTGTTCAGCTTTAATTTGTCTATCATCATCCCCTATCTTTTTTCAGGAAGCAAACCTTCTGAAAAAATTGTTGCTGACCCTAACCCTAACCCTAATTTGAGGCCATGGATGTTCTTGTGATAAGATGTTAATGAAACCTTCAGGATGATAAACCATCAAAAATCACACTCGAAAAATGCCATCTGGACATGATACCAGAATGCAAGGAGCACCAATAAACCCTTACCCAATATCTACAGCTTGTTGACTTGTGTTAATTATAATAATAATGGCTAGCACTGCGGGAGGGGGTAATGCAATCACAAATTTAACACAAAAGTGTACTGCAATTTAACACTGGCCAATAAAGAGGACAAACTATCTGCTGGATATAACTGGATCATTACTTCCTGAAGTCAAATGAATGAGCCATTTATATCGTTGTAACTCTAATTTTCCAATGTTACTGTAGCCTTCCAGAAACAAAGCATATTATACAGGGAAACAAACAAGGTCTATAACACAGGGTTACATTGGAGAGCATGTCCCAAAATGTAGGGATCCTTTAGAAAATGGGACCAGTCAAAAAAAGGAAACTATTAGACATGTGCTAACTTGGAAAATTAAGAGTTGAAGCAAAATCAAATGTAAATAAAGCGTAGACCATGTTTAGAGTTTTAAAGTACACAGATTTCAAGAGAATGGAAGCAGGACTGAAGTGACAAAGAACAAAAGCTCTATTGTTTTCAGGCCCATGACCCTGTGCTGCCCAAGTATGCTCAACCGGAGTGGCTGGTGATCTAACAGCATTGTGCTAACTGCCAAGCTAACCATGGCACCCTACTTCAAGAAATAGACAATAGATGAAGCATGGGGTATTTGAAGCATAGGGAAACTGTATTTCGTCCACAGAAAGTGTTTTATCCAATTAAAATGTTGGCAATGTGGATTTAAGTGCATATAGCTACAAATTCAGTCAGATGTGACAGATGTTAAATATAATATTTACTCTAGTTTAAGCAGTTATGTTTGTGAAATTTTGGCATATTTGCATGCAATAAAGAATTATCAAATGGAACATCATGAATATGAGCAATTAACTAATAAATTATAGTATTTCATTATTTAAATGAAGTAAAAAATTGAGACTTAATTAAAGGGATATCTTATAGCTTGATTCAACATTTATTTGGTTAGAGCATGAACCAGCTCCCACAATTCAGCGGCTCAACCAATGCCTCCCCTTTCAAAGGAGTCTGAGGAGTTTTGACTTGTTGTTGAATACTCTTCGACAGGTGCAGTGTGGAAAGTGCACTGACTGGAGGCACAAGGGCCTGGTTTAGAAACTTGAGTGCCTAGGAATGGAGAAGGTTGCAGAAAGTGACAAACTAGTCAAGTCCCTTGAAGACATCAGTATGAGGTTCTGCCTCAAGATTGTAAAGGATCCCATTTGTGCTGGCTGTATTCTCTTCTCGTTGGGACTTCCAGGTAGTAGGTGCAGAGCCTGAAGTCCACCATTCCTTGGTTCAAGAACAGATTTTTTTTCTCAGCTGCTGCCAGGCTCTTGAACCTTGCCATAATATCCTAACCATAAAACTACTCCAGGACCATTAACAACCTGACTGCACTAATGAAACAGCAGCTATGAATATTTACCTATCATTTTATACTTCCAATTATTTCTTTCTCTCATGGCACATTGTGTTCATTTAATTTATACCTGTTGTATCTTCATGTATTTTACTTTGGGTTTCATTTATGCTTTTTACACAGCCACTTTGTTTTGGGATATTTGCGGCTTTTTTATGGCTACACCTGCTGTGTAGAAAGCACCAACACAGAATGGTGGGGGGGGCGGTGTCATTCCAGTCCTGGCTCTTTTCTGACATCAGAGGTAGTAACAGCCCCAGGATCCTATCTGTGTATAAGGGGCAATTTGGCATTCCAGCTCCATGATGGGAAAGGATGTGTGTGTGTATACCATTCTTTTTGTATATTTGCCGGTAAACATTAAAAACGTGAATAAAACATAGGAATAATACCACTGTCCCACTCTCTCCTGGCTGCCTGCCGCCTACTCTCTGTTGCTGTGGGCCACTCGTGGAGAGGGGTGAGGGCAATCACAAAGTGTGGCTGGGTCCAGCACTGACCCAGCAAGGTATCATTCCCAGTACATCACTGATTTGACACCAGGTTTGCCAAATTGAGCTGCAGTTATACAGCAAAGGTAAAAGGCACAGTTGACCTGGGTGACAGTGAGTAGTTCAGTTGGGAATACCTGACCAGCAGCACTTGGGGTTTAGCCTATCTCGGATGTCCATACATGTTCCTATAAGTACAGAAGACTGAAATGAGTTGGAAATAAAATGAGCTGGTGGTGAAATAGTGATACTTCCTCTACGAGACTCAACATTTTATTAGGTGGGTGAAGCACTGATATGTTGCTGGGACGAGATTGAGAGATGATTCATGGTTTTGACAGAACAGATCTTTCAAAATAGGGTTGATCATTCATATATAAGATAAAAAGTATGTATCAAAGGGTATTGAATCTGGAACTCTACAGAAGGAGGGTGTGAATGCTCAGTTACTGAATGCATTCAAGATAGTGGCTGACAGACCTTCAGATATTGAAGGAGAGGAGATTTGTGTTAGAGAGTGGCATTGTGATAAATGTCCAACCCCCATGCTAATCCCACCACCCCACTCTCAGCAGTCTGCAGGTGTCTAGTTACCTTGTGCTATGAGCAAGCTGGTCTGTGGGTTTGTCCTCAGTTTGAACAGTCTGAAGCCCACTGCTCCACTCCCCCCCGACTGCCCACGATGATTAGTACGGGATTACTTCAGGTGGTATATGAGTGGAAAGGTTACTCATCTGAGTGCTACTGATACAATGTAACCCAGTACTACCTGTCACATGGTTGGGTGGTTGGCGACTAAACTGGGTCCCCCACCAGGCTTGCATGGTACGAAGGGTGGCTAGACACCCTGCAGGATTAAAAACAAGACCTGTCAAAGGGCGGAAGAACCCTCCCATAGGGTCAACGGCCATCTAGCAAACACGTGCCATGAAGCACGGAAAGGGCAGCCCTTGCATCGAAGCTGGGTCTGGCCATTCACTGCAACAGAACTTCTCCCAGCTGTCCTGGACCTAATTATGCCAATGGGTCTGGGAGGGGATGTCGAAAGGGAGGGTGTGGACCTCTGCAACCCCCTACACATCTAAATTCATTCACGCGCACACTGTTCCTGAGGAGTGGGATATCCATATCAAACCCCACAAACTGAAAGGAACCATCATTATCCCAAGGGATAGATAGCCAGAACTTCAGGTGGTATGTGAATAGAAAGAAAAAGTTTGAAAACCACGGTTTTAATTGTACCTAATTGACTCGTTACGTGCACGGTTCCAAAGGAAATGGGCCAATGACAATTTTTCTCAAGCAAAATATTTCTGTAACAATTGGGTCTAGAGCAGTGATTCTCAACCTTCCCTTCGCACTCACAGACCACCTTAAGTAAGACCCCCCCCCCCCATTTCAGCAGGGAATATTAAGAAAAATGTTTTTAGTGTATTACGGGGTAAGTCAGTGAATGGGTTCCTCCTGCTCCTCTTGCACTGCTAGGGGCTGCCGTGGTCGGCTTTCTCACTGGGAGTAGTGAGCAGTGGCAGTGGCTCTGGACTGATATGCACTGCTGCTGGCAGGGGCCACCATAGTTGACCTTCTCACCGGGGGATGGGGGGGTGGCATGAGTGGTGGCTCCGGAAACCACGGGCCACCCGAGGGAAGGTGGCCCATGAAGCTGAGGGCCCACTTCCTGCACAGCTGCCACATCTCCACAGGCTTCTTGAAACTGGGTGAGTAGCAGGTGACCTGCTCAATTACAAATTCGCATATATTACCCGGGGGAATTTTTGAGCCAATTTTTGGGGAAAATAAGTAGGTCTTATATCCTGTCAAACATGGTAATTATCTCTGTATATTGTACATATGCAAATGACAATAAACTTTCATCTCACCTCAAACAACACTGCTTATTTAAGCACCTTCCCAGATTGAGTCTGGAAACCTCCATAATGTTGCAACCCAGAGTGCAGTCTAATGACCACCTGAAGTTGCACCCAGAGAAGCAGCAAGCTGACAGAAACAATGAACCTTCTGTCATTAATTAAACATGTATGACCGAGAGTTAAATCATACATAGATGACATGCAAGGGCTTTGAGCTTTGTATTGTCCATATCAGGTTGTGCAGAATGTGGTGGAACACAGTAGTGCAGGTGTGACCTCACTAGACGATACAAGCTGGCCCACCTCCGACCCTGTAACTCCTCTCCGTAGATTCCCAATAAAGGCTGATAGACCTAGTCTTCTTCCTTCATACCATGCATGATGTTTCTGGATATTAAAGCCTTTAATCACTTGCTTTGTGTCTGCTTGTGGTTATTGATCACACCACACAGGCCTCTTGTAAAATCTCTAAATGTGCATTTGGATAACAGGGACTTCAGAAAACATTCGCAGACATAATCAGCTGCACATCCGCAACAGGTGCCTGCACTGTAAAATCCAAATGGCAACACATTGAGAATTAACACTTCCTGTTGAATGAGAATGTCCAAAGAAGATATCATGAAGTCTGTCGCTTCTCCAGCTCTGTTCAATTTTAGCTGATGAGAATTGAAAAAGAAACCATTTTGAGAAAATTGTAAACAAACATTCCTTACAAAAAAGTCGGAAGACTATGAGAATACAAAGCAGGGCTGAAGGTGTGTAAATTGGAAAAGACTACTTTGTATATCAAATGTACTTTGGTGGGGAAGAGAAAAATGGTTCCACTTTTTCTGTGGAGCTCAGCTCCTCTTTGTCCACTGGCAGAATATATTGGCAGCATTGATTCAAGGAGGTCCTGCCCTCAAACATCAACAATTCCTTTCTTTCACAGATATGCAGCTGACCAGTTAATTTCTTCCAGCAGTTCTCTGTTCTTTGCTTCAGATTCCAGCAATTGCAGTTTCTTGTGTCTCCATGTGGCCAGCACTCTTCCCTCCCAGCCTGCTTTAGACATCACTGTATTTCATGTGAAGTGCATTGAAGTAGTTGGAGGGTGAAATAGAGTAAATATTGCCTTGGGTATGAACCTATTTATCTGGATGCAGGTGATGCAAAGGGAACTTTCAAACATAAATAAACCATCTACAAGAAAACAACTGCAGGAGGAGCAAGGAAAGGAAACCACAGTCAAGTGACTTTGTCGAAAACACAAGAAAAATGACCAGTGTGCAAGGATGCCTGAGAAGAAGTCATTAAATTTAATTCCTGCTGCAATAAATTTCAGGGAGCATTTTCGATACTCATGGAAATTGTGTCATATTTATTGTGCTTTGAGGTCAAAATTGAAAAGAGCTCAATGGAATCGGCAGCCATTAGATACTTTCAAATGGTCAAACTTCAGATTGATTGTCAGAGTTCATACATGACATCACATATAATGCTAAGATTCTTTTTCCTGCAGGCGCGGCAGCATTTCTAATAATTGGTGGAGCAAAAATCTGTACTCAAGAAAAATACATGAACAAAAGAGAAAAATAAACACAAATAAAATGTAAACAAACTAGCTGTGCAATACAGAAAGTAAATATTCAATCAAAAATAATGTGCAAATCAAGAGGCCTTAAATGAGTCTCTAGCCCCTTTTCCTCTGGCACATGGTCCCAGGAGTTAACGGGAAATGAACTGGGGCAGGGTTCAGTGGAAAAACAGTCAACATGCCGGCATCAAATGACACCATTTCACATGGGGACTGATGGCCTCAACCCCTACTCAAATCCCTGGTGTCAGCTGACGCCGGTATGCTGATTAAACCAGTGGAAAAAGGACAGCAGAAAGTCACCCGTTCTCAGTTGAAGGTAGAATACTGCGATCCCCGGAGATGGGTGTGTTCAGTGGAAAAGCAGTTGTTGTCCCAGTTAATTGTGGCTCAGTGGTAATAGCAGAAACAACTTCCTATCCCAGGACATTGCACGGCCAATTAACTGGGATGCCAGTGGAATGGGGCTTCTGATTGAGTTTGTTGTTCAATAAGCTGATGGTGGAGAGAAACCAGCTGTTCCTGAACCTGGTATGAGATTGTGGCACCTATACCGGGTGATCCTTGATGATTGCTGCTGCTTTCCATGGCAACGTTCCCTGTAGATGTTCTTGATGGTGGGAAGAGTTTTGCCTGTAATGTTCTGGGCTGTACAGGGCTTTACACTCAGAGATATTGGTATATGGGACCATGATGCAGCTGGTCATCACACTTTCCACTACACCTGTAGAAATTTGCCAAGGTTTCCGAATCTCCACAAACTAATGAGGAAGTAGAGGCACTGACATGCTTTGTTCGCAATGACATTCATGTGCTGGGTTCAGGAAAGGTCCTCTGAGATAGTGATTCCCAATAATTTAAACTTCCTCACCCTTTGATGCTCCAATCAGCCTCGGATCGTACATTACTGGTTTTCCCTTCCTGAAGTCTACAACCACCTTCTTGGTTTTTCTGACATTGAGTACTACTGCACCATTCAGCCAAGTTTTCAATCTTCCTCGACGCTGACATATTATTCACGACTGTGGTATCTTCAGTGAATTTGTAGATGGTGTTATTGTCGTACTGAGCTACAGTCATAGGTGTAAAGCGAGTAGAGCAGGGGGCTAATGTACTGATGGAGATTGTGGAGGAAATGTTCTTACCTTGATCTTAACAAGATGATGGAATCCTAGGGCTTTCCCATTAGACCCACTGCACCTCCCACACAATTTGAAAGGATGGCATACTTCATCCTTAACAATGGAGAAGATTAGAATGCATTGGATCTTAGCAACAACTATCCCCAATTCATTGAAACCTCAGCATATCAACTACAATACCTTAGAGTGAGGCTTCATATTTTCCCATGAATTGTGAGTCTAATTCAACTGGGGTTTGTACTGTTCCATTCAGTAAAAATTCTCCTTTAAACACACAATGCTTCGTGCAAATCTTGTTTAAGTTTCATGCAAGCACAAAATGCAGCTGTGCTGAAACATTTCTTCATGATCTTGATTGGAGAACAAAGTGAAGTCTGAACACTGTAATTAGATTAAAAAGCACAGGAATACTGTAGGAACTCAACAGGTCTCTCACCATCCATAGGAGGTAAGGATATTTTGGGCCTGTATAGAAAGGCTGGGGAGAAGGGAAGAAAGGCCAGGATGATAATTGGACCTGGACAGGAGATGAAAGATGAGAACTGATCAGGGGAGGTGGTGGTGCTGTGAATACATAGCTGGAGCAAAGGAGAAATAGGGATGGAGGAGGGAAGAGATAGATGGGTTTAAAGGAAACCAGAGAAGTCAATGTTAATGGCCAGATTGAATATGTGGTGTTGTTCCTCCAATTTTAGGATTGTCTCAGACAGCCAGTTGTCTCCCCAGTTCTCACCACATTGTCCCTTTCTCCCATAATCCTTGCATCACCTTCCCACCATCAGCCACTCCCATGCCCCATATCATTCTTCACCCAGTTTTACCCTAATTTCCTTTCTTACTCTTGATCTGGGTAAAAGATCAAAGAATTAGTCAAATTCCCAAAGTTTGGTCCAGGACAATTTTTTTTTGGCTTTAAACCATTAATGTGTGTTTTCCTAATATAATTTGTGAAACAGAAGAAGAATTATATCTTCAATGATAATTAACAGGACAATTTTGTTCATTTCCCCATATAACCCCAAGCTGGTTTGCTGTTTGTATTGACATTTCACTGGTTTTGGCTGTTCTCAACATGTAAAACATCTGATGGGATTACATGCCAAGTGCTTTTGTCCACAGGAGAGATTGCTCATGGATAAATGGATGCTGCAATATGGGAGGGGTGGAAGAGAGGTCATGGTGCGTTAGAAGGACCTGGGCTGGATGTCAAAGGAAAATGCCAGCAGGAGGTCACAATTGTTATGGAGAACCTCCTGGGATCTTGCCAAATACTCCTGGCAAAAGGTAGGCAGGGGTCCTGTGTCGGAGTTTCTGAATGCCTCCAATTTGGGGGATGCCTGCAAGGTAGGAGAATGCTAGTGCTGTTCTGCTTGACCATTTAAGCCAGTGGTTCTCAACCTTTTTTTTCACTTGCATACCACCTTAAGTAATCCCTTACTAACCTCAGCACACCTATGGCATCCTATGCTGTAGGTGCACTGTGGTTAGTAAGGGATTATTTAAGGTGGGTTGTGAGTGGAACATAAAAGGCTGGGAACCACTGCTTTAGGCTGAAGGGGGAATAGTTAAAGTCTCTTTTCCTTGAGTATGGAGTTCAGGTGAACTTCCCAATGCAGCAAACGATGACGTGTGGCAGAGATTAACAGCAACTGCATGGAATATCCTAGGACTCTGACCTCTGTTGCCAAGGCAATCCAGCCACAAGGAGTCACAGAACAAATGAAATAGCTTGAGGGTGGGTTCACTAAACAGCATGGCTCAGAGGTAAAGCCTTTGGAAAATCTGCTTGTTCACTGGGGAAAAGAAAGAGCTGTCATCTTTCTGATCAGTGAGGATAAGAAAAAACAATCTCTGAAAGCACAATTTTGATTGTTGCACAACTGTTTTACGTTGAAAGGAACTAAGTTGGTAGAAATAAAATCTGACTGAAAAATGAGAGACAAGCTGGCCAATGAGTTTTACGCCACTTGGAAATGCACACACAACAGCTTTCGTTTAGCTTAATCAAATGAATGTTTAGCCCAGGGTCATTCTTCACACAAGCAGGATATCTCACTGCCAAACGTAACAGATAGATGGTCCTTTGAGAACATTTAAAGAAAAGTAAGCTACCTCCTGCACTCAAATCAAAATGAGAACCCTGAATAGCAATAGGATTTTATATTTACAAAATAGCCCAGAGAGAGGTCAAATTAAAAAAATACATTGAACAAAATTAATCAGGGACAGTAGAGGGCTTACTTGGAAGGGAAAAGACCCAAGTTATTGAAGGATGCATGTGCATTACCCATGGGTTCTACTGGGGGCTGTAATGATGTATAGATATTTGTCCCCTCCCAAGCTAATACCCCCAGCATCAAACCCCAACTTAGTTATGTTGGGCAGGGCACACTGATTGAATCCCAACACTTTTAGTTTTCTTTCATGGAAAGAAGTTGACTGACAGAAGAGGTAAAGCTTCAGGGAAGTGATCAACACTTCCTTAATGAAAGGCAACATTCCCACCAACTCCTGGAAATCTCTGGCCTATGACTGTTCAATGCGGAGAAAAAGCATTCAGGATGGTGTCAACGAGGGCACAGAAATTCTGCCATAAGCAACATTAAAAGCACACCACATCACAAACTATTTGCCTACTTGTGGATCAGCCGGAGATTCTCACATTGACCTCATTAGCTGCTCTAGAAAACTGGAGAGGCTGCATCTGGAGTCCAAGGGATGATTTAGGAAGGACACATGTCCTATGGAAGTTCTTACAACATCTATGTCACCAGAACATCAAAAGCCTCGAACCTGAGACCAGCTGAAACAGGAGAAGAGCTATCTGCAGTCTTTAATCAATGTTCCAGCTATTGAAATATCCTGGCATTTCTTAGAATATTTGAAAAATTACATAGGTTTGAACAATAATAATTCAGCTAGACACTCTAGATGGAAAATAAACTCAATGGGTTGTCATGACAAAATTTAGTTCAGCGTTTTAATCTTTTAAGGAAGTTACAATGTTTCCATTTTGAGTATAAATATTAAAATCAGTTTATTTAGAAAATTAAAGAGATTCTGGTTGAACATGTTCAAAATTAATAGGTTTCAGTGGGTGAAAAGAAAAGGATGATTTCTAATTGGGAAACAAAGGTCAAAGAAGTAGAAAGGGTCAGTATCAAATAATGTTTTCACAAACAGCATGAATAGCACAAGTCGTGACTGAAACAGATTCAATCATGGCGTATCAGTGGGAATTAAATAACATTTGAAGAAGAAAGGTTTTCAAAGCTGAAGAGGAAAACAAGAGAGCAGGATTAACGGAGATAACTCTGTCATGGATTCTGTGCTGAATGACCTCTTTTGAACTATATTCACTAGTTTCAGGCATTTATTCAAATTTTGTTTTTATAACACTAATCTTACATGAATAAAAGAAATTGGTAGTGTTCAGTAGATTAAAGCACAACAGATTAGAAAGACCACAATATGTCCTTACAGCAATCTCTGAGTAATAAAACATCAGTTAAATGAAGATTAGGAACATCTCAAATTGTTAAAGCATCACAAAACCAGGTTAGCTTATTCAGAGGATTTATTCAATAAATGATGTGCCAGCCACAGTTTTAAGAATTTTAAGAAGAAATCAAACATATATAACGTTGCTTCACCTTGTGTACTTTTGGGCATTGCAAAATCCTATGCTTCTGGTTTTATTTCTATGCAATTTTTGGTAAAACTAAGGAGAATAGTGCTTAGTAATTCCATGGCTCTTGCAGATTCCTTGGGGGGCCTCAAGTCTGAGCTCAAGCTTTGGCTATCAATCAGTACGGCCTCCAATAATCAGCCTAGATTCCATCAATCAAACACAACTACACAGGGAAATTCCCACTGTTTCTCGTCTTGTACAAATGAAGAAAGAAAAACTCAATTGGCGTTGGCGTCAGTGGTCACCAGCTGAAAAACATGTGATGGTTTTCATGTGCTAGCCTGTGATTGTCAGCAGCTATTACCAAATACAAGGAGGCAGAAGAAAGAGAGATGTTGGTGACAGTGGACTAATGCTTGATGCAGTGTCAAGTCAATCTAACTTAAATGGAAGATGCACTCTTCAGAGCCATGCACTACACTTAACCAAATTAATCACTACCCTACAACAGAAATTATTAAGATAATGCAATTAAATATAATAAATCACTTACTTTATTTAAGGCAGAGATTGACAGGTACTTGATTAGTCAGGACATCAAGGGTTATGGGAAAAAATCTGGGGAGAGGGGCTGAATGGGTGGATGGATCAGCTCATGATTAGAATCGCAGGGCAGACTCGATGGGACAATGGGCCCTATTTCTGCTCCTATATCTTGTGATCTTGCAATTTTCCCCCATCAAATTCAATGGAGTCTCCAATCTATATAAAGCGATATAAAAGGATAGGATGGAATGTCACAGCCTTTTTCCTCGGGTAGGAAAGTCTAAAACTAGAGGATACAGATTTAATTTGTGAGAGGACAATTGAGAGGGGAGCTGAAGGACACCTTTTCTCTCACTGAGTATGAAGCTGCCAGAGGAAGTGGTAGAAGCAGGCACATTTACAACATTTAAAATAAATTTTAATAGGAACATGGATAGACAGGATTTGGAAAGATAGGGGCTAAAGGCAAGTAAATCTGATGAGCTCAAGCAGGCATGGTCTTGCATGGAAAAGCCTTTTTCCCTGCTGCGTAAATCTTTCAATCTATGCCATTATTTTGACAAATGATCTGAGAGGCAGATTCCCCATTATAATGCTGGTTAGCCCAGACAAGACGAGAACAGAACCATCAACATGATACAGGCTTACAATGGATCCACATAGGTCTGGGATTTACTTAATTCAGAGAGGTTGAGCACCTGTAGTTTATTTCAGAACCATCAAAAACAACAGCCTTAATTCAGCTCAATGTATCTCAACAAATCTTATAAATAAAGTATACCTATGGGGAAAATCAAGACACATCTAACTGACTAAGAGCACAATATCAATATTGCACAGGTAACTAATCCAAAAAATTAGAGGTAGCCTGAGTTATTATTCAAAATCCAATGTGAAGGTTCTTGACCTCAAGAGTCCCATCAAAAGCTTCAGAATTCTACTGAGCCTGGTTGATCATCTCCGAATAGACTGCACTCAGATTGTTTTTTGGTGAGGCAGCATTTGGGAGAGTATCAAGAACCTCGATAAGATAAAGCTTCAGTTGCTCAGATTGTGGACTGATCATCTTAGATGGCCCTTTAGACACTATTCTGATCGACGCTGACACAATAATTGCTGCTCGTCATCACATGGTTACTGTGCCTGAGTAAATATTGACCATTGTTTCTCTGCTTGGTCATATAATGACCAAATTACAGGCATCAGACACGGTTCTTGCATTTGCTCATCCGATAATGATTCGGTTCTGGTGCAGACTGACAAGAACAGTTAGTGGTTTTAGTGAACAGGCACATCTTTAAACTCTTATAAATGGGAAGGATCAAGGATCAAACTGATATCTCCCAAAAATCCAAGATGAGTGAAACCCTTATTCGTCAAATCTGGTCTTGCATCCTAAATGAAACAGTTGTCCAAGCTCTACTTTATGTTGCCTAACTTGCATCAAGTCCCAGTTTGATTTTACATCTTTTTTCCTAATTGTTTTTGTCTTGACTCTACCACTCCACACTACCCAACCTAATGAGGAGCTTGTGCTCCTCTCATTCCACAACTAGCACTTCAATAACTTTACTTAACTACTTGTGGCTGGATTCTTGGGTTTTGAGGCCCCATACCCTCCAGTTCTTTCTCCCAACCCATTTCCATGTTACATCTTCTTCCTCCTCCTTGGGATTGAGGATGACTTGCTTCTTCTTGGGTTTGGTGGAATCGGAGGAGGCGGCAGAAGGCAATATGGAGGGTGTGATGTGGTGCATTTCTCCTGCCAGTTACGCAGAACATTTGAGTGCTCCTGATGCATGGGGACGAGGTTCTTGATACTCTCCCAAATGCTTCTTCTCCACTCTGAGTGGTTTTTGGCCCTCGATTCCACGGTGTCAGCGGGCGTGTTGCACTTACCTCACATACATCAGTCTACTATTCATTGACTACAGCTCAGCTTTTAACACCTTCCTACCCTCGGCGCTCGTCAACAAGTTTCAAACCCTGGGCCTCTGTACCCCACTTTGCAACTGGATCCTTGGCTTTCTCATTGGATGTTTCCTCCTCACTGACTATCACCACAGGCGCACTTCAAGGATGTAAGCTTAGCCCACCGCTCTACTCATACGTATTCCTTTCTTAGTTTGTCCTTCCAAAATGCAACTCCTCACACTTGTCTGCATTAAATTCCATCTGCCATTTATCAGCTCATTTTGAAAACCTTTGCTGTCCACATCACCTCCAATCTTAGGGTCCTCTTCAAACTTGCTGATTCAATTTAACACATTATCATCCAGATCATTGATATAGATGACAAACAATGAGTCAAAGGCCTTACTAAAGTTCATGTAGACAACATCAACAACCTTTCCTTTGTCTACTTTCCCGGTAACTGCCTCAAAAAAACTGTATAGGATTGGTAAAACACCATCTACCACGCATAAAGCCATGTTGTCTATCCCTAATCAGTCCCTGGCTATCCAAATAATTGTATATCCGATATCTAATTTACCTACTATTAATGACAGGCTCACCAGATTGTAATTTCCAGTGTAACTTTTGGAGCCTTTTTTAAACAACGGAACAATGTGAGCTACCCTCCAAACCTCCAGCACCGCACCCATGGCTAAGGACATTTTAAATATTTCTGTCAGAGCCCCTGCAATTTCTACACTAGCCTCCCTCAAGGTCCGAGGGAATATCTTGTCAGGCCCTGGGAATATATCCACCCTCATTAGATTTAAGACAGGAAGCAGTTTCTCCTCTTTAATCTATAAAGGTTCCATGAAGTCACTGTTTGTTTTCGTTACTTCCCATGACTCTGTGCCAGAGTGAATACTGAGGGGAAAAAACATTTAAGATCTCCCCCATCTCTTTTGGTTCCATGCAGAGCCGACCACTCTGATCTTCAAGGGGACCAATTCTGTCCCTTACTATCCTTTTGCTTTTAATATATCGGTAACCATTAGGATTTTCCTTCATGTTGTCTGCCTCATGTCTTCCTTTAGCTTTCCTGATTTCTTTATTGAGCGTTTACTTGCATTTTTTTAATACTCCTCAAGTACCTCATTAGCTCCAGGTTGCCTCTACCTGTTATACATCTCTCTCTTCTTCCAAACCAGATCCTCAATATCCCTCGAAAACCAAGGTTCCCTATGCCTGCTAACCTTACCCTTGATCCTGACAGGAACATACAGACTCTGTACTCTCAAAATTTCATCTTTGAAGGTCCTCCACTTACCTTGCACAACCTTGCCGGAAAACAACTTATCCCAATTCTAGATCCCTCTAAGGATCTGTCCTGGGGCTATCATATTGATACAATCGTGAAGAAGGCTCTGCCAGCAGCTATACTTTGTGAGGAGTTTGAGATTTGATATCTCACCAAAGATTCTTGCAAATTTCTACAGGTGTACTATCGAAAGCATTCTGACTGTCAATGTGCTACAACTAATCAGAATCCTTTCCAATGCAGAGGACTGGAAAAAAAAACTATTGAGAGTTGTGAACTTGACAAGTTCCATCATGGGCATTAGCCTTCACTCCATTGAGCACATTGACAAGGGCTTGTGTCTTAAAAAAGTAGCTTCTATCCTCAAGGACCCTCACCACCCAGCCCGTGCCCTCTTCACTGTGCTACCATTGGGAAGGAGGTACAGGAGCCTGAAGACGATCACCCAATAATACAAAGATAGCTTCTTCTCCTCTACCACTGATTCTCAACTCAAGTAACCCCTTACTAACCACAGAGCACCTGAGACATCCTATGCACTAATTTATTTATTTTTAAATGTCATTTATAGCAACACTTACACTGCAACGCTGATGTAAATCAACAAATTGCTTGACATGTTCATGACAATAAATTCTGATTCTGATTCTTCTTCAAGGAAGCTTTGAGCGTGTCCTGTGAAATGATTCCCCCCTTCCAACTACTCTTCCTTTCACAAAGCTCAGAAAAGAATGTCGGTTCTGAGATCATGAAAATGAGGTAGCTTGCCCATTGTAGATGATCCAGGGCCTCAGTGGCACACCAACGCCTTCAAGTTCAAGTTCGTTTATTGTCCTATGTACCAAGGTTCCCACTATCTCTGCCTCATTGTCAATGATGCAAACAAATGAGGGAGCTCCACCCCTCTTCTGGATGTCTATGTCCAGGAGGTATCCTGGAAGGTCAGCAAAAGGAGCCCAAACAATAGTTTGGTTTGAAAGGCAGGGATAAGAACATAGATAGGAGCAGGAGTCGGCCATCCAGCCCATTAAGCCTGCTCTGCCAAACCATGAGATCATGGCTGATCCGATGATCAGCTCATCTCCACCTATCTCCCTTTTCCCCATGTCTCAATTCTCCTACTATGTAAAAATCTATCCAAATTTGTCAAATACATTAACAGAGGTAGCTCCCAATGGGCATTGAATCCCACAGATTCCTCCTACACCCCGATTCTTGAGGCTATGTCCCCTAGCTCTCCCACTACTGGAAACAATTTACCTTCCTCAATCTTTCACAATTTTCTACATTTCTATAAGGTCCTGTCTAATTCTTCTAAAGTGACTGAATCTCTCCTCATTTGGCTACCCCCTGCATCTCTGGAATGAGAGTTTCAACAGCAGTTGAACAGAGACAGGGCAAAGTCAGGCAGTGCTACAGAGGTGATGGTTCAGTCAAAGATGGTCACAGGGCAGAGAAAGGAAAGGAACAGAGCTGCTCACAATAAAATCATATTTTTTCACACAGTAATAATACTAATTCTACTGCTTCACCTCCTGGTGAAGACATCTGCAAAGTTTTGATGGCTGTGACTCACTGCAGCCTCCAGTGATTTAATTCCTTACATTTATTTGCAGACATCATTTAATAGGATTGGCAGGTAAAAAATAATTCACACACTTAATGGATTCTGAATTTCCCTTTCAAAACTTCAGATTTAACAGCAGATCAATGAGCTCTCAGAATTGAAAAGGTGAGCTGTTTGTCAGAGAAGGATCGATCTTCAGATCAATCTGCCAATTATCACTGAACCTGGTTATGTTAACGGAAAATATAGGATAATAGGAAGGACTGGTAGTGAGAATCTTGGGAATATACTTCCATTTGATTAAGCAGAACTGTCTGTATCGATTTATATTCTTTAAATATAAATGCTTCATGAGTATAGTGCTCTTAAAATGTCTGACCCAGCAGAACCACGAATGAAATGTTGGGAACACGTACGAGATTGAAGAGGTATTGGAATCTTTATGACTGTGAGCTACATCGCTTCTGCATAAACAGTTCTGGAATTTCCTGTCAGCTAACGGCTGATGGTCTGCATTAATATTCCTTACTGGGGTAATGAGCTGGTGCTGAGGTGATAGGTTAAGGGATGGTGAGCTGCATGTTTAGATTTATGTATGAAATAATTTTTGATGAAATTGCCACAAGTGAAAATGATGGGAAAATGCAGAGAGGATGAAGAATAGATGAAAGAGAAACAGAAGGAGGCAGAGTCATCTTCTGTCTGGGCACCCTCCAACCAGATGGCATTGACATTGATTTCTCCAGTTTCTGTTGGCCCCAGACACCCACACCCTGTCTCTCTTCCCCCATCCCTATGTCTCCTTTCCTCTATCTGCCTCTCTCCTGCCCCCTTCCCTCCAACTCCATTTCTCCCTCCTCCCATCAATTCTCACCTTTCCCCTCCAATCTTCCTATCCATGTCGATGTTGCCTTTTGTCTTTGGCTGGTGCTCCTGCCCCTGCCTTTTCTTCCCTCCTCCCCCAGCCTTTTCATTCAGGTGCCTGGCTTTTTCATACCCTGACAAAAGGCTCAGACCCAAACTGTTAGTTATTCCCAATGGACGCTGTGAGACCTGCCGAGCCCCTCCAGCACTTTTGTGTTTTTACTTTAAACAGAAGGAGGCCACTGGGGTCTCCGCAATTCAGTAAATATTAAGCCTGGTCTTTTCTCAATACCACAATCACAAACTAACCATATCTTATAACTCCCTCCATGTTCAAAATGTTATAATTCCTCAACTAAAAGAGATTCAATGGCTGAAACTCCGCTGTTCTCTTTGACAGCGAATTGCAAAGATTTGCTCTTTTCTGGATGGAAAAAAAAGTTTTCTCAATTCAGATCTGAATGAACAACTCGAATTCGATCGGGTTCCTGGACATCCCAATTAGGTGAATCATCATCGATGAATTTACCTTGACAAATACTGGAAGAAGTTTTCATGTTTCAATGAGATTGTTATTCTTTCTTCCAAACTTTAGACAACATACGCTGAGCCTGATCAATCAATTTTAATAGGACAAATCCCCTATCGCAGGAATTAATCTGGTGAATCTTTGCTTCTCTCCCTCCTGTGCAACTATATCCTTCCTTTGGTACAGAGATATCTTCAATATTTCACTCCAGCAGGACGTGGTACCCACTTGTTTCAAACAGGCATCAATCTTGCCAGGGCCCCAAGACTGCAGTACTTGCCTTAATGACTATTGACCAGCATCATCAACAGTGATGAAGTGTTTTGAAAGGCTGGTGATGAAACACATCAGCTCCTGTCTGAGCAGTGACATGGATACATTTAATTTCACCTATGGTAGCAACAGGTCTACGGCAGATGCCATCTCATTGGCTCTACACAAAGCTCTGGAACACCTGGACAGTAAAGATGCATACATCAGGATGCTCTTTATCAACTACAGTTCAGCATTTAACCCATCATCCCTTCAAAACTGATCAGCAAACTCCAAGACCTGGAAGTTAACACCCCTCCAGTGAAGACTGGTAAGAACTTCTCCACAAGCTCCATCAGTACTGGAACACAAGACTGTGTTCTTAACCCCCTGCTCTACTCACTTTATGTGTGACTCGGTACAATAACACCATTGACAAATTTGCTGATGATACCATGGAGGTGGGTTGTATAAAGGAAGGGGATGAGTCAGCTTACAGGATAGAGATTGAAAACTTGGCTGAATGGTGCAACCAACAACAACCTCGCACCCAATGTAACCAAAACTAAGGAGCTGATTGTTGATTTGAGGAAGGGAATGCCAGATGTTTACAATCCAGTGATCATTGGGGGATCAGAGGTGAAAAGGGTGAGCAAATTAAGTTCTTGGGGTTCATTATCTTGGAGGATCTTTCCTGGACCCAACACACCAATGGTATTATGAAGAAAGCACGTCAGTGCCTCTATTTCCTCAGGACTTTGTGGGGGTTTGGTATGACACTAGAAAGCCTGGAAAATTTCTACAGAGGTGTGGTGGAAATTGTGCTGACTGGTTGCATCATGGTCTGCTATGGGAATACCAATATCCCTGAGCATAAAGTTCTACAAAAGGTAATGGACACAGCCCAGGACATCACAAGTAAAACCCTCCCCATTATTGAGAATGTCTACAGGGAATGCTGCCAATGGAGGCCAGCAGCAATCATCAAGGATCCACACCACTCAGCACACGCCCTGTTCTCGCTGCTGCCATCAGGAAAGAGGTATCGGTGCCACAAGACTCACACCCCCACGTTCAGGAACAGCTGCTCCCCCTCCACCATCAGACTCCTCAATGACAAACTCAATCAATTTAAGGACTCTGACTTGTGCACTTTGTTGATTTTCTTTTTTTTTATTCCCTCTGTCTTGCACAGTTTGTTTACATTTGTTCTCTCTTTACAGTTCTTTATTTGTTTACATGCATACATTGTGTACATTTTTTCACTACAATTAGTGGTAATTCTGCCTCACCTGCAAGTAAAAAGAATCTCAGGATTGTATGTGATGTCATGTATGTACACTGACAATAAATCTGAAATCTGAGACTAGATCCAGGTGCAATATTCAGCCTCCTCATCCTCCATAATGTATCTGAAGATATCTTTAACCCAAGTCACCTCACACTAATGAGTAACATTTTGTTTATTTACATGATTTTCCTTTGTACTTACATATTAATTTTCAGTAATTCATAAACAAGAACATCCAGGCCCCTTGGAACACTAACTGCTTTTCATTTCTCACCATTTAAAAAATATCCTAGTTTTTCTAGTTTCACATTTCTCCCCGGATCTTCCATCTTCCATGCCTTTAATCTAAAATCTTGCAGCTTCTCCTGATCCTTCTCAAGATCCACACTACCATCTCACATCATATCATCCAGCAAGCTTGGATACATTATACTTTCTCCAATTCATTGACCTATTCTGTGAACAGTTGGGGGCTAGCACTGATCGCTGGTTACAGTCTCCTATCCCCAAAAATTCCACTTCTTATTCTCCACTTTATATGAACCAATCCTCATTTTGCAACTGTATGTTTACCCCCACCCCATCCTGTCTCATTGTTCTTCATGATTGTACTTCATGGCACTTTGTTAAAGAGCTTCTGAAGACTAAAATCTAAGGATCCATTGATTCCTCCTTCTCTATTCTGTTAATCAGAACCACGTGATTAATCAAACACAATTTTCCGTTTATTAATCCATGATGGCTGGACTCTGCCATAAGTGCCCAGCTACTTTCTAATAGAATTTCGTTATTTCCCCCATCATTGATGCAGACCCACTTGGTCTGGATTCCCCTCTTTTCTTATTCCTGTTTTTGTTGAATAATGTGACCACATCTAACCTACTAGAACCTTTCTAGAATCCATGGAACTCTGGAAAATGCTAGCCAGCACACTGTCTCCATGGTCCTGACCAGTAATCATGTCCTGGGTGTTTATTCATTTTTAGTTCCATTTATTTCGCCACTGTTTCCGGGCGTGTTCTATGGTCTTCTTCCATGAATGAAGAATGTTTCAGATAATTGCCTCCTATTTCTTTGCTCCTCAGTACATTTTCATTCTGCTAAATTTTCCTTTTGTGTGTCATTAAAAACTACGGGAATTTCTTTATCCCATTTACTTTCTCTTCCTTTTTTTCTCTTTCCTTATCCATTAATGCTCCTTTGTTGAATTCTGATCATTCCCCCCTTCTCAGATAGACTGCAACATTATAAATATTTTCTTTTGATGTTGTACTATTTCTAATTTTCTTGTTACCATGTTTCAATAGCATTTCCCATTGGAATTTAATGCTTTAAATTAATATATATTTGATAAGACCTATTAATTATTTCTATGGTAGACAATGCTTGTTTATTGTCAACCCTTTTAATGTAGCTTGTAACCTATACCTTGTATCTTTGGTGTTTGTATTTTTAGATTCATGAACCAGATTTCAGATTGAACTAGTTCACTTTCAGAATCAGAATTTATTGCTACGAACAAGTCATAAAATTCAGTGTTTTGCGGCAGCGTCGCATCGCAAACATTCATATTATAACCATCTTACAACATTACTATAAAAAAAACAATAGAGCACAAAAAGTAAGTCAGTGTCTTTGGCTCTTTGATCATTCAGGAATCTGATGGCAGCGGGGAGGAACTGTCCTTGTGCCGCTGAGTGCTCGTCTTTAGGCTCCTGTACCTTTTTCCTGATGGTAGCAGAGTGAAGAGGGCATGGCCTGGGTAGTAGGGTCTTTGAGGATAGAGTCTGCTTTTTTAAGACACCGCCTCATGTAGATGTCCTCAATGGAGTGAAGTCTGTGATGTCGCAGGCCGAGTTAACAACCCTCTGGAGTTTATTCTTGTCCTGAGATTTGGCGCCTCCATACCAAACAGTGATGGAACCAGCCAGAATGCTCTTCAGAGTACACCTGAAGAGAAGTTTCAGAAAGTCTTCAGTGACTTATTGTCTCCTCAGACACCTCACAAAGTATAGCCGCTGGTGAGCCTTCTTTGTGATTGTATCAACGTGGAGGCTCCAGGAAAGATCCTCAGAGATGTTGACACCCAGGAATTTGAAGTTCTTGACCCTTTCCACTACTGAGCCCTCGATGATGGCTGGGTCATATTCTATCTTATTTTAATCCCTCTTCCCTACCACATTATTAGTCAATGCTTTCCTACTAGCATGTTTCCACTTTAGATTCCAACATTCTGATGTCGAAAATGAACTCTTATACATTCTCTAGCATCCAGAGACGATTATGTGAAACCTGTAAGGCCATGCATCAGCACTTCCGCCATGTAGATGAGTAAAATTTGCAGTCACAAAGAGATTTTCCACATTGCTTCTGGGTAAGGGTGGGGGGGGGGGGTGTTTAATAATTGATCCTAATGCCATCCAGTTGGAGGGAGCCCAGATGGAAGCTGAGGTGTTGTCACTCCAATTTGCAGGTAGCCTCAGGCTGGCAGTGCATGAGATCATGGACAGACATGTCAACAAGGAAATGGAATAGGGAACTGAAAAGTGAGGCCAATGGGAGATCCATGCTATTGCTGCAGACAGATCTGAGGTGCTCAAAGTGATGTCCCAGACTGCACCCAGTCTCTCTGATGAATGGAAGACCACAATGGGATTTTCACAAGTGAAATATTGCTTCACTTTGTTAAGGATTTGCACTTCAGGTATTTGTTGTGGTACCACTGCTGACTTTTAACAAAGAATTCACTCAAACGTGTCATCTTTGGGGTTTCCATCTCTATTAGACGTGCATCTAGTCTTGTGGTGGCACTGGAAGTCTGAGAGGAATCCCTCTATTTCACAATGGATGAAGGACATCCGTTTGTTTATTAAACTGGAGAAATTCTAATACACGCTAAAAGGATCAACTGGAATTTTTTTCATAAATTGCAACCCTTTATACAATAGTTCTCTGTACTAATGGAGTAAATGCCTTGGTGTATGATGTATGCACTAGTATAATTGGTAATATACCAAAGATACTGTCAGCCAAGTGTCCAAAGTGGTTAGAGAGTGGGGGATCCAGGTGTGTATCTGGGGGTATATGTGAATATCTATGTACTATATATGTATGTGGGTTTTTCTATAAAAAAAAGGGAATGATGTACATCTGTATAAGGCGAACTAAGTTGTTTTGATGGCCAATTTATATGAAAAAAAAACTTCTGCCAACAAGTATTTATAAAATAAAATCTAAATATCCACGAACCTAGAGGTTTGTAGGTTGAGATATTTATTTGTATATGGCAATTAACTGCACAAAGAACAGAACCTCTCCTGGTCCCTTAACACCAGCTCCAGAGCCAAGAAAGCCCAGCAGGGCCTCGACTTCCATCAAAGGCTGAGGAAAGTTAATCTCCCACCCTCCATCCTCACTACATTCTACAGAGGATGTATCTGGCATCCTGTGCAACTGCATCACTGCTTGGTGACGTGCAGTAAATAACTCGAGAGGCAGAGACCGAGTCACTGTTCTACAGGCTTTTATTCACATTGGACAGGGAGCTCATCTCATGTCATGACCCGGGCTTTTTGGGGAAGGGTCAAGATATTAGAGGCTTTATACAATGTCAAAGAGGGAGAGGCCACAGATACAGTCACAGAACGGGGCAGAACCAGGTAATCAGGGATATAACAGTTCACCTCATTTGGTTTGGAAGCTGTACCACCTCAGAGAGCAAGACCCTGTAGGGATAGAGAAGTCAGCAGAAAAGATTATTGGGGCTTTCTTCCTACCATGAGGGACATCTACAACCATCGATGCAGGCAAAAGGCAATAAACATTGTGAAGGACTCCACACACTCCTCATGTTCTCCCTTCTGCCATTTGGTAAGAGGTACCGTAGCACTCAGGCCCTTATGTCCAAATTGTGCAACAGTTTTTCCCAGAACATAGGTGGATAGTGAATTGTGAACTTTTACTGTAAATGTCTTAGTATTTTAATATTACAATGTGTTTAACTTCTATTCTAACATATTTATGTAAATATGCTCCGTGGTCCTGGAGAAACGCTAGCTCATCTTCACTGTGTGAGCATGGGATGAATGATAAATTAAGGTGACTTGACTTGAAATGAGATCAATTAAGTTTGAAAGAAGTGTTTTTAATCTATTAAAAAACACTTGAACCTGCCAATACTCTCACATGTTCTTGTAGAACAAAGGATGGCCAGCAGCCTGGAACTTCAAACAAAAGGGAGTCGTCTATTTTTCACCCAGGATAATCCTGAAAATGAAATGGAAGCAAAATAAGTTAACAGAGTCTTTGGGGACCACACTATGTCAGCCATTATTCTGGAGGAAGGTAGGGGCTTATGTCAGTGACCCCAACAAACAGACGGTAAACAAAGTTTAGTGAGAAATAAGATAAGGGAAACCTCATTGGGGCAGGCAGCATCTGTCGTGAAATGATAAATGCTTCAAATTTGCAAGCCTTCAACAGATCTTAGTTTTATTTAGAGCTTGCTTCAAGAGAGGAAGAAGCAAACAATAGGAAAGGAACTGCAGTGATTTTGTCCAAAACAGGAATGAATTTGGCAGACAATTGCAGAAAGAAGACAATTGTTTTGTGCGGACAACATTCTGTGTTTGAATCTCTGTGGCTCAGAGAACATCCCTGACATCATACACAACCCTGAGATTCCTTTTCCTGTGGGCCAGGAATGACCACTTATTGGTAGTGCAAAAAAAAATGTACACAATGTACACATATAAACAAATTAATGAAAACAACTGACTGTGTAATACAGAGGAGAAAAATCAATAAAGTGCAGAAGAGGCTTTAAATAAGTCTCTGATTGAGTTTGTTGTTGAGGAGTCTGTCGGTGGAGGGGGAGCAGCTGTTCCTGAACCTGGGGTGCGAGTCTTTTGGCTCCGATACCTCTTTCCTGATGGCAGCAGCGAGAACAGAGCGTGACCTGGGTGGTGTGGATCCTTGATGATTGCTGCTGCTCTCCGATAGCAGCGTTCCCTGTAGCTGTTCTCAATAGCGGGCAAGGTCCTTGGCTGTGTCCACTACCTTTTGCAGTGCTTTATGCTCAGGGATATTGGTGTCCCCATACCAGACTGTGATGTAGCCAGTCAGCACATTTTCCACTGCATTGTCAAAATTTGCTAGGGTTTCTGATATCATACCAAACCTCCCCAAACTCCTGAGGAAGAAGAGGTGCTGATGTGCTTTCTTCATGTTGTGTTGTGTTGTGTTGGCTGCAGGAAAGGAGCATGAACACTTTTCCACAGAGATTCACACCTTTAACCCAATTCATCCAATCCCCTCCACTAGCAACTGATCTTTCACCCCCCCTCCCCCCCACCCCCATGCCTCTCACCAACTGAGCTGACCTCAATGATTCTCGGGACCCAGTGAATGGGCCCTACTTACCCAGAATGCCATCAGCCCTCTAGCCATGTCTCTGGGTAAATATAGAATGGCAGAACCGTGAGCTCAGGAATCTTCACCCCCCGTATCAATTAGAGCAGAGCCCTTGTAAGACAATGTCATTGGTATGAAAGGTCTGTATAATTTTCCTGGTACAAATTACAGTAGTTAATCATATTCTCATGTGGAATTTCATCACAGCATGTCTCATCCAAGTTTACTAGCACATTTTCTAAGGCGAGTGAAAGCTTGTGACATGATTGTTGTGGTGAATGACCGGTGTCTGCTATAATCGTGTCATTGACCGTGAGGTAATTACAGGTCTTTGACTACAACAAATCAATGCCCGTCTTAATAAATTACTTGGGCCCCCTTTATCTCAGTCCATTGGCATTTTCGTCAATTAATTTCTCACCCTGTTGTTAAACTTCTCTTGAAATATATCCATGCGACATGTCTCAATTACTCCACTTGGCTGCATGCTCCACATTCTCACTGGTCTCTGCACAGGGATATTTCTCCTGAGGTTCTCCTTTGATTTACTGATGTTCACTCTTGTAGAGGCATGTTTATAGGCACAGTTACACAGATGCGAATGCAACTTGGGAGTGTCTACAGGTGCAAATTTGTTTCAACATCTCTGCTACCGTTTGAAATCCACCCTGCAGTGTTAATGGGGTGAACTTAGAACACCAGCAATCTTACCATATTGGTCCTGCAATATAAATGGGGCATTAAACATGAGGTAGGATGCAATAAATCTACATTTAACTAGGTAAAAGTACACAGTAATCAGTTACAGCTCATTACGCCAGCTCTCGTTAATCCATCAGTCTTGGGTTCCAACAGCACATTAAGGACCAGAGAGGCATCTGCACAAGGAGAATTAGCCACTGAAAGAGTGATTTAAATTCTGTCTTGAGTGCCTGATTTATAGACCAATTTACGCTTATTTCAATATACATTCAACATACCACATTCTTTTTCAGGTTAAATTCTGCAGAAAGGAGCTGAACATCATTAGAAACATCAGATAAATACCCGCATACAGATACTCATAGATAGATGGTCATGTAGAGAGATTGGGAACCATTACTGAGTCACCAAATATTTGACTAAAAACTGACAGCAAAAGTATTAACAGTGATTTAAGATGCGTTGAAATTGTCCTTGAAAAATTGCCTTCATTAAAGTTTTTAAGTTTTGGCAATTGTCAGTGTTATCCATCAGTTAAGGTCAATTTCTTAACCACAACTAAGCTGATTGAAGGCCTTCATTCATATCCAGCACTTGAGTGAAAATGGTTTGGTAACATTTATGCTTCATAAATACCACATTACCTTCAGCTGAATCATTAAATTTCCCCCACTGTTAAATATTTGGATATGGTAAGATAGTGAGGTTATGCACGCTGAATGCAGCAAAATGATACAAATATGGCAGCCCTGATCACCTTTCATTTCCCAACAAATAGCTAGCTACTGCAATCACTGGACCTGTAAATGTCACTCAATTTCGCACGTCAAAAATTCCATCAATAACAGATGAGTGGTCTGGGTCAAGGGAAGTTGTAGTCACTGAATGTTGCAAACTGGTCATAATTTGTCCATTGAAGTCAGCGGATGTGAACTTCAAAAGCACAGAACAATGTATAGCTGACGCTATATTGAGTATTTCACACATATGACTGAGAACAAGATTCCACCCCACAATTTTTCGTTTCAGACTGCCTTACTCAAAGGATTATTATTGAAAGCGAAAAAATAAAGGCTTGCATTTCCATAGAAAATTTTCACACAACCTTTAGTTCACATAATTAAAATATTTTGCACTATTTTGACACATCATAAGCAGTAGGACAATTTTAGCAAAGGATGATCCCAAAAACACCTATATACTTTCCTCATTCCATTTGTGTGTTGAATATTGGCCAGGATTTCAGACATGCTCATAGGAATAACGTTAACGAAGGAAGAATTTTTGGTGAATGTTTGTTCAGTGTTATGTGATTTTTTTTTAACATTAGTCAACTAACACAACCTTATTTTCCTATCTCACATAATGGAAGCCTAGATGAAATAACTTCATCACAAATATCACCCCCAACATCAGTGGACAGAGATTTACTCCAACTGGGTAGCATTAACATCGATTTCTCCAGTTTCTGCTAGCCCACGCCTTGTTATCCCTCTCTTCTCCATCCCTCTGTCTTCTTTCCTTCCTTCTCCATTCACAGAGCTATTACCTTCCCCTTGTTTCCTCGTGCCCTATCGCCCTTATCAACCTATTACCTCCTGTCTTTGGGACTGTGCTCCTCCAATTTAAGAGATGACTGTCATCTGTTTTGGCCAAGAGCTCTTGGCGCATGGAAACCACCAGGGAGATCATGATGTGAAAATGGGGCACTCAGTACTTACACTCGGCAGCATCAAGGACAACAAGTGATGGTTATTACTTTTGAAAAGGATAAAGTGAATAATAGATTATGTTAGAGAGTATGTGATTTAATCTTACCTTGGAAATTCCCACTTGTTAATAACTTGGGTGGTTGTCAGTCAGCCTGAGAGAGATGGCCTGGTATAAGGAGTTTAATGGTCAAAGGTTCTGCCTTGTATTTCCTGAAAATTAACAGAGGTACCATGCTTCTGCATCATGGAAAAGTAAATTCTTTGGTGATATTTCAGCTCATAGGCACTGAAAATTTTCCCCTGCAGGGAAGTTGGATGATCATTCAGAGAAAGGTTAGATCATTCCAATGTAATGGAAAGAGTTGAGGGAGGAGGTCTGAAACAAGGAACAAAGTGTCAAGTTCCCACAACTAAATTTGACACGGAGAAAGTGAGTAAAATGGAAGGAGATGTTGTTCAATGACAAGGAGTTCCAGCTGGCAATAGAAGAGTGTGGTGGAAGTGGATTGGTTGGGCCTTTATTCAAAGAACTAATGAATGGGCCTCTGTGAGGCGGTGTGGACTCGAAAGGCCAACGTGGCCTGTTTCCACTCCGTAAATGGTTATATATGAGTTGTCTGCTACAACCAATCCGGTCCCCCTGTGATGTTGGGTAGAGATTCAGGATTTAGATGAAGGGGGACAACATTCGGAAGGAAAATGACAGATCACAACCATCCTGACTTTCCTCTGACATTCATAACCTAATAAATTCACAAAGGAGGGATTATTTTCACACCGGTTCTTAATTAGAGTTTAACTCTCCCATAAACAAAAGCAATTAACCTCCAAAGAAACAGCAGCATGAATCTAATTTTAGCATCTCTCCAAATAACAGGATGGGCTGACAGAAAATGAGACAGACTTTGGACTGCTAAATAGTTTTTAAGTACTTTTGCTTTATATAGCACAGAAACAGGCCATTCAGCCCATTAAGACTATTAAGCATCCATTTACAGTAATCACATTATTTTTCCCAGATTCCCATTAGAAGTGATCCCTGGATTCCACCTCTTACTTACACATAAGTGGCAGAAGCTCCACCCTATCAGCACATGGGTCACAGAATCAAATCAAATCAGACAGGGAGGATACTTTGCTGTTAGATGGTTTAGCCAATTTTCAGTTGCTTAAGTGGAAATAACACTATGGGAGAGTTATATGTTTTCACTCATGAAGTTCAAGCATAGAAACAATGAAAAACGTTGCCACAAATACTACATAACATCAGTGAACAGAGAAACTGGAGGGCTGAATGGGTCAGGCAGCATCCATGGGTAGAAACCAGTCTTAATAAAGTTGCCTGGGCTGAAATGTTGACTGGTGATGGATGCTGCCTGACCTGTTGATGTTTTCTGAGAACCTTAATAGATTGAGTGAAAAGGAAAAAAGTTGCTGATGTGGAATGTCAAGTAGGATGGAGATCATAAACGTGGAGATTGGAATGGAGTCCTTACAGAAAACAGGGCAAAAGGAGCTATAATCAAGATAGCTTGGGGTTGGTGGCTGGTAATGAATATAGGTCATTCACCTATAACCTCAGAGGAGATAGTTAACAAGGAAGGGAAGAGTCAGAGATGGACATTATAAGTGAGAGTGAAGAGTAAACCGCCCACTATTAGGTCAACCTTCTACAGGAACTCTATCGAGAGGATCCTGGCTGGCTGCATCACAATGTGATACAGTTGCGGTAGAGAAATGGATCAGAAGTCAATCCACAGGACCATAAGAGCGGCAGAAAGGATCACTGGGGTCTCCCTGCACACATCCCCCAATCGACATGATCTAGCAGGATCATTGTCTGAAGAGGGCGCACAAAATCATGGAGGACCCCTTCCACCCTGCACACTGCATCTTTCAGCTGCTTCCATCGGGGAAGAGATACAGGAGGATCAGAGCCAGCCCCACCAGGCTGAAGAACAGCTTCTTTCCAAGGGCAGTGAGAATGGTGAACGACCAAATGAACTGCTCACACTGACCGTTCGAGACTCTCATATTCATGAAACAATATTTACTTATTATTTGTACATATCAATACTTGTCCTGCATATGTATTATTCATCTGTATATGTGTGATGACTGGTTGCGTGCATGCTTTGTACCAAGGACCTGAGAACGCTGTTTCATCGGGTTGTACTTCAGCAACTGGATAATAATAAACTTGACTTGAAATTGACAGCATTGATAATTCTAATTTTCAGATTACTACAAGTAGGGCAACACGGTTACCGTAGTGGCTATGCAATGCTTTTACAGGCTGACACAGTTAGTGCGAGGGGGACGCGGTTAGTGTAGTGGTGGCACGGTTAGTGTAGGGGTGGAAAAATTAGTGTAGGGGTGCAACAGTTAGTGTAAGGGACACGGTTAGTGTAGGGTGGACATGATTAGGGTAGGGGGATATGATGAGGGTAGGGTGGACATGGTTAGTGTAGGGTAGACATGGTTAGGGTAGGGGACACGGACAGTGTAGGGGACACGGTTAGTGTAGGGGTACACGGTTAGTGTAGGGGGTCACGCTTAGTGTAGGGGACAGTTAGTGTAGGGTGAACATGGTTAGTTTAGGGGTGGAATGGTTAGTGTAGGGGTGGAATGGTTAGTGTAGGGAACACGGACAGTGTAGGGGACACGGTTAATGTAGGGGACACGGTTAGTGTAGGGGACACAGTTAGTGTAAGGGGGACATGATTAGTGTAGGGGACACGGTTAGTGTAGGGGACACGATTAGTGTAGGGGACACAGTTAGTGTAGGGGACACAGTTAGTGTAAGGGGGACATGATTAGTGTAGGGGTGGCACAGTTAGTGTGAGGGGGGGGACACAGTTAGTGTAGCAGTTAGCACAACATTTTTACAGTGCCTGTGACAAGGGTTCAAATTCGGTGCTGTCTGTAAGAAGTTTGTACATTCTCCCCCTGTCAGCGTGGGTTGTCCCTATGGGCTCTGGTTTGCTTCCACCATTCAAAATGTACCGGGGTTGTAGGTTAAGTGAGTGTAAATGGGCAGCACCGGCTTTTGAGTCAAAAGGACCTGTTACCGTGTTATATGTTGAAATTAACTATATTAAATAAACAGGCGTTGATCTTTTGCCATTCATGCCTCCTCTACCATACGAACTCCTGCCTTTTCACCACTTTCCTTACATTAACTCTTCACTTGTTTATCTGATATCCAAAAATCCAACAACCTCTATCTCGTCTGTATTCAGTGATTGGCCCTCTATAGTGCTCTTGGGCAGAGAATTCAAAAGGTTTACCACTCAGTAAAACTTCTTCTCATCTCAGTCTTGAATAACCCTGGGTGCACCTACTTTGCAAATCTCAGGAAGAACTTTGTCTTTTTCAATGAGATAATCTTACATTCTTTGACATTCTAGTTTAGATTTTATGGGATCGGTATGCTCAATCTTTCCTGCAAGCACACACAGCATCTCAGGAATCATTTGGGATGATAATGATTTTAAAACATTGGCAATTCCTCCCCACAATGCTGCTTGATCCACTGAGTTTTCTTTTGCATTAATTTGATGAATTTTGTTTCACTACCTCAATTACAAGTACAGGTGAACCCAACATTACTGCGTTTTGAGTAATGGAAATTTGCTCTTGCAGAATTCACAAAAATTTGAGATATGGAATTTGACCTCACATAATTTATGTGAAAAAGAGGTAAATATACCAACCCAAACTTTTTCAACATGCATTTCTTGGAGCATACATAGATGACAACACTACACGTTGCAGGTCAGCAACTAGAGGAGCACCGCAAGGATCTGTCTGGGACCCCTGCACTTAGTGATTTTTATAAATGACCTGGATGAAGAGGCGGAAGGATGAGTCAGTAATTTTCACAATCAGAATATATAGTCATGAACAAGTCACGAAATTCGGTGTTTGCAGCAGTATCACAGCGCAAATATTCCTATTATAACCATCTTACAACATTACTTTAAAAAAATAAAAATAATACTGCATGAAAAGTAAGGCAGTGTCTTTGGTTCATTGATCATTCAGGAATCTGAGGGCAGCAGAGAAAAAGCTGTCCTTGTGTCACTGAGTGCTTGTCTTTAGGCTCTTGTACCTTTTTCCCCCGATGGTAGTAGAGTGAAGAGGGCATGGCCTGGGTGGTGAGGGTCTTTGAGAATAGAGGCTGCTTTTTTTTTAAGACATTGTCTCATGTAAATGTCCTCGATGGAGTGAAGTCTGGTGCCTGTGATGTCGCAGGCCAAGTTCACAATCCTTTGGAGTTTTTCTTGTCCTGAGATTTGGCACCTCCATACCACAGAGTGATACAACCAACCAGAATGCTCTCCACGGTGAAGATACAAAGGTTGGAGCTGAAGGTTGTCAAAGGTTACGAGAGGATATAGACAGGATGCAGAGTTGAGAAGCAGCAGATGGAGTTCAGTCGGGATAAGTGTGAGGTGATGCATTTTTGAAGGAAAAACCAGAAGGCTGAGTACAGGGTTAATGGTCATTTATGCGGTTCAAATCCATACATCCTTCAAGGTCTCTGCACAGGTTGATAGGATAGTTCAGTCGGGATAAGTGTGAGGTGATGCATTTTTGAAGGAAAAACCAGAAGGCTGAGTACAGGGTTAATGGTCATTTATGCAGTTCAAATCCATACATCCTTCAAGGTCTCTGCACAGGTTGATAGGATAGTTAAGAAGGCCACTGGGATGCTGGGCTTCATTAATAGGACGGTTGAGTTCAAGAGTAGAGAGGTCATCTTATAACTCTACAAATCTTTGGTAAGGCCACATTTATAGTATTGTGTTCAGTTCTGGTCACCTCATTATAGGAAGGATGTGGAAGCTAATGGAGAGGGTGCAGAGGAGATTTACCAGGATGATGCCTGGATTGGAAAATGTCTTATGAGGCAAGGTGAGCAGAGCTGGGACTTTTCTCTTTGGGGTGTAGAAAGATGAGAGGAGACTTTATAGAGGTCTCCAAGATTGATCTACAAGACAGTGTGCAGTGAATCCTTTAAGATAGGGTGGACAGCCAGCACTTGTTTCCCAGGGCAGGAATAGCAAACACCAGAGGACATATGTACAAAGTGAAGGGACGTAAGCTCAGGGGAGACATAAGGGGTAATCTTTTTTTATTTTTACAGAGTTATGGGTGCCTGGAATGCCTTCCCAGGGATGGTGGTGGAGGCTAAAATATTAAGGGCATTTAAGAGACAGGCACATGGATGGAAGAAAAATTGAGGGTTATGAGGTAGGGAGAGCTTAGTATATTTTTTTAAGGAATATATGGATGGGCAGAACATTGAGAGCCATGCTGTAGTCTTCCATGTAATATGTTATGGAAAATCAAAATATGGATTATTTTTCTACAAATACAAACCTTATTAACCCTTTGTTCAGGAGTTCAGATGCATATACTATATTCAAGATCCCTGCATCCCAAACGATTTCAGTAAGATGCCTTTATTCTTTTCTCAAACAAGGTTATAAAAAAAATCAACATATTATTTGACGCTGTTGCTCACTGTAGCTGCATGTTAATATCCAATATCTCATTGAAACTTAGGTCCCTTCATACGCCAACATCTTTCATATTTGCATCAATTATAAAATACTTTGCTCCTCTATTTATTCTATAAAATGAGAATGAACATAATTCCAGCCTTAATTTTGCAAAGAGAATCATTTATCTGCCAACTCAGTAATTTTTGGAAATAAGAAGGAAGTAATAGACTAGATGCTGAGAAAATGACAGTGTATTTTAAATCAACCAGCTCATCCTGTAGATTTTGATACCCATGACTTTTTGTCTGGTTTCCATAGGAACCCTGTCCCATTCAGATCTGAATGTAGCACATTGTGTCTCAACAAAAGTGTAAGGTCACTGGGTACATTTTTCTTTTGGGCAAAAGTGTTTCTTCAAGCATGGCTTTTAGGGATTGAAGGAAGGAGGGTGAATTGTAACCCAATCAGGTGCTAAAAGGAAAATAAAAAGAAGTCTGATTGAAAGAATAAGATTAAAAATGAGAATATAAAGGTAAATAAAAACATCTTAAAATTTGAATATGATGAATATAATTAACATTTTCTACTTCTATTACGATTTGACTCAATATTTTTGGGGCAAGAAATAGTCTGAAAGACAACTTTGATCCAAGAGGCAGCAGAAAGTTGTTTCCCCTTGCTTGTTAACATGCACCGTATTTTCAATTAATTACCATAATTGTCTGTAGACTTCTGACCTTATTTCCACTACTTTATCAAAGGTTGGAATCTTCAGGGGGGCTTTAGGGCCTGTTTCTGTGTTGTATGACTTATTAATTGTGGCAAAGTCCTTGATAGAAAATCTTTGGCAATGGGAGTTAACATCTCGCAGTGATTTTAGGTTAGAATTAGATCTCTTCAGGGCTCAATATTTTAATCCATTAATATAATGGGTTTGGGCTGCAGTTGAAAGAAACCTGAACCTTGCATTGGGTGTTATAGATTCCATGCTTCTATGGTAGGGTTGTCCTGGTCTACATTCCTTTTTGGACAGCCTTTCCCAAGAATTCACACAGTTTCTTTGACCCACAACCATCAAGGAGAAGGTACAAGAGCATGAAAATCAGCACTGGCAAGCTGGGAAATAGATTCTTCCTGCAGGCTGTGAGATTGATGAACAGTATCATGTAACTGAGTAAATCATCCCAAGATATTTATTTAAAATTGTATCTGCTTATTTGCTGTATGATGTGTGCACGTGTGTGTGCACCACAGTCCAGGAAATGCTGTCTTGTTTGGTTGTTCAATAAAATCCTTTGTATCCAGGATCGACACGGATTGCTAGATGCCGGTTAAGTGAATTTTCCAGTTGCATGAGATTAGTGGTGCATGATCAATGAACTAATAGCGAGGCACACCAATTTTAAACTACCCTATTTTTTACCAATTTATTTTCCATGATTTTTTTTGGCTGGTTGCTTGATTCTGCCGCTTGCTTGAATCCCAGTTAACAGGGGTTTTACTGTTTATGTACAGTCTGATGCTAATAAACTTGAAAATCTGCACCTTTAAAGTATAGCAAGTGAAATTGTTGCTAGTGGGTTCATAATTGTTCAAACTAAGTACTCATTAAACGATCAGACTAGATGGAGAAAGAGGCAGCTTTTAACCAGTTAATTCATAACATGATTTAAAGCCACACTCATGGCTGCAGTGGTGCACAGATAAAGCCAACCACCATTGAGCTGACAACATTGCAATCAATGGCAGTGCATCTTTGGTCACTGCAGTTAGAAAGAAATAAAGGATGATTTCAGATTTCGGATTTATTGTCAGGGTAATACATAACATCATGTGCAACCCTGAAGTTCTTTTTTCCTGTCAGACTGCAAGACCCTGCAGAGGATAGTGAAGTCAGTGGTAAAGATCATTGGGGGCTCTCTTCCTACCATAAAGGCAATGTAAGACTCTACACACCCTTCATGTAAACTGTTCTCCCTTCTGCCATCTGGTAGGAGGTACTATAGCACTGAGATTGTTACATCCAGGTTGGGCAACAGTTTTTTCCCCCAAGCCATCAAACAAGTTTCTGACTCCCTCTAGCGGTCAGGAAGATCACTAGCACACCATCATTACATCCACTTTCCTTGAGATGTTTAATTGAACAACAAAACACATCTATGCAGTATTCATTTCATTTTAAATTCAACACAAATGTAAACACAACATCAGCAGCACAAAATGTTTAGGTGTGGAGCTCTTTTATCTTTTAAAGTCTGTCAGGTGCTTTGATAATGCGTGTGGATCTTCTTAGCACAGGTGCTTATGTCGGCTCTGCTGGTCGACCACTGTCTAGCACTGGTGGTGTTTCCTCTGTTGCTGTGCAGGCTGGATCTTCTGTATTTGTCTGTCCCTGCAGTGTCTCCTGTGTCTTCAGCAGGCCCTTTCGATTCCTTCTCAGTATTTAACCATCCTCTGTTCTGACCGTGTAGGATTGTGGATTTACTTCCTACAGAACAGTGGCCATCTTGTCCCAGTGTTGGAATCTCTGAGTCTCACTGTGTCATGTGGTGCAAGTGGCCCTGAGCTTTGTGCTGACTTTGAATTCTCATCTCTATTACCTTTAACCCTCTTTATGTGAATTAACACCTTCCTTTAACCAAAATTTTAGTCACCACTCATCATTCCTTTGATTCAATATCTTCCTTCTCCACTCAATGTGATGTATTTTGGAATATTTTTTCTGTAGGAAGGGTGCTAAACAGATCTGATGATAAAGTTTGAATTTCCATTTGATGTTCCAGAAATTAAAGCACCCTTTCAATGCAAATTCATCCAAGATCCACTGCTTGATAATTCTTGCCTAAGGATGCAATTAGGCAAATCTTTACATGAGGTGCAAACCAGCATTTGTTTTATGGTTGACCTTGACCCACACAAGCAACCAGAAATGTTTTTTGAAAATAAAAATAAAAATGAATAAAATTTAAATAAAAGTTTAAAATTGTAAAAGTTAATGTCCCCTGAAGTAACACATAAACCTTTGGTGAAGATGGGAGCAAATGTTCAGCCAGCTGAGTTCCTTGGCCGTGATTTGCTCGTAGCAGCTGTTTAAATAAATTTGTGTTTGGATAAACTGGCGTCACCCAGGTTGATGTCATTTACCATTGGATGGCTATATAATAATTTTCTTTATCTTTATTAGTATATTATTAAGTATATTAATGCAAGTGAAGTCTGTTTAGTGAAAGTACAATATAGTATCTTTGGCTTTTAAGTGTTCATTTTTAATGCTAGTGTATTAGTTAGGCATTGTAAAAGTGAATCTCAAGCAACCAGAAAATTTGCATATCCAGCATCTACCAATCCCATAAGTGCTGGATACCAGGGGTTTGACTGTATTTGCTTTTCAACAGATTGCACAGCACCTACTGCATAGCACACACATCCTGACTTATTTAGAGAAACTGAAACAAAGACTATCTGTCCATAATCTTGCCAACAATGGGACTGATCATCTGAGAATCAGAATCTATTTTTATGAACGTCATGAAATTCAGTGTCTTCCAGCAACCTCATCACAGCGCAAACATTCATATTATAACCATCTTACATTACTATAAAAATAATCGTGCACAAGAAATAAGGCAGTGCCTGTGGTGAATTGATTATTCAGGAATCTGATGGCAGTGGGGAAGAACCGTCCTTGTGCCACTGAGGGCTCGTCTTTAGGCTCCTGTACCTGTTCCCCAAAGGTAGCAGAATGAAAAGGGCATGGCCTGGGTGGTGGGATCTTTGAGGTTAGAGGCTGTTTTTTTAAGACACCGCCTCATGTTGATGTCCTTGATGGAGTGAAGTCTGGTGCCTGTGATGCCGCAGGCTGAGTTAACAACCCTCTGAGAGTTTATTCTTGACCTGAGAGTTGGAGCCTCCAAACCAGGCAGTGATGCAACCAGCCAAAATGCACTCAGCAGAACACCTGTAGAAGTTTTCGGTAACATACCGAATCTCCTCAGACACCTCACAAAGAATAGCCACAGTTGAGCCTTCTTTATGGTTGCATCAACAAAAGGCTTGGAACATCTGCACTTTGATGCCTTTTAATTATTCACTTTCTGAGTTAGTGGTGCCAGTCACAAGGCCATCATTTATTGCCCATCCTAAATGGCATTGAGAAGCAAAGGTGGAAATGCTTGACCTTCTTGGGAATGTATTCATGGATTGCAGATCCAGGAATGATAAAGGATCTGTGAGATATTTCCAAGACAGGAGGGTGTGTGTGATTTGGAGGGGAACCTGCAGGTGGCAGTATTCCTATGCATGCATTCTTGTGGTGTTTGATGACCTGGATTTGGGAAGTGCTGCTGTGGTGAGTCCTTGCAATTTGCAGATGGCTCACACTGTAGAGACTGTTCGATGGTAATGGAGAGCAAGGACGTCTGATTCGTGGATGGAGTGTCAATCACCAAGCTGAGTTTCTTGGATAGTGTTGAGCTCTTGTTAGGAGTAAAGAAAGACAATTTGTATATGGTACTGATGTAAAAACAAAAATCCTTGATGCACCAATCTTAAGATTATTAACTCACACCCCTCTGGTTGGAATTTAGTCAGAATTATTCTCTACCTTATCTCCTTTTTTGAATAAACACAAAAATATGATTGATATCTACAGAATATAGAATACAGAGCAGCACATTGGCATAATAGGGCAGCATAGCAGCTAGCGCAACGCCTTTACAGTGATCAGGTTCAGATTGGGGTTCTGATCCCGTCCTGTCTGTAAGGAGTTTGTACGTTCTCCCTGTGTCTGCATGGATTTTCTCCAGGGGCTCCAGTTTCCTTCCACCGCTCCTAATTGTACCAGGGGTGTAGGGTAATGGGATGAACATTCTGCGGCATGGAGTTGTGAGCCAAAATGGCCTGTTACCATGCTGTATATCTAAATACATCAAGTTCTCTGTAAGAACATTTCAGATAAAGGATCTCTAAGTTGGTCATTCTGTTAGCTATTGATATTTCTGTGTTTCTCACTAAACCTGCCAGAGAAATCTGAATCTTAATCTTTCTTTTAATCCTGCTCCTGTTGCTTTTATTATTAGTGTCTGTCACCATACTTATGTCTCTCTAATTTGTGCAAGATTTGAATCAGCCAAGCGTAGCAAAAATCATTATCAGACCAGTTAAGGAAACAGAGTGCTCTTTGATTGTTCAGCAAGTCAAGTGGTGCTTTTACTGCAAACCACAGTCTCAGCTGCAACCCAGAAACCAATTGCTCCAAATCCATCCGAGCTAGTGGTTAAAAAGCTATAAGCCTGCTTCATCTTCTATCAGTGATGTTCTGCCATTGCAGCTTAACACTCATACAAGATTCATTTTTTTTAATGCTGTTCAATTTGACAATTTAAAAATCTGATTAATGGATTGTCAGATTGAGCTTCTGCAGCAGAGATACCTGTTTAACTGATCAGGCTACTCTGAGGCTGGGCTGAGCATTTGGAGGATTGATCCGTGGAACTCTCGGAGGAGAAAATTATCCTGAAATCAGCTAAAGCAGAAAACCTCAGGAGCCAGGCTTTGCACCGGCAGAAAGTGGCATGAATCCAGGAACTCCTGGGGAATTTGTAGAGATTGTGATGGACTGGAAGTGTGCACTACATTCTTCTCATACCTCAAACAGTATAGGGCATAGAACACAACAGCACAGTACAGGCCCTTCAACACTCGATGTGGGGCTGACCATATATTCCTTTCAAAAAAAACTAAACCCTCCCTACCCGTAATCCTCTATTTTTCTTCCATCCATGTGCCTGTCTAAGTGTCTCTTAAATGCCTCCAATGTTTCAGCCTCCACCACCATCCCCGGCAAGGCATTCCAGGCCCCCACAACTCTCTGTAAAAAAACCCCTCTCCCATAACTTTGTACAGACATTCTCTGGTGTTTGCTGATCCTGGGAATCAGGTGCTGGCTGTCCACCCTAATCTTGTAGACCTATATCAAGTCTCCTCTCATCCTTCTACACTCCAAAGAAGAAAAGTCCCAGCTCTGCTAACCTTGCCTCATAAGACTTGTTTTCGAATCCAAGCAACCTCCTGGTAAATCTCCTCGGCACCCTCTCCACAGCATCCACATCCTTCTGTATGTCAACTCACACAAGCTGATTCATCTTCTCTCTCAGAAATCCAGCTAACTTTCTCTTGGATTCATTAATATGTTCAGTACGCACCCATGTACATTGCTTTTAATTTCACTTGCACTTTGCTACTTCCATTCATCTTATTAATATGGCAGGTGAAGATGGATCTTAAAATTAAAAATTGCAAAGCAAAAGTAATTTCAACTTAAGAAACACAAGAATTGCAGATGCTTCAGTCCTGGGCAAACAACAAAAGCTGGAGGGAAGTTGGCAGTGATTAGATGGGTCTCTCTCTGAAACCCTGGCTGATCATTTCTCTCCATAATGATGCCTGATCCATTGGGTCACTGCAGTTTCTCGATGTTTGCTCCTTTACCAACTTGCCCCACTGAAAAACACTCGTCTCCAACAATAAATTCCCTCAAAGAAAATGTGGATCACTTTCCCTCTCTGAGGAGCTACTTTCAGCTGCTCTCGTTAGGAAAGAGATATGCGTTTATCAGACCAGCACCACCAGGCTGTGAAACAGCTTCTTCCCATGGGCAGTGAGGTGCTGAATGACCCAAGGAACTGCTCACACTGTCCCTCTGAGGCTATCATCTTCACAAAACAATATGTATCTGAATATATGAATACTTGTCCTGCAGGTAATTGTATATTTTTTTGTATATATGTTATATCTAGTTGAGTGTCTGTGAGTTTTGCACTCAGGACCAAAGAACACTGTTTCGTCAGGTTGCACTTGTAGAATCAGATGGCAATAATCTTGATTTTTCAAGAAAGGTATTGATGAAAGTCACCACTACTAAACTGCACCAACACAGCCTTTGGGCATCTGAGGAAAAGGTGGTTTGAAGATCAAGACAATAAACCTAATATAAGCTCATGGATTATAGGTCATCGGTGATCCCTACTTTCCCATACACTTCAGAGATGTGGATTACTTATAACCCACACCTCAAAGCACCGCTGTGAAATGTTGATTTATAGTTTCTGAAATTTAGGATTACATTTTGGTCTATTAAAGGTGTAGACTATCATAAAGGACCTTGATAGTTCAGCCTAAACGAACGTGCAGTTGGTGAAGCAAGTCAAATGGACTGTGATTTTAAATAGTGAGATGGACCATTTTAGAATAAAGGAAGTACACACGAACGTCTGCAGGCACCGAGGATGAAGTAAACACTGTGCTGGAGAGACTCAGCACGTCAAACAGTATCCTAATACAGCAAAGATAAAGATACAAAACCGACATTTCAGGCTTGAGCGCTTCATCAATATAGGCAGGTTTCTGAAAAGGGTGCCCATTTAAATTTTGCTCATACTTTGATGAAGGGCTCAATTCTGAAACGTTGGTTTTGTAAATTTGCTAGATAAAGTACACTATTTGACCTTGCGGATTTCTCAAGCATTGTTTTTTTTTTATATTTTGGAATAAAATTAAGAAGCTGCACGCAAACATATTGAAGAGAAATAAAGGGAGGTAACAGCCCATTGTGCCTGTTCCACCACCCAATAGGATGGTTTTTTAATTTAGACACACAGCACGGTAACAGGCCCTTTTGGCCCACGAGCCTGTGCCGGCCAATTACACCCAATTGACTTACCACTCCTGGTCCATTTTGAACAGTGGAGGAAACTGGGGAAAACCCATGCTGACATAGGGGCAACTTATTAACTCCTTACAGACAGTGTGGGATTCGAACCCCGGTCCCAATCGCTGATGATGTAACAGCGTTGTGATAGCCGCTCTGCTAACCCATTATGGCTGATTTGGTGCATTCACAATTCTGTGTTGTCCCCTATCTCCAATAACATTCAAGCATCAACTATCGGATGTCATCAGCCTTAAAACTATTCAAAGACCCTGCTACCACCCCCCTCCTAATGGAAGGGCAAATAGAATGCAAATATGAAAGGTGCTGCAGAAACATTTGATGTTGAGACAACTGAAGATTTCAAAATTAATATTGATAAAAATTCTGTCTGAAGTATGACAGGATGTGGACTAAGGGCAGGTAAATTGGGTTATTATATTGCTCAGTTATGAACTAATAAAATGGCGGCAGATACTGGAGGAGATGGATTGCCTGCTCCATTTCCCAGGCTTCTGGAAAGTTTGAAAATATAATGGAGAAATACATCAAAGTGTTCCTTCATGAAGGCTAATCAAAGTTAAAAAAATTCCTGTATGCTTGGGCTACGAATCTATCAGTACTTGAACTTTAAATTCTAAATTAATGATGGTGTCAAGTGTGTTTGGCCTGAGGGATAAATGTAAGGATCACTGTGTGAACTGCAGATTTTAGGTTTGACCCTGTGCATGCCAACTGAGCAACTGCTGAATGGTACAAAAGGTACAAATAATGCTCAGACACAGACCTTAACCCTTTGGACTCAGTGTCCCAGTTTTACAGGACTGGTTTTATACCCAACCACCAGCTGGTTCGTATTGATGTCCGTACTGTAAAGCTTTACCCATAGATGCAGTCCAGAGTATATATTATGAAAAGTTAAAAGTGGCTAGACTCCAAAGAGTTAATCATGTGAGCAAAGTTTCCATGAGATGGAAACACGAAAATCATGTAGGGTACTGTTCACTCCTAGGCCATCATGATGGTGGAGGCATCATGAGTCGCAAGATAACAGATGTATTGGGTGCATTTGCTCAAGGGCATCTTAGAGGCATCAATATAGCCTTGATACATAATGGAGTTGGAGGAAGCAAAGAGGCCATTGGAGAGAGAATTAATATAGAGCAAAGGCAAATTATTTTACACGCATAGGGTTCATTCAGGAGACATAACAGCAGGAAAGGATCTATCCTTGAATCTGGTGAGTAGTAGAATTTGGGGAATTTAGTGAGAATGTGCGGAGAACTTTAAAAATGGGATCAATGTACAAGTATAAAAGGGCAGTTGATGGCTGGCATGGGCTGCTTCTATGTTGTATTACTCAATGCCTTAACCATCAAACACCCATCTACACTAACCCTACCAAACCAACCCATTAACATTCCCAAGATTCTACCACTTAGGGTCACTGAACCTATCAACCCACACAAATCTAAGATGTGGGAAAAGTAAACTTCAAACACTCAGCACTAGAGGTCAGGATTAAACTCGGTTCACAAAAGGCTGCACCACTGAGCCATCCTGAAACACTGTTCTGTCTAACACATGCTGGAGAAGAGTTTAAATTCTTCAGAAATCCACGTTATAAAATGCAATTAATAATCAAAGCTTTCCCTTCTCTCCTTGGCCTCATCCATCAGCATGCCTTAACTGCCCCCTCTCCCCCATCTCTATCTGGTTCCAGCTCTTCTTTGCCACCCCAGAGTGGTCTCTTGTTCTACCCACCTCTCCACCTCTTCCACTATCTGCCACCTCTTAACCTCTCCTCATCTTCTTCCCATCTTTCTTTTTAATTCCTTTGATATATTTGGTATCATCATTTTCAAATAATTGGCTAACAATTTCTAATCATGGATGCAGGGTGGCCCACCGAGTTCCTCCTGAAATGTTCTGTCTTATCACTGACATTCACTAACAATTTCTAATCATGGATGCAGGGTGGCCCACCGAGTTCCTCCTGAAATGTTCTGTCTTATCACTGACATTCACTAACAATTTCTAATCATGGACGCAGGGTGGCCCACCGAGTTCCTCCGGAAATGTTCTGTCTTATCACTGACATTCACTAACAATTTCTAATCATGGACGCAGGGTGGCCCACCGAGATCCTCCTGAAATGTTCTGTCTTATCACTGACATTCACTAACAATTTCTAATCATGGACGCAGGGTGGCCCACCGAGTTCCTCCTGAAATGTTCTGTCTTATCACTGACATTCAATTCCACCCACACCTTTCACATGCTTAGAGAATGCAAGAGCTCTGTTGGTGCTGTATCTTAATGCACCTTACCCGTTAGAAGCGAGCTATTGTCTGTGTGATGCAGTATTCAAAACACACAGAAGTGAAGGAAAAACTTATCCGGTCTCGCAGCATCCATAGGAGGTAAAGATATTACCAACATTTTGGGTCGGAGTCCTAAGGAAAATAAAGGAAGGCATCTTTACCTCCTCTGGACGCTGCGAGACGGGCTGAGTTCCTCCAGCATCTCTGTGTGTTTTTACTCCAATCACAGCATCTCCATGCTTCCGTGCTCACTCTGTGATGCAGCAGTTGGTGGATTTGCAGTACACTACCCAAAGGAAATTTCCTCCAAAAGGACAAGTGGAACTTCACATCTATTGTGTTTGCACATTCACTAAGCAATTGGAACATACAACATAGAATACTACAACGTCGAATATTGTATATGCATCTGAACTCCTGAACAAAGGAGAAATATGGGTAACCTCCATGTTAATAAGGTTTACATTCCTAGAAAAAGTCCATATCCTGATTTTCAATAACATAGAACACTACTGGACAGTACAGGCCTTTCGGCCCTCGATGTTGTGCCAATCTATATATTCCTTAAAAAAAGTGTTTCCTCATTACTTTCCATCTTTCTTCCATCTGTGTGCCTAAGAGTCTCTTCAATGCCCCTAATGTTTCAGTCGCTACCCCCTGCATAAAAAACTTACCCCTGATCTCTCCCCTAAACTTCCCTCCCTTCACTTTTTATTTATGTCCTCTGGTGTTTGCTTTGGGAAACAGGTGCTGGCTGTCCACCATGTCTATGCCGCTCATAATCTTGTAGACCTCAATTAAGTCTCCACTTATCCCTCTTTGCTCCAAAAAGTCCCAGCTCTGCTAACCTTGCCTCATAAGACTTATTTTCCAATCCAGATTATGTCCTAGTAAATCTCTTCAGCACTCTCTCCAATAGCTTCCACATCCTTCCTGTAATGAGATGACCAGAACTGAACATAATACTCCCAGTGTAGTTTCACCAGGGACTTGTAGAGTTGCAACATGACCTCTTTATTCTTGAACTCAAATCCCCCCTCCCCCCATTAATGAAGCCCAGAATCCTATAGGCCTTCTTATTTATCCTATCAACTGTGTGGCAACCTTGAGGGTTGTACAGAGTTGGACCCTTTTAAGTCATCAGATTTCAAATTTATTGTCAGAGTACATAAATGACTCACATACAACCCTGAGATTCCTGTTTTCTGTGGGCATGGCAGAATTACCACTAATTGGTGGTGCAAAAAAAAACCTGCACACAGCGTAAAACATGAAAACAAATAAACAGATAATGAATGTAAACAAACTAACTGTACCACCACCAGAGAGAACAAAAAGAAAATCAATAAAATGCACAAGTAAGAGTCCTTAAATGAGTCTCTGATTGAGTTTGTCATTGAGGAGTCTGATGGTGGAGGGGTAGCAGCTGTTCCTCAATCTGGTGGTGCGAGTCGTATGGCACCGATACCTCTTTCCTGATGGTAGCAGGGAGAACTGAGCAGGTGCTGGGTGATGTGGGTCCTTGATGATTGCTGCTTGTTCTCCGAAGGCAGTGTAGATGTACTCAATAATGGGGAGGGTTTTGCCTGTGATGTCCTGTACTGTGTCCACTACGTTTTGGAGGGATTTACACTTGGGGGGGGTTTGATATCCCCATATCAGACTATGATGCAGCCAGTCAGCCACACTTCTATAGAATTTTCCAGGATTTCTGGTGTCATACCAAACCTCTGCAAGCTCATGAGGAGGTAAAAGTTCTGACATCATTCTTCATAATACCATTGTTATGTTGAGTCCAGAAAAGATCCTGCAAGATAGTGACTCCCAATAACAAATTTGCTCACCCTCTCCAACTCTGATCCCCCACTGATCACTGGATAATAAACCTCTGGCTTTCCTTTCCTGAAGTCAACAACCAGCTCCTTAGTTTTGATGACATTGGGTGCAAAGTTGTTGTTGGTGCACCATTCAGCCACGTTTTCAACCTTCATCTTGTACGCTGACTCGTCCCTTTCCTTTATACAAATCACTCCCATGGTAGCAGCAGCAAATTTGTAGATGGTTTTTATTGTCATACTGAGCCACACAGTCGTAGATGTAAAGAGTAGAGCAAGAGGCTAAGATCACATCCCTGAGGTGCTCTGATACTGATAGTTCAGACGATTAACCCTGTACTTAGCCTTCTGGTTTGTCCTTCCAAAACTTACCTGCCACTTTTTTCCCCAACTCTGCATCCTGTCTGTATCCTCTTGTAACCTTCGAAAACCTTCAGCTCCATCCACAACTCCTATGACCTTTGTATCATCTGCAAAGTTACTGACCCACCCTCTTCATCCAGGTCATTTATAAAAATTACAAAGTGCAGGGGTCGAAGTTCAGATTCTTGAGGTACTCCACTAGTCACTTATCTCCAGGAAGAATACTTTTCTTTCACTACTACTCTCTGCTTTCTACCTACAAGCTATTTTTTTTATCCACTTAGCCAAGATTCCATGGATCCATGCCTCAATGTGTCTTAACGAGTCTCTCCTACGTACCTTTGCAAATGCCTTGCTAAAATTCTCTTGGACCACATCTACCACCCTACCCACATCTATTTCTTTTGTTACCTTCTCAAAAAACTCAATTATGCTCATGAGACACAATCTTCCCTTCAAAAAGCCATGCTGACTATCGTTGAGTAGACTGTACTTCTCCCATTGGTCATAGATCCTGTCCTTAAGAATCCTCTCCAACAGTTTGCCCACCACTGATGTAAGGCTCACGGGTCTAGAATTCCCAGGATTCTCTCTATTTCCTTTTTTAAACAAAGGGACTACATTTGCCATTCTCCAATCCTTTGGCCCCTCCCCTGCAGCCAAAAAGGACTCAAAGATCATAGGGACTGCACCAGCTATCTCTTCCTTCACTGCCCAAAGCAACCTGGGGTATGTCACGTCTGGACTCAGGGATTTATTAATTGTAATGTTTTTAAAAAGATCCAACACTTCCTTTTCCTTAAATTCAACAACATTCAGCACACAAGCCTGTTCAATCCGACCTCATCCTGATCAAGCTCTTGTGAATATTGAAGCAAAGTATTCATTTAGTACCTCCCCAACCTCCTCCACCTCCAGGGTCCAGGAAGGGCCGGTTTACAATGTTGTATGTCTAAATTTTAAAGAAAGATTAAATTTAAATTTGATGTTTGGGAAAGGAAAGCAACATCTCAGAGTTCATAAAGTCCAGTGAGTTAAAATGTGTGCAGAAGTGCATGTACATTATAGTTGCAATTGCTCTTCCTTTGACCTGGTTATACTGGCCACTTCAGCCACAGCTTAACCGGGCAGACAATTCTGCAAAAAGCTGGAAGTGACAGAGAGGGAGAGAAAGGGAGAGAGAGAGAGAGAGAGAGAGCCATCCAACCGGAATGTCTCAGATTCAAACCCTCTTATTTTGGCAGACAATTAATTTTGCTATGAGAACTAATCAGAGACAGGTTGCAGATTAACAGCAAAAATGACAGGGTTTGAAGGATTGTGTGGCCGTAATTATAAATTATGACTTCATCACAAAAGAACAATTGTACTGTGTAATTTTCAATCAAAGAAAACTTGTTACTGTGACACACACATAATTTTATACTCATGTATGTGGAACAGAGATACAACTCAACCCTGACAATGGCTTATGGCTTTCTCCCATATACTGATCCATAACAACAGGGAATGGAGCTCCATTGGGTCCTTTCCAATACAGGCACTGACCATTAATGCTTCTATCTCTGTAGACACAGAAACATAGTTTCTATTTAATGTCTACCACTGATGGACAAGGAAATATGGTTACATTCCTTTTCAAAGATGAACCTTTTGTGCTGGAAAATCTGTTTGCATATTTTTTGATTAGGCAGATAAGTTGTTTCCTGTTGACACTGAAAGCTCACATTTGTCCTGTTTTGCTCCAAGATTCTTTCATATTCACAATATTCATCTTCCTTGGCAGTATTACCTCCCCTCTCCAAGGCTCCATAAGGATTCCATAGTCATAAAATCCTTCTCAATGAACCTATTTCAACTATCAAACTGAAGAAAAGAGCAGCACTGTTAATGCTTATAGCACCAGTGATTGGGGTTCAAATCCTGTGCTGCCTGTAAGGAGTTTGTTCATTCTCCCCGTGTCTGCATGGGTTTCCTCTGGGTGCTTCAGTTTCCTCCCACCCTTCAAAACGTGCTGGAGTTGGAGGTGAATTGAGTGTAATTGGGTGGCACGGGCTCGAGGGCTGGAGTGGCCTGTTACTGTGCTATATGTCTAAATTATTTAAATATCTCCCATTTACAATGATCCCATTTTATTCTCCTCATATTCCCAATAATTCCTCCCTTTCAACACTTTCTGATCTTGCAACTCATTGACACACCAAGGGAAAATGACACTCGTAAATCAACCTGCCATCTCATGGGTCTTTGGGAAACAGGATGAAACTGGACCACCGAGAGGAATCTCACAAGGAAAACATGCAGATGGTACACTGGAGGTCAGATTGAACACAGCTCACTGGAGCTGTGTCACTGTGACTCCATGGTTCCCCTTGATCACATTTTCTGCACCATCAGCCTTAACATTCAATGGATCATCGTTCAAAATTCAGACATTTCCATCAGTAGTATCTCTTCCTCTTCCCTTTTACCATTCCAAAAAGTTGTTCCCTCCACGATAGTTTGATCCAATCTTCTACCTCTGCCAATACCCACATTCCTTTCCAATGCACTTTCCCATAATCTCCTCCTGTCCTGTTGTCCAGGAACCCAAAGACTCTTCAAAGTGAAATGATAATTAATGTACTTATTCCAGATTAATAATTGCCAGAGCTATTATAACGGCACCACTGCTGCAGGTGTGGACCTGGGACAGCAGGGAGTGGAGGCATAGCGCTGCTCTGCAGGGTCCATCTGGCTGATCCTGATGTTGGCAGCTCTGTACAGGCTTTAAATGGCCTATTAAAGGAGTCGACAGTGTTTTTAATTAATATCCTCCAACCTCAGAGTCTGTAGCCAAGATGGTGAGACCTACATTCGGCAGTGGCCCTGAGGGGGTTGCAGACTCTGGGGAAGCAGCGGACTGGCACAGGGCACCAGAAACAAGGAGACCACCCTCCCAGTTGTGAAGGAAAAGCAGAGAATACAACTCTACAGGATAGTGACCTCAGCAGCGGACCAGCGAGAGAAATACCCACACAGGCTGCAGGAAGTCAGTGCAACTTGTGGTCGAGGGACTCATGGAACCAGGATTCGTGAGGGTGCTGAGGGCAAGAAGGGCTCCCAAGCTTCCCCGGGTGCTGAAAGCTTCCTGATCATGTAAGAGGTTGCCTGATGAATCGAACAGGAGTCTATGCTGTTACAGAGGTTGCGAGGATGCTGGAGTCATATCCATGGATGCAGAGTTACTCTGAAGGGTCTCTCTTTTTCTCTTTCTCTCTTATTGTAGTAGTGACTTTGTCTGCCATACGGCAGGCAGAAGGTCATTTTGTCTAATGTTACATCTTCTGTATTATTACAGACAATAAAAGATTCTTGAATTTGTTCCTCGTGATTTAATCTCATCTACATTTATAAATCACATATTGGGGGATCACTTTACAGACCACCTCCATTCAGTCCACCTTCATGGTCCATGGTTCCTGTGACTTTCTCTTAACTCTTCTCATTTTTTTAATTCCTTCAAAGTCTCAATTAAACATATAATACTCAACACATTAACTTCCAACTGGACACATGACAGCTTTCCAGATTAAAAAATGAATTCAACAATTTTAGATAATCAGCCTCACATTTCCAGTATTTCAATTTCTCTCTCTCTGCATATTTCATTTGCCTCCACCTCAGTTCTGCGTTGCCCAAATATAATCATGTAACCAATTAACCAACTAACCCCTTACATCTTTGGACCAGCATTCAAATCTGGCACAGTCTGTAAGGGGTTTGTACATTCTCGCCGTGTCTGTGTGAGTTTCCTCCAGGTGCTCCAGTTTTCTCCCACCCTCCAAAAATATGTACAGGACTTGGAGGTTAATTGGGATATTGGCTGGAAGAGCCTGTTACCATGCTGTATGTTGAAATTTTCACTAATAACAGAAGCAATGAGCAACAAATATAAAAATTCAAGAGGAAACAAGATTACTGCTGCCGTGAATGAAATCCTAGGGACTTCTGCAGCTAATTTTTAGACGAAAAGATGCCAAAGTTGCAGAATAAATCTGTTTCACAGTGACACCATTCAGCTAATCATCATGACCAGTTAGGTGTCACACTGACTCTCAGCAATGCAAGTTCACAGGGAGTGGGCCAGGTCATGCTGAAGGCCCACAGGATATCAGCGGCTAAGTGCAGTGCACCTGTCAGCATGCTCTGATTTCCTTATCCACACACTAAAAACCTGAACATTCTGTAGATCACACTGTCACTCAGCCTAGGATTGGATTTACACAGTGAATTAAAAGGCTCTGGAGTGTGTGGTAATGCAACAAGACAGGAATACAGGTGCATAGTTCATTGTAAGTGGCAACTCAGGTGGAGAAGACAACATTTGGCATGCTGGCCTTCATTGGGTGGATATAGAGTACAAAAGTTGGGACTTTGTGATGCAAATGAACAAGGCATGTTAGGACCATTCTTGGAGGACTGTGTGTAGTTTTGGTGAGCCAGCAATAGGAAGGTTGTTAATAAATGTTTAGGCGCTATAGGGCCTGGGTAAGACCTCATGGAGAACTTGGACATCTTATTTGATAAAAGACATGCTGGTGTTGGAAAGAGTTCAGAGAAGATTTACAAGAATGATGCCAGGAGTGAATGGGTTAGAACATGAAAAACAATTGTTGACTCTTGAACTGTACTTGTTGGCATATAGGAGGATTGGGGGGTGGGGGGTGGTCTTCATCAAGGCATTTCAAATGCTGAAAGGCCTGGACAGAGTCAATGTGACAAGGATGTTTCCCATGGTTAGGAATCAAGGACAAGAGGGCACAACTTCTAGAAAAAACAGAGATATGGAAAAAATATCTTTAGTCAGAGGGTCTTTAGTCTTTGGAACGTTACCACAGGCAGCTGTGGAAGGGAAAACACAAAGTGCTGGAGAAGCTCAGCAGGTCAAACAGTTTCCCTTATGTAACAAAGATAAAAATACAGAACCAATGTTTTGGAAACTGTGTAAGTGAGGTTTTTGGGTGTATTTAAGGCAGAGTTTGATTAATCAGGGCATCGAAGAGAAAGCCAGAGTGGATCAGCTCCTGATTAGAAGACCCAATGGGCCTATGTCTGCTCCTTTCTCTTGTGAACTTGTGAAATTGAAAAGGATGCAGAGGAAAGTCACTAAGATGTTGTGAAGTCTGGAAGCCATGAGGGAGTCTGGCCCTTTATTCCCTTGAGCATGGAGGATGGATGAAGGGCAAACTTATGGAGGTTTATAAAATCGTGCAGGGAATGGGATATAATCTTCCCAGGGCAGATGATCAAAGAACTAGAGGACAGTGTTGTAAGATGAGAGGATGATCCTGAGGGATAACAGGTACACTCACAGGATGGCCCGTCTCTGCAACCAGTTGCCAGAGGAAACTGTGGACATATTTATGGATAGTAAGGGCTTAGAAAGATAAGGACCAATGATGGTAAATGGGACTGGCCCATAATGTCAACTTGGTCAGCACAGATGAATTGGGCTGAAGGGCCAGATCTATACTGCATGACTTTATAATCCTGGAATCAACAGTGGACATTTCATACAAACCTGAGCTGGGGAGCTGTGGGTATTTTGTTCTGGCTCCTCAGCTACACATCACTCAGAGTTGGTGCATTGAGCTGATCTTCATTAAAAAGTCTACTGAAAGGAAATGATATGTTTTGCTGACGTCTTTATTCACTATTCAGGATCCAGATATTAGACAACTTCCTGACAGAAGGTTATAAAATTCTAAGAGGCATTGATAGGGTAGGCAAACAGAATATTTTTTCTCAGGTAAAAATCTCAAGAACATGTATTTAAGGCAATGGGAAAGTTGAAAGGAAATGTGCAGGGCGGGTTTTGTTTTACACAGAGGGTAATAGGTGCCAGGGACGGTGGTAGTGTAACAGCGGAATCGATTGCCAGCAGTAGCGATGGAAGAGATACAAGACGAGACTTCTGGATAAACATGATCATTCAGGGAATGGAGGGATATGGAACATACACAGGCAGATGTGACTTGGTTTAATCTGGCATCATTTACAGTGCAGACATTGTGGGCTGGAGGACCTGGTCTTTCTCTATTGTTCCTTCTAATGAGAATGTGAGTTTTAAAGTAGTGGCAGGGGTGGAGTGTCAGAGAGCATTCTATTGCACGTATTGATGATTCAGCAAGGCTAAAACCGATAGTGAAGAACAACAACAGCTCCATATGTGGCACAGAATGTAAAAGACATGGCCCGGTATAACAAATCCTAAGACATATGTACTTGAATGGAAAAATCTGTTTGAATGTTCTGGGAAGCTGGAAATTTGTCCGTATAAATATGCAACTTGTGAGCCACGCAGCTGACTCCCTTGTGGTGAGATTAGCTGCAGGCGGCAGTGCCTCTTGCTGTAATGGAGTTCTCACGCATTCTTTGGCTTGGCTTCGCGGACGAAGATTTATGGAGGGGGTAAAAAGTCCACGTCAGCTGCAGGCTCGTTTGTGGCTGACAAGTCTGATGCAGGACAGGCAGACACGGTTACAGCGGTTGCAGGGGAAAATTGGTGGGTTGGGGTTGGGTGTTGGGTTTTTCCTCCTTTGCCTTTTGTCAGTGAGGTGGGCTCTGCGGTCTTCTTCAAAGGAGGTTGCTGCCCGCCGAACTGTGAGGCGCCAAGATGTACGGTTTGAGGCGATATCAGCCCACTGGCGGTGGTCAATGTGGCAGGCACCAAGAGATTTCTTTAGGCAGTCCTTGTACCTTTTCTTTGGTGCACCTCTGTCACGGTGGCCAGTAGAGAGCTCGCCATATAACACGATCTTGGGAAGGCGATGGTCCTCCATCCTGGAGACGTGACCCACCCAGCGCAGCTGGATCTTCAGCAGCGTGGACTCGATGCTGTCGACCTCTGCCATCTCGAGTACTTCGACGTTAGGGATGAAAGCGCTCCAATGGATGTTGAGGATGGAGCGGAGACAACGCTGGTGGAAGTGTTCTAGGAGCCGTAGGTGATGCCGGTAGAGGACCCATGATTCGGAGCCGAACAGGAGTGTGGGTATGACAACGGCTCTGTATATGCTTATCTTTGTGAGGTTTTTCAGTTGGTTGTTTTTCCAGACTCTTTTGTGTAGTCTTCCAAAGGTGCTATTTGCCTTGGCGAGTCTGTTGTCTATCTCATTGTCGATCCTTGCATCTGATGAAATGGTGCAGCCGAGATAGGTAAACTGGTTGACCGTTTTGAGTTTTGTGTGCCCGATGGAGATGTGGGGGGGCTGGTAGTTATGGTGGGGAGCTGGCTGATGGAGGACCTCAGTTTTCTTCAGGCTGACTTCCAGGCCAAACATTTTGGCAGTTTCCGCAAAGCAGGACGTCAAGCACTGAAGAGCTGGCTCTGAATGGGCAACTAAAGCGGCATCGTCTGCAAAGAGTAGTTCACGGACAAGTTTCTCTTGTGTCTTGGTGTGAGCTTGCAGGCGCCTCAGATTGAAGAGACTGCCATCCGTGCGGTACCGGATGTAAACAGCGTCTTCATTGTTGAGGTCTTTCATGGCTTGGTTCAGCATCATGCTGAAGAAGATTGAAAAGAGGGTTGGTGCGAGAACACAGCCTTGCTTCACGCCATTGTTAATGGAGAAGGGTTCAGAGAGCTCATTGCTGTATCTGACCCGACCTTGTTGGTTTTAGCAACAATAAAGCACTTAGCAGTTGTATTTATGTTCGTCTATCAAGTATTCGCAGGTCCACTTTAACTCTACTAAGATGGTATTTATTGCCCATCACAATTTTAATTAATGTTTTAATTCACTTAAACAATGTTTTAACGATCATTTATTATTTTAACATTGCTAAATTTTTACATTGGTTACTGTTTATGAATTGGTGTGAATGATTGGGGTCATCAGTGAAAAGGATTACTGAATTTGTGAGCTAGTAGAAGACCTCCATGGCAAACTTTGGGTGAGGCATCCATTGCACAGAGATAGACCGAGTCACTGCTTCCTGTCTGCTCCCTCTTACATAATGGCCAAAGTGGTGGAGCCTCATGGTACCTGGGAGGCAAGCAGCCACAGACAGTCAGTGGATCCCGCTGAACATAACTGCAGGGTTTGGATTGGGATCATTGTGATGCAGTGCAATATATATATATCCATGTAATTATCTCAAAGGCTAAAATTCTCGCATTTCTCCTCATTAACACTGATTGTTTGCCCTCCATTCCTTGGCAGTAATATCAATGAGCATTTAACTTTTGAAATTCAGGCTGAACATTCCTTTCGCTGAAACGTGAACCTTGAGAACGCCATAACCTTTCTCGTGAAACAGCAGATGCTTGCAGAATATCTATACGTTACTTATAAATAAACAATATTCCAGCATAAACAAGCTTGTGGAACCTCCAAGGTCCTCTTTTCACAAATCTTTCTCAGCTTGTTCAAACTCCTCTGCATCATAAGGATGTTAATTTAACGAAAAGAAATAAGCTTCTGGGCCAATTATGTTTTAAGTCTCTGGAGTAATAGATTGTGGAGCAGGTGTAATCTTTATGACCTCAGCAACTGCATTCAAATGCTCATGTCCTAACCCTCTATAAACCCAATCTAAGCTTGAGATGACTTACATGTGGTGAAGGTGAGGATTTTTGGCAAATGCTCTTGGCGCAATCAACCGTAGTCCCGAATTCATGATTGTCCTGGAAATGAAAACAAATGCAAGAAGTTTCAAGCTCTGTATTGACTTAACTGTGATTTATAATGCCCGATCAGATGGGTGGATTAGATAAACTCTCAATTCCATGGCCATTTGTATTCTGTACAGTAAGACATGCACAGTAACTGCAAGATGACTGAGGAACAAACCTCAGCATTTATTAAAAATGAAAAGTATCTTTGATGAATTCAGATCAAAGTAATGAATAGATTCTTTGTTCAGTTTTTCTCTGGATATTTTGCCTGCCAGGCATTTTAGATTAATATTAGTACACATTGCACATTCGGCTGAAATGAGTCATCAAGGACTGTCCGTCAGAACGAAGGAGATGGGGTCCAGATTGAATAAGTTTGCCCTGCCTTCTCCTATACCTCAAAGCACTAGGGACTTTGAGAATCTATTTTCTTCTACAATCGATCCTGCCAGTATATTGAAGTAAACATATATTTTGGCGAGCTGGAGAGAAGCATTTTTGATAGCATTGCGTTGAAATATTACTGCATGCAGCATGACTAAAGAGTTAAGGAATTTAGCTTTTATTCACTGTTTTAAATCATTGGTTTTTGTGTCCACACTGGATTTTACAAGCATTGATTATCAATGATCAGAAAATTATTTGCCTGTTCATTGAAATGAAGTCAAGCTGGTTTAACTCCGCTTGAACATTCTAGCAGTTACATGAACCAAAACACAATGCAAATACTGGTGCAATGGATCCACTACTCTACCTCAACGCAAGAAGTGGGAGTAGAGTCTGGAGTCTGCTGCTAGGGAGACCCACCCAACAAAAAAGTCTGCAGAAATTGAGGCACCATTCACTAAGTTCATGGTCAAGCTCAACTTGTATCAATTTTCTTTCCTGGTCTCCCCAAACCATAGAACATTATGGCACAAAACAGGCCCCTTTGGCCCTTCTAGTCTGTGCTGAACTATTATTCTGCCTAGTTCCACTGACCTGCACCCAGTCCATAGCCCTCTATACCCCTCCCATCCATGTACCTGCCCAATTTCTCCTTGGTTGGAAACTCGTTCCACACTCTCACTGTGTGAAGAAATTCTCCCTCATGTTCCCCTTACACCTTTTCCCCTTTCACCCATAACCCATGTCCTCTGGTTTGTATCTCAATTTCCAGGCAGGGTCCAGGTCGTGATGGAGGACCCTTCATCTTGTCTTTCAGGTTTCCAGCACATGCAGTTATTTTGATTTTCACTGTTCTACTCCTTCCCTCCCCTCCTCCTATGTCCTACCCCACTGACAGAAGACACATTATTCACTCCCAACCTCACACCCACACGCTGGCCTTACCTTCACACCACAAGCCATTACTCATTGATCGTACTGAGTCATCTAAATCCCTGTGAATAAATCAGTGATGGGGAAGAATGCAGTGGAGATAACACATAAGCTTCATAAGTAGAGGTAGAAAGCACAGGAGTCACCATAAAAATGCTAACTTTAACAATGTGTCAAATTCTGGCACTACACTTCAGAAAGCCTCAGGGCGGTACAGTTAGCATCCCGCACTGTCCGTAAGGAGTTTGTACATTCTCCCTGTGTCTGCATGGATTTTGTCCAGGTGCTCTGGTTTCCTCCCACCTTTCAAAACGTACAGGGGTTGTTGGTCAATTGGGTGCAATCGAACAACACAAGCTCGAGGGCCAGAAGGGCCTGTTACCCTGTGCTGTATGTCTAAATTAATGCATTTGACAGCATATCGGACACCCTCCCCTATTTTCCCAAAAAAAATCACCTCAGAAACCACCCTGGGTCTTGTACATGAAGGTGACACTTTGGAGTGGCCATTTTGGGCACAGTAGTGGAGGCTTTCATCTTCAAGATGGCGACAGGAGGAAAGCACTCACAAACTAAAAATTGTAAGATATGCTGTGGAGCACGGTAATAGAGCAGCAGCAGAAGTCTTTGTTACAGAACATTGACATTTTATTGTGTTTTTCTTTATGATAGTTACTTGTTTTAATGTTCTCTTATTAAACATTTTCTCTTGTTAATTATAACAGTTATTATAGTGTTAGGATTAAAACACATTTTACCGATGTCCTAGTTGCATGTTCTGTCTAAGCTTTATTTGTAAATGTACTAAAACTAATTTTTCCCAAAATTAATCCAAAAAATGGGGGGTGTTTTATATGCTAGTGGGTCCTCTTTGGCATCAAATACAGTAAGTTAGAAAGATGCAGGAGATTTACAATTCCAAGAAGGGGGTTAAATAAGAGAAGCTGCGCTGTTCTCCTTAGAACAGAGGAGATTGATGGAGGACAAAATCATGAAGGATCCTACCCACGGTAGACAGAGAGTAATGGTTTCCCTTAATGGAAAGGTCATGAATCAGAAAGTGTTGAATGAAAACCATTGACAAATGAAGCAAAGTGCCACAAAGGAAAACATCTCGAACCTTGCAAATTCAGATGTGTGTTCGTCGGAGGTCAATCAGTATTTGAAAAGAAAATAATGCAGGGTTTTAGGTGGGTAGGTGAGATTTACCCACCTTAGGCAGAATGGCCTCTATGCTATAATCATCTGCTGATTTCTGTAAAAATCTCCTTCCAATCACCAAAAGAAAAATCCCAACTATTAGCTTTTGCTTCCTGCTACTACAATAATTCTGGTGTCATTGTCATTCCTGATGTTTATAGGTGAGCTCTCCTAGAGCTCTTATAAGTACAATGTACTGAATGGCCTCCTTTTCTTGTTTGGGATCTGATAAACCCAGGGACCTACTACTTTTATCTTTCATCTTTGAGTCTACAACTGAACCTTACAGCTGGATGTATTAGAGAAGCTTTCAAATTTTTTCTTTCCACACACATACAACATTGAGTATATCCTGTGCCATCAGTGCTCTGTGATTAGTAAGGGATTGTTTAAGGTGGTACGTGAGTGGAAAGAAAAAAGTTTAAAATCCACTGCTTTAATTGTCCCTAATTGACTCATTACGTGGATGGTTTCATGATTCTAAAGGAAATGAGCCAATGACAATTTTTCTCAAACAAAATAATTCAGTTACAATTGGGTCTGGAGCAGTGGTTCTCCACCTTCATTTCCCATTCACATCCCACCTTAAACAACCCCTTACTCATCACAGAGCAGCTAAGGCATAGTGATTACTTAAGGTGGGATGCGAGTGGAAAGATAAAATTTGAAAATCATTGTATTAGCGTGATGGATCATCTCTAGAATTCAGACATTGTGTAGAGACTGACACCATTTTATATCAATGAGGATTATAAGATTGTAAGACTATAAGACACAGGGGCGTGAATAGGCTATTCAGCCTATCGAGTCTGCCCCACCATTTAATCGTGCTGATCCATTTTCCCCTCTGGCCCACTACCTGGCCTTCTCCTCATAACTTTTAATGCCCTGGCTAATTAAGAACCTATCAATATCTGCCTTAAATATACTCAATGACCTTGCCTCCACAACCACCTGTGGCAACAAATTCCATAGATTTACCACTCTCTGGGTGAAAGAAAATCCTACATATCTCTGTTCTCTTCAATCCTGAAGTTAAGCTCTCTTGTCCTAGATGGTCTCATCCATGGGTAGCATCCTTTCTCCATTTTCTCTGATAATGCCTTTAAAAATTCAAAATATTTTGATGACATCCCCCTTCATTCTCCTAAATTCCAATGAGTACAGGCCAAGAACTGTCATGGAGAGGCACAAAGGAAGGTATTCTACTTTTTAACATGATGTTGCTTCACAATGAATTCAATTGTGGTTTATTAAGTTCAATTTTAATTATTTCTAGAAGTCTCTGAATATTAGAGGCATTTGGAAGCCTTGAGAAATTAATTACAATTGTTTAAATTGGCACCTGCCTGCCAAAAGTTTTCCAGGTGCTAAAGTTTGCCACAAGTGGGGTAAGCTTTTATCATGGGCTCCCATGAAGTGTGGGAGTCAGCAGTGAGTGGCTCTGTCACCACGAGAGACCACAGCTGGTGTCCAGCTTCCAGACTGCTTGTGAGGCTGGCGCTCCATTTTGGTAGAGGTGAATGGAGGTGGGGATAAAGGATGGGTAGAGATTCTTTGTGGCTGGGAGAGGAGAGTCAATAAATCTTGGCCCATTTGCTCCGAAAAAAAAAAAGTAAAGATGAGTTCCCTCTGCTCCCAGTGTTCCCTCCCAAGATTCAAAATAAAAGGGGACAGATGGCAGGGAATAGAGGGAGATAAAGATAAAGAAAATAGAAAGGAAAAAGCAACAGGAGCAAGGTTTGACATCTCAGAGTCACATCATTTTAAAAGTATTAAATTTCTAATAAGGAGTCAACTAATTATCTGAGCACATTGATTGGACCATTAACGGTCCCCACTTTTCCCTCAAAGTAGATCACTATCGGAGATGGCAGAAGAGTGTGTTGTTGGGTAAATTCTATTTATTCTTAAGTCCCTCAAAAGACATAAACTGCCTCTGTTAATCATAACAACCTTCAACGCCCCTGATACCATGTTGGTACCAGGCAGCCAAGATTCTAATATCCAAAGTTATGAATATTAAACTGTTTTGAGATTGAGTCATATCTGAGGATAACCCTTTTTTAATCCCACAAATTGTTTAATTTAATCCCAAATTTAAATTACATATTTCAATAATAGCCTCATTAAAAAAGCAGCAACAAAACAAATTTGTGCAGCTAAATAATATTTTTTAAAATCCAGTAATTTTAACCTTCCTAATTTATAATCCCAGGAAATTCTAGAAATTTTACCTGACCAAAGGAATGAACGAAAATGTCCATGAAGAATTTTTGAAACATTTATTAGGTAATGCGATGGGTAAGGTTTGAAAAGGTATTGAAGTCTCGACATTATCTTCATTAAATTAGACCCCAATTAACTATGCGGCCATTACTTTGAATCACAACGTTGCCATTTCATTAACACTGAAACTCTTTCCCTGAAGCAATCTTTTAGAAAGCACCTTTGTGTTGGTCATTTACTTACAAATTCTGCAGTCCAATGTAAGGTTCCATGTCCAAAGCATTCAACGTCTGAAGGCTTTTCTGGTTCTCAATGTGTCTGTAAAAGCAACCAATAAATGAAGAGATCAGTGTGTGTCCGACTGCAGTTCACGATTTTATGTGACAATTTCAAAGTTGACAGTTTTCTAGGGACAGAAGGCATTTGAGGAGAATGAGTTTGCAGAGCTCTGAGTGAAGATTAGACAAATGCAAAAACAGAAAATGCTTGAAAAACTCAGCAGATCAAGCAACATCCATGGAAAGAGAAACAGTTAACATTTTACATTGGAGATTCTGTCAGAAATAGAAACTGTTGACATTGTCATAGATGACAACTGGGAGGGACTGGACCAGGGCAGAAAGGATGGTGTCAAGGTAAAAAGAAATACGGTAAGAAGGTCAGCACGGTTAGCTTACGGCACCAGCAACTGGGGTTCGAATCCCGCACTCTATGTCCAGAGTTTGTACATTCTCCCCGTGTCTGCATGGGTTTTCCTCAGGGGTTCTGGTTTCCTCCCACCCTTCAAAATGAAAATAGGGTTGTAGATCAATTGGGTGTAATTGGGTTGCATGGCTCTTGGGTTGAAAGGGCCAGTTACCTTGCTGTATGTCTAAATTTAAAATAAGTTAATTGGGACAATTGCATGCTGAAATAAGGATATGTGTAGACAATCCCGTTTGTGGATCTTGGCCAGAAGATAGTGGTGGGGTTGGGTCACACTAAGGCTGCAATCAATGGAATGAATTCATTAATTATGGATAAGGATAAATCTGGTCCTCGAGTTGAGTTTCTAAATTGGAGAAAGGCTGATTTTGTGGAAATGAGAAAGAATCTCGGAGGAATGGATTGGGATAAGTTGTGTTCTGGCAAGGGTGTGGTCAGTAAGTGAAAGTTCTTCAAAGGCAAAATTTTGAGAGTGTAGAGTTTGCATGTTGCTGTCAGGATTAAAGCCAAAGATAACAGGCATCGGGAACCTTGGTTTTCAAGGGATATTGATGATCTTGTTAAGAAGGTGTACAGCAGATATAGGCAACAAAGAGAAATTGAGGTTCTAGTAGAGTATAGAAAATGTAAGAAAATACTTAAGGAAATCAGGAAGGCAAAAAGAAGACATGAGGTTGCTTTGGGAGATAATGTGAAAGTAAACCTGAAGGGTTTCTACAGGAATGTTAAGAGTAAAGGGATAGTAAGGGACAGATTGGTTGCTTAGAAGATCAAAATGCTCGTCTATGTGTGGAGCCTCACAAGATGGGATAGATCTGAAACAGTTTTTTTTTTGCATCAATATTTACTCAGGAAACTGGCCTAGTGTATAGGGAAGGAAGGGAAACAAGAAGTAGAGGCATGGAGCATATAGAGATTAAAGAGGAGGAGGTGTTTGCTGCCTTACAATGAATAAAGATAGATAAATCCCCTGGGCCTGACATGATATTCCCACAGACTTTGATGGAGATTAGTCTAGAAATTGCAGGGGCCCTGGCAGAAATATTTAAAATGGCCTTAGCCATGGGTGAGGTGTCAGAGGATTAGAGCGTAGCTCATGTTGTTCTGTTGTTTAAAAAAGGCTCCAAAAATAAATCAGGAAATTACAGGCTGGTGAGCCTGACGTCAGTAGTGGGTAAATTATTAGAGGGTGTTCTGAAAGATCGGATATACAATTATTTGGACAGCCAAGGGCTGACTAAGGATAGTCAGCATGGCTTTGTGCATGGTAGGTCATATTTAATGAATATTATAGAGTTTTTGAGGACATTACCAAGATGAAGGAAAGGCTGTGAATGTTGTCTACATGGTCTTTGGTAAGGGCTTTGTCAAGGTACCACAAGGGAGGTTAGTTCAGAAGGTTCAGACACTAGGAATACATGGAGAGGTTGTAAACTGGATTTGAAATTGGCTGAATGGGAGAAGACAAAGAGTGGTCAAGGATGATTGCTTCTCAGACTGGAGGCCTGTGATTAGTGATGTGCCTCAAGGATCGGTGGTGGAACTATTGTTGTTTGTTGTCTATATCAATATCTGGATGATAATGTGGTAAATTGGATCAGCAAGTTTGGTGATGACACTAAGAATGCAGGCATTGTGGATAGCAAGAAAGGCTATAAAAACTTGTAGAGAGATCTGGACCAAATGGAAAAAATGGGTCAGAAAATTGGTAGATGGAATTTAATGCAGACAAGTGTGAGGTGTTGCATTTTGAAAGGACAAACCAAGGTAGGACATACACAGTAAATGGTCGGGCACTCAGGAGTACAGAGGAACCAAGGGATCTGGGAATGCAGATACATAATTCCCTGAAAGTGCTGTCACAGGTAGACAGGGTTGTGAAAAAAGCTTTTGGCATTTTAGCCTTCATAAAGTATTGAATATAGGAGTTGGGATGTTATGGTGAGGTTGTATAAGACATTGGTGAGGCAAAATTTGGAATATTGTATACAGTTCTGGTCACCAAACTACAGGTAAGATATCAATAAGATTGAAAGAGTGCAGAGAAGATTTATTAGGATGTTGCCAGGTCTTCAGGAGTTGAGCTACAAGGAAAGATTAAACAGGTTAAGACTTTATTCCTTGGAGTGTAGAAGAATGAGGGGAGATTTTGTAGCAGTTTACAAAATTATGAAGGGTATAGAGAGAGTAAATTGAGGAGGCTCTTTTCACTTAAATCAGAAGAGATAAATACAAGAGGACATGGCTTTGGGGTGAAAGGGGAAAGATTTAGAGGGAACATTAGGGGGAACTTCTTCACTCAGAGAGTGGAGGGAGTGTAGAACAAGCTGCCATCTGATATGGTAAATGGGGGCTCACTCTTAAGTTTTAAGAATAAATTGGATAGATACATGGATAGGAGCAGTCTCGAGGGTTATGGACTGGGTGCAGATCAATGGGACAAATGGAATAATATTTTGGCAGAGACTAGAAGGGCCGAATGGCCTGTTTTCTGCACTGTAGTGTTCTATGGAAGGACAATCTCCCCCAAGGTAATGAGGTCTGTGACTGTGTGGACACATGGCCTGATGTTCGGTGTGGTGCCTTGGTCTAGAGTGAGATGTGAGAATGTGTCTGAGCCAAGTAAAGTTTGGTTACTGGGGTTAATGTAATTGATTGACAGGGACTCGATGAAAAAACACAATGCTGGAGAAACTCAGGAGGTCAAAGAGTGTATTTTAATAAGCAAATGTAAATGGGGCCTTGGTTTGACAGTAAGAGACCTTGCTGACATGTCAGAATGGGAGCAGGGCACAGAACTGAAATGGTTGGCCACTGGTGTGGACAGAGTGAAGGTGCTCTGAGAGGTGATCTCCCAGTCTGCATCCAGTCTCCCCGATGTAGCGAAGGGCACCACAGAAGCACCAGATGCAGTCGATGACTCCTGATGTTTTGCTTCACTTGGAAGGACTGTTTGAGGCCCCAAACGGTAGTTGGGGGGTGGGGGGGGGGGGGGTGTGGAGTGTGACCACGGAGTCTGCAGACTTTTGTGTTTTACTATTGGACTTCAGTGAGCTGAATGTCTTCCTTTTGCATTACAACAATTTTATAATTAATACAATCTTAGCAATAAGACTGGAGAGGTTTGGTCACATTCAGTTCTGCCATTTTTCCTGAAATTATGCTGTTTTGTCATAAACAAGATTGTAAAAGGTCCAATACTGACAACCCCATTTACTGACAGAAAGCTTGACACATTCAGTCTTGTCATTGACTGTTGATTTAAACAATAACCCTTAGCGCATGGAGTGGACTAGCTCTCACTGAACAGCTCCAATACCATTGGTCTCCAGCTTCCTGCTGGCTTTTAGTTCTTCTATTCGCATTGCTCAGAAGGGTAGCTGGATGAGACTGGATAACCATCAGTCTGATGAAACAGACTGCTGAGGATGGTCTGGAGTTTGAATTCAGCCCTCGGCTACAACATGGGACCAAGAAACAGGCAGCGATTAAATGTCTTTTGAAAGCTGAGGGAGTTTCTTTCAAGAGCTGCTGTCTCTTTCATGATTGCTGATTATCTCACTGACTTGACACACAGTTTCATTGGGGGGAGTTAAGAAGGTGCTTTGTGTGAAAATATTCTTTGATGGACTCTCAAGAAGCAATCAGCTCAATCGACCAGAATTTCCTCTGGTTTTCTGCCAACAATACTAGCGGGATCCTTGAACAGCATAAAGCAGTGGTTTTCAAACTTTTTTCTTTCCACTCACATCCCACTTTAAGTCATCCCTACACCATCAGTGCTCTGTGATTAGTAAGGCATGACTTAAGGTGGGAAATGAGTGGGAAGAGAAGGTTGAGAATCACTGCTCCAGACCCAATTGTTCCTGAAATATTTTGCTTGAGAAAAATGGTCATTGGCCCATTTCCTTTAGAGTTATGAAACTGTCCAAGTAACAAGTCAGTTAGGTATGATTAAAACAGTGGTTTTCAAATATTTTTCCACACACATCCCATCTTAAGCAATCCTTTACTAATCACAGAGCACCTGTGGCAGAGGGAATACTTAAAGTGATATGTGAGTGAAAAGAAAAAGGTTGAAAACCACTGGCATAAAACAAAGTGGGCATTTTGGAGATACCTAAATAACCATGAAATCCTGGTACTCTAGTGCCAGTTTATTGTTCCCATCAAGAGTGTTAATGATTATAGGCCTCCTGCCATTAAAACCAATGGCATCTTTAGTTTACTGCATTAAAGCCCACCTTCATATTGGTGGGTTAGATCTAAGAACAAAGTGTATTGATTTGAAGCTCGTTCAGTTAGCCAAAATCAAATTTATCCAACTGAAGGGGCTCATCTAAGTTCCCTAGAAGACTTGCAGCTGTAACAATGATAATAGACGACATCAACTGTCTTTAGCAATATTCAGTCAGTGTATAATATGACTAAGTTTCACAGCCATGCAAGTCCATCCACCCAACGGTGCACAAAGGCTTTTTACACGTAGTCCCAATCCATTAATAGGATTCTGCTCTGCTAATGTTGTCAATTATCCTTTAAATGTATGGAATTTATTTTAACTAGTTGATTATTCAGTTGACAGCTGTGTTTTAATAGACAGCAGAAAGTCCATACTGTGTACAGCATGAATCAGTTGTGTATGAAAAATAACACAACTCAGACCGAGTTCTTGCAGTGGTTCCTCACCAAGAAATGGAAGTTAGATTGGACACCTTTCTTCTGATGGCTGTAAATTGCCATGTAGCATGGAAGAATCTAGTTGATGAGATAATCATTTTACAATAAATTCATCACAGAATAAAGGGAGACCTTTCTGCCCATGCCTGGACAAATCCATTCAATCCTATTCCCTGCTCTTTCCCCTTAACTGTAGTGTCTTGAGTGCCTAGCCACTTCCCCATGGTCACACTGTCTGTCTGACACACTGAGCACTGGCGCACCTCAGAGCTGAGTGCTCAGCCCACTCCTGTTCACACTACTGACTCATGACTGCATCGCCAAATCCAGCTCCAGCGGAGACATTGAGTTTGCAGATGACATGCGAGAGGTTGGCCTCATCACCAACAATGGTGAGTCACTCTGCAGAGAAGATGTGGAAAATCTCATGTTATGGTGTGAGAATAACAACTTGAGTCTCAATGTGGATAAGATGAAGGAGATGAATAGGGACTTCAGGAGGCCTAAGTACAACTACCCTACACTACACATCAATAACTGTGGTGAAAAGTGTGGAGAACACTAAGTTCCTTGGAGTCCACTTAACTAGTGACCTATCGTGGACACACAACTTCTCATTTGTCAGGAAGGTAAAAACACAGACTGCACTTCCTGAGAAGACTGAGGCAGGCAATGCTACCGGCCACCAAGAGGGCTTGCAAAATAGTTAAGGACCCCCTTCCCCTCAGCACACAGCATCTTCCAGCTACTCCCACTGGGGAAGAGATACAGGAGGATCAGAGCCAGCACCACCAGGCTGAGGAACATCTTCTTCCCGCGGGCAGTGAGAACGCTGAACGACCGATGAATTGCTTACTCTGTTCATACAATCCCTCTGAGAATCTACTATTATTTAACAAGATTTATTTATTTTTATCTACATACTGCATATAAATCACTTGTAAATATGTGGGCCATGTTTATACATGTGTTTTCATGTTTTTACGGAGAGGACTGAAGAACATCTTCTCGTCCAGTTGTACTTTATAATTGTATGACGATAATAAACTTGAACATTTAGAATGTCAATTCCACATTGATGATTTACAATCCTCATTGAACAGCCTCCTGCCCACTGCAGGGATATTGATACCTGCGCTTGGTTTTCAAAACTCACAGTGCATTTACTGTAATTCTCTCAACCTGAAGAAACTCCTCCTTCCTCGGAATCCTTCACCCACCCAGTGGGACTGTCTCCTGCTGCTTTGCCTTGAGTTACACACATCTCCCAAATGTTCCACTTTATGACTTCTGCCACTCTCCCCAATTTACATCTTCCTCTTTGAACAGGAATTTGGTTATGATCCACAATTTCCACCAGTTCCTGCCTCTGCTAAACATAAGTTGTATTAAAAGTGTAATATTTGTTTAGGACGTAGGCATCACGAGTCAGCCAGCATTCATGCTCTGCCTGGAACTGCCCTTAACATGATGATGGTGAGCTGCCTTCTGGAGCCGCTGCAACTGTGTAACATTTATATTATAAGCCCAATGATTTGAAACATTGCAAAAGTTATGACAAAAAATTAATTCATAAGCCAAAAATGAACCAAGCAAGTATAAGGGAGAGGATCACAAAACAGCTTTGATGGGAAGGTGCGGACATACAGGAAGTATGGCCACCAGCCGCCTTCATGGACTCAGTGAGCGAACAAAGAAGTCTGACCCCAGTTCTGCTCAGCTCACCCAGCCTCTGATTACTATGGCTTGGGGAGAGGCAGGGTGAGGCGGGGGTTGAAGCCACACGGAAATGCCCCATTACCACCTGGCAGAAGATGCCTGCATTCCTGCAGCAGCTGACACATCCATTCCCATCCACCTCACTGGTCTCCTAAATGCTCATTCATATGTACAGGCTATCCTCAAATCCCAGGGAGCACCTTTATTGCTGATGGCAGACTTGTCCCCTTCTTTCTCTCCTGAAGGACTTTAGCAAACCAGATGTGCTGTTACAACCATCAGTGAAGAGTGGTTCCTTTCACAGCAATAATAAAGGAAGATTGATTAGATGCCCATTTTAAATTACAGATGAACAGAATTGAAATACTATAGCTGCTGAGGTGGATTGAATTTACTTCTTTGAGTAGTTGGTGCAGACTTCGAATATACCAGTCCAATAAGTTAGCCTCTGGGCCATTACCAACCACAGTAAAACCCCTGGTATTTGGCACCTATGGGGATTGGTCGATGTTGGATAAGTGTATTTTCCAGTTGCTTGAGACTTACTCTTGTAATACTTAAGTAATGCACCTTTATTAAGATTAAACAGTTTAAAAGATAAAATAAAACTAGACTGTACTTACACTGAACAAACTTCACTTGTATGAATATATAAACCTTAAAGCATTTACTTTATTTTCATTCTTTGAAATATGTAACCGTTGCTGCATCTGCAGGTTCCTCCCCCTCCACGGAGCCATTGAAAGATGAACATTGACATTATAGATAGTTTCCCCCCCAGTTTACAGATAAAGCCCTGACCAGGGTGACTATTACTAAGCAGGGATAAGGAGACACTTTAAGAGAGTCACCCCAACGGCGAGCGGCATCCTGGGCGACGCCATTACTGTTTCACACAACTTTATTCAAACAGCTGCTACGAGCAATGCACAACCAAGGCCCTCCCTCTACTGGCTGAATATTTCCTCCCATCTTCACCAAAGGTTTATGTGCTACTTCAGAGAGCATTTATAGCTACAATTTTAAACTTAAGTATTTTTTACCTGCATATTTTATTTTTTCCCTTGAGTTTTTTGCTGGTTTCCCCAGGCTGCCATTTGTTTGAATTCTTGATACTAGGAGTTTTACAGTATAAAGTGTGGCTTTACAAGTTCAAAATCTATCAACGGTTCCACTGTGCCCAAATTGGATCAGGTATTTTGGCTGGTTAGTGGTTAGGCTCAGATTTTGTAGCTGAAAAATTGAGAATGAAATTACTGAGCAGTTTTACAAAGTCTTAGAAATAATGGTCAAGGAGAAGAAACCACAGCTGCACAGAGACTCATTACACCATCTGCACCATCTCTAGGAAGCCTACTCAGGAAAATCAGTTGTGCAGCCATCGCTCACATAATAAAAGAATGAGATCGAAAAAGAATGAGTTTTTCTTAAAAGTCATGGAGATTATCAAAAATCACAGTTATTAACAAAATCATGGAACCTGTGACAGATCCGACCTTCACAAATGAATCATAGCCTTAGTTATTTCTTACACTTGTTGAATCTAGATCCAAGGTTTCTTTGTGTTATCAAAGCAATAAATGTCTTAGTTTGTTCAGTTTCTTTTATTCACAAGCCTGACATCTCCAGTGACGGGATGCTGAGTTAATCCCTGTCTCCCACTCACTTTCAGTATAACTGCTTTATCTCTCTCATTAATTTTAATAGTTTCAGCGTGTTGATGGACAGAGATATCTCACAAATTGCATTGACTAATTGGGTGATCAAATCTAATGCAGAGAAACACAAGATGAAAGAAAGAACAACAAACTGAGTTGGTAAACAGGCCATAAATCCCCAACACACACATTAATGTCATAAATAGATTACACAGAAGCACATTGCAGCCTTCAAAATTCAATGTCAAATTCAGCCATTTCAAATAATCAGCCATTTCGATCCTTTTAATTTTTTTCATTTTTAGACATACAGCACGGTAACAGGCCCTTTCGATTCACGAGCCCCTGTGGCCCAATTACAGCCAATTGACAAACATCCCCAGTATGTTTTGGATCATAGAGGGAAACAGGTGCACCAGGAAGAAACGCGTGCAGACATGGGAAGAACTCACAAACTCGTTACAGACTGCGGGAGATTCAAACCCTGGTCACTGGAGCTGGAACAGCATTGCGTTAAAGGCTACATCAACCGTGCCACCCTAACTGTGCCTTATGTGTCAAATTTCACATATTCAGACTTTTTTCTCTCCTTTTCCGACATTTCATTTAATTCCATCCTTTCTTAGTTTCACCTCTTTGCATCAGGTTACAGCACCTGTATAGCTCAGTCTCTTCTCACCTGTCCATCCTTTTGCAGATATTCCCTTTACTCTTACCTGCCCTTTCAGATTAAAAGTTTCCATAAAGAACATGATAAAATATGAGCAGCAGGTTATTCAGCCCCTAAAGCTTATGTCTGATCTTCCCAAGTCCCACTTGCAGTGCCACATACCTTCCCAAAGCTGAGATAAAATCATAAATCCTTAACCTGGAGCCACAAAACAAAACTGATGGAAGAAGCCAATGAGTTAGGGAGCATTTATGAAATGGGCAGCCGACATTTTGGATTGAGATCTGAAATGTTACCTCCTCATTTCCCTCCGTGGATGCTGCCTAACCTGAGGACCTATGGATCATTTGGGGATCAGAGGTGGAGAAGGTCAGCAAATTTAAATTCTTGGGACTCAGTATCTCGGAGCTAACACACTAACACCATCATGAAGAAAGCACGTCAGCCCCTCTAGTTCCTCAGGAGTTTGTAGAGGTTTGGTATGACACCAGAAATCATGGCAAATTTCTGCAGATGTGTGGTGGAAAGTGTTCTGACTGGCTGCATTACAGTCTGGTATGGGGATACCAATACCCCTGAGTGTAAAGCCCTCTAAAAGGTACTGGATGCAGCCCAGGGCATCACAGCCAAAACCCTCCCCACTATTGAGAATTTCTCCAGGGAATATTGGAGAACAGCAGCAATTATCGAGGATCCACACCACCCAGCACAGGGTCTGTTCTCGCTGCTGCCATCAAGAAAGAGTGCCATAAGACTCGCACCATCAGGTTCAGGAACAGTTGCTCCCCCTTCACCATCAGACTCCTTAACAACAAGCTCATTTAAGGCCTCTTACTCCTGCACTTCATTGATTTTTTTTCTCCTCTGTATTGCACAGTCAGTTGTTTTCATTCATTTGTTTACATGCGTACATTGTGTAGAGTTTTTTTTTGCATTACCAATAAGTGGTCATTCTGCCTGGCCCACAGGAAAAGGAATCTCAGGGTTGTGTGTGATGTCAGGGATGTTCTCTGACGATAAATCTGAAATCTGAATCCGAGTTCTTCAAGTACTATTTATAATTTTTTTATGCTGAGAAACCGGAGAAACTCAGCAGGCCAGGCAAAATCGATATGTAGAAATGATCAGTGAATCTTTTGGGTTGAGACCCTTTATCAAGTCTTGACTCGAAAGACTGATTGATTGACAGTGTATGCTCAAGATTCCAGCATCTGCAATATTCCTGATTATCTAGTTATTGATTACATTTGGTCTGTATTCACTAGACCTGGATTCATAAAGCCATCAGATGCATTAGGGTTGCCCTCAGCACCAGGAATGACTGTTTCATAGCAGGGACCAGGGAACATGATGTGGAAGACCTTAACAAGACAAGGACGAAATCCACAGGAGGATAACTTTAGCTGACCTCTGAATGTCCTTACTCATGAATATGAAATGTACATCGTACAGAGGGAACTGCAAACTGTTAACATGAATTGATTTGGTAAACACATCCTGATCTATAAATGCTGAGGTACACATTAATATCTGTGGAGTATAACAGGAGCACCTCAGACCCCTGCAGCAACCCATGGAGAGGGATGTACATAGCTTCCAAATGCAGGTGTACAATGTGTAGAATTAGCTGTAACTGGTCCATGGAGCTCGCAATATAACTTGTACCCTCAGCAAAGGGACCATTTTATCAAAATGCATCATCTTCTCTCTGAGAATGCAATACAATAACGTTTTTATTATGTTTCAAATGTACTCTGAAACATAATGTAATCAAAAGAGAAAATGAAGGATATGATTTAATCCCAATGTCCTTCATCAGGAAGGTTGTGAATGATCCATTTCCCCCAAAGCCTCATTAGTAAACTCCAATCAAATCAGCACCAATATCCTTTGAACAAATATTTGTTTGCTATTTCACCCTTTCACTGCTGGATGCTAATTCTTGAGTTCATGTTTCTGATAAAACTACAGTCCATGACCTCCTTCTGGAATAAAGCAGACGCTAAATATAATATCGCTGAAAAGTAGCACAATTACAATTCCTTTATTACAGAGTGTTCTATTTCAGTTGCGGTATCAATGCCAGACCTTTTTCACTTGACAAAGAGATGACCAGGATAAGATTTTTATGCTTGATGATTGCTCTAAATGTATAATCTCTACGACCATAGGATATGTCACAGAAGATGACCAACTGGCCCAACCAATCTATGCTGGCGTTAATGCTCCATTCGAAACTCTGCTTATCTTTACCTATCTATATCTATCAGCGTAACCTGCTGTTCCCTAATATGCTTGTTAAATCTCTCCAGTTCTGTTGTTGCCAGACCCCAATAGCCAGCTGCTGGCAACATGCATCTCTTTATTGCCCTTTTTTTTGTTGTTGTATGCTTCTCAAAGCCAGAGAGATAAAGGCTTGCAACGGAGACAGAGGTGGGAAGAGAGGAAATGCACATGGACATGGGGAGATAGCAAATAAGGCAGAGAAAGTCCTTGTTTCTGCCTAACACTTCCTTTCTCTCGTGTGTCTCCCATCCCGATTTGATCTCGTTTCTCCATCTCTGTGCTTCCATCTTTGGCTCTTGCTGCACTCCTCCATCTGTCTGCATTCTCCTCACCTGTCCATCCCTTCATCTCCAGTTCATTTTCTCCATCCTTTACTCTCAATCAGAGAACAGGACGCACAGCAAAGGGAAAGTGGGGCAAAGAAGGAGTGAGAGAGAAAGAGAGAGAGAGAAAGAGGGGAAGGGACTGAGATTGGGGGGAACTGAGAAGGGAGAGAGGGAAAACAAGGGAAGGAGTTTGAAGAATATGTGCAGGCTGCATAAAGTGCTCTACAATTTGATACAAAGTGCCAGTTCATGTCCTGGTTCTTTCTAATCGATTCTACCTTCTCCTGGCACCTTCCCCATTCAGTCTCTGTCTCCTCTCCTCATTGCCCGTACCCCCCATTCTTCCTTCTCACACCTCCCCTGTCCGCCTCCTCCTCTCTCCTTTATCCAGGTTCGATAGTTAATTCTTCAGTTTCGCCTTAAACTTATTTTTATTTCCACTTGGCAAGTCTTGCACATTATGTTTAGATGCAAATATGAGCGCAGAGGATTGGCAATGCCAGATCTGCCCTTATCTCCGCATTTGATGTTGAGTTGGGGATATTCTCGGATTGCTGGCTCACAGTCCAAACTGAATGGAGGACTATTGGAAAATGTATGCAGCATTCAATTGGTGTATAGCAGTTCACAGGAAACGAGACTGCGGCAGGCCCATCTTCTACTGGGTCCTGGGTCACGGGCTGACGGTGTCATTGCAATGTCTTCAGCCCATCCCTAGCCAGCTGCTTGCAGCGGCAGTCCATTTATGAAGCTAGGTGGAGTGCTCTGCTCCACCTCTGTGGCCAGCCTGAGGAAGGATCGGTGTCAGTATCTTGGAGCAGCTCATGGAGCATTTATGAAGGTAGGGTCAGTGACATGAGAGCAAAGAATCTCCACCTTTATAGTAGCATTTTTTTACTCTACAAAAGGGCCATAGAGTTACCCCTCTGACCCATTCTCTTGATCTTTCCCTTGAGCTCTCCAAATGATCTTGCCTAAGTTCCTGTTTGATTCCTTTTGGAAAGCTCTGATTTATTCTTCCCATCACCTTTACCAAAAAGGCACCAAAGAAGAGCTGGAAGGATGCAGCAGGTTTGTCAACATTTGGAGTCAGAATCCTTTATTGAGACTCTACTCTTTATCACGTCTTAGTAATAAAACCCTGATGCAAAATGTTAACTGTCCATTTCTACCCATGGATGAGGACTGACCCATTGAGCCCCACCAGTTCAAGATCCCAGCATCTGCAATTCTTATGTTTCACCCTTACAATGAATTGCATAACAACTGTCCATCAATCAAGACACATTTTCATCTCATTCCCTTTGGGCTACAAGGGTCACGTTGCTGGGACATGCACAACCAAAGGCATGTATTTAAAGAGGTGCAAAACACAAAAATGCTGGCAAAACTCAGCAGGTCACGCAAAGGGATGTGACCAACGTTTTCCCTTTATCATCTCATGAATGGAAACTTGCTGTCTCTGCAACATCCATCTTCAAAGGAGGCAGATTCTAGCGAGACTCGCATCCAGTCATACCTTGATGAAGGGTTCAGGCCCAAAACGTTGCTTATATCCCTTTGCTTCCTGGACACACTGCATGACCTGCTGAGTTGTGCCAGCACTTTTGTATTTCACTATAATCACCGTGTCTGCAGACTTTCCTGTTTAAGCCCAACATGCTTAAATATGATTTATTTCAGTTTTTGTCAAGTTCCGACATAAATTACAACCCTTTAACAGCTAAAACTGTTTCAGGGATAAATGCCGACAAGATAAGAAAAGTGACAGAGTTAGCTTAGTGGTTTAGTGTGATGCTTTTACAAGCGCCAGCAACCCAGGTTCGAATCTGGCGTTGTCGCTTAGGAATTTGTTCATTCTCCTTGCCTCTGGGTGCTCCAATTTCCTCCTACCCTTGTAGGTTATTTGAGTAGGATTGGGTGGCACGGGCTCATGGGCCAGAAAGGCCTGTTACCCTGGTGTACCTTTAAATTAAAAAAAAATTAAAAACCTAATATGCTTGGGTTTCAGTGATTCCCTGAAAACCAAAGTCCCAATTGGTGGAAATCCTTATCATGGGGTGAGTTGCTCTGACTGGCACTTAAAGTCATGGGTTTCCAGCAATGGTACAAAACAGATGATGAGCCAACTCAACACTGTCTAACATGATAATAGCATTTAAGGGGCTCCCAGATAGATACGTGAATTTGGAGGGAACAGAGGGGAATGTACCATGAGGGAGTAGCAGAGTTTTAGTTTAATTTGGGCAGAAGGGACTGTTTGTGTGCTGTACTCTTCCATATACCATCTCTCTGCCTCTTCATTTCTCAATTTCTGGAGACTATTTTTGTTCAGGGATTATGATAACAAAAAGCAATCACAACCTCGCGCCATGTTGGCTGGGGTATATTTCGTTGCTCTCTTGTCACTGGGCCAAGACCCATCCAGAGAATGGATCGCAAATCTCCCTGCAATGGTGGGGGGGGGGGGGGGGCGCTGAATTTTTGAAAGTACCATACTTCACATGAAGCATTAAACTGAAGCCTCCTTGATAAAAATGGCAATATTTCAAAGCAGATATCATGGCTAACTTTATTCAATGTCACCGAAACAGATTACCTGGTCAATATTACATTCTATATTTGGAGCTAGCACTGTGCAGGTTGGAACCCAATAGTTATTGAAGTGTACTCGGCTTTAAGTGTCACAAGTAAGGTTAATCTAGGGTTCTCAAATCAATTAGAATCACAAATGAAGCAGTTCAGATAAAAGGAAAATCTGAGATAGTTGACAGGAAGAGGTTCTTCAAACAAGGCATGATCCTGAGAGGTCAATATGACATTTGGGCAAGTGTAGAGAGCAATCAAAAACTACAGACATATTCAAGATCCAGCTGCCACAATTGAGGCGAATGAGTTAAACTGACAAAAAAATGGTTCCAATACAGTTACTGTGATCAAAGCATGAAATGTCTCAAAACATTTCCCATTGCTTAAAGCCAGTTTTTAGGGTGCAGTGACTATTTTCCTGCATCACCGACTAAAATTATATTAATCTCACACAAACCAAGAAAGGACTATCTGTCAAAGTGACGAGAATGGAGATAGTTTCATGTCACTTCTAATTTGCCGCTTGACAAAGTTACTATAAACAGGAACTGGCAGAGATATTACTTGCATTTGAAGTGGTTCTTATAGAATCACTCATGAGAGATCTTGAACCAGAATTATGATGAGTAAATAGTGAATTTTTCACAACCCACTGCTGGTGCTATTGTGCAATGATGGAAATCACACTGAATCCATTTAGGAGAAACTGCTCAGCATTTTGTCTCATTTCAGGGACTTGGAATATATAGTCAAGTTGCACAGTCATTGGTGACGTTGACAATGTTTTCAATGAATTAACACTTTTATGCCAGCACCACTCCTGAGTGGCTGAAACACGACTTAAAGGTCAAAAGTCACAAAGTACAAATTAGAGGGCCATTTGGCCCATCCTTTTCATCCTACCACAGAAGACAACCCTCCCCCATCTTTCACCCATTTCCCCCACCCTAATCCCTTCAGATCCGATATGTAGATACTCCATTAATACATATGAATGCTGCCTAACCTGCGAAGTTCATCCAGCTTCTCTTTACTTAATATTTAGCACCTATAGTTTTTGTGTTTTACCAAATTTTTCTTCCTGTTCGCTCTTTGTCTTTGATCACACCATTGGACCATTCCTCGTGTCGCAATTGTGGAAACAGGTTCAAGCACTCACCCACCCCGAACTCTGCAGAGACTAGATTCGGGAGGCACTGCCCACCCGCCCCAAACCCTGCAGAGATTAGATTCGGGAGGCACTGCCTTTTAGTGAATCTGTGGAATGTGTTGCCACAGGCTGATTTGGAATCCAAATCATTTTTTAAGGCACAGATTGGTAGGTTCTTGATTACCAGGACATCAAAAAGTTATGGAGAGAATGCCAGGTAGTGGGGTGAGGAGTAAAATAGTTCAGCTCATGAGTGACCGGCAGGGTAAACTGGATGGGCTGAATGTTACACGAATGTAACATGCAAGGGAAATCTCATGGGTTGCTGAAATGGTCAAAAGATACAGGAGACCCTCTCCAGGAGATTAATCAATGTTTAATAAAAGTGCTATGTAAGAGAAGCAGAAACATACCATCTAATCCAAAATACTACAGACACGCAAAGTGTTCTGACTTGCTGTATTTGAAAGGTATGTGAGCAGTAAAAGGAGGGATAGAATAAGTCCACTGGATGATGGGACCGGTGAACGATGTCAGGAACCGTATGAGATGGGAGAAATATTGAACAACTTTTTCTCGTCCATATTCATGAGGGAAAAGGACATTGGGCTATACGAGATAAGAGAGGCAAAGGGTTTAGTTATGGAAAGGATAGGGATTAGTAAAGTGAGAGTTTTGGAGCTTCTAGGGTCAATTAAAGTGGATAAGTCTCCTGGTCCTGATGGGATTTTTCCCAGGACTTTAAGGGAGGTCAGGGAACAAATAGCAGGGGCACTGACAGTGATTTTTCAAAGATCACTGGAGGAGGGGGTGGTACCACAGGATTGGAGGGTTGGAAATGTTGTTCCATTGTTCAAAAAAGCCAGTAGGTATAGGCCAAGTAATTATCGGCCAGTAAGTTTGACTTCAGTGGTGGGGAAGGTTATGGAGGGTATTCTTTGAGATAGTATATACCCATATCTGGATAGGCAGAGATTGATTAGGGGCACCCAGCATGGGTTTGTAAAAGGAAAGTCATGTTTGATGAACCTTGTTGAGTTTTTTGAGGAAGTGACAAAAAAGGTGGATGAAGGTAGAGCGGTGGATGTGATCTATTTGGATTTTAGTAAGACTTTTGATAAGGTTCCGCATGGAAGGTTAATAAGGAAGGTTCAGTTACTAGGGATTAGTAGAGAGAATGTGACATGGGTTCAAAGATGGCTGGGAGATAGACAGCAGAGAGTCATGGTGGTCAACTGTATGTCAGGTTGAAAGCCTGTGACAAGCGGGGTGCCTCATGGATCAGTGCTGGGTCCCTTGTTGTTTATCATTTATATTAATGATTTAGAGGAGGGTGTGGTTAACTGGGAAAGCAAATATGTGTATGATACGAAAATAGGGGGAGTGGTGGATAGTGAGGTAGATTTTCTTGGATTACAGAAGGATTTGGTTTGTTTGGAAGAATGGGCTGAAAGATGGCAGATGGAATTCAATATAGACAAGTGTGAGGTGTTGCATTTCAGTAAAAATAACCAAAATAGGACATTTCCAGTTAAGGGGAGGGTATTAAGGCACACAGAGGAGCAAAGGGACCTGGGGGTTATGGTACAGAGTTCTCTGAAGGTGGATTCCCATGTAGACAGGGTGGTTAAGAAGGCATATGGTATGCTGGCCTTCATAAATCATACTATAGAGAATAGGAGCTGGGAAGTGATGCTGAAGCAGTTTAAGGTATTGGTGAGGCCAGGTTTGGAGTACTGTGCTCAGTTCTGGTCTCCAAATTATTAGAAAGAATATAGATAAGGTGGATAGGGTGCAGAGAAGGTTTACAAGGATGTTGCCTGACTTACAGAATCTGGATAACAGGGAGAGATTAAGGAGACTGGGACTTTATTTATTGGAACGTAGACAACTGAGAGGGGACTTGATAGAGGTATTTAAAATTATGAAAGGAATTGATAGATTAGACATAAACAGACATTTTCCCCTGAGGGCAGGGGAGGTTGGAACAAGAGGCCATGAATTAAGCATAAGGGGGCAACACTTTAGGAGAAATATTTGAGGTGGCTTTTTCACTCAGCGAGTGGTGGCAGAATGGAATGAACTTCCGAATGAGATAGTTGCGTCAGGGTCCCTTCTGTCAATTAAGAGAATGTTGGATGTGTACATGGAGGTGAGGGTGTTGGAGGGTTATTGGTGGTGAGTGGGAGGTTTGAGCTAGTGGAGTTGCTCTAGTGAACCGGTGCGGACTTGAAAGACCAACATGGCCTGTTTCCACTCTGTAAATCGTTATATGGCTATATATGGTATTAAACTGTGGCACATTTTTGCCTGGACAAGATGCAGCCTAATCCCTTCTCTCCCAACAACCTGCATTCTTCAGTTTCCTTCTCCAGGAAAAAATATTGGAAGGTACATCAAAGAAGCCCAGCTGTATAAAATTCACAGCCTGCCAAAGAGCTATTCCAAGTAGTATAAGTCAAGAACAAAGAAGGTTGTTTAAATGGTGGTCATAAAGAAGGATAGAGAGATGACGAGTGCGCAGAATCCAGTGCATGGGGAGTTGTGGGCTGAATGATATTGATAAAAAAATTAGTTTGTTGTACAATGTACAAATGCATCAAAATTCCTACTTGCAGATGCTGAAAAAGTATTTTGTAAAAAAAAACCTATAAAAACAGCTAACAATTACAACTGTGTACTTAATTGAATCAAAAGGAGGCAAAAGTTTTCCCTGTGGAAAAAAGTGTCTTTGCAATTGTACAGTCCATTTCTGGTACTGGGGTTTCTGGGAAGAAACTGTTCTTGAACCTGGAGGTGCTGGTGTTCAGGGTTCTGTACCTTCTGAGAAGAGGCCACGAGAAGAGGATGATGGAGGTTCTTCATGATATTGGCGGCTTTCTTGAGACAGCGCCTCAGAAAGATGCATTCAATGGATGGGAGGTCAGAGGCTGTGATGGTGCTGGCCTTCTGTGTTCCAGAGCAGTTAACTTACCAAGCCAAGCTTTGATGCAACCAGTCAGTCACCTTTGCATAGTGCACTGGTGGAAATTTGATAAGAGTATTTGACGACATGCCAAATCTCCTCAGATTCCTTAGAAAATGGTGGCATTGGTGTGCCTTCTTCTCAGTCAATTCAATATGTTAGCTCCAGGAGACATCTTCTAAAATATGGACTCACAGGAACTTGAAGGTTCTAACCCTTGCCATCTCCATCCCATCAATGTGGACAGGTGCCTGGCCCCTTAGCCTCTTCATCCTAAAATCAACATTGGTCCTGATGACATTGAGGGCAAGAGTTACAGTCATCACTCAATCTTGTGCAAAAATGGCACATCTGAACAGCAGTGAATTGCATTTCAAACATGAATGCATTGGTTGTGAATTAAAGTGGATCCTTTCTTTTCCATCAACACTGAAATGGGTCCCATGCACCAGATTTCAGAGGATTTTTGGCAAAATCCTCAGTTACCTTTAGCTATTTAAATGTTCTCAAAATATATTGCATCTCCTAAGTTTTGTCTTCTTTTCCTCCGCCACCACTGTTCAAAACAGTTCTTGGTGTGTCCACCTTTTCAAAGGCATGGATGCAATGCATTGATGCAATGCCTCTGAATCCTACAATAATCGCAGCCTGATGTCTTACCTTCCCATCTAACAATATGGTGGATTCATTTGATCATCAGAGGTGAAGCTCAAGAGTAGAGTTGGAATTCACCAACAGCCCAGGGAACCATGGTAACAGCAGTAAACTTGCTGGAGCCAGTCTCATTATCACCTGCCCATGGAAATCTTGCCAAGGTCCCCTGGAGAGTTGTGAAGCTCACTGGAATGAGGAAGGGTTTCAGATCTCACTTCTGATTCACACTGCAATGCTCCACGCTTGTTTATGGAGCGTCAAGCAATGGAACCATACTGTGGGGTGCAAGATAATGCAAAGATTTGGAAACCTCTGTGTGGGAGAGGTCAAGTTTGTTGTTACAATTGTGCTATATGTATGCCACCTCCACCACTAAATGAATTAAATCTACTCATAAAAAGCCAAAAATTTTCAACTAAGTCCAGAAGGGATGATAACACTTAATATTTGAAATGAAAGCTTTGAGAATCAAGAGATGGGGCTGAGGAAATGAAAATTCTGACAAAGGAGATAAGCAGCGCACATCCATGAAAAAGTAGTTTGCAGATGAAATCCAAATGAAAGAAAATCTACTGGAAAAGACACAAGCTGATGTGATTTTATTTTTGTGACAGGCAGATGTAAATTCCTCGAGCACATCTCACCTCTTCACGAAGGTTTCCCCTGATCATTAGATCATCTGAAATTAAAACTGAACATGCTGGAAGCACTCAGTGTGTCAGGGCAGCAGCTGTGGAGAGAGAATCAAATTTAACAGTTCAAATTAAAAAAAACCTTCACTGGAACTAGGTGGGAAAAAAAAGATACTTTAAGTTGCAGGGTGGTTTCTGATTTCATACAGACTACATACAGACATCACATACAACCCTGAGATTCTTTTTCCTGTGGGCCAGGCAGATTTACCACTTATTGGTAGTGAAAAAAAAACTGTACGCAAAGGAGGCATGTAAATAAAGAAAGAGATGTAAACAAACTGTGTAATTCAGAGAGGGAAAAAAAATCAATTAACTGCCAAAGTAAGAGTCCTTAAATGAGTTTGAGCCCCTGATTGAGTTTGTCGTTGAGGAGTCTGTTGGAGGAGGGATAGCAGCTATTCTTGAAACTGCCTTATGACAACTATACTTCTATCTTGATGGTAGCAGCGAGAACAGAGTGTGTACTGGGTGGAGTGAATCCTTGATGATTACTGTGCTCTCGACGGCAATGTTCCTAATTCTTGATGGTGGTGGGGGGGGGGTTTGCTTGTGATGTTCTGGGCTGCGTGAACTACCTTTTGGAGGGCTTTATCCTCAGAGGTATTGGTTTAGGAATGACAGTAGGAATATCTATGATAGGGCAAGACTAAGTATAAAGTAGTTAAAGGATGAGTGCATTTCTTTGTCTGTCATGTATTGCTACACCGAACCCATAACAATGAAAATAAACTTGTTCATGTTCCTTGATCATTAATGCTCAGTGACTGCAGCATGTACCATCTACATAATGCACTGCAGCAGTTTCCTGACCTCTCTAATATGTAACCTTTACCATCTAGAAAATCAAGGAGCATTCAAATTCCCCCATTCATCACTGAGCTTAATCTGTACCCACCATTTAACCTACCAAATGCATCAATGGGATTCAAGAGGACCAGGGGAATCTAAGGTACTTGCAAGGAAAATGTGCATATTACAGAATCCAAGTTCAGGATTGAAGCCAGGACACAGAATCTGTGAACCAGCATAGCTTCTGATATTAAATGTACTTCGCAGGTCGGGCTATGGAGAGGGGACAAACAATGTTAATGTCTCAAATCAATGGTCAATCCACTTAAAATATTAATTCAGTTTCTCTCTCCAAAGACACTGTCTGATCTACTGAACCTTTTCAGTACTTTGTGTCTTTGTTAATGAGAGCCGCAGCCATGTATAATCCTTGTTTTTTGCCTTATGCTATAGTCCAAATAGATCAGGGGATTTTAGTGTTTGACTTCTGACACCTCAATCCCGAAAGCACAATTTCAATCCCATATGATTGAATGGTAATTATTTAATTGCAGTTCTCCCTTTCCTGAGACAGGTAAAGTTTAGGATTTAACAGACACAGACACCCCCCCCCCAACCCACACACACACACACACACACACACACACACACACACACACACACACACACACACACAGAGTCTGTTTTTGCCAAACAATAGATGTGAAAAAAGAACATTCAGCACATTTTTAAATACTGAATCAATCCGAATGATTGATGTAAAATTCTAGCTAATCCAGGGCAAGAGTGACCAGCCTATGTGTATTTACATTTCCCTGTTAATTGCTTTTAATGTGTTGGTGAGGAAAGATGCATCCTTCAATTTCATAACATCAGGAGGAGCAGTGTTGCACATTGTTGCAGTGAAAGTCATTGATTAATTTGAGCAACTTTCCTTTCTCTTCCCAAAGGTAAAATACTGCAGTCCTTTAGAATATCCTTAAAAAGCAGAAGTAGGCCATTCAGCCCATCCAATACACTCTGCCATTCTATTATGAGCTGAACAATTCTCCCACTTAATGCCACTCTCCTCTCCTCTCCCCATAACCTGATTATTCAGATACCTATCAATCTCTACCTTAAATACACCCAACAACCTGGCCTCCTCAGCTGCCTGTGGCAGCAAATTCCAGTGGTTCACTACTCTCTGGTAAGAGAAATTCCTCTGCATCTGTTTTAAACTTCAATCCTGAAGTTCTGCCCTCTTATCCTTGATTCCTCTTCCATGGGAAACCACTTTGCCACATATACTTGTCCTGGCCTTTCAGCATTCAAAATGCTTCCATGAGGTCCACCCTAATTCTTCAGAATTCCAAGGATTACAGTCCAAGACCCATCAAACATTCTTCATATGCTCATCCCTTCATCTCCTGAATCATCCTTGTAAATCTTCTCTGAATACTCTCCAATGCCTGCACATTCTTCCTTAAATTAGACAGCCAAAACGATACCCCATACTCCAAGTGAGGCCTCACCAATGACTTATACAGCCTCCACATCACATCCTTGTTCTTGTATCTTATTCCTCTAGATATGAATGCCAACATTGCATTCACTTTCTTCACCACTGACTCAACCTGAAGGTTAACCTTTGGGTATCCTGCACGAGGACTCCCAAGTCCCTTTGCACGTATGAATTTTGAATGATCTCCCTATTCAAAAAATAGTCTGCCCTTTTATTCCTTCTACCAAAGAGAATGACTGTATACTTTCAAATACTGTATTTTCTACTTCTCTACCCATTCTCCTAATCTATCTAATTCTTTCTGCAGCCTCTTCATTTCCTCCTTATGACCTGCACCTATCTTTGTATCATCTGCATATTTAGCCATAAAGCTATTTACTCCAAATCATTAACATACAACACTGACCACTGCAATAGACCACTGGTAACCAATAGCCAACCAGAACCAAATCCCTTTATTCCCACTCTGTTCTTGCTGATCAACTAATGTTCTCCTCATACTAGTCACCTTCCTACAATTTTATGAGCTCTCATTTTGTGAAGCAGCCACTTGTCAAAAGCCTTTCGAAAGTCCAAATAAACAACATCTTCTGCATGTCCTTTGTCTTGCCTGCTTGTGGCTTCCTCAAAAAATTGCAGTAGGTTTGTCAGCCAAGAGTTTCCCTTGAGGAAACCATGTTGAATTTGGCCTGTTTTGTCATGCATCTTCAGGTACTCCATAGCCTCATCCTTGAAAATCAACTCTTAACAACTTCCCAATCACCAATGTTAGGCAAACAGGTCTAGAATTTCCTTTCTGCTGTCTCCCTCCCTTTTTAAATAACAGAATGACGGCAATTTTCCAGTCCCCCAGATCCATGCCAGAACCTATTGATTCTTGGGAGATCATTACTTGTGCTCCACAATCTCTATAGCTATTTCTTTCAGAACCCAAGGGTATGTTCCATCTGGTCCAGGAGACTCACTTACCATTAGACCTTTCAGCTTCCCAAGCACCTTCTCTCTGGTGACCATGTCTGCACTCACCTCTCTTCTCTAACACCCTTTAAAGTCCAGTATACCACTAATATCTTCCACAGCAAAGACTGATGCAAAATACTAGTTTAGTTCCTCCTCCATCTCCTTGTCTTGTATTATAATTTCTCCAGCGTCATTTACCATTGGTCCTATATATTGTCTTGCCTCTATTTTACTCGCAATATACTTTAAAAAGCTTTTAGTATCCTTTTTGATATTATTTGCTAGCCTCCTATCAAAGTTCATCTTTTCCTTCCTAATAACCATCCTAGTCACTTTCTGCGTGCTTTTAAAAGCTTCGCAGTCTTCCATCTTCCCACTAATTGTTGCTTCTTTGTGTGCCCTTTCTTTAGCTTTGACTTATCTTGTCAGCCACAGTTGGGTCAAATATTTCTTCTTTTTTGGAATATACCTGTCCTGCACTTTCCTCATTTCCTGTAGAAACTTCAGCCATTGCTGCTCTGCCATCCTTCTTGTTATTGTGTCTTTCCAATGAACTTTTGCCAGTTCCTCTCTCATACCTCTGTAGTCCTCTTGGTTCCACTGGTACACTGACACCCCTGATTTTAGTTTCTCCCTCTTACACTGCAGGGTAAATGGTATCATATTATGATCACTGCCTCCTAAGGGTTCCCTTGCCTTTAGCTTTCTTATCAACTCTGATTTATTACACAATATCCAATCCAGAATTGCCATTTCCCTGCTTAGCTCAGCCACAACCTGTTCTAAGAAGCCATCTCACTGAGGCTCAGGCTACATCAAGGGGGAATCACCATGCTCTCTCATTTCACAAGCAAGCTTCCCATCTTCGCCTTCCTCAGACTGACATCACCAAAAGGAGAGTGAAAGTCTTCTGTCAGGGATGTAAGTCTTCAAATCCTACAACAACATAAATGTTAGCTCAATAAATTTGGTTGTTCCTTGAAAAGGAAATGCTCATAAAGAAAAATGCTTCTTTGTCAATAAAATCAAATGTCTTTGTTTTCTTTCATACACTTTTGAATGAGGCTATATGTTTGATACAACGTGGTCTCCAATAAGCCAAGGCAAGCCAACTCCACTGTTGCTTTTTAAAGCAGGGAAAAATGGGAACATGAAAGTAAAATTCTGGTGGAAAATTCCCAAGAAGTTTGGAAGAAATTGCCTTCAAATCCACTTCAAAATGTCTGAAATTAAATGCTCCCAGAAAAGAAAAATCTTCAATTAAAAAAAAAGAATAATATTTGGTTGGCTTTCAGTATCTTAAAGCACAGAGGATTTTATTTGTCCTGATATAAATTTTTAATTTGAATTTACACGTACAACACGGTAACAGGCCGTTTTGGCCCACGAGCCCATGTCACCCAACTTACATCCAATTAACCTACACGCACGGTACACGCAGACACGGGGAGAACATACAAACTCCTTACAGACAGTGTGGGACTCAAACTCCGGTCCCGATCGCTGGCACTTTAAGGGTGTTATTTTAAGATTGCGATCCTAAGCAGAGTCAATTATTTCGTGTCAATTCCGTCACCCTAAAAGAATTTTGCATATTTCAATGATATTAGAATTTATTGTCATGAACAAGTCACAAAATTTTGGGCCAGCAACACAGTGCAAATATTGTGATAAAATTACATTTAAACTAAATAAATTAGTGCAAAAAGAAGAGAAAGTGAGGTCACGTCTAGGGTTCATTTTCTGTTGAATCTGATGGCAGAGGGGAAAAAGCTGTCCTTGTGGTAGTTAGTCTTCAGGCTCCTGCATCCCCTTCCCGATAGTAGCAGAGTGAAGAGGGCATGCCTGGGTGGTGAGGGTCCTTGAGGCATTGCCTCTTGTAGATCACCTATCATTTTTCTAAACTCAAGAGAACAGGCCTAATCTGATGAATCCTACATTGGTATGACAAACCTGTCATCCGAGAAATCAAAAACCTGAGCCACTGAAAGATTCCCTTTGCCACATATATATGAATTTGGGAGATCAGCCACAGTATTTCCGATACAGGATCTTTATTACCAATTACTTAATCAAATCTTGATATTGCCATTGGTGGAAGTTTGCAAATCTACAATGCCCATTCTGCAGAAGCACCTTCATGGGTGTTAAGAGGTTTGGTTAGTCCTGAAAGGGATGCTATTGGTACTTTCAAAATGCAAGACTTTTTCCATCTGATGCAAACTTAATTTCATTCTGTTAGGTTTATCTTGCAAGTTAAGCTCGCAGATTAGCATTATTAACAGTAATCAGTATTTCCATTAAGTGGGTCAATAACAAATCTGTTTAAGCAAATAAGAGGCTGCAGGGAATTGCAAAGTGACAATCATTCATATTTCATTTTCCCCAAAGGTAAAGTGCCCAGATTCTGATGCATTAAAACATAAAGCAGTTCAGAAAGTTAATTAATGTCTGCTCCTTCACACAGGAGACAGGGCGATGTTAGATTAGACACCGCATTGAGAACATCTGAAATAATTAGGAAACAGGAGGTTTGCAAAACTCTGTGCAGGGGAGTATCAGGCAAGTTAGAGCTAATTACCAAACAATGGTAATGTTATGAAGAAAAGTATTCGGGCTTCAATAGACCAACAACTTCCTTTTATTTTGGTTTATATTTAAAGTGACCTGCCATGAGTTGTGAGTGGTGTCTTTATTGTGGATATTTTCAACCTGTTGACAAATTATTTTGTCAAGCTTATAGAAAGAAAAGTTTATTAACAGATTAGAATGTTCATTAAGTTGTAAATGTTGTGGATGAGGAAAATCAGAAGGTGGGGGGGGTTCCTGTTCCATACTGTGCACATAGATCCATACCAGTTCCTCTTCTCCCACATCAATGGGCAGAGATTTGGGAATTCTGCTCTTCTATCAGTGATTGTACCAGCAAATGCTTCCTATTGGGAGCCAGAAGAACAAGTTGATAGAAAGCTCGAAGGAATGTGCCTGTGATTTGATCAGTGGTCATGTCCAGCAAATTATAATTCTTCAAGCCTATCCCAGGTCCAGTAAATCTGGACCAACGGTAAACATTGGGTCAAGAGAGTGACAGGGATTCGACTTAAATTAAAACTGAATATGTATCAAGTAAAATTTGTTCAAATTGCTTTGGTGATAGCTAGAAAATGTATTGCTATAACTTGGAAGTTGAATATTGATTTGGCATTCGGAGTTGTAGTCCACTTGAGAAAATTACTTATAATTTAAGAGACAAATATCATGTATTTTGGAAAATATGGAGCCCATATTTACAAACTGTTGGTATTAAAATTTAAATGAATCCTGAACAAGTATAAATTCAAAGGTATTGGAAAGTGATTTTCTTGCCCCTTTTCATTTTTTCTTTTTTTTGAGTTTGTAAGGGATTAATCGGAGGTTTTTCTTCTTTTTTAATTTCTTTTTCTTTTCATCTTTATATAAATACCACATGTATTTGGATTAAGTTTGAAATATTGTAATATGTCTGATCATTGGTCTTATTTTAAATGAAGTTTTAAAAAAGAGGGTGACAGGCCTCAGCCCTTGAACAATAACCAGATTGTTTCTATTTAGATGAACAGAAATTAATTAGATGGATTCACATAAAAGAGTCACCATAATGTACCTTGAACTATTCCATGCTGGAGATATTTAACATTTAACATACTGTGAAGAGAGTTATGGGTGCCAAGATTGCATTGCCAGGGGTGGTGATGGAGACTGAAACATTTGAGGCATTTAAGAGACTTTTAGACAGCCTCATAGATGGGGAAAAAAAAGTGTTATGAGGTAGGAATATATAGGTTGCCACAACATCATGGGTCAAAGGGCGTTAAATGTGCTGTAGTGTTCTATGTTTTATATCAACCATTTTCACTGGCACTCAGTATTAACCTATACTGGGGGGGTTTCACTTGAACAGTTGTAGGGCTATAGATCAAATGCTCTAAAGTGGGATGAGGCCAGGTAGCTGTTCTTTTTAGCACAGATAATGATGGATTTAATGGCCTTTTTTTTGCATCATCGGTTCTCTATGATTGCATGACGTAGAAAATTTTCCGAAATGTGTTACTGCACTTCAGGAGATTTAAGCATTTACTGCCAATCGCCACCACCTCTTCTGCAAGGACAGTCTAAATATTTGCGAGGTCCACATCACAGATTTCAACAACATACATTTGAAAATAATTAGGCTGTCAATAAGTCTGCATCACTGACACAGAATAACAGCATTAGAGGAAGTGGATATCAATATAAAAGTTAAGCAGCAATGAAGTATCTATTATGTCCATCAAGCATTAAGCTATTTTTCTGGAGAAAACAACAAGTGTGTTATTCAACCTTAATTTTCATCATTCAGATTCAAATGTCGTTTTAAATTCAAAGAAGGGGATTGGGGAAGAAATAATTCATATGTTTAACAAGATGAATGATTAAGTAAACTAAAACTGGGACAGCACAGTTAGTGCTGGGACAACACTGTTGTGGCACCAGCAACCGAGGTTTGAATCCCCGTGTCTGCGTGGGGAGAATGTTCAGGTGTCACAGGTAGATAGGGCTGTAAAGAGAGCTTTTGGCATCTTGGCCTTCATAAATCAAAGTATTGAGTAGAGGAGCTGGGATGTTATGGTAAAGTTGTATAAGATATTGGTGAGGCCAAATTTGGAGGATTGTGTGCAGTTTTGGTCACCTAACTATAGGAAAGATATCAATAAGATCAAAATAGGACACAGAAGATTTACTAGGATATTGCCTAGACATCAGGAATTAAGTTACAATGAAAGGTGAAACAGGTTAGGATTTTTTCCATAGATCACAGAAGAATGAGAGGAGATTTGATAGAGGTATATGAAATTATGAGGAGTAAATTAGGCTTTTTCCATTCAGTTAGGTCAGATACAAATCAGATGCCATGGGTTAAGGGGAAAAGGAGAACATTAGGGGAACTTCTTCATCCAGAGAGTAGTGAGGGTGCGGAACAAGTTGCCAGCTGAAGTGGTGAATACGGGCTAAATTTTCACACTCAAGAAAAATTTGGACAGGTACATGGGTGGAAGGGGTATGGAGGGCAGTGGGCTGGGTGCAGGTCAGTGGGACTAGGCAGAATAATATTTTGCCATAGACTAGAAGACCAGAAGGGCCTGTTTTTCGGCACTGTAATGTTCTATGGTCAGCAACCACCAGCATCTGAAAAACTCATTGCAAAATTTGACAGCTATATTTAAAAGAAAGTGAAGGCAAACCACTGTACATAATCCAGTGCCAGTCTCAAAGACCCATATATGTGTCACTAAATTACTGTGGAAGACAATCAGAAACTTTATAGAGATTTATTTTCTTGGAGCTTTTCCAAGTAATTATTTTCTCACCTCAGGAAACTGTTGAAATTTGGGAAAGTAACAAATATAAAATGCCCTCTGTTCTTTGGAACCTGTTTGTTCACCGTGGTGTTTTTTTTTTAACAAGGAGTGCTATGGGGAATAATACTGAACATCATGCCCAAGGCATGCTCAAAGGCAGAAGTACAACCACTATTGACACCAAAATTGCCAGGGTTACGTGCATAGTAAAACTCCCTCTACTCCAACAAAGTGCAGAGTAAAAGTCTCTGCATTATGCTATTAGCCCCACTTACAAGAACCTAAAAAAGTCTCAGAACATTGGGTGCAGGTTTCTGTGCACATGATGCACATGCAAAGTAGGATTGTTGGCATTTGTAGTGACATTCAATGGCATGCAATATATCACTGATATGAGTCGTCTGAGTATTTTTAATGCTACAAACACAGGTCATGAACAGACTTCTTGACAACAATTGCAGTCTGAAGAGCGTTAAGTCTTACTTCTGCATTAAAAAGGGAGCAGAATGTGTTTCTACTCTACTGTGCCCTTTTTAAACAATAAGCCTCCAAGATTAAGAATTATATTTTCCATCATTATTATTCTCAGGCTCCTTTGTACGAATAATGACTTAATACTAATAGATACTTAAATTCTATAATTTCTAGACTTGCTTATAGATGGCAATGAAGCTAAAGGGTAGTGGAGTGAGTCATTGAAAGACAACAGAGGCAGTTTGAATTTATAGCTGGAATGAGTGATGACTATATCGTGAAGAATTACATATTTCCACTGGAGTGCAGGTTATCAGAACATCACAGGATCCTTCAGTGGAGTTGGTTCAAGGATGATATTGGGGCCAAATCACCTATGAAAGGATTGAGGTTGGTTTCTTCATTCGAAACACATTCAATTTTGGATAGTCAACCTCATAAAGGCTCTACTTTTTACTTATTAAACAACCAAAAGATTAAAAGAAGAACTTTTTGAATTCTTGATATAAAGTCATGTGGAATCACATTAACTAAGGACTGAACTGATTCTCCCCAAACAAATTTCACTTACAGGGAAAATAATTTAGTTTGTCATTCTAAGCTGATTTGGGCACATCTTTCCTAAGATAGAAGTAGATTTAAAGCCTGAATATTTGTTGCATGCCAAAATAAATCATTGAATGCAAACAAGATATTAGTAGTGATTTGTAAAATGTATGAGTGACTAATGCCAAGCTGAACATCTGCACAACATGCACACAAACCTTTCAAAATCAAGTCTTGCATCACTGCTGACATTGTGGCAGGAATAAACTGTATTTATCAGGAAAATTACAGGCATCTATTTCTGCCTCAGCAATGCCCTGGTTGACAAATTCAAATAAATAATTCCCTAACTAAATTAAGACAGCACACAGGAATATTATAACAACATTAGAAGTTGGGAATTATCTCTATTAGAGATAATGGTCTATTACTTATTACTGTAGACACAGGAGCTAGATTTACAGGAATAATGATTACATGCAAGTAGAGAGAGAGGGAACAAAAGCCAGCAAAAACACAACACGCATTTCCTTTTAAAATGAAAAATTATCTCCCCAATTATTACTTTTCAGAAATGTGTTCAACCATGAGACAAAGTCATTCTTTTACTTATTAATTTAAATGAGGGAGCATGACAACTTTTTGGCTTTGAACTATTGAGTAACAAAGCCATGTTAGTTCTGACACGAAGAACATTTTATGGATTATTGCGAAAAAACAACTGCTCAGGATCAGAGAAATCTGGTCAGAACATCACATGGACTTCCCTCCCAGTATGGACTATCAACGTCTCCCGCTGCTTAGGAAAGGCAGCTAACTTGCTGAAGGATCCATCACACCCCAAAAACACTCTGTTCTCCATCATCCCATGGGGAGGAAGGAACAAGAGTATGAAAGAGCACACCAGAGCCTTTGGGGAAGAACTTCCCAAAACCATCAGGTTCCCAAATAAATCCCCCAACAGTGACTTGCCTGCTCCTAATCAAGACTTTTCTCCCCATTCTAAATCTATATTCTGTGAATTGTGCTTTTTACACAACTCTATGAATGTCAGAGCTAACCTGTTAAACTGTTTGCCGATGAATCCTTCTCATTGTACCAGATATAATGTGCCACTCTCTTCTCACTTTACGTGGATGATTCAGAACAGCAAAAACACCAATCTCCGAAGGTGCTCATGATACCACGGTAGTGAGTTGTCTAGAAATGGACGAGGAGTGAGCGTGCAGGAGGGATACTGAAAACTTGGCTGAATGTTAGAGACAGTAACCTTCTATTCAGTGTCACCAAAACCAAGAAGCTGATTATGAACTTTAGGAAAGGAAAGGCAGAGGTTTATGATCCAGTGATCATTGGGGATCAAAGGTGGAGAGGGTGGGAGTCACTATCTCGGAGGATCTTTCCTGGACCCAACACACTAATGTCATTGTGAAGAAAGCACATCAGCACCTCTGCTTCATCAGGGGTTTGTGGAGGTTTGATATATTAGAAACCTTGGCAAACTTCTACTGATGTGCAGTGGAATGTGTGCTAACTGGCTACATCACAGTATGGTATTGGAGCACCAATATCTCGGAGTGGAAAGTCCTCAAAAGGTAGTGGACACAGTCCAGGCCATCACAGGCAAAACTCTCCCCACCATCGAGAACATCTGCAGAGAACAGCAGCAATCATCAAAGATCCACACCACCCAGCCCACGCTCTGTTCTCACTGCTGTCATCAGGAAAGAGGTATCAGTGCCACTAGACTTGCACCACCAGGTTCAGGAACAGCTGCTCCCCCTCCACCATCAGACTCCTCAACAACAAACTCAATCAGGGACTTATTTAAAGAATCTTACTTGGCACATAATATTTATTTATTTATTTATTCTGCATTGCATAATTTGTTTACATTTCTTTCCTTGTTTACATTTCTATTTTTTGTATATGTATCTTTCCTTGAGTAGTTTTTTGAATCACCGATCAGTAGAAATTCTGCCTGGCTCATAGGAAAAAGAATCTCATGGTTGAATATGATGTCATATATGTACTCTGACAATAAATCTGAACTTGAACTTTAAATAAACTGAAACAGAAATGTTTATCAGTGAATGGTATAAGGCTCCAAATAAAAATAGCACCTTTCAAAATAAGGCTATTTTGCTGAAAGTACTTCCTATCTCCTTTTTTTTAGCCATTCTTATTTTAATTATCCTCAGCTATTCTGAAGTGAGTTAATTCTTTGACCAGTAAACTTCTTCCATGGTGAAGGAACAGAATAACAAAGATGAATTCAGGATCATCACCTGAAGTCGTCATTACAGAACTTACACAAATAGTGTCAAAGAAATCAACACAATTTGGGGCGTGAGAGGGAAAAACTGAAGGAGACATGATGGAGAATGGAGCTAAAGACAGGCAGAAACCCAACCTATGATCAGGGAGAGGAGAGGCAGAAGGAGAATCACAAAGATGCTCACAGTGGATGCAAATAAATGAAGAGAGAAAGATGGTAATACTGAGGCAAAATCAAAAGTTATCAAGTCAAGTTTATTGTCATCCAATTGCACAAGTACAACCTGAGTAAAATGTGCAGACACACAACTAGACGTAACACACATATAGACAAAAAAAGAAAAAAAATTATCTATATACACTTACAGGGCTGATAGGTATATAAAAATATGGATTTGTAAATATGAGAGTTTCGGATGGTTAGTGTGAACAGTTCCTTTGATCATTCAGCATTCTCACTGCCACTGGGAAGAAATTGTTCCTTAACCTGGTGGTACTGGCTCTGATCCTCCTGTATCTCTTTCCTGACAGATGCTGTGTGCAGGGAGGAAGGGGTCTTCAATGATTTTGTGCACCCTCTTCAGACATCAATCCCATTAGATTATGTTGATCTAATGAGAGGGAGACTCCAGTGATCCCCTTTACCATTCTTACAGCCCCGTGGATTGACTCTGATCCATTTCACTGGAGCAACTGAACCACACTGTGATGCAGCCGGCCAGGATGCTCTCGATAAAGCTCCTGTAGAAGGTATAAGATGGTGGCCAGTAGCCTTGCCTGGTTCAGTCTTCTCAAGAAGTGTAGTTACTGTTGCGCATTCTTGACAAATGAGAAGTGTGTACACAATAGGGCACTAGTGAAGTGAACCTCAAGAAACTTGGAACTCTTCACTACAGAGTTATTGATGTGTAGTGGAGGATGGTCATTCCACATCCTCCTAAAGTTCACGATCATCTCCTTCATCTTGTCCAGGTTGAGTCTCAGGTTGTTATTCTTACATCAGGTCACAAGATTGTGCATCTCTTCTCCGAAGTTCCACTGTTGTGCCATCTGCAAACTTGATGTCTCTGAGCTGCATCTGACATTGCAGTCATGAGTCAGCACTCAGCCCTGCAGAAAAAAAGAAAGGTCCTGCTGACAGATACAGGGAAAGGTCCAACTGACAGTAAAAAAAACAGAGAGGTGGATGTTACCATGTTATACAGGCATAGTGAGGAGATATTGAGGAGACAGCCAAAGATGATTGAAACACACAAGGAAAAAAGGAAGAGGGATATACACAAAACCACAATGAAGCAGAAAAGTGCATCACCCATCATAGTCGTTGGATTTTCCCATGTTCGTTGGAAGTTCAACATTCTTTTGCCAGAGTACAAGCATGACATCACATGAGAAAGAGGGCTCATTGGAAAATTGAAGCTTTTGGGTTACACTTAGGGAGCAGGGTGAGGCAAACATGTTAATGTATGGACCCCAATGTATGAATCAGACGGAGGTTTTATCAATTTGGAAAGCAGTCCCAAAGTATTTGGATAAGCACCAGCAATTGGTGTGAGGAACTGAGCATCCAATATAATCACTTTGTCCACAGTCACGGAATTTGTATCTTATAGCACACATCACAAATCATCCTCCAGAAACCCAGGTATAAAATCCCTGATCTTTAAGTGAAAGCAAAAAAATGAGATTTAAATTGCAGCACCCATCTGTGGAGAGAAACAGAATTGATGGAAGGTCATTGGCCTGAAAAACTAACTCTTACTTCATGGATGCTGCCTGACCTGGTGAGTACTTCCAGCAGTGGTCATTTTAGTTTCAGATTTCCGATTGTCGTCTGTTTTCAATAACACTGGACCATGATGATTTTGATTCCTGAACACTTTTGGGTGTATATTGTGGATTTTGGGCTGCTGATCATGAAAATCACCTTAAAAATGTCCTGTTATGTATCATTTTTTTATATATATGACAGGAAATCAGAAAAATAGATTGCCTACTTCAAGCTACAAAACCATGAAGTGCAGCATGTCATTTAGTTTTTTTTTTCATTCACACTCAGACGTCTTACCTGCTGACCTTGGTAGAGTCAGTGACAAACATGGTGGAAGGTTTCACCAGGACATTGTGATCATGTAAAAATGTTATCAGGGCAAGTATTAATGGGTGGCCAATTATTGCTGGACACTGATGTGAGAGGCATCAGATGCTGAGTACAAATGAAAACCAGCGGCAAAACATTTTTAGGACTGTTGAACTGATGCAATGTGTCAACATTATGATGTGATTAAACATGGTAAATTCAATAAATGTTAATTTAATGTTTCTCCAACTTCCTACGTGTTTCAGCAAACCTGAAATTATCTTTGTATTCAGCTTGAAGTTGTCTATCATAATTCCCAATTTCTTTTCAGGAATCTTTTGGGGAAAAAAAAATGTTGCCCAGTGTAATTTGATTGTTAATCTTTAAAATGTAAAAACAATTCACAAGCAAAAATGTTCTAAAAGTGGATGTCCATGCCTTTTACTGAATCATATTCTCCTCACCAATCCACATCTAAATCCTGTGGAGAGTATTAGAGCAGAAATCCCACAGTCTTAGAATATTATATCCCCAGAATCCATGTTCATTTATTCAGATGATCAGATTTACCATTTAACATATAAAATATGCATGTAACTTTTCATTTAAATCTGCAGGGCATACATGTTCCAGACACATATCTAATTACTAAATATTTGTTCAGTATCTAGAGCAGACTTGAAATCCCACAATTTCCAAACATTTTCATTCTGTGAATCTACAGCAGAAAATGGAAGCAGCGCGAATGACAGTTTGACTATTTTCACACTGCATTGGTTGAAAAGGGTTGATTTTTTCATAAATCTAAAGCACTGTTTGCTTAACAAATAATAAATAAGAAACCTTTCCACACTGTTAATTCAATGAATTCATAAGGCAGTTGGATCGATATCAAAAAGGCCAATATTCAGCATCGTACAAATGTTACCAGGTGGATTGCATTAATAAGTGAAGAAGCCTTTTTGTCATAAACAAATAAAGTTCATTGATGCAAAGATCCTTAAGCTTCCAATTTAATTTGAACCTTGTACTTTATAGATTTAAAACCATGAAAGTCTTAGCTACTCTGACTACATGGCATAAATTACTATTGCAGATCTACTGACAGTCATCCTCCACACCTTTCTTTTAAAGAATCTAAGTAGCACTCATCTCAGATGAAAGGACACAGAGTAATGGCTTGTTAGAGCAGCAGAGCTCATATGCCAGACTGCTGTTCAACAACTGAAGCTCGGCATTTAATATGATCATTCCCCAGAGGCTGGTGGAGAAGCTGTCCTCACTGGGACTCAACACTCCTCTCTGTAAGTGGATTCTAGACTTCCTAACAGAAAGACCACAGTCTATCCAGGTCAGAGTAGAATATCTGAACACTCATGGCTGTGTGGTCAGCCCATTCCTGTTCACTCAACTGACCCATGACTTCAATGTCAGATCCAGCTCCAACAGTGTCATTAAGTTTGCAAATGATACAACTATGGTCGGCCTCATCAGCAACAATGAGGTGGAAAATCTCATGAAGTGGTGCAAGAGTGACAACCTGAGTCTCAACATGGATAAGATGAAAGAGATGAACATGGACCTCAGGAGGACCAGGAATGACCACCCTCCACTACACATCAACAACTCAGCAGTGGATTAGAGTAGAAAGCACCAAGTTCCTTAGCGTTCACATAACATCTTTTCACTTGTCAAGAAGAGTCAACAGTGTCTGCATTTCCTGAAAAGACTGAAGCAGGCAAGGCTACCAGGCACCATTATAACAAACTTCTACTGGAGCTCTATTGAGAGCATCCTGGCCGGCTGCATCACATTGTGGTAAAGTTGCTGCAGAGAAATATATCAGAGGTCAATCCACAGGGAGAATCACTGGAGTCTTCCTCCTCCCCATCGACAGGATCTAGAGGGATCGTTGTCTCAAAAGGAAGCACAAAATCACTAAGGACCCTTTCCACTGCACACACAGTATTTATCAGCTGCTTCTATCGGATAAGAAATACCAGAGGATCAGAGCCAGCACCATCAGGCCAAGGAACAGCTTCTTCCCACAGGCAGTGAGAATGCTGAATGAACAAAGGAACGACTCACACTGACCCTCCCAGTCTCTCATATGTACAAAACAATGTTTATTTATGTATCTGTATATATGAACACTTGTCCTGATTGTGTATTGTTTCTCTGTATGTGTGTTAGATCTGGTTGTGTGTCTGCATGTTTTGCACCGAGGACCAGAGAACGCTGTTTCATTGGGTTGTACTTGTGCATTCAGATGCTATCACAGGACCAGTGACCTTGATTCGAATCCGGTGCTGTATTGAGGTGTTTTTTAGGTTATCCCCGTGACTGGCGTGGCTTTTCTCCGGATGCTCTAAAACATACAGGACTGTAGGTTAATTGGACAGCATGGGTCTCAATAGCTGGAATTGGCTTCTACCATGTTGTAAATAAAATATTTTTTAAAAAAAGAAATATAAAACAAATTACAGACATTTCAAATGCAATAGGAGCACAAAGACAGCAAATTTATTTCAGAAATCACCAATTGGGTATCCTCATCATAGTCCCACGACGGCAAATGACAGAATTTACTTTGTAGTTCACCCTTGCAGTGTGAGACAACAAAATCCTGAGGTACGCATTTTCAAATTCCTGGGCATCACCATTTCTGAGGATCTGTCCTGGGGGCCCTCATGTCATTTCAATAATGAAAAATGCTCGTCAGGAAGATTTGAGAGAAGTTTGAGGAGATTTGGTATGTCACCAAAGACTCAGGGAAATTTCTTCAAGTACCATGGAGAGCAATGTGTCTGGTTGCATCCTTGTCTGATATGGAGGGTGCCAATGCACTGGACAGGAAGGAACTACAGAGAGTTGGGAACTCGGCCAGTGACATCATGGGCACCAGTCTTCACTCCACTGAGGTCGTCTACAAGAGGTGGTGTCTTCAGAAAGTAGCTTCTATCCTCAAGAACCTCAACTACCCAGGCCTTGCCCTCTTCACTCTGCTACCATCAGCTAAAAGGTCTCAGAGCCTGAAGATGAGCACCCAGCTGCACAAAAAGAGCTTCTTCCCCTCCACCATCAGATTTCTGAATGGACGATGAACCACAGACACAGACACTCTCCTATTTTCTTCCAGCACTCATTTATGTTTGAAATCACCAGCGATGCTGCTGCAAAATAACAAATTTTATGCCATGTTCATGGCAATAAATTCTGATTCTGAGGTTGTAGTCCTGATTGATGGAAATCCATTAGATATGCAGAACGAAGCAGCTGCCATCTGTTTTAATATGGAAAGGTCAATATGACAAGCAGTTGATCCATCAATACTTACATAATGACAACTTCAGTATTTGGATACTTTCAGAACAAATTTTCAAAATCATTAAACAAATATGAAGCACAATGTACTTCAAAGACTAGACCCCAAATTTCCCACAGTCAGGGCAAACAAAACCTCACATTAGATTCTGATGAGCAAGTACTGGCTTGCAAAATTGAAACTCATTTGGGAGGATGTGGATCCATGAAGGTTCACAGCACAGAAACAGGCCCTGCAGCCCAACTTTTCCATGCTGACCAAGGTGTCTAACTAAGCTAGTCGTGCTTGTCTGTGTATAGCCTGTATCCCTCTAAACTGTTCCTATCCCTATACCCGTCTCAGCACCCTTTAAGCATGGTAATTGTACCTGCCTCTACCACATCCTTTGGTAGTTCATTTCACATTCTTACGACACTCTGTGTGCAAAATGTGCACCTCAGGACCCTTTTAAATCTTACCCCTCTCACTTTAAATCTATGCTAAAACACAAAAATCTGTAGACACCATGGTTGAAGTAAAAACAGCATGCTGGAGAAACTCAGTAGGTCAAACAGTGTCCATTGATGAAGGGCTCAAGCCTGAAACGTAGGTTATGTATTTTTACCTTTGCTGTTTAAAGGACACTGTTTGAACTGGTGAGTTTCTCCAGTTTTGTGTTTTTAAATCTATGCTGTCTGAATCCAGACTTTCCTACCCTTGGAAAGGACAATTTACCTTTTCTATACCCCCTTGTGATTTTATGTACAATATTTAGTATTCAAATACAATAGAGTCACATTTAGAGGCATCTTTTTTTCAAAGATTGCTCGACAGGATTCATTGAAATCAAGGCAATATATGGGTTTGACCAGCAGGCAAACAATTCTAGACTGAGCCCTTGATGAGTCAAGTGGAAAAAAGAGCTTGACAAATTGGAAAATAAAAATGTTTTGAACAGTAACCCAGAATGATTAGGAAAATAAATTGTACTAGTAGCAGTAGGACTGTGAGAAAACCATAAGATAATGTTAAATCAGATGGTTAAATGAACAATATTTTACACATTTTCTCACTGTGCACAGTTGGTGGGATCCAAGCTTGTTTTTAAACTTTATTTCCAGCACATTATATACAGTGAGATTTGGATAGGTGCTGTCAGAACTAACTCACAATCTGAGTTGCCACACAGACAAATCCTCACAAAGGATTTCCAGTAAAAAAAAGTCACTGTGTATATATTAAATGAAGAACATTTGTACATATTGTTATTGACATGGTTCAAAGTTACGAAAAAAACCAAAGGATTTTCAGTCCACCCAGGACAAAATGCTGCAGGGCATCTACGCTGCCAGATCACAACAATTTCGTTCAGAAGATAATCTGTGTGGTTTAGAAGTAGTTCACCATCACCTCATGAATTGAAATAGTCCAAGTACATGCTGATGCAGCCAGTGATGTGTTAAGATCTGAAAGTCGACATTAAAGACAAGGCTGATCCCATCCTAAAATCCAAAAAATACTGTAAAACTTTGTTCTTTTCTCGGAATTATTTGATATAATTCCAAACTCTTGCCTGATGGAGCTGATACAGTTTCATCAGCTTCTGAAGAATGAGAAATAGAATGGAAATGATGTACCACATAAAGCTTTGTAACAATATAAGTGCAGTGTGGTAACATTTCTCTGCAGGTTCATTATGAGAAAACAATATTGATGCTTAAATGTGATGTTTCCACTTTCATCACAGTTGCTAAGAGGAACAATCGATTGCAATTACTTCATGCACTCTCAACAAATTCAAGCAAAATTACATATGTGATGAGGGAAAGGAGTACAAACAATTATTTGCCATGTGAAGGTGTTTCATTGATTCCACCAGATGACAAATCTTTATTGATCTACGGCACAAAGGTGGGCATTTGGGTAATTTTGTTGCCACAATATAATTCTATAGCTGAATATCATTGATCACAGCAAAATGCAATATTTGATGCCATGTTCAGATAACTGATTGAATTAGTTTGATTTCCTAACTCACCAAAGATCTCACAGTGACTGCCATTGAGATTGGTCATTGTACTGAAGAAAGTGCATGAAAGCAAGAGAAGATGAGCAAGCCTGGACAAGTAACCAGATGAAGCTTTTAGACATTCCATAATTGCAGATTTAAATTATTACACCGGTGACGTGCTAATTGGGGACATTGCATCATCATTCAAAGTGTTACCTAGACATAGACCCGAGAATGTTACAGAACAGTACAGGACCTTCAGTCCTCGATGTTGTCCCTATCCAAAAATATTAAACCTTTCCTACCACATATCTTTCTGTTTTTCTTCCCTCCATGTGCCTGTTTAAGAGTCTTAAATGCCCCTTATGTCTCAGCCTCCACCACCACCACTAGCAATGCATTCCAGGCCCCCCACAACTCTGTGTAAAAAAAAAATTACCCGACGTCTCTCCTAAATTTCACTCCCTTCACTTTGTACAGATGTCCTCTGGTGTTTGCTACTCCTGCCTTGAGATAAAAGAAATGTCTGTCCACTTATCTATGCTTCTTAGAATCTTGTACACCTCTATTCTCACCCTATTCTTTGGAGCAAAAAGAAAAGTCCTAGCTCTGCTAACCTTGCTTCATAAGACTTAATTTCCAATCCAGGCAACATCCTGGTAAATCTCCTCTGCATCTTCTCCATAGCTTCCACATCCTTTCTTTCATGAGGTGACCTGAACTGAACACAAAACTCTTAAGTGTGGTCTCAGGTTGAGAATTGTAGATGAGTTCTATGCCCAGCACACTGGGATTGCATGCTTGAAGCTTCTTGCGATGAGTTTTTTTTTACTGGTTGAGCATTGATAAAGGTTTGGTGAAGGTTTTGTTCATCTGAGCAAAACCACTTAATACACTAACGCCAGGCACATGGCTGATTTGGACATCTTAATGTGTCCATTTTGTCAAAATAATAACAATTACTTCCTCATGAATAGGCAAAATGGATTGCGGTCAGACATGCAGAGCAGCAGAATACACCATTGAAGAGGTGAGATGAAATACCATATGAATCCATGGCCAACAATGGATCATTGTTCACTTCAAATTTATTTCAGAGCCTTTTTGTAATCTAATAACATTAAACATTTATTGATTCCTCCATGTGTCAATTTGCATTCAGAGAAATAACAAGCACTGGGAGAAAGCTTGAAGAAGCCATTGTTTCAACGTTATCCTAATTTCAGGAGGAATCATTGCTTGAATTCCATATGATTTCATGCTCTCCCTCTAGTTTTATCCCAAAAGAACAATTAATACATTGTCTTTGCATTCATTTGAATAGTGTACCCTAATGAGAGGGGAGAATAGAAAGGGAGCAAATGTAGCACCAGAAACCAATGTCAACTGAGTGAATTAGGATATTAAAATATTTTTTAAAATTTAGAAATAGAGCAGTAACTAGCCATTTTGGTTCATGTGGCTGCCCAATTACCCCACACCTCTGGTACGTTTTGAACTGTGGGAGGATATTGGAGCCCCCAGGAAAAACCCACGCAGACACGGGGGAAACATACGATCTCCTTACAGACAGTGTGGGATTCGAACCTGAGTCCTGATCGTGGGTGCTGTAAAGACATTGCACTAACTGCTACGCCAACCAACAATGATATAGTATCTGATATATAACAAAATTATGTGAACTTATTATCATACACATGTCCACGTACACATGTACCAAAATTCATATTGCTACAGTGACACAGGGACATAGATACACTACAATAGCATAAAATCAAATGACCACATATGCAATGAGATAGAAAAATAGATAATAAATTTGAAGGAATAAATATTCAAAGTTGCAGTTTAGTGCAAAAAAAATGATGTTTTAATGGAGCTGACAAATCTCTCAGTGGTCCTGGAGCAGTGTCTGGTTAAGGTAGTTTGGTTAGGATCACAAGATCAATGTGCTAAGAGAAGGCCTGGTGTTGTGGAGTCAAATCCATCATTAACCCTTTAGATTCCATGTCCCTGTTTTCAGGGACTACCAACAAGCTCATATACTCTGTGTCCCTGTTTTTTGGGACTGGTTTTACACCCAATCATCATATCGGCTTTCGTACTATAGTTTACCCATAGACCCAGTCCAGAGTAAATACTATGAAAGGTTAAAAATGGCCAGAGTCCAAAGGGTTAAAAGAGATACTTGGTTAGCATTGTCAATCATATCAGAAATTAGATGTCGATGATATGCTCACAGCAAGAGAAGTATCAGTTGATGTTGCACAATTCTAACTTTATTCAGGATGTCAATATAGAGTCAATAATTGCAAAAAAACTCACAGAATAATGGTCAAAAGGTAATGGATTCTTCAGTTCCTGGAGTTAGTTTAACATCAAAGACAAGTGCACAGTTGCAGAGGCCAAATAAACTCAGGAAACCAGTCCACAGTCTGAATCAGTAATGACTGTGAAAACTGTTAACATATATGTTACTTGTAAAAGAGAAAAGGCTTCGTGTTGCGTTTGTACACAGTTCTGTAAAGAAGTCATGTGGTCAGAGGACATGGTGACATACAGTCTCATCTGAGGTTGGGATACACACCCTTATTTGAAACTCTTGAAACTGTGACTGTTAATATAAGTAGAAGATTTGGTATGGCACGGTTAGTGTAGTGGTTCGTACAATAGCTTTACAGTGCCAGCAATCAGGACCAGAGTTCAAATCCCGCACTGTCTGTAAGGAATTTATCCATTCTCCCAGTGTCTGCATGGGTTTTCTCTGGGGGTTCCAGCTTCGTCCCCACCATTCAAAATGTACCGGAGTGTAGGTTAATTGGGAAACACGGACTCGTGGGACAAAATGACCTGTTACCGTACTGTATGTCTACATATTTAAAAAAAAACAAAAAATGTAAAATTTAAATTTCAAATTTCTAATTTCAGATCAGTTTTAGATTTATTGTCAGACTACAAACATCACATCACATACAACCCTGAGATTCTTTTTGCTGTGGTTAACGCAGAATTATCACTTCTTCAAATTTAAATATTTAATTTGTAATTGGCCGTGCAAATAAACTTACACAACGTGCACATGTCAACAAATAAAGAAATGTAAACAAACTGACTCTGCAAGACAGATAGGAAAATAAATCCATCAAGTACAAAAGTAAAAGTCCTTAAGTGAGTCCCTGATTGAGTTTGTTGTTGAGGAGTCTGATGGTGGAGGGGAACTTAACCAGAACTCAAGTAATATTCAAGCTACAATTTAGGATACGTAATAGGATATAGAATCAGGATGGGTGTCAAAGTAGTTTGGAAGAAAAGTAGGCAGATTACACTGGAAAAAAAGAGTTTAATTTTGA